>NC_063260.1:10410333-11046500 GCF_019578655.1 Ricinus communis | reverse complement strand
TTTTTAATTCTATTCATAGCTTATCAAGATTTTCTTTTTCTTGTGATTGACAGCATGACGATTCCTTTGAGAATCTGAATAGCAAAATCTTTTAGGCTCCATTCTCTCAATGCTAAAACACCCATTTTGTTCTACGAGCTGTGACATCTCCTTAGGCGTCAGAGTGCATTGGAATGTTGAAAGAGTCCACTAGAACCTCAGATATTAATTCCTGTACAGAGCTTTTGAATACACATATTATTTATGGCAATTCATTCACAGAACCATTCCAGACATTCGTGCTACTGGACAGAGTGTTTCTCTCACAGTACAAGGGATTAATGGCTCAAACCTTGGCGCAATCTAACTACACTGAGCTGTTATGTTCAAGCTAGACTAGTGGCAGAATGGAGATCAGGTTTACCTCTTTCGCCATATCCATGAGTCAGGATCCCATATTATCGGGCGAATTTCCTGTTGGTACTGGAATGAAGGATTCCATCAGGAATAGATGGCATCTTGGGGAGAATGAATATTATTAAGACAATAAATCAGGAAAACAGTCAAGTTTTTTACTCAAAAAGTTCACAGCAACTCACTATCGATCTTACCCTCATTACAATTAACACATCAGTTCATTCCGGGATGTAAATGCTTAATTATTAACTTATAGCACCGAACTATTGCGATTAGGACAAGATACGGAACTAGAGAGCAATTAAAGATTAACAAGAGACGAGCAAAACACAGGCACACACAAGAACACAAGGTCTTTACATAGTTCAGTCAACACTTATGACCGCGTGCAGCAGCAGAGAGAGTGGTGAGGACTTCATTATGGAACAATGGAAATTACAAAATATAAGTTGTTTTTAATCCCTCAACCTTCTGCTGGATAGATAGACTCGAAACCTCACTATACCACATAATGATCATAAACAACTCTAAAATTTCTCTTCTTTTGTAATGGTGTTAGGATTTTTCTGTATAATATTTTTATACATAGATTTTATTTCATTTGGCGCTTGCATATCTCAATCAATTTGTAGATATAATATTTATAATTTAATACTAGTACAACATGATACTTTTTATAATAATGTTACAGAGTTATATGCCTCAAAGATTTATAAATATATTTAAAATTATTTTTAATTTAATTATAAATTATAAAAAATATATTTGATATTATTTATTTCAAATCCAATACGATTAGTTAGCTATCAAATTATTTAAAACCAATTATATACAATATTTATTATATTAATTTACTTTAGCACTAAAATATTAAAAAAAGAGTAGCACACGTATATCAGCGTCATAAAAAAAATTATATAGTACGAAATTGTAAAAATATGAAATCACAGGGCTTTAGCATTTTCTACAGTAATTTATTAATAGTATAAACTACATCATAGTTTTTTGTCACAAAATAAATTACATACTAGATTTATGAATTTTCACATGGAGATTTTTTTTTTTTTTACTTATACTTTACATATATTTCTATGATATAAAATCAATTATCAAGCCATGTGACATTATAAATTAATGTGACTTATTTTTATTAAATATATTTGTAAATGACGTGATAAATATGGTTTAAGCCTATCTAAAAAATTCTCTATTTTAATATAACAAATCATTTATTCCAATATAATCAGACTTGTGTTGTTCACTTGAATTTAACCACGCATCTATTCGAATAATTTGGTCAGAGTTAGAACACCTGTCAACACAAACAAATAACTATTGAAATGTAAAAAGTAGACAAACGACAGTCTTTCAGAGAAAAAAGAAAATTCCATTATTAACCCATGGTAGATACAGGCATACATATAGAACACTTCGAATTATGTAAAGCTACAATGAAGTATTTGGAAGATAAGAATAAAGCACTCAGATTGTAGCACAATAAAACACACATGTGTACACTTTTATTTGATAATTTAAGGCGATCGATTTACATGATTTAACAGCATTGCAATATCGGGCACTACAGCTTATTAAGACGGGAGAAAAAGAGGTAATAGGGGCAATTGCTACCCAACTCATTTATCTTCTGATCACTCAATGGCTATAATAACATTACCACTTGTTTCTTCACCTGGAAGCATTATGCTCTGAAGGGATCAAAACGAGTGATAGGATAAACCAGAAGAGGGATCGCCATGGCTCCTGAATATCCGCTAGTTTCTTTAATATCAAACCTGTCTCCATCTTTTAACTTCCAATCAAAGCACTGAATTAGAGAAGCAATTGTAGTGTTAGTTACAATCAGACCATGTGATGCTCCAATGCAAGCTCTCCTTCCGCTACCAAATGGAATGAAATTTAAATCCTGACCATTAAAGTCCATTTCTTGATGATCAACCAAGAACCTTTCTGGTATGAATTTTTCCGGCTCATTGAACGTTTTAGGATCTTTCATTATGGCATAGGCGTTGATTATGATCTTAGTACCTGCTTTTAAGTCATAGCCATTGATTTCGGTGTCTATCATGCATTCTCTACGTAGCAAAGGTCCCGGAGGATGTTTTCTTAAGGTTTCCTTGACGATAGCTTGCAAGTAGGGAAGATTAGGAATGTCTGACTCTTGTACCAGCCTGTTGGATCCAACTGAAACATCCATCTCATCCCTTAGTTTCTTCAATGTCCTGGGATTGTTCGCTAGCTCTGTAATGGCCCATTGTATAGTTGCCGAAGTGGTATCTGCACCCGCCAGGAATATTTCCTATTGCCAATCATGAAGGAAAGTAGTTTACAAAGTCGATGATATAATGATAGAATATGATTTATTTCATACATATATTATAACATCAATAAGAACAGCTGTTGCCAATATGATTTATTTGATACATATTATGATCCATATCAATAAGAACAAATGTTGCCAAGTCTTTGTTTTTATTATAAACATCTTTTAGGGTATTAAATAATTACATTTATATCCCTAACCCTAAAGTAAACTCCAATGGGTTGAATTAGGCGTTTTATTTTAGAAATTTTGATATTTTATGATTTTACAATCTATTGTACATTTTGATGTATAAATAGAAACATACATTTAAAATTTAATATTTTTTTTTTAATTTTTCAAAAAAAAATACCTCATTCATTCCATATTAACTGTCTCTTTTTCAAATTAAAAAATTCTAATTATCTATCTCTTTTATATATCTAATGCAACATTATATCTTTTCTCTATTTTATTTTTGTGTTGGAATAAGTGAAATAAAATTTGTAATATCTATAGAAGGGTAATTTAGTCTAATTTAGCTAGTTGTTTCTTATAATTTAGTCTATTAAATACTTCCTTAATTCAAATAAACTATTAAAAAAATGACAGCTAGTAGAATAAGCATTTTAAAAGATAAATAAATGTCAACCATCATGGTTGACCTTATCAACATCACAATAGAGAAAATAGTTAAAATCTATTAGAACAGGAAAGGATCATATCTTATATCATATGCTAAGGAAAAATAAAAGTGAGTTCTGCTCTCAAGGCAAGTTCTATAAAGAGTAACTCACAGGAAAATATGTACATACACTTTTACACTGGTATTAGGGAAAGCCAGGTGATGATGCGCAAGTGAAAATATATAGAATGTCTTTATGCCAATAAATGGGATTAATCAATGTGTGATTAAAGTTAATCTAGACATCTAACTACTAATCTAAACTAAAAAAAAAAAAAAAAGGATGCAAGGATTTGATAGAAGAACAATTAATTAAATGAAGAATCATACAACTACAAGAGATATGCAAATCTTATTTTCAGGTTTCAGCACATAATTGAAAATTATTAGTCTATAAAAATACAAAAAAAAACTACAGATTGTTGTTTAGATCCTACAGCTTGGTTTTTGTTTATCATTATCACTATTTTGTGTATAGAGGATGGGATAAGACAAAATTGAAACTATTCAAAGTTAAGGTGGATTATCAAATAAGAAATTATGAAATCGACAAGTTAGACTTTAGTAATTAAACGAAATATATTATAACTCACAAGGAAGAAGGATTTGATCTGATTCTTGGTCAATTTTAGCTCAGCACTTGGGTCTCTGTAGGTCTCCAATAAAATATGTATCATATCTTTTCCTTCATCGGGTCCTGAATCATTCGTCCGATTAACTTCATAATCCTTGAAGAGCTGCTCCATTAGCCGGTCGTACTCCCAAGTTGCAGATATAAGTCTTTTCCCATTTCCTGAAAGATCAAAATTCTTCAGAGGACCAAAGATTTGAGTGAAACTTAGTTTTGCTGTATATCCCATGATTGCCCCAATCGCTTTCCTTATATCAGAAGGCAAATTAGGGTTTTGTTCGCATCTTTTTCCCAGAGCCATCTTGCAAATAATGCTATTTGCTAAATTTGATAGCTCCAAACCCAGATCGCAGGGTTCCCCTTCTTGAGATCTCTCCACTAATGATTTTAAAAGCTTTAATGTCTCCTGCTCTCGAATATGGCTGAAGCGATCAAGCTGTTTCCCTGCAAGTAGCTGTGTCCTGGATAGCTTCTTCAGGAACCGCCAGTACGGGCCATACTGACAATTGACGAAACTATCACCATCGTAAATGTTGAACCTTGATAGACCAAAACCAAGAATATACTTGGAAGCAAAATCAGCATCATAGGTTTTCAACATTGCTTTGGCTGTGTTCGCATCGGAAACTACAACAACAGGTTTTCCCGCCATGTATATTTGCATGATGGGGCCATATCTGCTAGCTAAATTCTGAAGGGATTCTGGTAATCTAGAACTTAGCAAGTGAAGGTGACCGATGAATGGCAGTGAAGGAGGACCTGGAGGGGGGTGGCATTCGCTGCGACGACGACTCTTTGTGGTGACAGAGTTGATGATAATTTTAGTTAAGGGCCTCACCAGAAGAGCAGCAATGATCGAAATAAAGAGAAAACAGCAAGTATTTATGAAACTGGTATCCATAATACAAGCTAATGTTATTTTTTCTGATACACCTAATTAATTCTAAACAGCTCAAAGACAATCCCTGAAAAGGATTAGCAAATTAAACAAGCTTGCAATTGCATATGGAACAAAAATCACAAGCTAGCATGCAAATTAAGTCTCTGTTGAGTATTTTGAAACATTTCATTTGTATCCACTTTAAGCTATATTGTTATAAGCTAAAGCAAATAACAGTGTGGTTTAGAAATTCCAATAGAACACAGATTTGGATTGGAGTTTATAATGTGTGCATCCTACAGCGAATTCAATATATAGACCAATAATAATTTGAAAAGTATGGTTAATTGAACCGGTATGTTCGGTCTCAGTTCCATTTCTAATATTTATTTCTTAGTTTAAATTTTTAGTTTTATTAAAACTACAGTTAATGATCCGGCAATAGATACAAGCTCAATCTATTAACCGAATTATTAACACCGAAAGCTATGTTTAACTTAGTATAATATAATTATTTCCTCTCTGTAATCAAGTTGTATTATAATTAGAAAAACCGCCCCATCTATTATCACTTTTGGCTGTCTTCATATACATATATTTTCATCTTTAAATTTTAATTTTTTGGTTCATTAGTTTTATATTCTTTATTAAATCTATCCAAACTGATCGCTGCAAATCATGTATAGATATTTAAGGGTATTTTGGAGCTTTAATGATATATTTTTATATATAAAATGGTGAAAATATGTGTTTTTCCCTCACTTAAACTTAATTATCTATTTTCATGAATATTAGCAAAAAGAGGAAAATATGAAGCTAAAAAAAGCTTAATAAGACATGTTCGTGTCAATGCCCAAGATTAAGACGCATTGACTGCTAATTATAAGACCCAAGGAATTTTAGTCATTTTGTACAATTATTATGATTTATATTAAGAGTTATTTATGAGATAGTATTTGGTGGAGATAAAAATACTTAAAGTCTTATCATTAGATAGACTTATATTTGTATACTTATATCTATGGAGATTTATATAGAGCAAGACTCTTTTCTATATACATCTCTGTAAAAATCTAATTCGAGAGAAGATGTGAGTTTTTTCTTATCTGCTCTCTATACCTGCCACCATTATTCTCTCTATAATTCTCTACAGTTCATTATAAACATTTAACTTTAGTTTTCATTATTTTTTTAATATTTAAGGAGCTTTTCAAGAAATGGAAAGTGATGATCAATCTTCCTACTTGAAGAAATCCTGGATCTAAAGGGAGCTTTCTATTTTATTGTTTTATGTCTTTCTATATAATACCACGATCATTGGGTTAAATATGTTAGGCTAGTTTTCATAAGTGTTTAGTTTAGTATTTTCACTTTTGTATGAATCTTGTTATTTATTTATTTATTTAATGAATGATTTCTTTATCTCCATATCTTTATTAGTTTCAGTTATTATTGTTAGTTAACCATCATATTAATTTAGCAATAGTAATTATTATGAAAATCTTTAAGTTAAAAGTATTAGAAACATCATCTTTATTTTAATCTATATTGGTATAAGAAATCTAGGTTGCATTATTAGCTTGAGTGACTTAGGAAAAAATGCACATCACCATCTCATTCATTAGATCTAGGCTTAAAGTAAAATAAGGAGATTACTAAGTAAATGGCTAGACTAAATACTGTTTTTAGCATATAGTTTTAAATCATAAGCATTTGCATTTGCATTGCATATTTATTTATTGTCTAGTTACTTTATTTTATTACCCTCTCAACATATTGATTTGGAGTGTTTAGATTTACTTTTATTGTTTTGTGTTGATAATTAGTATTTATAATAAGTGGCCATATAGTTCCTTAAGAGATCGATCTCGTGGTAAACTTACTTTTACTATAGGAACGGTTCGTGCACTTGCAAGTACTAAAAAAGACACATCACAAATTTATGTACATATGGGTCTTATCTTACCTTATAATTACTATTTTATTTTTTAAAATGGCTAAAATTCACGGTAGATGGAATGATTTTATCTTATAATTATTATTTTTAAAAATTTTATCAATTTCACTTTATAATTTATTTGTTTGTGTTTAATTCAGTATTATATACTGGATACATGCGGCAATTATTTTCGTTGAGTACATAAACATGATATCCTTAAACTCGATATTAAGGATTAAAATTGAGATTAACAAGAATAATAAATTGATTAATTAACCAATTAAATGGATAGCTGATATGAATAGTTTGGTTCGGGTAATGATAATTACTAAACCATGAGATACGGCTTAATTTCAGATTTTAGTACAGTTCGATTGATCCGTACATAAAATTATTTCAGTTTTGCTGATGACTGTTGAACGTATGCAGACTACTTAAGAACAATAAAAATGAAAATGATGGCTTTATTGATTAATTAGGAAATTTGTCGGAATCCTTAAAGAAACTTCAATTGCTCTTCTGTTTTTAATATTTTAATTTCGTTAATTATTGAGATGCTCGCATATATATGTCCATTGAAGGACCACGTGAGAAGGGCATATCTCCCCTTTATTCGACGTCATTGCTCATGCAATTACGCCTACATTTCAATTTGATTCCTCCTCAAGTTGAAAAGACGCTGATTGGCTACATCCTCGTCCAATAAAAATATTACTTTTTTCTTATTTTATTGGTTGATGTAGCTTTACATCATATTAGTCCAAATCAAAACATTACCTTTTTTTTTTAATTAATTAGTTAATGTAGCTTTTAATCAATTATTATTATTATTATTATTATTATTATTATTGAAATGCTTATATCGATATATTCACTAAAAGTGATGTGTCTAAATTATTATTCATAAGTGTACGGACCATTCTTATAATAAAAGCGGTAAAACACTCCGAGATAGATTTCTCATAAAACTATAAGACCACTTATTATATAAATTAATTATTAATATAAAATATAAAAGCAAATTTAAACACTCTAGGAGAAAGTAGAATATTCATAAAAGAAATAAAATCAATTATAAAGTAAATATGCAATGCAAATGCAAATATTTATGATTTAAAACTACATGCTAGCCACTTACTTAGTAATTTTCTTATTTTAATTTAAGTCTAGATCTAATAAATGAGATGGTAATATGTTTTTTCTTTAATTACTCAAACTAAGGATGCAACTAAAGTTTCTTCTATCAAGATAGATTGAAGTAAAGATAGTGTCTCTAATATATTCAACCTAAATATTTTGTAATCATTACTAACAATATTAATTAAAACTAATAAAGACCTAAAAGTAAAGAAATCATTAATCAAATAAATAAATAACAAGATTCATACATAAGTAAAAAAAGCTAAACTAATCACTTATGAAAATTAGTCTAACATATTTAACCAAATGATCATAGTATTAAATATAAAGACATAAAAATAAAATAAAAAAAAAAAAAAAAACTCCCTTGAAATTCAGAATTCTTTAAGTAGGAATATGACCAGTCATCGCTCTTCACTTTTTAAAAGCTTTTTAGATCTTAAAAAAATAATAAAAATTACACTAAATGTTTATGAAAGATAAATTATAGAAAATTGTATAGAGAATAATCTTTGGACGGTCAGAGCATATAGGAGAAACTTCATCTACTCCTTCTAGAACTAGGTTCATAGAGATATATATAAAGAAGAATCATCCACCAAGATAAGTCTTCCTAGAAATAAGTATACAAATATAAGTCTATCTAATAAATAAGACTATAGATATTCACCAAATATTATTCCATAATAACTTTTAATATAAATTCTAATAATAATATAAAATAATTAAAATATCCTTTAAATAAATAAAAGAATTGAATTAGCCTAGCAAATAGCTGTCTACGTATCTTAATTTTGGGTCTTAATGCGAACGTGTCCAATTAAAATTTTTTTCCATATTTTCTTCTCTTGACTAATATTACTTGAAATTAGATAATTAAGTTTAAGTGAGATATAAATACTTATTTTCATCATATTGTATATATAAAATATACTATTAAAGCACTAAAACATTATATATATATATATATATATATATATATATATATATATATATATATATATATATATATATATATATATATATATATATATATATATATAATTTGGACCTATCCTCATTCATCATGCATTTTCAATTTTCATTCCTTCTTCTCAATTCTTTGATGATTAGCTATATTAATTCTTCTTCAAACAAACGCAGCACTTCTGTTCAAGAATTAATTGATTGATTTGCAAACATGAAGTGCCTTTACATCCTTCAATATGAACCCGAGCCATGGGTTTGTACGATTAAAATATTTCCCCGGGCCACCGGTTTTGGTTCCAATAATTGATGGGTTCCTACCTAAGATTCCATAAAATACACTTTAGAACTCACTAGAAGAAAGAAAGGGATCAATGGAAATACATATAAACTTGTTTAAATACAGAGAAACAGATCTGGATTGATGTAATTCTGACCTGGATTCATGTAATTCTGATCTTATATTGAAATAAATTGATTCAGCAACATATTAATCTTTCTATAAAATTTAATACCACAAACTTTGGATTTATTATATAATTGGTCTATGGGGACGCAATGTTCATACAACTACGGAAAATGCATGCGACATAAACATGTTCTAAAAAATGGTGGTATTAACAAAAGCATGAGTTCTTAGACCAGAAACTTTGAGTATGGTACATATGATATGAGATTGAAATTTGCTAGAAACATAGTATACTTGTTGCTCTATATAATCAACATTAGTTAATGCTAAAAAGCCAGTAGGGTGGCAAATTATATCATCGATCCAGATACATAATGTCTTATGTTACTGAATTCAAAACGTATAAATTTGACAGATAATCACATCCCTACATATTTTGACTCTTAATAAAAAAAATTGAATTTGGAAAAAAGAGGGCATAATAGCTGTTAAACTATATAATAACTGTTTTCTTACCATTTCTTATTTATTTGCAATGCTCATAACTAAAAATATATTTATTTTATTTTATTTCTCAATAATTATATAATATTTTTTTAAAAAATTTCATTTATGATTGTGTTTTTTATTTATTTAATTTTTTAATTAAAATTAAATTAATCTTTAAGGACAATTATATTAATGGTTAAATATTTGTACGTTTGACTTTTCTAATAATAATTTTAGTACGATAAATATCAGTAGAAAAAATAAAAAATTATTCCATGTAACTTTTGTTTCTAAATTTTAATATTTTATGGATAATTCTTTTAAATGGCTTTTGATAATAATTTTTATATTTATATTAAATATTATATTTGTCTTTCATATGAGGTCGAACTCTTATTGTCACATATATTCACATATAATAAGTTGTAGATTTAATAAATATAGATTGTTGGTCTATTAGTAGCACCATATAAGTTTATCGAAAATTTACTGTTAAATATAGTTATATGCAATAAGATCATTACGTTTGATTACAAACTCATCAAATATAAAATTTAGATTCATCATTTGTGAATCATAAATTCATTAATTAACATATGAATCTGTTTCTTAATTTATAAATTTTTATACTATAACTTATAAATTTCAGGTGTATGTGTGATGAACCTATAATTTATAATTTATAATTTATAAATCTTTGTTTTAAATCTATGAACATGTAGCTTTTCTGTAAATTTTTAGACTATAATATATGAACCTTAGTTGAACGAGTAATGAACCTATAGTTTATAATTTATGAACTTATGGTTTTTAACCTATAAACCTGTAGTTTTTTTTATATATTTCTAGACTATAATATGTATCTCAAATATATGTGTAATAAATCTATAGTTATAATTTATGAATTTTTTATTTTTAACCTATGTACTTGTATTTTTTATTATAAATTTCTAGACTATAATATATGAATTTTAAGTATACGTGTAATGGACGTACAATTTATAATTATGAATATACAATTATTAATTTTAATATTTTATTATTATTATTAGGTGATGATAAATAATAATTTAAATTTTAGATTTATGAAATAAGATGTAATATAATTTAAAAAATAAATATTTATTAAAGTGTTGATCGAATTTTATATTTTTATAAAAATTAATTCATTAATAAAGCTTCATTATATGTAAGATTTAATATTAATACATGATACTTTCAGTATAAGAGTATTAGCATTTTATTAGAAATAAGTTCAATGTTATACTAAAAAAGATATAGAATCACTAAAAATATAAAATTAAAATAATAAATTAATAATAATACAATAAAATAAAATAAACATGATAATAGAAAAATACTGCTCGTAGTGTAAGACACATAAAGACTCATTGACGCGGATCGAAGTAGTCTTTCATAAATTAGCGAAGAAGAACAGCCCAGCTGCCAAACCCAGTTCAGCACAGGCCGAATTAAACCCAATATTTAAGAATAGCAAAAAGATAAGACCCACAAGGGCAATATAATATATTAGTTGTCATGGGTTTTGTAATTAAAGGTTGCTTTCCGCAAATTATAAGGTAGGTTTCGGTCCATATAGTTTTATAAATTTAGGGGTCAGTGCCATTTTATTTATAAAAAAAAAATTATGACGTGTAACAGATGCTAACGCGCGTCATACGCTGAACAAGTTTGTCAGATGCTACATGCGTCATACGTCAGATGCTGACCCAATTTTTAAAGAAAATAATAATTTATGTTTATTGATTTTATATTAAATATTCATTAATTTATGTTAATTAAATATGTGTTGAATATTTATTGTTTAAACATAAAATATTTATTATTAGTTAACTTAATTTTTTTGAAAAGAAGTATACTACAATATAAATATCTATAGTATAACTTTAGCTTGATTTTTTTTGTTTACCAATTGCATAAGGATTATTTATGTTATGTCTATATTATATATATTTATTTGAATGAATTAGTGGTATGATTTTCATTAATGACAAATATCTATTGACAAACTAATGAATATTATGCCTATAAATGATGAATTTTTATATATCAATCATAAAATTTTCTAATATGCATCACAAAAATAATAAAAGCTTGCTTTCATAAATAATCAATATCTTTATTTGAAAATGTTGATAAACATTATATATACAGACAATGAATATTGCAATACCATGTAATAAACATTAATATTAATATTAATGAATCACACATCAAATAAAATGAAAATAAACATTAACCATAATGAATATAAATATTAAGTTCACAGATAATAAATATTTTAATAAAAAAAATTAATTATTATAGAATATTACATCTAATGGACATTATATATATAGAAAATGAATATTATAGTACATGTAAATGAACAAAAAAAATTAAATATATATGGTCTAATAAATGTTTTTTGACATATGTTACTATATTCTAATATATATGATTTTAAATTTTGACATGGGTACTTATTATGACACGTATAATTCAAGTTTATGTATAATTTTTAATATAATATTAATTTTTATAAATTTATTTTATTATAATTTAAAAAAATTTAAAAATAATGAAGAAGCAGTAACAAAAGTTCGTAGATTATATACTTTAAAAGTAGAATACACCACACATTTTAGAAAAAAATGTATTACACGTGTGTTATAGACTCCAGTACATGTCATAACAATTGGGATTTGTATGTAAATTATAAAATGGATCTCTGTCCATGTAATTTTATGGATCTAGGGATCCATCCAACATCATTGTATTTATACAAAAATTTGTCTTTTAAGTTTTATACGTCGAAATTTAAAAAAAAAAATTATGTTTATTAATTTTGTATTAAATATTTATTAGCTTATGTTCATTAAATATATATTAAATGCTCATTTTCTAAACGTTAAATATTCATTATTTGTTAACTTAATTTTGTTGAAAAGATATGTATACCACAATATAAATATTTGGAGTATAACTTTAGCCTAAATTTTTTATTTACTAATTGTGTAAAGATAATTTATGTTATGTCTATATTATATATGTTCATTTGAATGAATTAGTGGATATGATTTTCATCAATGACGAATATCCATTGATAAACTAATGAATATTATGCCTATAAATGATGAATGTTTATATTAATTATAATTTTTTATTCAATATGCATCATAAAAATTATAAAAGCTTTCATAAATAGCAATACTTTTATTTGAGAATTTTGATAAATATTATATATACAGAAAATGAATATTGCAGTACTAGATAATGAATATTAATATTAGCACTGATAAATAATATATTAAACGAAATGAACATATCATTAACTGTAATGAATATTAAGTTTCTAGACAATGAATATTTAAATACAAAAAAATGAATTATTATAAAATATTAAATTTAATGGATATTATACATATAGAAAATGAACATTTTAGTATATATAAATAAAAAAAATATCAATATGTATCTAGTATAATAAAATTTTTTGACATGTGTTACTATATTCTAACAAATAAAATTTTTAATTTTGACATATGTACTTATTATTAACATGTAAAATTTAAATTTATATATCTTATAGTTTTTCTATTAATTTATTTATAATTTTTATATTTCTATATGAATAAAATCTTAAAATATAAAAAACTAACAAAAACTAACAAAAATATTAAAAATATTTAATTTATTATTATTTTAAAATATTTGAATTAATTATAAAATATTAAAAGATCTATTTAATTTTGTATATAAATTTAATTTATATTATTATCTATAATTAAAATAATTATGACAGTACAATGGGCGGATAAACGATTAGCTTTTATAAATATAAAAAAATATTTAAAATATTAATTTTATATATAAATTTAATTTATATTATTATTTATAATCAAAATAATTATGACAGACGTACAATAGGTGGATAAACGATTAGTTTATATAAATATATTAAATAATATATTTAAAATATTAATTTTGATATAATATTAGTTTTAAATTTATTTTATTACAATTTAAATGAATAAAAATCTCATGTATCAAATGTCAAAATAAAAAAATAGTAATTTTAATATAATATTAATTTTTATAAATGTATTTTATTATAATCTAAAAAAGATTAAAAATGTAGTGTATAATTAAAAAAATAATAAGTGAAGGAAAGAACAAAAATCCCCACAGTTGTATAATTCGAAAAGAAGCGAATAGCAATTCACAAAATTTCACATCAAATCAACGCATATTTTACACTCTCCTCACCATAGTATGTATTTATGATTTTCACTTTATATAGAATGATGAACCGAGATTCATGTTATAATAATTAGATGTTTTTTAAACTTTTAGAAATAATTATATTAATATATATATTTATCTTATCGTTGTATTTATATTTTGTATTTGGATCCATAATTCTAGATAATCACCAAGGTGAAAATTTGACCAAATGTTAATCAAAAGTTTCGAATCAAAATATTTCAAATATCTGAAATACTCTTGTCAAAGATTTAAGAAAAAAAAAAAACTATTTTTCTATCTCTAACAATAGCCCTTATTTATAGAATGAATAAATCAATTTTCTACTTCACTTACCCGAAGGATCCTCCAACTAAGTCTCCGGTAGGCACAACTCAGTACTAAGTTTATAGCACTAACGATCATACAAGATTTTATGGGTCGCACTCCGGAAGTGGCAAAGGCTTCTCTGACACTAAATTAAATCCTAGATCTGGGAAGAGAAAGGGTTGTCGATTCTGTTCGGCAACATTTTCTTTCCCTTCCTCTTAATTTTTGTGACTATAATTTTCTTTTTCTTTCTTCTATGTTTTGAAGGTTGCTCTGGGTTTACTTATACCCTTCAAGAGGTATTTTAGATTTCTTTTCCAAAATTCTGCAACCCTTAATTTGAAAAGTAAATCGATCCCAAAATCTGGTGAAGTAATATGACTGATCTGATTACAATTTTGCAAGCTTAATGTGAAAGAGATGTATCTTGTGAAGTGTTTTTTCCCAACAAAAGTATATTTCTCACTTTGTTACCATTAGTTAGTGCAAAACCTTTCCAGGATTAAACTTTGATATTTATATATATATTCCATTCTTTTTTTGAATCTCAGCTTTCAATGATTAATTATATTAGTTGTCCAAATGTGCCTTTTAATTTCATTTTGTAATTGTCCAGCAACACTTAGATGTGATTGAAATAAATAAAATTTAAAAATTCAGACACTAATAATGCGGAGGAAAAAGAAAAAGAAATAAATAACAGCAGTTGTGATTATTAATACAAAGACTCCTTGATCCCAACAGAATATAAAAAGAGATCCATTTATAATTACATCATTTGATGAAAATAGTCAGGGTGGTCCCAAATAGCACCTGCCACCCAAATTGAAGCAAACATTATTATATTTCTATGCTTCTCCTGCACCCAGCATTACATAATCATCAATATAGTAATCACGTTGGAATTACGTTTCACTATTAACCCATATATCAATTTCATCAATATTTTCATTATTTGATTCTCTATTTTTAATCTTTTTATGAGAAATTCAACACTCCAATCATATAACTTCTAAAAAAAAATCACTAGTTTTTATTTATTAAATTTAATTAATATAAAAAAAACCATCGATTTAAAACATAATCCGCTACAAGTTAACAATGACATTTTAATAGAAAAAATGAAAAAAAAAAAAAAAGAACCGCCAATTAATATCTCTTACTTAAATATATTTTTGACCAAAGTAAGTTAATATTGAATAAATAGAGTTAAATATTTATATTTTGGCTAAAATATGGAGATGACTGACATTACTAAGTAAATTGATTCGAGCATTAAAAATTATGAGATTAACTCAAAAATTTATAGACAAAATAAATAATTAAGATTTTTTCTAGCTTTAGATATACAATTGTACTTTACCTTTAAAAAAAATTATATGATATATTCTAAATTTTTTAAATTAAATTAAATTAAACATATAACAAGTGTTGCATTTATAAGAATTTATTTATTACTATTAACCACTTATAATTAAAAATTAATATTATATCTTATAAATAATAATATTTATGGTGGTATTATTAGTTCTGTTTTTGTAAATTTATCTTAAAATTTCTTTGTGGACCCTATATGAGGATTATTTTAATGATATCGTTTGTAGTAATAAGATTCTTTTTATACGAGGTCGATTCTATATTAATAAGGATTGTTTAGATTGAGCCCCACCCTATCTGTAAATGTATAGGCACCTCAAGTATGTAATTTTCATGTGCTTCAACGTGAATACTACTATTAACTTAAAATAATGTTTTCTATGCTACACTTTACATTCCAATTTCTCACGAATACTATCCTACACTTTACATACCCTAACAGTATTTATGTGTTCCATACATTTTAAATGTCGAAACTCTTTCACAGTTTTAGAAGTTTTCAAATTCCTTTTTTACTATTTTATTTATTTAATTTTAAAAAGATAATTCTAATAATTTAAAATATATAAATTTTAAAAAAATTCAACTGTAATTTAAATAAATAAAAAACTATATGCATTTCCCATGTGTATTGCAGGCCCATAACCATGATCTGTCTCTTTGGTTAAAGAAGAGGTAAAAATGTTGTTGAATAAAAGTAGCTAATGGATGTTTCAAATCGCAGCTGTATCATTCAAGTCAGTTGGATCTAAGATTTTATACATAAATATAATACTAATCTTGAAATAGGGAAAAGAAGGGAAATAAAGTTGAAAAAACAGCTTATTAATCACCTATCAGAATTAATCAAGTCATCGATGATGGCGTATACACAGTGGCAAAATCAAAATCTGGTATTATAAATAATAGGGATATGATCATATGCATATATCTGATCATCACATGCAAAACCATAATAAATTGACATTGACATTGGTTCTTTAATTCTGATAAAAAGTGGCCATTTGATAGTGCAAATATGCAAATCTTAATTTCTAAGATAGGCAATATATATGCTAATTACTGATCCATTCATCATCATATCTCTCCCTCTGCATGTGCTTTAACGTGAATGGAAAAGTCTCAACAAAATTTATGTCTAAATATCAAATTCCAACTTATGATTTTAGTCTCCACTTCCAACATTCTTTATTTTGTTAATTGTGCTCTAATCTATAAATACATCATTAAATTGGAGTTGTTGCTTAATTCCTCGAGTTCCCTACCCAACAACAAATGTTAAGAGAAATTAATTAAACCAAAAGGTACTTCAAATTATGTAATTATTCTCAGAATAATCGTCATAGCTTACGCACCAATTACCAGAGTTTATAATTATTTAAATTCAGTGCACCAGTGATAAAGCATGATCGACCTGAGTATCACTCAGGCAAGTCAGTGTGCTATTTAAATGTATGGTTGAGATTAATAAAGTCAAAGAAAAAGTGCAGCTGGAATTTTAAAAAAAAAGAAAAAAAGGTACTTCAATTTGTATATTTCGCCTTTTTTTTTAAATTATTATTAATGAATATTATCCTGTACTATGAAGAGGAAGTTTGACATTTTAAAACTCAAAACACATGTGAATTAATTAAAAGTTGATATGTATAAGATCAAATGATCAATCCGGCTCTAAACATTAACATTTTTTCAGAATTTTCTTTTATATATATATATATATATATATAATTCATTAATTTCATTAAATCTCTTCAGCTTTACTGATTAATTAATTCCAATTGTAAATGTTAGAAATATAAAATTGCTATTGAGATTTTATTTAATAATTTAAGTTTTTAAGTGAAGTGACTTTTTCGATTTAGCATCAGAGTTTTTACTGATTTTTTCAAATATGCTCTTGAACATTCACTTGCGAGGAGCCATTGTTAGAATTAATGGTAAACTTTTGGGTGAAAGAATACATTTAAATTGCTAATAAGCATGTTATTCCTGGAATTAAATTATAGTAAAATTTACTTAACAGAAGAAAAAGAAGTTTGCATATTATGCAGAAACAAATCCATGATGACATTAAAAGACATAATAGTAGAAGGAATCAAATTTTGTACCACCTCAAGTAGAACAGCTTGGTACGTCACTCTCTTTTAATCATTATTATTTTCAATGGTGCATTTGAGAGCCAAGCCAAGGACATTATTGTGCACAAATAATTGTATCAATCAAACTGATAAGGTTTGCGCTGTAGGACATAGTGGGCTTGAATTTTGTCCTTGTAAGCTCTTTCCATGCTCTCGAAAACCTCAGGAAGTCTGATGGTTAACTGGTCGAATATTTCATCAACAATGTTAGGTGGGAAGTGTTTGATGAACATTCCCTCCCATGCTGCCCTTATGTGCCTTAAGAACTCTATCATGTCGACATGCACATCATCTGTTAGCCATGGTGCTGGGTTGGTTAATCCTATTTCTTCTATATTGAAATGCCCATTCTTCTCAACCCCTGCCACAAATTCTCCTGGTGGTGCAGCATATATCGGCATATTGAAGCCATCGACTTCTTCTTCCCTTATTAATCCCTGCAATCATTTATACCAGATAACAAACTATGATTTTCATATAATAGACTTGCTGAATTCAATTCTGCAGTAAAATTTGTGTGCGAGTGCCAATCAAGCATTTATATGATAGTAGGCATACCCTTTTGGCCATGTCGAGAAGGATGGATGCCAACAGATTGAAGAATATTCCATTAGCAAGCTCAGAATAAGGCATTCCATCAGGAACACTTGGCATGATAACTATAAGCAACCCTCCAGGCACAATCTCTTTAGCTCTAGCATTCAGGAAACTATCGAAGTCGTGGGCCCATTGGTTAGCATATGCTCGAAGTACTTCATCGGGGGCACTTGCATAGTGAATCTTCCCTTTGTTCCAAGCTGGAGAATCCTTGTCTTGCAACTCGTCTGGCACCTTGGAGAGCCAGAAGATTGCATAATGGCATTGCACAACATGAAGAGAAGACTCGGGGAATAACCTTTGGTAGAAAGAACCAGGCACGCCTGCTGCGAAGTATTCCCTTTCCAGAGGGAGAGAGGTGAAGAGGGTATTGAAATCATTCGAAGTTTTATCGTTAAAGAACACTTGAAAATCAGGTAATATTTCAGAAGTAGGGCATTGGGATCGGTACTTCTCCTTAACCACATTTACAATGTTCTGCATACAAGTAAAGGTATTTGGGCCAACTGCACATCCTAAATCTGCTACACGAATTGTGTTACTTGAAGTAGCTAACAACGATCTCACGTCTAGTTTCTTGGTTATGGCTTCCTCAATTTTGTCCTTCACAACATTCGTAGCCAATTTCTGCCAATGATACACACACACACAGAAAAACATACTTAAATACATGTTAAGATCACTTTTGCAATAAAGTAAACTAAAAATAAGTTAATTTTTAAAGTCTTACATTATCTTATATAATTTTTATTACGTAATGAATGATTATACAGATATTTCAAAATTAATTAGGTAATGTAAAGACCTGCAGATCGAGAGACTCTCATGTCGCTTGAACATTAACTAATCAAGCTAAGACGCATCATAGTCCTTAGTCGCTCGCAAGCTTATGTTGAAGTTGCAAATTTTAATTTCCATTCTAGCTTTTCTTCTTAATTAGATTAGGGGCATTTGTGCAGAAAGATCAATGCCTCACCTGCATCATATATCGCAATTTTACTGGTCTTGCGATATATGATTTGAGAAATTTAGATGCTCATTTTTAAATTTGTTTTCATAAAAATTATATAGGTTTTTTAAAAATAAAATTTGTCTTTTAATTGAATAAAATAAGAGATGACATTTATTATTTCCTAACTCTTCTCATCCATTCACTAGATCTCTTAAATTTAAAAAGTCCTTATAAGTGGTGCATGGATATTTATCTGAATTCTTTTTTCCTAATGAACCAAGGGATTTATTCCATAATGGCCATTTGTGAGTTAATGTACAAAAAGGAATGAGAACTTTCATGGAATTAAAAATTGATAAACTCCTTTTTACAAAAATAGTAATTAAGAACTTAGAAATAATTAAGTGATTTAATTTCATACATATGGAGAAATTATTAAGTAAGTTATTTATGCCCCATTTACAGATGTATCTAGCCAATAAAAAAACAACTACATTAATTAACATTATATTATTTAGGATAATTAATTTAAACCCAATTATAGATTCTTAATATAAAAAATCTCATTAAAATAACACTCTAGTTTTAGTCCACTTAAAATGTTCTGCCAATTTCAATGACATATATATAAGCCATTTCTATAGTGTAACGTACACATAGTAAAGAAAATGATTATACTATTTTTTAACTCAAGTTCAGAAGATAAAAATTTTGAGTCATTTTTATAATAAATGTTTACAATAAATATATAAATTCATAGATTAAAAAAAACTATACATAATAAAAAGAAAATAATTGGAAATTACCCGGCAAGGTTAAAAAGTAAAAGAGACAAAAATTGCATCAACATTTTCTACAAGGATCTTTTTCAACTGTTGGAAATTGCGTTCGTGACAAAGGGATCAAAATTGTTTAATGATATGCACAAGAAATATGAAAACGTAGGAAATGTTTATCATGTCTATACACGAATGCATTGGTTTATAGGAAATTTTCAAAGTGATAAATTATTATAATTTATTAGATTAAATAATAAAATATATATCAATCATTTAATATTAAACTGTAAAATATTTATATATTTAAATTTTTTTCTATTTGTTATAATATATAAATCTAGTCTAGCGTATGTTTATTTATATAAGAGACTAAATAATTAATTAAGGTGTACCAAAATGATAAATAACAGTTATCAAGTGGAAAGAAAGAACCTTCAAAATATAGAAAAATAAAGGAACTAAACCTGATAGACAGAGTTTTTGAAGTAGCTATTAGTTCCTAATCCACCTTTCACCAGGATGGTGCTACCGGCATCATTCTTCAAGACTGATTCTCTCACCAATGCTGCCATGTCTGAAGGCGTTTGTATGTTTTAGACAATGGAGCTTTCTTTGAGAGACCGATCCACCAATTTTTTGCACTCGTATTTATAGGCAGGAATGGTACCATAATTGATGTGTGGTTACAGTGTTTAATTAGATTATTATTTGTTTAAATCAAAGGATCCATGACTATGATGAAAGAAAGGGACGTGAACAGCATAGCATTAGTTTTTAAGAATAATAATAAAAAGAAGGAATAGGTAAGAATAGGTTTATTCTTGGATGTGACTTTAGGGAAGTATAGGAGTCACATATATTGATGTGTCTTTATATTATAAAACAAAAACAAAAAACAAAATTAATATTGCACCAAAAGAATCAATAAAGATCATTAATTTTATTTTCCTTCTAGAAAAAAGAATTTATACCCCTAACAATGAATTATATAATTCCATTGCTAGGGAATTACAGCATTTAATTAAGAACTGGGCATATTATCAAGCCTCCTTAATAATGCAATGATTCTGAACAAGTTAACTAAAAATTTTTATATAACTATTACCAAGAGAGAAAAGAAGACAAAACAAATATGATTGTAAGATAGATCACCAGCTAGCTAATCTTAAATCTTAGTTTTGATATATATATATATATATATATATATAGGCAAAAGTCAAACTCTATAATTCCTTATGAACAATATCAACTTGGGATACCTTATTAATTACCAGCATACACACATATATAAAGGCCAGCAATTGACTAGATGCAAATCATCTAACTCTACACAAGTGGGAAAATGCATTATCATTATTAGATCTACGGATATATTCCATAATAATAGAAAAAATGAAAGAATTCAAACATGTTAGTTCGACTGATTAATACAACTGATAAATAATAAATAATAAATTAAACCGTTTGATAAAATTTTATTAGCGATTGCTTTTAGCATATGTTAAATGATCATTCATGATATAATTTATCGTTAAATAATATATTTTATTTTGATATACTAATATTCAATGATATAAATTAATAAAAATAAATTATAATAATTAGAGACATTATAATTAATTTTCTTTAGTTTAATTGTATTTGTTATTAAAAAGATTTATAAAAGTTATTTTAAAAATAAATTTTTTAATTTCCAATACCATATAGTTATAAATATTATAATTGTTTAACTATTAAGAATAATTTTAAGATTATTATTTATTATAAAATAAATTTCTTAGATGCTATATTTAGTGTCCAACCAATAATAGATATCATATATATATGTGTTGCTAGCTATTCCAATGGACCTTCATGAGAGGGAAATCACTCTCACTCACTCACCCTCTCTCTTTCTATTCTTTTTCCCTTCCTCTTTCTTCTCTTTGTCCGTTTTGTTGTTTGATTGTATTATTTTGTGAGCATCTTTTGAAGATGTGTCCAAAGCTGCCCCAACTTTTTCAAAGCTCTTTTGCTCATCTTGTAATGGAACAATCTATGGATGGGATTTTATGTGTAGCTTGCATTTTTATATAATACTTTACCGACAAGTGCAAAACTTTGGTATAGCCATTCATCATTATCATCATCCATACTTTAGTAAGGTCAATTTACAAGACTCTTTTCATTTATATTAATTACGAGTAATCACTTATTTTTTTACACTCATTCTCATTAAGTAAGGTAATGAAAGATACTTTTAGGAATTATCTAATTTTATAATTAAAAATGGGTCGAGGAGGGAGGGCAAGCTCGATTCGCCCCAGCACCAGACTCAGAATCAGAATCAGAATCAGAATCAGAAGCTTGAGCAAGCATATGAGTAACTGGGTTCGCTGATCTTTAACAAACGTGAAACACAATTGATAATTTTTATTTTTTCTTGGATGCTCTCACCTTTAGAGAGACTATCTAACAGTTGCAACATCTAGCATAATTCAAATAAAATAAAGGGTCTGCTTTATTATTAATATTTTTGTTTGTTTTTTCATGGGATTAGGAGTAGGGCTGCAAAAGGACATTGGTACAAATTGTGAGGGAAAAGGATCCAAAAGAAAATATGTAGGACAGAGTAGAGTGCAGTGGGGCGAAGGAGAGTCAGCCATGGAGGGCAGTGAGTGGAGGAGAAGGCTATTTGCAAGATTCTAATGGATTGATTGTTGACCTATGGTTGTGCTTCTAAATTCCCTAGGAAAGGATGGTGATTTCAGCCACCCATGAGTTTGTTACTGTGGCCAGTACCCTTGTGCCTAACACAGATTTTATTTTACCATTTTCTTTTTTTTAAAAAAAACATTCTTGAGAAAATGATAAGTAAAAACTGAATACCTTTTTCTTTTGTTTTTTGAACTGGTATAAATTGAATAGCTGATCTCTTGGATTAAAAAAATATAAATACATGCTTCATAAATAGGCTATCTATTTTAATAATGATAACAGTTAAAATTGAGTTAATCATATAATAGCCATTGAATTTTACGCGTAATTTTATTTTTATCATGAAATTTTAATTTATTTTAATTTTAGTTATAATATAGCTATTTTTCCGATAAATAATTTTAAGATTATTATTTATTATAAAATATTAAAATTTAATTATGTGGAATCAATTTAAAATAAGTTATTATTAATAATTTTTAATAAGGATAATAGTATCCAAATAAATAAAAAATATTAATTCAGCTAATAAAAAAAGACTTCTAAAATAAAGTTGATACGATCAACAACTGATTGTATTTAAATCAACTATCAGTTACATCAAACTTTTGAATTAAACACTCTTTAAGACTTATAGCAACATCGTTTAAACGATCATAGGCTGTTGTAATTTTTTGAAAACTTTTCAAGAATATCTTAAAATTAATTAAAAAATTATTCTTTTGTGTACACATTTAAAAAAAAATACTATTTCTTTTATTTTAATTATTTTTCAATTATTTTATTTAAAAGAAAATAAAAAAACCGTAATTCTAAAAGAATTAAAAAAATTGTATTTTTATACTTTAATAGTTTAAATAAATAAATAAAAAAGATACAGTAAATTTGAAAAAAGAAATTTTAAAAAATGGATATCTGATATTTCTCCTAATCTTTTGGTATGAATCTCCTGCTTGGAAAATGAATCACAGGGGGGAAAAAGACAACGAATGCAAATAATATCTTCTGTGTGTGATATACGTATGCTAGAGTACTACTACTATTATTATTATTATTATTATTATTATCATTAACCTATTTAAATGATTTAATTTGAATAATCATAGTTATGCTCCTAAGCAGAATAATCGGATGCATAAATAGGTCTTGAGACTTGAGACAATAACTCTTTCTTTGTTTCTTTATGCATAATATTATTTGAATTTGATCTCCAAATTAAAATAATTCTTCTTTTTTCATATAATTTCTTCTCGTCCAATTTGTAAAGATTCAAAGACAAAATCTATATTTTAATCCTTCGTCATTGAGGGGTCGTCCTACAAAATACGTATCTCTTTAGAATAAGTTATTTACTGAAAATAAATGATATATGTTTGTCTCAGTCGTGATATCTATTCAATTAAACTGTGCTTTAGCTAGAGCAATAATTTGGAAGACTATAACAGAAGAGAGGAGCTAATAGAAAAAAGGATTATATATATATTTTGCATCAAAACAGAAGTGAGCGCAACTGAGATAAAACCAAGAAAAAAACTTATAATGTTTATGTAATGTATTTTTTTATTTCTTTCTTTTATCTTTTTTATGTTTTAATAAATTTGTATGATGTGTTCTTTCATGATGGTGATTGAACATTTTTAGAATGACTTGTTTATTTATATGAACATGTCTGCATCTTCGTTAAAAGGACCACAGTCTGATTAACAAGGACCACAGTCTTGATTGAAAAAGACAATCTAATTACAATGGTTCACCAAATTAAATTAGCATTGCCGGTTAATCATTGATATTAAAATTTTGTTCTTCGTACTTCTACATAAATCAAATTGAAATTCGTATGTCAGCTTATGTTTTAAAGACCACGCTACGTAAACGTACGACATATTTTAAAACTAATTACGATTCAAAATATCTATAATATGTTTTGTTGAGCATGATATAATCAACTATGTCTCCAGAGTGCAATTCTTTTTTCCAAGTTGCATGAGTAATAAAGAATTAAGGACGTGATTAACGTTGTAAGGGTAGCTTTCTTGTCAAGAGATAATAATAATAATACGTTTTAATTTGTTTCATTTTTGTCATCACATGGCCACTTTAGTTTATATGGGTATTAAGAGGACCACTAATTAAGTGAAGTTGCTATGGTCCGGGCATCAGATATATATATATATCCTTTGGGTGAATTCTAAATTAACTTATGCATAGGTGACAGGAACTCAACTTTTGTTTGTCTCTGCCTGGCGCAGCTAGCTACTTCTTGTTGCAAACAGTTGTAGGATTGCATGATCGAGATGGGTCATTTCAACTATTTTGTATAGAAGATTTTTACCATCTAAAACTGAAACCACTTTTTGCATTGCTTGCTACTGCTAGAGAAACAAGGCCATGATCTCAAAATGAAATATGGGATGCAAATACAAGTTTAATAAAAAATTTGATGATAAATTTTAATTCATGGTCACCTTTTGTTTTAGTTTCAAACTATTTCTTCTAAAGTTCACTTAATCTAATTTCAATAACATAATAAAATAGGTTATGTTGTAGTTAAAATTTTGTCCAATTATACGTTGAGCACGACAGTAATTATAATATATTTTATCGCTTAAAAATAAAAAGAAAAGACAAACTGCAAAGTTGATATTAAAATGAGGGGAGATTAGATTTCTTTATATTCTAGTCCCCAATCTAACATCTAGGCTAGTATAGGTGCCATAACCCTAGCCTATGTATTGTGTTGCATGTGCAAGAACGTGAACCAGTAGTAGCATCCATGTCACTTGTACAAGATTACGCTACAACATCAGATTATATATGCAAGGGGTCTCCTGGTACCAACATTCTCTTAGTTAACTGTGAAAGTTATGTAATGGGGTCTCTACCCAAACCCAAATTTTCTTTTTCAAAAAAACAAAAATAAAGGAAAGGACAAAGGCTTTCTTGATTCAACCAAAACAAAGTATATATATATATATATATATATATATATATATATATATATATATATATATATATATATATGTATTATCAAATTTCATTGAGAAATTAATTTTTGTTACGAGTCTCAACTTGCCAGTTGGTTCTACGGTTTCCTTAAAATCAACAAATCTAGAGATAAGCAGCAATTTCGCTAAAGTCACAGGCACCAACTGGTATTTTTATTTTTCTAATCAATAAAGTATAATTAATTAACCTCTAAAGTATGGTAATCTCCATCAGCTTTTAATTTAGTTTACCAACCAGTCAATCTCACGGATATTAAAACATACATCAAAAATGCATATTTTAATGAACATTCTCCACACAGCCACGAATAAATAGCTCACATAAATCTATTTAAAATAAGAAAATAAATTAGATATTGGAAAAATGATGCAGCTAATTAAAAATATAGCCCCAAATTTTAAATAATTGTAACAATTACCGATCATTAGGCACAGTATTTAAACGCAGCTGATTGAAATTTTAGTCAAAAACTTTAAATAATTATAGTAATGCTGTAAGGTTAACAACCCATGAGCTACTACATCTTAGCCATCTAAAAGTTAATTGTAACCAATCAACAACCTTAACCCTAGCACTTATTTTGGCAATTAAATAGTCTAACCTTAACGCTTAGCCATAGAAAATGGTTTTTGGGCTGTTAGTGTGGCTCGAATAAACTGTCAATTGGAACTAATTAATAATGAGCAGATGCTGCGGCAGAATTAATTATATTTTCTTTCCCTTTTTATATCAGTTGATATGCTCAAGAGAGATGCCCCACTGCCCTTACTCCCAGAGAATATACAGAAGCTGAGCCCTTCTTTTGAAGTCTTCTTTAATTTGGGCTGAAGCTAGAACGGGCCCGGGGCTAAATATTCTCACCTAAAACCCTGCACAACAGAGCAAGGTTCCTCTTTAGACTAGGCAACAACAAGGTCACCAAGGTGCTGGGTGGGTACCTGTCCACTCCATTTTCTCAATGCTTAAACAGCCATGTCTTTCTCTGAGCTTTCACATCTATAATTGAGTTTCACTCGTTAGTTCCTACAAGAAGAAAGATTGATCGTTTAGATTTTACCTAGAGGAGGTGTTACTTAAATTTGTGACACATTTATCATCATCAACATCAGGATCACGAGATTAAATTTTCAGCAACTGTTTGCCTCTTTCAAGCAGAGTTTGTTTGTGTAAACTATCTGCGGAGATGTTAAAGCCATGTTTAGCTGTGAAAAGTTTTATTATTTTGTTTTATTTGCATTTTTTTTAGACTGAATATTTACTTTTTAAAACATACAAATGGTCACTGGGGGATTTAGAAAACACAATTTAGGAGAGCAACATCATATTTACAAAATAATATAAGATATTGAATTGTATATTCTACATTCTAAATTAGAAATTAGAAAAAGAGTTTAGAAAAGATTCAAAAATCTTAATATCATCCAACTATATACATGCAGTTTCACCATGATTCAAATATTCAAACAATTAAATTATAGGCTAACTTTCTAGACATTGGGTTCCATTTCAATTCCGGCGTAAAAGAGACCGAGAAATATATTCGGGGATAAAGATCGTATCAGTTGATAAACAATATACATTAGGCAATGAGAGACAACTAAGAGAGACACACAAAAATAAAATTAAAAGAAAAAAAAAAAAAAAAAGTGAAGCGAAAGCCATATTTATCATGGAGAGCCCAAAGAAAGATGACTAGATGTATCGAAAATACAATCCAATGACAAGAGTCCACAATAGTACCGACCTGTCATTCAATTCATATGATTAATAAAATCAAACTGCTGTTGTCTATTTCACGAAGAACAGAGTTGTCATTTCATGAAGAGTGGAACTCTCTTAGGCCTCACTTGTCACAGAGTTCCAGCATTGTAGTCGATTCACAACAGTTGACAGTAGGAGAAACTTTTTACAACCAAGAGATTTCACGAGTAATTTGGCATTAGAATTTCAATTCTATTTTGCTTTCTGTGAATTAAGGGTTAATTTTACATTTGAACAATCAAACTTCTAAGCATAATGTTACAAGAACACATACTAAATCTAATACCTGTTTATTTCGTTAAGAAAAATAAACACATTTCATACAACAGAAAGTAGGGAAAATTAAAAAAGAATTAGAAGCGATTAAAAGAAAAAGGACTTATCAAAGACTCTTCAAGATCTCGAAATCCTCGGTAGACAGCCTCAGTCTTGCTCTGTGGAAGTGGCAACCTTTTCACCTCTGTCATGTACCTGCGATCCAAAATTCATCGAGAAAAGAACATCTGGGGTGAGACAATGAATTTTATAATTAAACTTATTGAGCAAGTTATAAAATGGAGGAAAAAGATATCCTCTAAAGGAAGGGACAGCTAATTAAGTATAATGCAATCCAATCACAGCTGAATCTCAACTAAAGATGAACCCCATATACCGAATCAAGAAAAACATCTAGTAATAATAAACCAAAACAATAGCAGAGAACAAAAGCTCGGTCACCAAGTGGAAGATAAGCACAAGAAAACTGCTGTAAAATGGTACAATTGGGGGTAAAACAAGGAAAAAAGAGTATGACAAAGCACCCAACTTCATGGTGCCAAAAGAAAAAACAGAAGAAAATTTCACGTCCATTGATTTGTAACACTAATCAGCAGAAGGTTTCATAAACAGACTCCTCTAATGCACCATCGCATACTGGCTCTCAGTTAAAAATGCATAGAACGATAAAATTCTAAATGGTAAGACATTAAAAAGGGTCTGCCAGAAGATCTAAACATAAGAGCTCAAAAAATTATATATAAAAAAAAAAGAAGTGGTTTATCAAATTGCCATAGATCTATCAGCAAATTAAATCCAGGAAATCTTGAAGAACCCATGTGCATAGACACCATTCAATAAGCCAGACAGAAAAGTTCTCAACAGAAAGGCTGTACAATAAGCAAAAACAAAAATTCCAAAATCTGTTTTGTTTAGAGTCAGTCTGGGTATAAACAGTAAATGCAAAAATTATTCCACTGTATAGTTTACAGAACTGAATGCTAAGAGCTAGCAAAAAGCACCTAAACTCATTTCTCACTTCTACAAAACAAAGAAGACCTAGAAGCCTAAGCCATTTCATCAGACGCACACTATCAGTGCCAACTAGGTGACTTTCTGAACATCATAACTGACCACCACATAATTTCTGTAATTCAGAACAGCTTCAATTATGATCATCCTCTTATTCCTAGCCTAGAATTTGTTAAAACAAAATGCAAGTAAAAGGAATTTAAGATTAGGGAAAGAAATATGATTATGACTGCAAAATTATCTCATGCCAAGAAACTGTATTGTTTAGCAGACATATCATAAGAGGAGCACTAAATAGCTGAAAGGACAAATTCACCTGTTTGCTGCACTTGTGATCTTATCACGAATCCCTTGGTTAATGACTGTTGTTTGCTCCTGTGAGAATGTTCCACCTAGTATTAAGGAAGCCCCGCTTGTAGTTGTACCCATCCTCTGTGCTAACACGGACATTGCCCATTCTCGGAGTACCACTAACAGCGATTGGAGAAGACGCAACCTAAGGTTGGGAGAGGGCAAAATAGCTCCATTTGATAACAACTGATCATAAGCATTTAGTACTGGTTCAGTTGCGCCCTTACAAGCAGCAAGGAGAGCTCTTGCTACATCTTCATCTCCAACAGGTTCAGCCCCTGATTCCAATCTCTCCTGCAACAATTGAAAAAACAAATCATAAAAAAACAAGGTTTAGTACATCTAAAGACAAAAATATCTAACCATAGTTCAGGCAAACTAATTCCAGACAAGCAGAAAGAGTGGAGAAGTTTTCTTTAAAAAATATTTTCAGTGGAAAGAAAATAGATAGCAAAATGACAGATACGCAGGGGAGTTGCAGCGTACCAAAGCAGCCTTCTCAAGGTGAAGACATAGAGTGTCTAATGGTAAAATAGCTCCATCTCCAGGATATATGTGGGAACCAACCCTCTTCAATACTGAACAAGCTTCAGCAATGCCACCCCTTGAAAGAGCTTGATCAATCAACCTAGCCCAGGTTTCTCTTACAATGCTGCTATCAGTATCACCAGTATAATTTGCGAAATAGAGCATCTCCAGGCATATCTGAAAGGAAACATAAAGGGAAAAATAAAGAACCATGTTATAAATCTGAAAAGTGAAAAATAAGAAACTCACAGCACCCTTGTTTTCTTAGAAACTAATACGATTGAGGTGATGAATATTCAAAAAAGAAAAAGAAAAAAAAAAAGATTATCCTCAACAAACCGAATAGCCATTTAATGGTCGGATCAAAGTGGATTAGAAAGCAAGAAATGTACCTCCCACAGTTCAAAAGGAACTGCATATTCATTATATAGTTGAGTTATGCTTTTTAAATCCAGCGACAGCTCTTTGGCTTTTTCTCTTGCAACTTTTGCATAGTCTGGATTGGCATTGTTATCAGGGACTGATCCATTTTGTACAGGTTCAGACATGCTAGATGAAGATTCTAACCTGGAAGCTATAGCCTCCAGTTCATCTTTTATTTTTATTTGAAACCGAAGAACCACAAGCTTCCCTTCAAGTAAATCCAGCAATCCACTGTCCAAGGCACCCTTCATGGAACCTACCAAACCACCACTATCACTTGCATTCTTAGCCTGTAGAACAGCATTGCTCAAGTATTGGCGCCTGACAGTGAGAAATGAAATGAACTATTACATATTAAGCTCTCACTAGAAAACGAGAGAAAATTTTGAATTTGGAAACATAATGAGTTGACATAATTTGAGCTGGTTTGCTCCTTTGCATTGACTTACTGGATCCATATGGAAGTGATGATACAAATCAGACTGAACTATATCAGGAACTGTCCTGCCCAGTATTCACCTTTGTTACTATTATCCTACTACACTACTTGTACATGTGTATTGTCTGTCTATAAGAATGTCTGATAAATTTAGGTATCATTTTGAAGAATTCGTCAATCCCAGTCAACAGATGTCAACAAGACCAAAGGCAATAGATAATGTTTTCTTGCTGAGGCACTGAACCACAGAAGACTAATATAAGCCTTACTTTTGTCCATCTCTTAATCTCTGATGTTAAAACATGGATTAATGTCAAGATCATCGTAAAAGCAACAGAGAGAGAACGATCAAGAGATAAGAAAGAAGGAAACAGATAATGAAAGAGAGACTGCTGACCTCTGTTCAAGAGTAGGAACATCCCTTGCATCAGTTGAACGTCTCTCAGCCAGTCTAAGCAATATGTGGGCTGCAAGCATATGCTGCCGCTTTGAGACATAATACCGAGCTAAAAGATCAAAGTATTTTGCTTGATTAGCAGTGACGGGTGCTCCTGAATGACCAATGGAAGAAGTTGCAGATGTTACTGCAGTAACAGCTCGGACCTAAAGGACAGATAACCGAGTATTATTACATTTTATCTGAACTTCTTGCAGAAATATGTCTAGTATGTTCTAAATATCAAACGAGTTCAGAAAGCATCCACTTTAGTAAGATCCAAAAGGGGAAAATCAAATAATTGAAAAAATCTACACTTAACTATAGAGTCTTTACCTCTTGTAATGTTTCACGACCAGCATTTTGCAGAAAGGGCACTAAATCAGGTCCCCCATACTCCAACAGCTCATTTTCAAGGCCCAAATCAATCATAGTCCGGTATAGATACTCATGAAACAGTCTGTCAGGTGATTGGACACCCAGCTGAACAATCTGGCTAATATATTTCCTTCGGGAAGCCTGATCAAGCACTGCTCGTGAGGCAGAAGGCCTCAAGGGAGATCCAAACTCCCTTTGCAAAGACTCACCTTTCAGAGAACGTAAAGCACTAGAAATTATCTCATAGCACCGTTCACGCTGAGCACGTGCATGTTCCCTAATTGCTGCATCAATTTGATCATTGTAAGCATCACCAGCAGGGTCAAGAACCTGTGCCTTCTGCAGAGGCAATCGTACCACAGCTTCATAAAATCTGCAGAGCAATATCATTTTAGATTTAAGATGTAAAATAACAGTAGTACAGCACTGATTTCAGTCTTTGGCTCTTTGCCTTCAACAATACTCACCTTAAGTCCTCAAACCTTTTGCAAACAGTTCTTAAATCTGCAGACTCTGGAACTTTGCTCAAAGAACTGAAGGCTTCTCTAGCAAGATTCTCCTTCTCTACAGTATCTGGAGTTATAGCAGCTCTTTCAAGACATTCCACGGCTAAGAAAAACTTGTAATCTGACTCCTTGAAATAGCTAGGACAACCCTCCCGTAACCTCCCACTGATATCATCTACTGTTCCTCTACCATCTGGACCAGTATAATACTGGAGCACAATCATCACATCAATTCAAGAAAAATGATCTATAATGAATGATAGTAATACAATGGTAAGATGATATTCCCATTGAACATAAAACTTTTCTGAGTAAAATAACTCTTACACTGCTAGTATGGACTTATTTACCTCCATTAGCGCAGATATTAACATTGTGGCCATGCGGTCACCTTCCTCAGAACAAACTAACTGATGAAATGTTAACTGAACCAGTGCCTGTACTAAATTAGCATCAAATCCCTGAACCAAGCGAGCTACATGATGCTGACAAAGAAGCTGTAGCAAAAACAAAGCTTCACTAGATCGAAGAAGCAACTGCCTGATACACTCCATTGCCCTGACCTGTAGCATAGCATATTGCTAAGTCTTATACAGAAATTAGAGATACAACTATATGTAAATAGACCAAGCACCTACCTCCATGCCAGCCAATTCTGCAGGACTATAGGGTAATCGTTGCCTTTTATTTGATGTCCCACCAGCACTAGACTCGACATTCCATGAGTATGCACCAAATAAATTCCTCACCATGCTTCTGTCACTAGTACCTAAGTCTGAACCAGTTCCATACAATATAGAACCAGTCACATCTCCTAAGCCAGCTACACAGCCATAAAGGCCCCTTCTTTGGTTCCTTCTGGACCTCAAGAACTTCTCTAGAGAGCGAATCTTGCTTTCAAGAACCTTCATAGCCGCTGCAGAGAGTCTGCAAGTAATTACGCCACTTTCAGATGCAGCACCAGATGAAACTAGTCCCCCTTTGCTGACAAAGACAGGGAATTCCCACAGAGGAAAAAGTAACCTTGATGAACTCAAGCAGAGGCCTTCATATGCACCTGAAAACACAGGCTCAGCCTCCTGAACAACCTGTCCCATACTAAAACCCCCTGTCGCTGCTCTAGTGTTTGATACTGCATTCATACCATCAAGTTGTGGCATGCCAACAACCCTCGGATCCTCAAATATTTCTGCTGCTTTGTCAGCAATAGCATTGCTTATAAGAGTCTCTGAATGAACAATCCTTGCAGCTAACATTAAACACATTGCAGCTGCCTCACCATTTCCAAAACGATTGAAGAAATCTTCCAAGATTGATCTAGGTGAATTGGCCTCAAACAGCCTCCTCAGAATATCCACAGGCCTGTTAAAAACTACTTCCATCAAACCCATGGTACTAAAAACAACAATTCTTCGCCTTGGAAGTATATGCTGGGTCGAAAGATCACCTCTAGCCCAAAGTTTTCCAGATGCCTTTTCACAGGACTCCCCTGAGCTCTCACATCTGAAAAATTCAAGTTCTGAATACAGTGACTTCACAGTGGCAGCTGTATCTGGCAACGGTAGGACATCTGCCACAAAAAGCATTCGACCTTCAACAGGTAAGGAAGACACAATTTCTCTTAAAGCCCGAGAACTCCTCGTGCTTGTACCTAAACTACCTGAAGCAGATGATTGTGAGGTTGAGTCTCTGTTCACAATAACAAGAGAAGACATGGTTGGTGGTGAGGAATCAGAAAGGACAAGTGTTCCAGCAGAATAATATGATGTTTCAACTTTTAGTGTGAGATCCTCATTTGGAGTTCTACTGGCAAGAGCTCCAAAGGTAAGTCCACCACTGACCCCTATAGGAGGAGAGGGCCTAGTTGTTACAACTTTTAAACAGTTTGGTCTCTGATTAAATCGACTCAAACCACCAACTGTACCATTATTTCCGATAGAAGGAGAAGTGGAAAGATACATCCTTCTGCCATCCGATAATACGGCAACAAGGTGCAACCACTTGGATTCCAGTGTGGATAGAGGTGATATGCTAACTATAGATGGCTTTGCTGATCTACTTGGTGTTCTTGGTCCCGTTGACTGTCTACCACCATAATGTACATCCCTGTGACTGAATAAATTTCTTTCTTCTGCCACTTTCTTCAGTGGACCTTCTCCATCTGGCCCTAGAAGAAAAACCTGAAGCTTGGTCTCCTCAGTTCGTGCATATAATATCTGTCTTTCGTTGTCAAAAACCATCTCAATTATGGGATCGACAGCTCCAAACTTAAATACATTTGGAACAACCCACCTGGAAACAGCAAGGCATGCTTAATGTAAACACATGGTAGAGCCAAGCAACATCTTATGTTTTAACATAGAATTGAAATACCAAGAGATGCACAGTTATTTGAAAGTTAACTTATAAAAAACAAAGTGCCTATTTGATTCTTAAAATGTCTTCAACTTCTTCAACATTGTGTTCAACTTCATCCAAAAAAAATAAACTATCATCATGTAGTCATATGAAAAATTGAAGTAATCACAGCGAGATAACTGGGAGAAGTGGTGCCACCACCATAAAAACTCCAGAGACTGACACAACTTACCTTGAGATGACACTTCCCAACCCTGAAGTAAGGCAAACCTTACGGCACCTCTTATGCCAGCCAGAACCAGTTGTGTACTGCAGCTCATAAACATGGCCGTCACGCCCAGCCAGAAAGATACGACCCATATCAGTACATGCAACACAAGTCATAGTAACACCATCCGATGGAACTGTATACTCTGGTAAAGCCTGTAATGAAATCTCTGCATATGGATCAGTACCATCACCCCCTCCAGAACAGCATACACCTACAAGAATCAGCTGAAGACAAGGAAAAACCGATAAGGATCGATGAGAACACAAATCCAACGGCTGTAATAAATTAGTGAAGGATTTGTAACAGGATAATGTTCAGAAAACGAAGTAGACCAATCCTCAATTCTTTTCAATTATTTCCTTCTCTTTTTTGTTGTTGCTTATTTATATTCTAACACCTTAATTTCTATAACATAAAAGCACCTGATGGTGTCACTTGGCAACCACCAGCCCAAAAGCTGAGCCAGCCACTGCCTGTCTTAACATGACCAGGTTAGCCATCAAGCTCCAATAGTGGACGACATTATGATGTCTTGATAACACCAGAATAAAGTTGAAATTCCTCAGCTAGAAGATAGTAGTATCCTCCTTAGTTGGTTCTTTCACAAGAAAAAGACAAAGTTCTAAGAACAGGGAGAGTAAATTCCCAAAAATGAGACAGAAAAAGAGTGAGCATGACAGAAGAATGCTAAGGCAAAAACATAAAATGATATCAGTATTAAAGTGCCATTAAATTGCCAATTTTCAAGCAATCATAAGGCCACCATAAGATCAGTCACTTCTGGAACCAAGGTGTTATCGTAGGTACTCTTAATAAGTCACGAAAATATAGTATAAAATAGAGAATAATGCCATTGCATTAAATCTGTCGACCAGTCAAAATGTAACAATAAAACTTTTTTGCTGATGATGAATCTGGCATCAAATCCACACGTGTCAATTATTTCAAAAAAAAAAATATCATTGACTGACATGAGTAGTATATTGATTAGAGTTTACATGTGAATTTCATGGCAGTCAGTTGTAAGATAAGCATTGATCACAACTACTTGAAAGGCAAAGTGAAAACAAGAGAAAACAAGAAGAAAAGCATAGAGTTAATACCTCAACAGGAGTGGCTAAAACTAAAAGATACTGAATGGCTTCAACGAAAACACCAGGTTTAGATTTGGCAAGACCAACAGCACAAATGGCTTGTTCCTCCCCTCTGTATTCAGGACACTGTCCATCCCTAATCATCAATATAATTGTCAGAACACATAGAATAACAAATCAAGGGCTAAAAAATAGGCTAGGATTGACCAAGCACACACCACTTATCGAAACGCCATAAAAACAAAGAATTGTCGACGGAGGCCCAGGCTCTCCGAATCTGAGGAAAAATTCCACATAAAGCAGTGCCTTCACCACCAGCTGCATTATATCTCTCAATAAGTACAGGTGGCAACTCCCATGTATCTCCAACCTCGATCAAAGGAGGCCACTGCAATTCAAACCAAATCAAATCAAACTCATTTATCAAAAATCGAAATTAGTTCAACCAAACAAATTAACGCATAATATACCTCTCTAGGGTGCGTAGAATAAGGATGGCTAACGTATCTAGAAGCTTCTAGAGCTTCTTCTAGGTCTAGCTGAGAAGCTACCTCTCTCCCAATGCGGTCGCTCACTGCGATACCCGCACTCGCCACGTCCCGGAGCACCACCTCTTCTTCCCATGACATGTTTAACAAAGAAAAACCAACAACTAACTTTAATGAAAAATCCTAGGGTTTCTGAGAAATTGAACTGTTAATATGTATACAAAAGAAGTATAATATTGAAGTACAGAGATATCAATGTAGGAATTGAGGTTGTTAGCAGGGAGCGCGGGAGAGAGAGGGAGAATGGTTTTCGAATATGACTTCTGAGACCGGTGAAGTAGAGATCGTCACATTACAAATGTTAGGGTTTTATGTTTTGCAGTGAGTTCTTTTTTTTTTTTTTTCTCTTTTTAATTGGTGGCGGGCAAATTAGGCTACTTTCGAAAGCTGGCTTCTATAGTCTTTTCTTCTACTTATTTTCCTAATACATATTTTGATTTAAGAACTAAAACATTTTATACATTTATGATACAAAAGATTTAAAAAATTGATTCTATTATTATTATTATTATTATTATTTATAGAAAAATTTAAATATACATATAGTTAAATTATTTACCTTTTAAAATTTAGTCTAATATATAAATTAGTCTTAAATTAAATTTTTTTAAATTTTAATTATTATTATTTTTATATTTATCTAAATTATTAATTTCATATTACAATTTAATCACTTGATCACTGAACTTATTACTAAGTATCAAATTTATTATCAAATATATCAATTATAATTTTATATATTAAAACTAATTTTTTTCTCAATCATTCAAATAAAATTAATTATAATTTTTATTTTTGATATAATTTAATATTAATATTTAGTAAAAATAATAATCTTTAATTATTTATTTTATTTAAAAATAGAATAAAATAACATTGTAATTTAATAACATTAAATAAAAAATAAATATTTATAATACATTTAAATTTTTTCAAATTATATTATTTAAAAAGATAAAAAATATAAATAAGTAAAATATATTAATTCTTTATTTTAATTAAACACTTAAATTTAATTTGTGCTAAATAAATTTTTTTTTATTTTTTTAAATTGATATCCATATTATCATCAATCACAATTAAAATGATAAAAGTCTTTAAAACTGGAATATAATTTAATAAAGATTTCATTTGCGATAATGGAAAAAATTGGACATATTCACTGAGTTCAAATACGGGGCGTATTAATCTTCTAAAGTATTAGGGGTTATTTTGTTTAGAAAATAATAAGGGTTATTTGCTTTTTAGAATAAAAGAAAAAGGGTAATTTCAATAAAAAGAAGGTGGACTGAATCCCTTTACCAAACAAAAAGAACTTCTTCTTCCCTTTTTTTTTTTTTTTTTTCTCATTCTCTTCCTCATTTTTTTTAATCATTTAATTTCCCTCCTGAAATCCTAAAAGAACCTCCCAATCCCGCCAAAATGCTCTATTCACCCGTTCCCCGAAGAAACGACGCCGTCATCTTCCATCACTCATTTCAGTCATGGGACTTTCCGGCGCACTGAGGGCACTCAAATCCTCCAATATCATCTCTTGGAAATCCGTACACACTTATACTTTTTCTTTATATCGAATCGCCTTTTGGTTAATGAATTAAGATCTTACATTTTTGAACTCTTCAAAAGAGAAATCACAACGAACTCTCTGTTTTACTGGTGACAGAGCGGACGATTTCAACAAACCCTAGGAAGACACGTGGAGGTGACAGGGAAAGGTCTCCATTCGGGCAAGGAATCAACCGTTATGATATGGCCCGAATATGCCGGAAAAGGAAGATACTTTGATTTCAGATCTTCAAAGAATCATTCAATTCCCGCATCAATTGATTTTGTTCTACAAAACTCTCCTCTTTGCACTACGCTTTTCAGTGAACGGCTTAAAGTTCAAACTGTAGAGCATTTACTTTCGGCTCTTGAAGCTACTGGAGTTGATAATTGCAGGATTCAGATTTTTAATAATAATAATAATAACGAGGATGATTGCAGTTTTGAGGTTCCGATTTTGGATGGTTCGGCCAAAAAATGGGTGGAGGCAATCGAGGATGCTAGTTTAGTAGAGGCGATCGATGAATGGGGAAATAAAAGTGAAAGATTGTCTCCGTATTTAATCGAGCCGGTTTATGTACAAAAGAATGATTCTTTTGTTGTTGCATTTCCTTCCGATAAACTTTGCATTACTTATGGGATTGATTTTTCTCAGGTTTTTTAGTTTAATCCCTGTCTGTATTTTCTTTCTTTACGATATGTCATCGCTGTTAAATTAATTAATGATTTCTCAGGTTCGTGCCATTGGTCGCCAGTGGTTTTCTGTAGCTCCATTGGATGACAATTCTTACATCAAAGAAATAGCTTCATCGAGAACTTTTTGCGTATATGAAGAGGTTTGTTTTCGCATATTTGCATTAGTGGGTAAACTATATTAGTATAATGGCCTGAACTGTAAGTAATATTTGCAGCTGCAAGCTACTTCTAATAAAATTCTCTGACATTGCTGTTTGCATTTTACTTTGGAAAATTCTTGCAGGTGGAGCTCATGCGCCAAATGGGGCTCATTAAAGGGGGATCATTAGACAATGCCATTGTTTGCAGGTGAGATGCTTCATTATATTTTAAGATGACGTTCCAAGAGGCTAGACCTAGACAGCCTCCGCCATTGTTACGCTGCTGTTCTTCTAACTCGCATTTCAAAGGAAATTGATAAAAGGGTGAAAAGTCTTTAAAATGTTTGGAGTAGTTGGAATTAGCTGGAATACCTGTGTCAAATACTTTTTAGATAGCCTCAATTCTCTTCTTGTCAAAAGCTCAAATTTGGTTCAACCTGTTGTTTTTAAATGAGCCATTTGGTTTTGATGACAAATGGCTCAAGTGACTTGAAATATAGGTTCTATTTGGTATTCTACACATGACAAATCAATTTTAGTTCAGACTGTCAATTAGGGTGTTCTTCACTTTACTCATGATGTCATTTGCTTTGGTTCTGCAGTGTCAGTAAAGGTTGGTTAAATCCACCACTGAGATTCTCCGAGGAACCTTGTCGCCATAAGATCTTGGATCTTGTTGGTGACCTTTCCCTGCTTGCACGGTTTGGTAATCAAGGGCTTCCAGCGGCACACATAGTAGCTTATAAGGTTTTCTTTTCTTGCTTTTGGCAGCTATGTTCTATTAGGCATTATTTGCTTTTCGGCGGTACTAAAATTCCGTCTTCTGCTCCTTTTCACAAATTTTTATGTTTTCTATCCATGAGTCTAGGAGCACATGATAATTATATTGCAGGAATTCATGTTTCTCTTTTTTTCTTTTTTCTTTTTTTGAGAGGGCTCATTTCACTGATGTTTGAAAGTTTCTCTTTTTTTTAAAAAAAAAAAAGAAAAAAGGAAAAGAAATTTCACCTTTCTTTCTGAAATAATGAGATAACTACTTATATTCTTAGCTATCAAATGCCACAATATTCTCTAGTCCACTCATTTTATAAATTTATCAGCATGTTCATATATAGATTGATAATCTCATCCATGACTTGGCTTGTAAGAGACATTTTCATCTTTGCAATGATGACTAAAAATACAGACAATCAGACTTTTTTTTGTTTATTTAACTTGAACATGGATTCTAGATGTTGAATATTTCGGGAAATTCCATAATAGCATAGGTGCCTTGTATTTTTGGCTTATTGGCTTGTGATTTCAATAAAAGTTCGTGGATTAATGCTAGTTTTACTGCATCCATTTAAGATTTATTATTCTGGAAGTTTCAAGTGCCTTTGTCTGATGAAGTTATATTTCATTCTTTAGTCTTCCGATTACTGTTATATTCTAAGAACGTGAGTTTACCATGTGAAAGCTCCTGAGAAAGCAGGAATAGTGTTCACCACTTTGACAAGTTTTCTATTATTTTTATCAACTAGCAAAGTAAATAGACTTTTATCTGACTTTCTAACTGAAATATGCATCTAAGACAGGGTGGACATTCGCTGCATGCTGATTTTGCGCATTGCTTAAACGAATCATTCAGGAGCTAAATTTCTTCAAAATCAAGAGATGAGGGCATTGGTTGTAGAGATTCACACAGGTTATTCAGCCCTCTCATGCAATGAGATTGTGATCAATCGAAGAGACATGTCAAAATTATACCAGTTATTTTCTTTACAAAGTGAAATTATATCACTTGTAGGAAAAAACAAAAAAGAATAACATGATATCTACCTTAACATGTGCAGAAACTTCGACACTGTGGTTAACAGCTACATGGTCTAACACCGACTTACTCCAGCTGCTTAATGGAATAGTTCTTTAGGAGAATTATGGTACACATGAAATGAATAGCTTGAGCTGCTTAATGGAGTAGTTCCTTGGGAGAATTGTGGTACACATGTAATGAACATTTTGTGGAGCTAAAATAAGTCTCCTCTCACTATCTAGTGAAGGTAGAATACAAGTCTAAACTAAATTTAGTCTTTATTATTTGTATAATATAATTGTGATGCTTTAAAATGAATTTTTTGTTCTTCTATTTTGATTGCAAATTCAATGCTAATTACACCCTAACGGCAAAGAACCCCAAAAATTGGTGATACACGCAAAGCACAAGCAAATACTTGGAAACCTTTTACACTTTTCCACACCTATGTGCTTGCATACTAGCGTTTTCAGGTGGAGTTACTGTTATTGTAAAAAGCAAGCAGTTGTTTCGGAATATTATGGTACTTAGGTTTGGAAGGCGACTTCTCATCTTACCATATCAAAAGCGGCTGACTGGAGAAAATTTTGTATGAACAGACCTTTGTAAGATATTGAAAGAAATCATTTTTAATTTTAGAGCCAGAATGAAGCTTCAAGACCTTTGATCCAGCAAGGCATACACGATCTTTGAAATAATAAAGAAACTATTAAGCTATGCTATTTAGATGTTTGATGAGCGTATCCAACAATCTTCAGCAATATGCATAATATGCATTTCAAGGTTCTCCCTGTTCCACATGGAAAAGCAAACAAAACAATACGGATGCAGGATGTGTTGCTGCCAAGCTAAGAGATCAGATTTGGTAAGGAAAAAGAGAACATAATGCAACATAGCTGTTACAATTATATTATACAAAATAGAGAAGAAAAATCAATATTGGACTGTATGCATTGTGCAATATCGGGACAAATACAAAGGGGGCGATATAGAGATTACTGCATAACTACAAAATAATTCAGCTAGTGTAAGCAGAAAGCCTGCAAACTGATTCCATATTTCTATTGCAAGTGCCTCAAACAAATAAATACAAAGTAAGAATCAAGACAACTCCAATGGCCAAGATTTTCACAAGAATTTAGAGAGGCATTTGTTTCCTTTTGCCCTAGTTCTTCTGTACATATGATAAAAGCCAAGTGGCTGAACCCAGCTCTTTGTGGGTTTCTGCACTCCTTTCATCATACCTGTTCATTTCCTTTCAGAATGTTGTACTTGCAAAGAGGACATGTAGCATTCATTTTCAGCCATTTCACGATACATGTTGAGTGGAAATGATGGTTGCAAGGGAGTGTATGGAGCTCAGCTCCATCCTCGTAAGGGCAGAGACATATACAGCATTCCTAGATAAAAGAAAGAAAATAGAAGTCAAAGAAAAAGATGAACAAGTCTACAAAGGACCAGAAAATCTTATCCTCGAACAACCCAATCAGGAGTTGTTGAAATATAGACAGTTATATCAAACCCAATTTCATGGTCCTGTCATCCTAATGCATAATGAATGAGTTAACGACCATAAAATCTTGTACTTCCATCAGTTTTTCAATCTTTCCAAGATGAATTTCAGTAACTGTTCTAATTATAGCCCCCACTAGGATTCCACCTAGCTAGTTAGGAAAACTGGGTGGCACAATCGATAATGTAAACTCCAAGAGAAATAGCGCTAGAGAATGAAAATGTACTTTCCACTCTCTTTGTAATCTCTACTATAACGATACTCCATTTAGAAGAAGAAATCTTGTGTTGAAACAGTGACTTACAGCATCCTCAGGTAAGAGTATACGTTCATTTGCCAAGTATCCACTGCTTGTTTCTATGGGAACCATTTTCCCTGCTCCAACACTGGGCTTTTCCTCTTCGACTGTCAGTTGAAATCTGTACTTCGGTAGGATACTAAGATCTGCTTCTGATGCACCTTCCTGTTTAATAAAAATGTAAGGATAGCAGCAATAAGCTCCACTTGATCACAAAAGAAATAAAATGATAACAAGAACTAAAAGCAAATATAAGGTTCTGGTTTGTTAAAGTTTTAGTTCTCATTCCAAGGAAATACAACTCTTTTCTTACCTGCCCTGCAACAGCGTAGAGAATTGCTATGATGCATGGTAAGCAACAACAGAGAGCAATCCCAATCAAACATGCCAAAACAACACAAAAGATCGCAAAGAACACATCAAATGCCAGAAATACCACAGCCAGCCTGCATGAATTCAAAATTAGAGATTGTATGGCAGCATCTAGACAAAAAATGTAGTTCAGGTAACTACTTCGGAAATTAGCATCAAATCTCTCTCTCTCTCTCTCTCTCTCTCTCTCTCTCTCTCTCTCTCTCTCTCTCTCTCTCCGACTTTTGTTCTTGAAATATTATTTAAGAGCCACCCACTGTCGTTCTAACCTCAGTTCAGTCAATCCAAAAGCAACAACTTTGTGAAGGGGGGCAAAAACAAAACAGATAGTCTACACACAGCAGCAATACATGCTTATGTGAAAAGTTGTATTATAATCCAGACTACAGATTGCATTTTCAGTAACATAGAAAGCAAGCACAAATGGCCTTCCTTCTTGTCCGCTGTCATAGTGAAGATAAATCACAAATACAAAGAAGAATAGCATGATAAACAAGTGAAAGAAAAACATATATAGAGAACATACCAGTACAAGTGTGGAGCATTCTGCAAAAGTTCATCGCCACCAGAAACTACCCAATAAAAGCCAACTATCCACCAAAGAAATGATGCCATTGTGTTCACTGATTCACATCGTTTGATGACACTAAGACACCGATACCATAATCAGGGTGAGGCAAAAACATTATAGATATTTTAATGGGCAGTAAAATGAGGCAAAAATCTTATAGATATTTTTATGGGCATATAACACAATATGAAAAGCATTCCAGACATTAAGAGCCAGAGAAGAGCTAACATTGAAGTCATACTTCACATAAATCAATACCACCATGGATGACAAGTTGCATATGTAAAAAAACTATTGCAAAACTACAAAAAGGGCAAACTGAGATAGTCAAGGAGCACTGGTTGGTGAGTTCCAACTAAGAATTTTTCAACCTATTACCATCCCACAGGATTTACCGACAAAAATAGACATTTCAATATCTCTTCCCCGAACACCTAAAATACATGGCTTGTACTCCTTATGTATCTACTAGACAGCTCAACCTTATGAGACAGGTGGGACTTATCCAAGATGAAGATTTCGGGGGTCACTGCAAAATCAATTGAATGAACGTTAAGAAAGGAATCTGGGAGCAGGTTGAGGAAACATATATTTTAGCAATACTATTGCTGATGAAAGTATAACCCACCAGGTCCTCTGGCTTAAAAGAATACAACACCAATTGATCCAAGCCAATTCTTTACTATGCGGATAATCGAAAGGCGGTTAACAACTATAAGCTAAAGGAACCAACTGGTCTCCACCTATGGCCAGTCTCACCAAAATTATGGGAGACATGGTAAGAATATGGCCATACCTTCATCATTTTTCCATAAGCCTGCCACTATCAGTGCCCCAAGACTCATATTTTGCCCTTAAAATTGGGCACATTCAGTGAATGACATCTTAAAATGAGTCCGAACACCCCCTCTGGAGACAGGGAACTCAAACTGATATGCAATAAAAGCAAATTCTTCCAAACCTACTGTTGAAGATACAATACAGACACTAATTGTTCTTGTATGATATCATATGCCAGCTTGCACCTTTCATTCATCAGCCTTTACCACCTCATTAAACATGGCAGCTGTAATTTAAAAAAAATAAATAAATAAATAAAAGAAAGGGAGATGTGTTTCCTCAAACCATTAAGAAATCTGGAATTCCAATATATGCTTATGTCAGAACATTCTGTAACATCTGCCACAAAGGCATCATTCCAAATCCCAAATGAAACTATTTATCAAGCAATACACGAGTTCAGGAAAGTTAGACCAATCTAATCCTTATATCATAGGAGGAACATAAATATATTGACTTTGGCTAATGCGAATATTAGACTCCAATAAAATCCTTATATCATAGGAGGAATATAAATATATTGGCTTTGGCTAATGCAAACCAACATTTACATATTAGGCCCATAAATACAAACATAGGATAAACTAAAGAAGAATACAACTTGGAGGATCAGGTAGCTCCTGTCTATCAAAAATACACTTTCATGAATTTCCCTTTTCTTCTGAAATTATTTACTGTACTAGGTAACATCTTTCATTATTTAAAAAGTAATTGTTGGTAGGGACTCGACAAGACATTGAAGAAATGGACAATCAAATATTACTTCTAAAGAAGTTACTGATCTGGACCATCACCAGTGACATGTCTGCTCATAATTGTTTGAGAGCAACTAGAATAAAATTCACGTGTGCTACTAAGTTGACGAATTTGAGACACTAAAGAGCCAACTCGTGAGGCTGGGAAACTGGTAAAGACGTAAAGAAACTAATAGGAAAAGAATTTGAAAATGAGACTAGAACCTTATATTTGATTTACAATTAAGATGATATTTCATAAATTTCATATTTCACTCATCCACATAAACATATATGGTATAACAATAAATTCAATTCAATCTAAACTAAAAAGATAGATTAAAAGTACAAAAAGAAACTGACCTTGATCGATTAGAAGTAACAGAAGCTCTATCAACACCATCCTCATCTTCACTATCCACATTCTCTCCTTCATTTTCTTCATGCTGCCCTTCCACCTCCGCCTGCTGCTGCTGCTGCTGCTGCTGCTGTCTCTCTTCGTCTCTAACTCTCCTCGAATTCCTTCTCCTATACTCTATCCAAACCAAAACGACATGCACTAAACACTGCAACGCATATCCACAGATCCATATCCTAATCGGCGTATTAGGTTTCTCTTTAACACTCAATATCAACATAGTTATCGATACCACTACAAAAGCCGTGTTCCATACCATGTCCAAAGCCACTACTGGCTTTGAATATCCCCAGTCAGCGCGCCGCTCTTCTAACTCAAGCGCTGCTGTCTCTCTTACTAGCATCGATGGGCCACGCCGCCCAGTTACCCGTCCCAGAAGCATGGCCAGGGATGCTGCACGTGGTGCTTCTTGCCGTGGGTGGAGAAGTGGCGCGTGGCTTTCACTCTCCGCCGTTGTGGTGGCGGTTGTTGACATCGGAGGAGATAGACGGAGGGAAATGGAGTTTTTTTTTTTTTTTTTCTTTAGAGAGAGAAAAGACAAGAGAAGGTTCAAGTCAATTGCGCTTTTTCCGGTTTCGTTTTCAAGTGTAACTTAAAGAAAAGGCCCAATTTTTCCCTTGAAGTTTTCTCTGACAATCACTTAGACCTTAAAGATTTTCTTAAGGCAGTTTGACTCTTCTTGTTTTATAAACTTTCCATAAAGCCCCTTCTTTTGGGGGTGATAGAAATTTATTAAATGAGTTATATTTGGTTATGTAAACTTTCCATTCAGCCCCATACTTTTATTATTTATTATAGGTCGGATATGTCCGGTCTAATTATTAATACTAAGATCTAGTATAAAAAAGTGAAAAAGAATAAATTAATATTGTCTCATGTAATTTTACTCAAAAGAGAATGAGAGTATAAGCATGAGAAAAAGAATAGGCGGCAATGTAATTATACTATTCGAACCATATGTATAGGACCTCTAAATATGTCTTAACAGAAAATTGTGACCTCTAAATATGTCTTAACAGAAAATTGTGTCGTAATTAGAAAGAAAAAGAAAAGGGCTAAGCATCCTGTTTTTGAAAGAAGAGGGCCATATTGTTTTTAAAAAAAAATTATGTCCAATGTAATTATTTGAGGAAACTTCAAGGGTAAAATCTCTTATTTATTTGGTTTGTTTATTTCTTTCTAGACTTTCTTGTTAGATACCTTGAATGGTAGATATGAAAATATCGATATTATCTTGTTTGGGTGGGGATTTTTGGACTCATCCATATTTATTTGCACTCTATTCTTAGCATACATTTATAATATTAACATGGTTATTTTCTATTTTAAATAGTAATTCTTTTTTATTTTAAAAAATGTTTAAGTTCAATACATATTTCTTAATTTACGTTTCGTTTTTATTTTATTTTTATATGTATTATGGTATTAAATTACTTTTCTTTTTAATTTCAACTAAAAAATAAATTAAAAATATTAATTAATAGAAGTTAAAGGGTAAAGAAATTATTAGATAAATAAAATATTTAATATATATAAAAAGTAATTAGAGATGCTCTAATAATATAAATATTTATTGTATAATATTATGATATATATTGTATACGATCTCATAACTGACTGTTTGTTACTTACGGGAGTAACGACATATTTATAAAAAGAAATTATTTTTTCTTTTAACGGAAAAGAAATATTAATTTAAAACAGAAAGGTGCGAGCGTCGGGGTTGAGTTTCTGTTAGGTTCGCTCTTTTATCACTTTGACTTCTTGTTAGGAAATTTGTGCGCGAAATTTTACCAGCTCATTGCATTAAACGACAGTTTCAGTGGCTCTTTTTCTTCCATTTTTTTATTTTTTTTATTTTTTTTGACAATTATCCTTTCAAGTTAATAGCAAAAACAAAATGGTTACAGCGTTTATGATCACTCTACTTTTAAGTATTTAAGCAAACTGTTAACAATAGTTTTATTAACTTATAAGGCGAAAATGGTCCGTCAATCATCATTCTCGTCATTTATTTACAATACTATATATGTTAAAATGATTGGTGGTGGTTATACCAAATATACATTTATAGTATACTTTCTTTTTTTTTCATTTTCCTGAATTTAATAAATTCTAAATCTAATATAACAAAGAGTTTCATGGAAATGTAATATAATATCTTCTGAATTAAAAAATAATAAGAATATGATATCTTCACATAATTTTTTTTTAATAAACATCAACCTGTTGCTTTCAATAATGAAAGAATGAACCACATAATACCGGAAGAAGACTTTCAAGTAAACTATATTGCCATCACCTGCAAGCACTAGTTGATCAGTAAGAAAAGGAATAAGGCAAATAAAGGGTGGAAACACCGATTGGTACTTGTTAAAGTAACAATAAACAGAGGAAATGTATGTGAAATTGGAGGCATACACGAAAGATCATATTTTGTCCAGAAGATCAAAAGCGTCCCCACCTATCCAATTTCTTTCATACAAATTCAGCTTCTGGATGAGGAGACTAGAGAAGGCAGATGCACATTTGACGCACCAAACGTGGCAAAATTACATCGGAGTAGGCATATGAGACATGGGTTATATCTGTGATAGACAGGCATATAACTATAATTCAAACTCTACTCTTCTCTATGTTCAGAAAACTCTCTACTCTTTTGCTATTGCTTCCTTCACCTAAAGCCATAGCTGCTGCCATGTGCGAATTAAACAACTTCCCCCAACTTTTCCATCACTAGTACATTGATGCATTATCCAGAAATTCAATAGAGAAAATTCACATATGTGCATGTTCTCTCATGCGCACAAATAATTGACCATTGAATGAAAAGAAAGATTATCATTTCATCTAATGCACTGACAGAAAGACCAGCAGTTAATTATTGATGGTTGAGAGTGCGATGAAAAACCTTTTAATAGGTAGTTGCAATAAAATATAAGGAATCCAGAAATCACATCAAACAAAATAAAGAAGCCTTTGCTACCTACAAAAGCAAAGGAGGCTACTTCAGCAAAGAAATAAACGCAGTGAAAGCATCAGAAAGCAAACAGCTTTACCTGATATGTGGCTCAGTTAGGTGGTATGCTTCTATGATTATGAGAGCATTTCACTGAAGAAGGGCTTCACTTGACTATAACAGCATTGCCAATATTGTTTAAGTTTTAATCTGTACGAACCTTTTTCTTTTTTGGGAGACAATCTAAACAAACTCAACAGTACATGATGTTGCTTTTGCTGGAATCTTTCCTTTTTCACACTTCTCTAAAGGCTGCTGCATCTTGCAAGCACAAGACATCAACACTTGAAATTAGAATTCCACCCAAGATATAACACAAGAATCCCGATAATTACACTCTCTGCACAACATAACTGGCGAAAACAGTTTGCAAGAAGGGTCACCAGCATTTAGCAGTGGGTTCCTTGGTGCTAAATAAGTCGTGAGTTGATGCACAAAAGGTCACTGTTAATTGTTCAATATATACAGTCCAGTGCGTTCTTCAGTAACCCGATGTACTTTCCGGCAGTGCACATTTCAATCAGCACTTGGAATAAGCTTTTCCAAACTCAAATGACAATTCTCCATAGTTGAAATGATCTCCCATGCCAACTTTTCATCAGCTACGGACCAAGTACAGCAAAAAAAAACTGCAGCTGTCTTTTGTGGATTTCCAATTTTTCTGTAAGGGCAGTCATCCTTCAAACACGTCGATACATGAAATGACTCCGCTTGTAGATGTTCCCCAAAATTCTGAATGTTCCATCCAGGAAACTCATTTGTAAGTTTTGTGAATAATTTCTGAAGCCAGCAGCACTTTTCAGAGAGACGAAGTTCATCATGTGTTGAGCTAGGATCTCTTCTAGTCTGATCCATATTGTCAACCTGTACAGGGCAACAATAAGCAAACTGAACCTCATGCTGTTTTGCTCCCAACATAAGCAGAAGCTCATCTTGGTGAACAACCCTTGCTTTTTTGTTTTTTTCCACAACCAAGACCCCTTCAGCAACTCTTTGATCACTCACCTCAAGTCGAGACGTGGCATTTGTGCTATGTAAAACTAAATCAGATGTGTCCTTTAAACTTTTGTTTAAAAACCTGAAATTAGGACTCAAGCAACTGCGAATAAATGCCTCTGAGGCATCTGCTTTCACAAAAAGAGTCGAAGGAATGCACAGAGTTTCACAATTTGCAGGAACATAACATTGGATTTCCAATTCAGACTGAATTCTTTCTTTGAGAGAAGCCATCTTAGGCTTCTCACCATGAACTAGTATCACATGCTTAGGAGAGAGAAATTTAACAAGATCCATAATTCCTTTGGCATCTGTATGAGGACTGAAAGACAATTGATGAATCTGGCATAGAGCAAATAATGTTATATAACATATAATAGAATAGCCAATATGAAAGAACATTAGGACTTTCATAGACATGCATGTGCACATTGAAGCATGCAGACACACAGAAGAAGCAGAATCTATCCCATCTGGGTGAAAATGACGGACCCAATCAGTTGAAATGGAGATATAGAAATTACAATCATAACAAAAAAAATAGTAAGAGTAGAAGAGTCAGGAGACAAACACGAACCTGGCATCGCACATCAATTTGGGTGTCCTTGTCCAAATTAATTTTGGAGGGTTTCCCTGACATCAATTTATGTCCTATGGTTCCAGCAACACAATATCTGGAAAATGAAAAAGAAGACACATAAAACAGCTACAAATTTACTATTAGATAATGGCAGAACTGACAATGCAACATTTCAGGTAATAAAGGATCACACCCAAAGAAATATTAATAATGGATCTTGAAAAGGAGCTAAAGTCAAGAAACTGAATGTTTGTATTTACTATCTAGTGAGAGCTAAACCTTCATAAGAAAGTCTCATACAAGGGATATACATCAAACAAAACAAGGATGATCATGTGCAGCTAAACATATACTAGCCTGAACAGTGCTTACAAGAAGATTGAGAGTATATCGAAACCAAGAGAAGAGGAATGATGTCAAGAACAAGTAATAAATATTTTGATGTCTATTAGGCCTCATGCACCAATTGGAAGCTTAAAATCCCATATTAGGGTTGTTGTGGTATTTTCACGAGTTCAACTGTCAGGACCCACTGGAAGATAAACATCCTCCTGTTACATAATGTAAAACCAGACAAGAAAATAACAAGGTTGCTACCCTGGCAATGTTACTAGATTCATCTCACAAGGAGCCCAACGCTTAAAAACCTCAAGTGAGAAACCGCCACTAATCATCCCAGGTGTGGCAAAGAGAACACAAGGTCCAGGAGCATCTAACAGTGAACGGTCAAAAGTATAAACTGCAATGTTAAACCAACGAGTTAGAGATACACTCCAAATAATATGAATACCATTATTTGTGATAATAGTAAAAACACCACTAAGAAATCAGACATTCAATTATCACCATAGATTTAGTTCAAGTCAGCGCAATGCTTTATTCAGTACCCTCAATGACTTAATGTCTTCTATTCAATTCCTCATAGTTCCAGTACCCTCCATTTATGCTGCTTCACACTTTGGCAGTTTAGAAAGGAAAATGATGAGCCTAGGAAATAGAATTCAAACCTTTATTGCATTTATTTCATTGCATCAAACTCTAGGATTAACAGAAGCTACTTAATACAGCAGCTTCATAACACCTGGACTCTGAACCATGTCAGCTTGTTTGGTATTAATTCTAATGGCACTAGGATTCTAGTTATATAATGAAATATCTATTACGTTTCAATTCAAATATTTATGCTTCGAGTAAATCACAAATGTGCTTGAATTAAATACCAATGTGGGTGAAAGAGATGGTAGGTAGGAATGGCGATAGGAACGTTATGGTTGTGGTCACTGGTTAGATTGTTAATGTGGTGGTGGTATTAATAGAAGATTGGTGAGAAATATACGGTATGTTGTATGAGGCCTCTGAATTTCATTAGGTTCAGAAACTAGCAAAACAGAAATCTATCACTTACGATGGCACCTATAAATTCCTAGTTTTTGAAAAAAATAGAATTTCAATGCCAACTACAAGTTCGTTCCAAACAAAGAAATCATTAGAAATTGTGGAATTGGAAATTTTCTTCCTATATTACGATGGCACCTATAAATTCCTAGTTTTTGAAAAAAATAGAATTTCAATGCCAACTACAAGTTCGTTCCAAACAAAGAAATCATTAGAAATTGTGGAATTGGAAATTTTCTTCCTATATTTGATTGGTTCCAACAAAGCAGAAGTGACTTTACCTCTTTGCCCTGACACTATACACGCAATACCTACGTATCTTTATATAAACTAATACATCCAATGCTCAAGTGATAACTGCATCAAGTACCATTTTTAAAATCAAATGCATTGCGTGAAGTATATGTCTCTTTGATCTTCTGGCTGGTCCAGCCGATAAGCATTTTGTAGTACATATTCGCTTGAATTGTTAAACCTGAAACGATAAGATGCAATCATAACATGACATGATTTATCATAACCATATCTACAGAGAAAAAAGGAAAGACTACTAGGAACAAAAACACACAGTTACATGGTAACACTATTGACAAGTTAGTCCCAAGAACTAGTGGAGGGATCAAAATATTTGGGGAACAGTGCATTGAAACCTAGTAATTTAATGATGATTACCATTATGAACCCTGTAGTTCTTAACTTTATTATGCAAAGAGAAACAAATTCACTCTTACAATGGCTAGCAATTTTGATAAATTATAAACAAATAAATATGAACTGAAAATAAGAGAGATGTAATTTAAAAAAAAATAGAACGTTTGCAAAATTTGTAAACCGGAAATAATAAGACACAGAACATACCTGCTGAGAAATAAATAGGAACCTTTAGATTCATACGCTCCCAATAATCATCCAACAATAGACAGAGTTCCTGAATGAAAATTGATAAGAATGTAACAATAAGATGAGGGGTCCCAGATATTGAGATAATAACGGAAAATGATTACACAACATTTAATAATAGTAAGGTGCATTGTGCTTGTGATCATACAAACAATCAACAGCCAATAACGGAGCCGGGGCCCCGACACCCCTACCTTTTCAAATTTTAGTTCTACCTTTTAGTCTTCTGAAATTCAGTTCCCTTCTCCCCCCACACCCCACACCCCCTCCCCCCCTTCTTTAAATTTCTGATGGAGGTAAATTATAGAAAAAAATGAAAAAATGAAATAAAAAGCTATTTTGATGAAATACCTGAGCTCTTCCGAGAGCAAATGTGGGTATAAGCACCTTTCCACCACCAGCAACACATTTGTGAACCTATGTTAGATTTCAAATTATTAATGAAGTCGATGCATAATTATAGCACAAGAGTATAAGATCAATCAAAGAAGAATGTTAAATCTTTTTAGTGCATGATAATAGGGGATGAGTTGAGACCATCAATAATTTCATCCACAAGAAAGAAAATGCAGAGCAGATACTAATCATTGATACCACCATGCACAATCTCATAATTTGAAACCCTGGTTATCAAAAGAATGCCTCTTTTTAAGCAACCCATGGAGTTGTCCAACAACCAAATTCCCATTTGTGAACTATAGTTTTAAACTCATTTTATATTTTTGAAAACAGCAACACAACTAATAGGAGATCATATAGTTATCAGTCCAAAAAAAATTAAAAACACACAAAACATCTCATTATTGTGGGGGATTGGAAGGGGAAAAGGGAATGGAATCTAGAAAAATAATAGAAATGCATTAATATAGAGAATTAGAAGGTGGTCACATACAACTTTAAGAAATTCCCTCTCCCGAGCATACTTCGAATCACGTATAGTTGTTGCATACGTAGACCTGCGAGAACAACTTACAACAATCAGATGATAGAACCTTCATTCAATTTAATTTTAAAGGGCTAAGAGTTACTAGCACCAGTACAGTTCTTATTTGCTATGACATAGAGCTGCAGAAGATCAAGAAATAAACACATAATGGTAAAAGGTCATGATGTATGGTTAAATCATTTACAATAGTTAAGAAAATATCGACAATATTAATATAGCAAAAGACAAGTGGTAGAGACCAAATTAACAAAAAAAAAAGAAAAAAACTTATAACATGTAACTAAAGAGATTCAAATCTGTTAATGTAAGACTTGGACATTTAGCCGACTCATATAGAAGTAGAAGAGGGGCAACTAGCCCTAGTGGTTTCTACGAATGTCGAATTGGCAAACCTCGTGATTAAATCCAAAAAAAAGCAAGCCCTCTCATTATTTCATAAAGTTTCCTTACCAAAGCAGAAACTTTTTTTATGTCTTCCTACAGGCTTTATTTGCAAAAGCAGGCACAACATGAATCATGAGTCGGTTTTTAATGTATATAAATGGTATTTAAAAGCCAAAGCAGGTTCTTGGAAACGGGAGGGTTAACATGGAAGAACTGCAAGCTTCAGCACTTGTGCATAAAATGGCTAATCCCGACCCATAAGCTTGTGAACATGCAATTGATTGTCCAAGATTTTCATCATTCTACCCCTCAATGCAATATATATAATGAAATACAAATGACAAAGCATTTAAAAAGTGATCTAGACTCTCTTTGATTAATGTCAAATGTAAGAAACCTATAAGGAATAAAGCATAAAATTTATGCCACTAGTGGAGAGGCTCTATGCAACAGATTCGTCAAAATATCTATACCATACACATTTTCCACGTACTCTGTTATGAGAAGATCTAGCTGCAATCTATCAATTTGAGCTGCACCAAGATGTCTATCTGGGGTCATATTATAGTCTCCTGTGTAAACCATAGCAGAATCCCCAACCTTTGCATAAAACATTGCAGCTCCAAGTACCTTAAAAACAAAATAAAAAAGGAAAGAAAAAGGTGCAAATGTAAATATTAACCAGACCAAGAAAATTGGAAAGAGAATATAGGCATCAGTTTAAATATTATAATGCTTTTTGGATTACTTATAATATTTTGGTAAGAGAAATGTTGCACGTCTAATACCTTTTTTCCTATAGGACCAATCCAAAAGGCATATCCAAGAAAACAGGTGACAAAATCTCCTAATCATTTATTATTTCCTTGTATACAGAACAAAAGGAGGAAAGAAAAAGTTACAGAACAATTCTGGAAACATCTAACTTATCGTTCCCAAGAGAAATCTATCCTCAAGCCCTAATTATAACCAAAAAATTATTTCCTAAAACTTCCTCATTTTTGCAGACACAGCAAGTGACAAAACACAAATCCCCCCTCTTCCCTCCTCCGCCCAAAGGTTGCAGTCTCTTGCTAAAAATTAACTATATCTAGGGAAAAAACCATTGTACTAAAGAGTTTCTTACACTGATAAAAGACATATACTATCCACTTTGCTAGATAAACATTAATTTAACTCTAAACTTTTATGTCAAACAAGTGTCTTGTTTCTTAAAGCTTGACAAGGTACAATCAGCCTACCAAAGCAATTGTCACTAAGAATTAGCTCAGTAAATTTCAGTTTCACCGCCGCTATTTCAGTTTTATCTGCTGATAGCAGATTAAACTTCCTGGAGAAGGCTGATCATAGGCAGCAGGGGATTCGAATCAAGTATGCACTACTAAAAATTTAAGTTAAAAGTATCTTACATGACCAGCATAATAGGCACGAATTTGAAGATCTTTGTCAACCTGCACAGTTTGCTTCAGGTCCACTGCTATGACTGCAACACAAAGTCAACTCAACTCAACTAAGCCTTAATCCCAAGTTAAATGGGTCAGCTATATGGATTCTCTTTCCCTACTCCAAAACAATATTACAACATAGATAGCTAGAGAAAGAAACATCATTATTATTATACTAGAATGGGCGCAGCATTTAATAGCTGAAACTTCAAGTGAAATGAATTTTTTCGTGTTCAAAAAATTGAGAAATACGCATAAGAAGCTCCCAGTTTATAAAAATATTGAAAAAGTTGAAAACAGCTATAAGAGAAGTTGATGTGTCAGCTCAAGTAATAAGCATCAATACAATTCAGAAATAATTTGGATATAAGACTTCCATTGAAAATCTAAAATTCCGGCACCTTTATTCAAGCATTGTTTAATATGATCAGCAGTAAATTGCTCTTCCTCTCCTCTTCTATCAACCATTACTTTCCGATAATCCTCCAACATCAAAGGAGACAATGCCTTTGTTGGATACTGCAATAAAACAAATTCTGCTGAAAACAATAAAACAAACCATAGGCTTCCAACTCCAGCCATGAAATCAAAAACAGTTCTACATAAACTCCAAGCGAGAAAACCATCCAAAAAAGAAACAGAATTTGTTAAGTGCCTGTTTGGTATCAATTCAGTTTTTGGTTTTTGGCTTTTGACTTTTGTTTTCGTTGTCAAAATTAATTATATTATTATGTTACATCTTCGTTATTTGTCACTTTATTTCCTAAAACAGAAAAACAGGTTTTCAAAACTTAATAAGACCATAAAAGTGAAAATTAATAGCAAAGAGTCCTAAGTTTATCACTTTAATTAATTGATAACTAACATTTTTATCAAGCAAGATAGGGACATTATACCGTCATGTAAACAGGTCCATTATATCCACAAACTTCAGTGAAGTAAGGAAGAGCACCGACGTGATCCAAATGACTGCAACATTATTTTTCCAACTCAGAACATCAAATTAAAATAAGTTTAAGGGAAAAAAAAAAAAAAGGAAAATCAAAAGAAATGGAGAAATTATGTTTTACAAGTGAGTGATAATAACGCAATGCAAAGCACTATCGAAATCTCCAGATTTAGAGATAAGAGAGAAATCAGGATATCGACGGTGATCATCGTATCCCATGTGCATTCCGCAATCAAACATTATTCGTTTGCCGTTGATTGTCACTACTACACAGCTTTTTCCTACTTCCTGTCCAGCACCTAAATTTAAAAAGTTACATTTAAAATACAGATACGAGTTTAGATCCAGTGGATTTAAAAATCAAGGACTAGGCATTCAACAGAAATAAGTACCAAGAACTAGGCATTCAATGGCCATGGCGAATTTGGAGAAGTGTAAAACCCTAAATTCGTTCCGTGTTCGCGCGTTTTTTTTTCTGATAGCTTTTAGATTCTTGAGGCGGGGCAAGCGCGTCTTCTTAAACTGGCAGGTCGAAGCGACGTCGTTTTTTCTCTTGACAGATGTCGTCAGTGTACAATTGTTTTTTTCTCTTCTTATTACCTCTAATCATTACAAAAACTATGCAATTGTGATCAGTTGAATAACTACTTCAACATGCTCTTAGTTATTTTGACATAGTGGAATCTATATAATAAGAGACGCAGATGATTGTTCCTCTGTTGTTCTTAGACAACAGGTAATCACATGAATGTGATCTTCAAATTCATGACTAAATATAATTCTGAATTCATTGCAATTTGCAAGTCATCATATAAGAATGGGTTATTTGACAGAGGTAAGAGATACAGGGCATGCAAATAATGAAGAAGAAAATAATAATCTGGGCGCTTTTAATATAGGAGCTGGGAATGTAATAAAAAGTATCTATATATATATATAATTTTAATTAATAATTAATTATTTTTTGTTTATGATTCACCGGCCAAAGATGAGCGCTCTTCTATTCCGATTTTTCAGAATTTTCGGAATCAAATAAAAAGTTATTTTATGTATCAATCACTACATTTTCGAATTATATCAATATCTCATTTCTACAATTTTTTATTTATTTTTATTGAGACAATAATCCACGGGAAGAACTCACTCGAGGACAAGAAATTAGTATATATATATATATATATATATATATATATATAATTTTAATATATTGTTGACTATGATTATCTAACAGTTCAGATCAAGTTAACTTAAAACGATATGAATTAGCCAAAAAAGAGGATGTCGAAACATATAATCCTCATTAAAAAGGTAAATGAAATGAACTTTACAGATTTCTGGAGGTATGCATCACCATTGTCAGGACAATTTAATATTAAACTCCATTAGATTCAATACAACTCATTTCATTATTGCAAGGCTTGATCGCCAGGAGTGGAGTGCATATTGCCTTTAGCGCCACAAAGAGGCATTCTCGAGCTTGGCAATAACAGCTAAATAGCAAACAGTAAACATGCCTTCAGTAACCAGGAATACGGAACTGCACAAATTAGCAGTTTTTCCAATAATCCCATGAGTTGCCAGTCACCTTATCACGAAATATGTGGAAGTCAAATTCCATGTATTTCTGCTTCCTCTTTATGTAGTTAGATGGGCTCTGCACATAAGATTCTTGCTTGCTGACAAATTCCTATCAAAACTAAATAGCTTGTTCATTAGATATTTTTCAAACGGCAAAATAGAAGCTTCACTTCTGTTTGGTTCCTGAATGAAATGGTTATTTCTTCAAAAAGACAAAAAATATAAGGTCCAATTATATTCACATATATAGGAACAACCACAGAACTTAGCAAGAAGCTAAGCAGAGCGGATCTGATTAAACAAAAGTTGCAGCAGCAATCACTCCTCGCCCTGAAAGGAATAAGGCTTTAAAGTGATTCTTCATGTTCAATATGATTTCAGCTAAAGTTCATTCATCTCATGAAGAACCCCAATTAGTAGCAATTATTGTTTATCGAAATGGCCACATCAGATGTACACAAGAGGCTTTATCTGCTATCAGCAACATTATTTCTTTTTCCATCTACTCACTATCTATAGTTAAAAGCCCTCGCCTTCTCATTTCCTCGTGCAAATGTGAGATGGCAACAGGGTTATCCTGCTTAAGGTATCCTCTAATCAGAATATCAAAAACCATAGAGTCAGGAATAATTCCCCTTTTTAACATATCATCAAAAAGCTGTTTTGCTTCAATCATTAATCCTTTATTTGCCAAACCAAAAATCAGAGAGCTATATGTTAACAAATCAAGGTCAATACCTTCTTCGACCATCTTATTTTTCACCTTAAAGGCCTCTACTATTTTGCCTTGTCTACACAGCTCAGCAATCCAAGAAGTGTAGACAAACTTGTCTGGAACAAACCCCGATTCTGACATCTCCATTACAACCCTCTCAACTTCATCTAAATTCCCTTCCTTGCATATTCCATCAATAAGTGCAGTGTATGAAACTTCATTAGCCTTTTCCTTGCAAAAATACCCTTTAGCATCAAGATAACGTCCATCTTTGCACAACCCATCTATTAAGCTTGAAATAGTTACAGCATCAGGCTCAAAACCTCGGTTCAACAATTCCCTGTACACACCGTAAGCTGCTTTTGTATTTCCAGCCTTGAAATGGGCATGCATAAGTGTTGTTAACACCACCTTATCCGGAGCTAATCCATTCCTCACCATATCTTCCATAACTTCCAAAACTTTATCTAACCTACCATTATTAACAAGTCCTGATATGACTACCCCATATGCCACTATATCAAGCCTGAAGCTTTCTTTACGCATTTCACTAAAGTACTTCATGGCAACATCAATATTTCCTTTCTTGAAATGCCCATCTATAATTGATGTGTAAACAGTTGAATTGGGCATAATCCCGACTTCCAGCATTTTCAGAAAAAACCATTCTGCTCTTTCCAACATCCCTCGTTTGCAAAAACCATTAATTAGAGCAGCATATGTATATACATTTGGCAAATGCATGGATTTACACATATCCTTATACAACTGATATGCAAAATCTAAATTACCAATCTTACTGTATCCATCAATCAAACAAGTAAATGCAATCAAATTTGGCACAATACCATCTTTTCTCATTTCCTTAAAAAACTTATACCCCGTGTCTAAATCCCCTACCTTACATAACGTATCAATCCAAGTCCCATAAGTAATCACATTCGGTAAACAACACTTCCACATTAAACCCATATAGATAAACACCTCTTCTTTCATTTTCCTCTTACAAAACCCATTAAATAACGCATTAAAACTTACCAAATCCACCCTACACTCGGCATTCCTAATCCGTTTAATTGTCAAACAAGCTTCTTCGACCTGACCATATTTACAATACCCATCAATCAAAGAATTATAAGTTACAATATCAGGTAAAGACCCCATCTTTGGCATTACAGTTACCATCTTTTGAGCATAGCTAATATGACCCAATTTACAAAGAAATGAAACAATGGAATTAAAAGAAGATGGTAAAGGAGTGTACCCTTTAGAGATGAAGTAACATAGGAGCTTGAGAGATATGTCACCACATGATGAGTTAGTGAGGATGTGTAGCTGCTTGTTGAAATCATATGGGTTTTTGGGGAAATTTGAGTTTCTCTTCAGGTGAGAGAAGAATTTTAAAGCTTTTCTGTTCATGCATTTAATGGAGATTTGTGTAGGTTTCTCTTTATTTGTTTACTTCTTTAAAAAATATTCTCGAGGATGTGATTTTGCAGTGAAACGAAGAGGGTTGGCTACTAAGCTTAAACCCTATAGATGGAGCCAAATAATCTGACTCCGAAAAACAGTACTAGGGCGAGGGAAGGAAGTAATATATGGACAGATTAACGGCGTCTCACCTCATTTTTTTTCGGGAGTGGGGGGGATGATTTTATATATAATATAAAATATAAAATAATATACACACACACACATTTATCTTATTCGTATACCTATGATTATTTGTTTAGTATAATACAAAAAAGAAAAAACCTTAACAAGTCCAACAGAGTTTCCGAATATTATTAAAGAAAATAAAATGTAAATCAGTTGATTTTGTCTAGAAAAGAAAAAGATTATTTGCAATAGATTATGATCCATATATACATATATAATTGAAGGAGCAGACCTGAGATTAGCACCACGAATCATAAATATTAATTTTAATACAAATATAAACCAAAGGTCCCTTTCAAAAGAAATAAAAGCCCATACATCAGAGCTATGATTATTGTAACAACACAGAAAACCAAATGGTGCTTTCAATTAAAAGTTTTTAAACCCCCGGAACTCACAGTGTCTCAAAACATATTCACTTTATTTCTTTCTTCCTTACATATTCTATATAATATCTTATGTCTCTTTCCACCAATAAATAAATCCTAATTATTATTTTTACACACATTTTATATTCATTGATAGTTTTCATATTTTACAATCAAAAAAAAAAAAGAGCTGTTAATTTACTCGAAATCTGATAATAAAATTCGATAAACATGATAGATTTAATGACTAAGTTATCCATTACTGTATTTAAATATAGAATTTTTACAAGTGGAATGGGCGGTACCTTAAACTTCTGTCCAAATGTAACTAAAGAAAACACTGATATAATTAACAGGTTGTATTGTGTAATTTTACCTTTACTTTAGTGGATCAAAATCGCTCTATCTTATTTTGGACAAGAGGATAAAAGTGGAAGAAGGTCGGAAGGAGGGAAAGACGCATTGTTTAGTTTTTCTTAGGCTGTGTTTGGTTTTGATGATGGGAAAAAAAGATTTCAATATTTCCTAAGAAAAACAAAGTGAAGATAAACTGTCTTTTTTATCAATTAATATATACATTTTTTTTTTATTAAAGTTCAAATCTGTGGGGTATATTTACTCATATCATGGATAAAAATAATCTTTTTATTAAATGTATGATTTTATTGATATTTTCTCTTTTTATTTAATTTGAGAGGAAATAAAATGATGGATTTAAGGTTTAAAAAGAAAGGATAGCACTACTCATCTTTCCATTCCTTTGTTTTTATTTTTTAAAATAAAGTAACTCTAGTAGCATTCATTTTTTTCATCACCATCGATGGGCTTTCTTGTTTTTCTAATTGAATAATTATTATATTATTTAATAACAAATAATAAAAATAAAATAAAATCTTTAAATTTTTTAACATTGATGACTAAGTGAAATAAAAATAATTTATATTATAAACATATATTCATTAATTTCAAATGATGAAAAGTGACCTTATAAAAAGACGATTAGAAATCCAAGAGAGTTATTATAGCTAGTAAAGAAAAATATATTTCTATTATTTCTTAATCAGAATTGGATCCCTTTTGAGGAGCACTGGGTAATGTAGCCTTAGAATCGCTCAAGTAAGAATGATAATGAATTGTTATATTTGGAATAATAATTTTACAAAGGTGGATTTTGCAGATGCCGCACAGAGGCAGTAGGCATAATGTCACATTCAAAAATGTCAATATACCAAGCTCCTATTTGTTTGTATGCATTATACTTTACAAGGCTTTCTTTCTTTCGTTCTTAGAATTGAAAGAAGAGTAATAAAAGGTTGTTGAGGGAACAACAAGAACCCCTCCAAAACAAAACCCCACCTCTGTCATTATCAAATCTGTTTTAATTTTTAAACCCCACTAATTAACCAAATAATTATGCAGTATGATAACAAGATAAGCAGCTTAATTAGGGTCTAACTATATCTAAGACTCAACATCTCTCTATCTCTTTGATGTTGATTCTTAAAGGGATAGCAACGCTATCAAAAAGCCAAGGAGCTCCAGCTTTGTCTATCTTCTCAATTTTTTTATGTTGCAGATTTTGAGAGACTGGTCATGATTCTCATGGGTTTTGAATTAAATGGCTTGGTTGTAATTATGAATTAAATATTCTTTAAAAGGACATTTATTTTTTAAGTTTAATCAGTGAGTTATTCATTTTCCAAGCTTTAAATACTTATGCTATATATATACTGTTTCCTTTTCAGATCAACATAAAGTTGCATAACTGCGGATAACCTAACATGTACGTGTTTCTGATGAGATTCAAAATTTCAACTTCTTTCTCATTATCCTTTGAATTTATGTGGATCAACAGCATATTAAATTTGTTCTAAAAGTTCATTGTCATATGAAAACAAAACAAAAAAGAAAAGGAAAAAGGAAAAAGCAAGAGACAGAGAGAGAGGTATAATTTCTTTAGAAGAAACATATACACATGTAAAGGCTTTTGCATCAATTTGTGTAGATTTTTGGAAAATGAAATTACTTTTCATTCTCCCCCGCCAAGTTCAATGATGCTGGGTGGAAAAAAGGCCATCAACTACAAAGCTTTACGGATAAATTAAAGAAGTTATTATCGATTGAGAGGACCAAATGGGATTTCATATACAGGCTCAATCAATGAAAAATGACACACTAACAGTAACATTCTTTCATTAATTTATGCACTGTGAAATTCTTTTTCCTTTCTCTTTTGTTCCCCAACTAATTTGACTCGTTAATCTCTGATTCTGTACCGTTTCTATAAATGACTCGTGGAAATAATAAATAAATTAAGAAGATAAGAAAACAAAACCCCACATTTATTATACTGCCAAATTAGGTAGGTTTAGTTTAGAGCCGTATGCTTTGAGTTGAGAGAGAGACTCTACTGTGCAAATACGGATGCGATGTACGTAAGAGATCCTCCCTCCAAACTCATACATCCATTGCTTCCTTTCATTTTCTCATCATTTTGTTGAAATAACAAATGACGAGTCGAATTCTATAGGATGTCATGTGCTTCCAATATTAATATTTTCATGATTCTCTCTTTTAAATGTCAGCTTTATTTATTTATTTTTCATTTTATCCTTTTCTTTTTAGCTATCATACATAATAAGTTGCATCAATTATCAGTATTTGTTGATAAAATATAATTACTTTGTTAAAGAAAAAACAAATCAACATAACAAGTACCATGTCATTCAAATAAAAATAATTTAATTAACTTGCTGCACAGACTTACAAACTTAGAAATTAACCATTGTTTATTTTGCTTAGTTATCTTCTTGAGAATTAGGGAATCATTTACCGACTCATCCTTCATAATTAGATATTTATTTTAAAGTTTTGGACATAATCAATAATATAATTTTTAATGGATTTTTATTATTTATCCGCATAATTATTGTTACTATTTTAATTATAATTAATATATACATAAATATAATAATATTTTTAAAATTTTATAATTATTTATCACTTATTAAAATAATAATAATTCATAGTATTTTAGATATCTATTTTAAAAATTTATGATATTATCAAATTTTATTCATGTAATAAATATAAAAGTCCTAAAATATCCATTAATTGATTTATTAAATATATGTAATGTTTATACTACAAATATTATTGGTATGCTATTTTTAGAATTATAGATCATTATATAATTGGAAAGCTAACTTATTACTTATATAACATTAAAACTATAATTGAAATACCACTTTATAGAATTAAAAACATTATTAATTAATAAAATAATTTATTAATATTTATGTATAAAATTTACATATTAATATAATATTTATGTGTCATAAATGAATATACAATAGGCCATCTTATAATTAATATATTTGACGGATCGAGATTATTGGATATTATAATTATTAATTTATTAAATTTATAAAGAATAAAAACTAGAAAATTATATAAAATTGATGTATTCTAAGTACATTATATACATAAAGTTTGAAACTAATAAATTATTGTACTAAATAAAAAGTCAATTATAAAATTATTATATTTATAAATAAAATCATATACATTTGTGTGTTAAGTAATAATGATATGATAAAACATCAAATAAAATTAATATCATATTCTAAATAATCTAGTATAAAAAAATTATAAGATAGAAGATATAAGATGTTAATGAAGAAGACTATAAAATGAAATTAATCTCATGAAATATATGCCTCGCTAATATGCAATCCATTTTTAAAATTTTATTTATTTTATTAGAATTTAGTTTAATTATGATAAATTTAATAAAATTAACAACTTAAAGTTCTAAATAATTATTCATTTCATACAAACATATACGTTTTAAATTTGAAAATGTAATTATTCATTTGAACCAAATACAATACAAGAAAAGAATGATGCATAGATAAGTAGCATTTCTCTTCTAAATATTTTGTCTAATAATTAATAATTAATTTTTAAAATTTTATTAATTATAAAATAATAAAATTATTAAAAAAAAAAAGGTTTCTGGAACAATTATTAAATATTAAATATAAGATGATAAACTATTTATACATTCCTCTCCATTAGCATATAGCAATAATTAGCCTATCAGCAGTTCTTTTGTATTGTATTATTTATTTATTTATCTGAGAATATTCTTCTGAACAGTTGATTGTTTATGCAGATAATAATGAAGCTCGACAAAAGTGTGACTTTACTCATTAGCTAGACGAATATGTACTTGCATAAACTTTACACATTATTATTATAGTCAGTTAGTTACTAAACAAAAAGGTTACCAGCACAAAATACCAAAACAGAAAGAAAGTTGTTTCCGATTCAACGATTTTTTCTTTTTTATAAAAGAAGAAGCTCATTAAATATCTATTGGATTGGAATGAATTAATTTTATTTTTAGATGAGTTGAAATTACATAATTTCTTCATAAAACTAATTTCTGCTACAAGACGCTACCATTTATTTCAATGAACACGAAAACTACCAGAACCAGAAAGCGAGCAAAAAATAAAAAATAAAAAGAATAGAAAGCATGTCGATGCTACTAAAAAGCGCCGGTGCGCGCATTATGCACGCAACACCCTCTTATGGCAAAGGAAGTTGGTGTGCACAATACGCATCCGGCTTATCCTAAAACGCATCCGCAATTCCCCAATTAACAGCACAAAAGAAAAAAGTAATAACAAAAAGAAAAATCCGGAAAATTATACACTGACTAGGTTAGCAGGAGTAGTTAAACTCGAGTGTCTCACTACTTAAAACAGCAAACCCTCTCTTTCTCTTACTACAAGGCGTATTTTTCTCTCTTTCAAAAGAAAAAAAAATTCAAAATTAATAAATAAACATAAAAATCCTCTCTCTCTCTCTATCTCTATCTCTATCTCACTCTCTTCACTGTAATAGATTTAAATCACAATCTTTAGATAGAGAGTAACACAACAAAACAAAAAACATTTTAGCTTCAGAGTCTACACTCACACACACACACTCTCTCTCTCTCAATATCCATCTGTAATCTACACAAGCAAACACCGCCTTAATTGCCAGATTTAGATTTTATATATATAATACAAACATTATCACCTCTCAATCTGCACTTTCTTTTTTATTTAATTTAAAAAGGAAAGAAAGAAATATCTTGCAAGAACCAAGTACCTTAAAATCTCTGTTAAACTTTTTTTAGTTTCTTGATTGGAATCAAACTCTAGCATTTTGGATCTTGTTATATTTGGATGTGAAGCTAAGTCACTCAGATCGGAGAGATGGCGGAGGTTTCCGGCGAGGGAGCTGCGGTGGTTGCTGACCTGAACGGTGGTGCTAACGGAACGCCCTCCTCTCAACAGCAGCAACTGACGGTATCTGGATCGTTTAAAGAAGGACCTAAAAGTTCATCTCGTAGAAGGACTTCAGTTAGACCTAGCTTTGATGCTGATAATGAGTTCATTACTTTGCTTCACGGTTCGGATCCGGTTAAAGTTGAACTTAATCGCCTTGAAAATGAAGTTAGAGGTCTGAATGTGGTTCGATCTACTGGTTTTCGGTTCGATTCGAGCTGTTTTTTTAGCTCTATTTAGTTTAGCAATTTGTTATGTAATTCTTTTCTGTTTGGAGTGCAGATAAGGATAGGGAGTTAGGAGAAGCACAAGCTGAGATCAAGGCGTTGAGATTATCAGAGCGGCTGAGAGAAAAGGCTGTTGAAGAGGTTATTTTATTATTATTATTATTATTATTATTAATTTTTTTAATAAATTTGTTAGGGTTTGTGTTTCATTTAGTTTTTATATTAAATTTGAGATATATATTTACAATTGATTGCTGTTAATGCTTTTTTGTTGATTGAATTCTAAGCAATGCATTTGTTGACTTGTAGGATCTAGTTTCATGAATTTTTTCTTCAGTCAGTAGGAAATGTAGATCCTGGTAGTACATGTCTACGATGTAAGCTGTTTATTTAGTGTTGATGGTTAATATAAGGTCCTCCAAATTGGTGAAAAACAAGTATACTATTTCGTTGGGTGCTGCCTAATTTTTTAACTTTCATCATTGCTTGGTAATCTTGCAATGTCAAATGATGAGCCATTACAACTAACAGCACAAGAATTTTTCAGAATACTGCCGGATAGCTTCCTTTTGCCTTTTCTACTTCTTTTTGGTCTTGTATTTTTTTTCTCTCTTTGACATGCATATACTTATGTATAAATGTATTCTATATATTTATTTGTTACTTTCTATGGATTGGTTTGCGTGCCAATTTGCTATTTGATTTTTCGTGCAAGAACTGGATTGGTTGCTGGGACCTAATTTCTGGTTAATATGTTTCAAATTACTACTATTATGTATCGTTTTAGTTTGTATGCTAAATTGAAGTCTCAGAAAATTAAAAACAAGTCTCTTCATTCTTTTGTAATGGTTGTATACTTTTATTGCATTGACTTATACATCTATTAATGTGCATCTTCCTTGTTATTATATTTTATTTCTCTTAGTAATAGGCTTCAATTTTCTTCTGTTTCATTCATTTTGACCATTATGTGTTTTGAATTCTTCCTGATTTTGTTTATCTGCCTCCCTGTTGTTGTAGCTCACTGATGAACTCTCGAAAGTGGAGGAAAAGCTCAAGTTAACAGAATCGCTTCTAGAAAGCAAAGTATTGCCAGGATCCGCTTTGTTGACTCTATTTATTTATGATTGCTGCCATTCTGCTGCATTATTTATTTAAAATTGTTACGCAGAATCTTGAAATCAAGAAAATCAATGATGAGAAGAAGGCTTCCATGGCAGCTCAGTTTGCAGCTGAAGCAACTCTTCGAAGGGTTCATGCTGCTCAGAAGGATGATGATATGCCTCCAATTGAAGCCATTCTTGCACCTTTGGAGGCTGAGCTTAAGCTTGCTCGACAAGAGGTGTGCTATGTGTATTAAGCTGATTAAGGTGGTTTTACATTGGAAAGAGGATATTATGTGATTTGTTATTTTTTATCATTATTTGATTCTGTTGTTTGCGTCCAGATTGCTAAGCTTCAAGATGATAACAAAGCCTTGGATCGCCTGACTAAATCAAAAGAAGCTGCTTTACTTGAAGCTGAGAGAACTGTCCAAGTTGCCTTGGCTAAGGCCTCAATGGTGGATGATCTCCAAAATAAGAACCAAGAGCTAATGAAACAGATAGAAATTTGTCAGGTATCAGAAGCTTTAGCTTTTTATGAGGTTCTTTGTCTAACAAGGCATTGCTGTCTTCCTACTATATAAAGTTAGGATGGGTTATATATTTTCTGCTTGTATATACCAGGAGGAAAATAAAATCTTAGACAAAATGCATAGACAAAAGGTTGCTGAGGTTGAAAAGCTTACCCAGACAGTAAGGGAACTGGAAGAGGCTGTTCTTGCTGGTGGTGCAGCTGCTAATGCTGTGAGAGATTACCAGCGGAAAGTTCAGGAGATGAATGTACTGTGCAATACTCATCTAAACGAATAATCTTTCTAGATTTCATTTCGTTGACCTGCTCTCTGTACTAGCTCTAAACATGGTTTCTTTGTTGCATTTCCAGGAGGAAAGAAAAACTCTCGACCGGGAGCTGGCCCGCGCAAAGGTAACAGCGAACAGAGTGGCCACAGTGGTAGCAAATGAATGGAAAGATGCAAATGACAAAGTCATGCCTGTAAAACAGTGGCTTGAAGAGCGGAGATTTCTGCAGGTTAATTTTGAGCTGAGCATTTTTTGCCTGTTCTTTCCTTTGACTAAAAATTGCTGGAAATTGAGATTTGTCCTTTCAATTCCTTCCTCGCTTGGTGGTACTGTATTTACAGGGAGAAATGCAGCAACTTCGTGATAAGCTTGCCATAACCGAGAGAGCTGCTAAGTCTGAAGCACAGTTGAAAGTAATAATTTCATTTTGTAAGCAATGCTTTTGGCATTTGCCATGTTTTTTCTCCTTATCGTGATTTTAATATATGCTCTCGTACTATTTAGGAGAAATATCATTTGAGACTCAAAGTGCTTGAAGAAAGCTTGAGAGGATCTTCAAGTAATACCCGCAGTATGCCAGAGGGAAGAAGCACGAGCAATGGGCCTTCTCGTCGTCAATCCCTGGGTGGAGCTGATAACTTCTCAAAATTTACCTCCAATGGCTTTCTGTCCAAGAGAACACCAACATCTCAGTTGAGATCTTCCTTATCCTCTAATTCAGTGCTTAAGCATGCTAAAGGGACATCTAAATCATTTGATGGAGGCACAAGATCGCTGGATAGGGGTAGTAGAGCACTCTTAAATGGCTCTAGTCCCAATTGTTCATTCAACCAACCTTGTGATGAAACCAAGGACACAGAGGCAGCTAATATGTGGAAAGGAAATTCTGACGAGAAGCCTGTTGAGTTCCCAGTAACAGAAACCGAAGATACTGTTCCAGGGGTATTGTATGATTTGCTGCAGAAAGAGGTTGTTGCTTTGAGGAAAGCTGGTCATGAAAAGGATCAAAGCCTCAAAGATAAGGATGATGCAATTGAGGTTGATATTCTTGTCTATTGGATTACATGTAATATATATTCTTATGTTTGGTTGAGCATTTTGTTCTGACCATTTATTTGTCAGATGTTAGCGAAGAAGGTAGAGACATTAACTAAAGCAATGGAAGTTGAAGCAAAGAAGATGAGAAGAGAAGTGGCTGCCATGGAGAAGGAAGTTGCTGCCATGCGAGTAGAGAAAGAACATGAGAATAGAGCGAAGCGATTCGGTAGTTCAAAAGGGCCTGTGGGTGCTGCTCAGTTGCTTCCTGGAAGGTAAATCCATTTCACATTGTGCTTGCTTTTCTTGTGAACTCATACTTTGGATGAAAAAGAGTCGTAGCATGCTGAGTTATCATCTGGCATCATTTGTTTTATTATCAGCCACATTCTTACTTGCAATGTCCAAAGACATGTAAGTAATATAGCACCTAAATGGGACGCTATCTTCTGTACACAAGTGGTACAAAAATAGTAAAACTAAGGAATTCATACGAAATGCTTATTAACTAGTGAAATGCAAATCACATGTTATTAGTAATATATCTATCTAGAGACTGCAAAGTCTTCCACCATACCCCTCAATTTGTGGATACACCTTTTACTCTTAAGGAGAAGTTTTTTTGGAGGAGAAACTATGTGCTTTTGAGATTTATCTATAAACTACTCATGAAACCACTTTGCTGGACCATCTCTCAGGGCCTTATCTTCCCATTTGAAATTGCTTAGCTATCCTGTCCTTTAGGAAAATTCTTCATGGAAATTGGAAAAACCAAAGCCTCTTACTTTCTCTGCTCTATCCCATTCTCTTGGTTTTTCAATTTTAGTTATGCGCGCCATCTTCATCAGTCTGATAACACACACTGGGCAACCCACTGGGAGTGACAGGCCATGGTTGGAATGTCATGGTCTTTCTCCATAGTTTCTTCAAAGGTTATTGCTTTTTATTTTTGCTGTAAAAGAGGTGCTGATTCTTAAACTGTAATATCAACTTTGCGAAGATAGTGAGAAGGCGTGCTAATTGAAAAGGGGACAATGTTTGTTTCAGTGGCACATACTCGATTGGATTTAGAGCTCTAAAACATTTGAGTAGCTAATAAGATGAGGATTTTGATTTAAGCTTTTTGTATTGTAAAAGTATTATAGGAGCATAAAGCATTTCAGAGTATGCAGCTTTGCATCTGATGATACATTTCACAGGCTCATATTCTTACATCATCATCACTAAGTTGCCCTCTGAATAACAGGCATGTCATAACCTGACGGATCCTTCTATTTGTGCAGGAATGTTGCACGTAGTGGGCTAACACGCAGCACTCAATGACGATAAATTCCACGAAGAATCAGTGAGGCATAAATCTGCATAGGCCTTGTTCTTTAGTTCATTTTTAATATTTTTTATTTTTCCTTTTCTCCTGTGATTGATTATAAGATGTAACATGCATGCCGATGACCCTGTTTTACATTGTAATTGGCAAAAAAAAAAAAGAAAAGTAAACTCAGGAAACAGTATCAGAGGAAGTAAATCAGCATGCTTCTGACATAGATTGTCGTTCCTCTGCTTAGAGTTCAGCAGAACAAGGATAAGAAAAGGAAGAAATTGACTATGGGCTAACCTTTTGTCAGATTTTTATTTGAGTGGGCAGTTGGTTGTGTGGTTGTATAGGTAGCTATCGGTTTTCCTGTTGTCTACCATTTTGCAGTTTATATTTGTATTCTGCGGCGCTAGTGTGATTATTGTCGGTTAAGTTTGTTAATATTTTTGTAATCAGATCAAATACAGATCTTGTGGTTGTGTTGCTCATCTATAGATTATTGTTGGTTATAAATGCATCTCCAAGTGATTAATGACTATGTTTTTTTGCAAATTGATTAGCTTTCATTTAAGCTTGCTGTTGGTCATGTTTTTCTCTTTTTGTGAAAGTTCCCAACGCAGCGGGATGCAAAATAATCAACATATGGTCTTCCACCGATATGCGCGAGGTGCATTACAATCTAAACCAATCCTCACAAACAAACAAAAAAACTCCATTTTTGCCCATGTAAATTGTGAGCCACTAAATTCGAATTCATCATATCACATTCTTCTACTCAAATTTAAAGAAATGATTTGGGATCTTGTTAAGATTTAATAATAGTAGTGTATATGTTTTTAATAATTATAATTTAGTGTATATAATTAAAAAAATTATTAAATTTATTATTTACCTTAAATAAAATTAATTTGTCTATCTCGAGTTCTTTCATATAATAATTGAGTTTACACATTTGAATATTCTTAATTTATAATTTTATATATTAAATAATAATTTTTTAGAATTTATACACTTGATTATTAAATTTAATAAATTTAAACTTGTTATTTAAAAATCTTTAAAAGAAGCTAATCTGAACAACTATAATATGTTTTTGATTTGTTATGCACTTTCAATTGCAAATATTCACAACAATCATATACAAACTTTTAAATTTTGACATTTAATTATCAAATTTTAATAAATTTAGGTATCATTTTTGTAAAATTATCTCAAATTTAAAAGAATAACAAGAAACCTGATCTCTTTCTTGTCATTTCTTTTACCATCAATAGAAATTGCATTAAAATGCCTCTCTTTTTCTTTTGTCCTTTTTTTGAAAGAATTAAAATGCATATCTTCATTATGGACTATGGATAAGAGAATTGAAAAGAAAGTATAAATTAATGAATAAATTTATTTATTTTAAATATCCACACTATAACAATAAATTACATACAATTTGAATGTTCTATACTTGAATGTTTGATATATTAATATAATTAATAAATATATATTTACTATTTCTTTTACTGAATATATTTACTAATTTATCAGTGGTGTAATATATAAGTGGAGAAATGCTCTTGGAGCAGGGAAAGCATATTTCTAAACTGAATAACAGGCTGTAGGCCATTGCGTTGAATTTTTGATAGATATATTACCATAAGAATAATGGGATTGGCTTCTTCCTCCTGACTTGTGATAGGCCTCTGCTTTACCTACTCTCAACGACCTGTCGTTCACCACTGCTTCAACCTCACCTTCTTTTTAGACCCAGCTGTCGTTGACTCAGCACGAGGTAACGTTTCCTTATCCATCCTCCATTTGTAGTTCAAAAAGTTATGGCAAAGTGTCCACATGGTAATCCATTACTATTTTATTGTCTCCATCCCCATTTTTGTCTTAAAAAATATAATTTTTATTATAAAAAATATCTTAAGATATTATTCCGAATAAATTATTTTATTTGAACCAAATAAAATTTTATATTTTATTTTATATCTTGTTTTATTTTTATAAATATTAATAGTTTAATTTTTTTATTTTATTTTTATTTTTACCAATAGAAAAATAAAAATTACAAATGTTAATTAAGTCAAATATATAAAAAATTATAATGCATTTATTAAATATAGAGTAGAAAGTAAAGTTTGATTCTATATATGTAGAGAGCTAAATTGATTATATACTTCATATTTAAAAAAATAAAGAATGTATTAAAATACTAGTTTGTGATAGGACTATTTAAAATAGAGAGTTTTGTATATATAAAGAGTGCATTAGAAAATACTATAAGTAATGCAATTAGCATCAATTATGTATATATATTTTTTGATACTTCCTTTTATGAAATACAATAATAATAATAATAAATAAATAAATAAATATTAAAAATGCTTATGCAACTTAAACAAATTCTTTTCGAATTTATTTGTATTATATGAGTTTTTTTTAATAACGAATGCAGAAAAATTAAGATTTCTATAAATTAAAAAAAAAATACGCTTATGATTGATATAATTCATACAATAAATTAAAAGGAATAGTAGTAACATTCAGCAGTCGTGATCTTGTAAGGGAGTAATCTAACGATAAGATGCCATTCTTTTTCTCTCTTTAGGTTTATGTCTAACAGAATTACAAAGAATTGCTGACAGTCCAAATATCCTCCTGATTTTGCTATCATGGCATGCTACTGTATTTGGGATAATACTAAAAACTTTTTATATTTTATTAATATACAAGGAATAATAACAAAAAAAAAAAATGAATCTTATTTATAGTTTAAGCACATAATTATTTAAATTAACAAAGTTTTCATGCTACATATATGCTAATAGTGTTTGGATAATGGAATTCTTTTTTCATTCAATTGCTACTGTCTATAAGAAATTCCTTTTCTTGTTTTCTTCAAGACTTTTGCTATCCAATTCCCAAATTGGATTTCGCATACTGTCAACTTCTTTGTTGTTTTTGTCCATTTATTATTATTATTATTATTTATTTTAGCTCTTGATAGCGATGTGATTTAAATGTAAGCATTTATCAATCATATGTCAAGAGTTAGCAAGGATATTATGAGTAAGAAAATTGTGATATTTTTTTCGGTAATTTGTAAAATTAATAGTAAGAATGACTCGGATGATATGCTTGGAGAACCATTTTAAAAATTAAATAAGTATTTAAAGAAAAATTTAAATAAATGTCTAAAAGAGTGAAATGAAAATTTAAATACATATCTAAAAGATTAAAATGACATACTTTGAATAAGTGATTTCTTAATTTTTATAGTGTTTGTTGTTAGGTAATTTTTACTTTTTAAAAAAAATTTGATAATGGTATATGGATAATGAAAAAGTAAACTTTTATTCTTACGGTCGAAGTGAAAAACATAAGGCGATTACTATTTAATGGAAGCCTTAGTTGAATAGTCAACTTTTGATTTGCTATGCACGATTTGATTTTTAGATGGGCGAATATAGCTCGTCTTAAGGTAATTTGATTTTATCGAATTGTATTAATAAATATAAATTTTTTATATTTTTTTAATTATTATTTTATTCTTTGGCAGTCAAGCATGAGCTAAAGGCTGTCTTTAATATTTAATAAATTTTATATTTAATCATAAAAAAAAAGAAGTGGAGGTTTGAACTTAAAATCTACATTTAAAGCGAAAAACTTAATTTAAAAAAAATTATACTTAGAAAAGTCAACTTCACATAAAAAATAAAATGATGAAATGCACTAATAAATTCCAATATATCATTTGATAATATAATAAAACTAAGAATATTGCATATAGTATTAATTTTATTTGAATTTATTTTAAGATGGAAGGCATTGATGTTTTTGAAAGTGAATTGATAAGAAGGAAGAAAACAAAGATTTGACATTTTGTTAATTTTCAGATATAAACCATTTAATTTCTGTTAGTATGAAGAAAATAACTTACTGAAAAGGCTAGATTCAGTTAATCAATTTGATTATAAGTATTAAAATTTGTATTTGTTAAGAAGTCAAAAGAGTGCAGTAAAGACTTATAATTTATTATTCATGATATATTTCCAAAAAGAAAATAGTGTTTTTACGAAAAAAGGCCTGAACATTGCAATTTATAAGAAAAATAAATCTATTGATTAACAAAAGAGTAATCGTAATGGATCAAATTTGTACCTCATTTCTTAACTCACCAATGTAATTTTTCAATTTTATTTATTTAAATCATTAGATTTTTAATTCAGTGGTGGAGCTTTATAAAATTTGAATGAACATTTTAAGTTTGTATTTCTATTTTTTTAGTGATAAAAAATTATATTTTTTCAATAATAATAGCAAATAACAAACTATCTTAACTTTATTTTATAACAAACAAATTATTATTATAATCATATTTCTATATTCTTACAAGTCACATAAATTGTATAAGATATATACAATTATTATATATATTATATTTAATCTGAAAACTCAGGAGTAAGTGAAATATATAACAATATAGTCTATGAAAAAATACTTATAATTATTAAAATTCGTACGATTTTATTTAAAAATAAAATAGCAATGTAAATTTCTATTAAATAATAAAATAATAATATTCTAATGGGAAACTGTTAACTAATTGTATTTTTATAACGTAAAAAGAAATTTTTATATATAAAATCATGTAAGAAAATAGTCATTATCAATACGAAGTAGTATGTAATAATGTAATTATCCATAAAACAAATACCGCATTAGTAATTACCCAAATCCACCACTTAGTTGCAGCATCTCCGTGATTAAATTAATTAAAAACTCACAATAAAAACTACCAAACTGAAAAAGGAAAAAGAAAAGAAAAAAAAACATTTTCTTTACCATTAACACGGAGAAACACTTTTGTTTTTTTTTTTTTTTCTTAAAGAGAAAATTAGGTCAGTTCACATTTTCTTTTGTTTGTTATTATCAATATTGTTATTACCATCCTCGGTTCATTTCATTTTCCCAAATTTCTCTCTCAGATCTGATTTCCTTCGCAGTTGACAAGAACAAACCCTAAAAGTCGAACCAAAATGTTTAGATTCGAACAAGAAAAGATCAGGAAACGAATTTGATTTCCGTTTCCTTTTTCCAGGAAATTAAAAAAATCATACAGTAGAAGTAAGCTCTAAATTGATATGGCCGACGCTCTTTCCGTGATTCCAGCCTCTGTTCTCCGTAATCTATCCGATAAGCTTTACGAGAAACGAAAAAATGCAGCTCTTGAGGTTTTATTTTATCTTTTTTTTTTTTTTTTGAAAAAAAACTCAGGGTTTTGTAATGGTTTAATTAAGTGACGATTGTGTTAGGTTGAAGGAATAGTGAAGCAGTTAGCGGCTGCTGGAGATCATGATAAGATATCTGCGGTGATTAATTTGTTGACTACGGAGTTTACTTACTCTCCTCAAGCTAATCACCGTAAGGTCTGTAATTTCATTATTGCTCTCTCAACAAATTGGAGTTTTGTTTGATTTATTTTTATAATTTGAATTTTATTTGTTTTCTTTTTCCCTGTGAATTGAATGTTTTGTAGGGTGGATTAATAGGATTAGCTGCTGCAACTGTAGGGTTGACTACAGAAGCAGCTCAACATCTTGAGGTAATTGATCTAAGCGCTACTCCTAGCTCGTACTAATGGATGCTTTTGTTTAGTTATTATCAGAATAATACAAAATTTACCAGAAGCTTTCTAGCTCTAAATTGTACTTATATTTATATATGGTTCTGTGTCAATTTTAGGATAAGTGTTTATTGATGGAAGATGTGTATTGAGACTAGAATTAGGTTTTGGTGTAAATTTGCACACATTGATTTTTTTTTTTTTTTTGGTATTTGGGTATTGGAAGTTGGAACTGACAGCCTATGTTACTTGGAAGTCAGAATTTATATTATGTGGTATAGTTTAGGAATGAATTTTTGAGTGTTATATCTAAATGGGCTTTCTACTAAAGAATGCATTTCTTATTTTCATTCTCTTGAAAAATACAAAAGATACATCATCACAATGATAAGTTATTTACACCAGAAATTTGTTAGCTATGCTTAATTTTGCATAAGATGACGAGGAAAAATTCGTTAAAGAAAGAAAATGTTACAAATGTTCTTTAGTAAAAGGCTTGTATGAAACAAAATAAGTTTGGTTAAATTCTCTAGACTAAAATTATAAATACATAATGTATCTTGGTAGCTGAAGACAGTATAATATGTGCTCCTAATAGAGTATATACGCCAAATGAAGTTTATGGTCAAATTGTCAAAATAACCATAGACCAACCTATCCAAATACTGAGTTTGCAAGACAGAATACTTGATGCATATGGGAGGATGTTTATAGCATTGTCCATGCAAAAAGTGGCAAGTGTTTTGCGCAAAACCATTTTACAACCTATGCTATTATTGTTGCCAGTAAAACAGCTGGAAGAACATTTGTTAAAACTACGGTCAATAGACTGTGATTAGAGTTCTATATATGGTGTGCTGAGTAAGGTATAGGAAAGAATATTAACGTTTGTTCTTTTAATATTCTTTTTTTGTGGTTAATTCCATTACCTTACAAAGAGCTTACAAGGGGGACTTTCTGAGTGACGTGTCTTTAATCATTATCTCTTTGCATATTTTCTTTTTGTGGAAGCAGGTCAGCTGCTTTTTTCTTGAGAAATTGCTTTCCACTCTTTCTGTTTCTTGATTCCAAAGTGCTTTTAAGTGTATTGAAATATCTAGCAACAGTTAGAAAGTACTTCTAAGTCTAAGTCACTCTGATGGTCTGTAACAACAACCTAAGCTAGCCCTTGGCAAATAGTTGCTGCATCTAATCATGATTAATGAGCCTGGTCTGACGAGTAAGTAATTTGCGGACACTCAATTTCTTTCCATGCCTCAGAATTTTGTCCATGGCATTTATGCCATCTAGCTGGGTCTATTGAAGATAATGCTGTATTATAATTTTTTCCTCCTTTCATGTGGAATTTTTGCTGTTAATTATTCAGTAATCTGAAATATGGTTGAGATGGTTTCCTTCTACTCATCTCGTGTCTCGAATGCATCTTATCAGCAAATTGTGCCACCTGTGCTCAATTCTTTTTCTGACCAAGATAGCAGAGTTCGTTATTATGCTTGTGAAGCTCTATATAACATTGCGAAGGTTAGAATGGAATAGTCTTTTTTTTTTTTTTTTTTATATATATAACTTATCATTTAAAAACTCCTCTCTATACAGGCTTCAATATGATATTTTTTATTAATTTGCAGGTGGTGAGAGGAGATTTTATTGTATTCTTTAACCAAATTTTTGATGCACTATGTAAGCTTTCAGCAGACTCAGATGCCAATGTACAAAGTGCGGCTCATCTCTTGGATCGTCTTGTAAAGGTGAATAATTGCTCCCGCCCACGAATATGTTGTTTACTTTTGTTCATAGGAATGCTTACAAGATGAATTCAGCTCATATTTTTATTATAAAATGAAACAGGACATTGTTACTGAAAGTGACCAATTCAGGTATGTTAATGTTGGATATGAAAATATAGACTAGTTCGAGACTTTATTAACTGTTTTCTTAGATGTGTAACTAATGTCTTTATGTCGTTCTCTCTATTAGCATTGAAGAATTTATACCATTGTTGAGAGAACGTATGAATGTCTTAAATCCATACGTCCGCCAGTTTTTGGTTGGATGGATCACTGTGTTGGATAGTGTTCCAGATATAGACATGCTGGGTTTTCTTCCTGATTTTCTCGATGGTGAATATCTGAAATCTGCTTTGCTTCCTTGAAATTATTTTTATTGCTGCTGAGTACATATGTAACTCATGAGATTCTATATGGACCTCAGGTTTGTTTAATATGTTGAGTGATTCTAGTCATGAAATAAGACAGCAAGCCGATTCTGCTCTTTCAGAGTTTCTCCAAGAGATCAAAAACTCCCCAGTAAGACTTCTGCTTAACATTATTCTTAGTTTTGCTCCCTGTCACTTTAGAAAATCTTGTGTATTGACCCGTCTACGAATTATCTCATTTGCTACCAGGCATTTTGACATAAAAGCAAAATCTTTTGTTCATTTGTAATTTTCTGACTCGAGCAGTGCTACTGTTGAAGTCTGTAGATTATGGTCGAATGGCTGAGATACTGGTGCAAAGGGCAGCTTCTCCAGATGAATTTACTCGTCTAACAGCTATCACATGGGTAAGTAGATTCCCATTAAATTTATTTGCAAGGATATATGCATGTTTATTACCCTTTCCACTGTTGCTAGTATCCCTGGAAACTGTTATTGGGCAATCAAAGTTTCTAGCATTAGAAACTTTTCTTGTAATTTTTGTGCTTTATTTGAATTATTTTAGCCTTTTATATTGTCTGATGATGCAGATAAATGAGTTTGTAAAACTTGGCGGGGACCAACTTGTTCCTTACTATGCTGATATCCTAGGAGCCATTCTTCCTTGTATATCGGACAAAGAAGAGAAAATTAGAGTGGTGAGCTGGTTTATGGTTTAACCTACTGGAACATACATGTTGCAGAAGCATATTTTTCCTAAGCCCTTTTCTTTTCATGTCATAAGGTTGCTCGTGAAACCAATGAAGAGCTTCGGGCAATCAAGGCTGATCCTGCTGAAGGATTTGTCGTTGGACCAATACTTTCCATTGCAAGGAGGTGTAGTCTTTATAACCTGTATTTGTAAGGGAAAAGAGAGAGAGAGAGAGAGAGTAGATAGAGAGAAAAAAAACTTCATTGAATCCTATAAAACAATTTGCCTTTTAACATAGCACTTCTGCCCCATGAAGAGTTATGGTGAAAGACCATGATCCCCTGTTTCATCTCGTTTTCTTTTTTCTGTTTTTGTTAATTTGAACTGATTAACTTTTGAGGTAATCCCATATTGATAATTGACCTTTCTGGCCAATCAGGCAATTATCTAGTGAATGGGAGGCTACTCGTATTGAAGCATTGCATTGGATATCAAACCTTTTAAACAGGCATCGTAGTGAGGTAATCTAGCATCATATACACGTATATCTGTCGTATGCATCTAGTAACTATTTGTTTGAAAATCTAACATCATATATTGAAGTCAAATGGTTTTTGAATTTTAAAATGATTCTTTTTGAAATTTAAATATTCCCCAAGAGTTCCAAAACTACATTTACCTGCATGTTCTGGTATTTTTTCTGGTTACAGTAAAAGACTGTTAGAACTCACATTCAGGGATGTGCAAGTGTGCAACAGTAACACGCTATTTTGTTAGGGAGCACTAGAGGACTAGGTTTTTCTATGTGCTTTGCCACGAAAGCGATTCATATTCTCTTCTTTCATTGTTCCACTAATTTTGGGCTTATATATGTTTACTTGGTTCTTGTTCATCTTTTTTGACCTAGGGTATTAATTGAGTACAGATAGTATTCCGCTTAAAATTTTCCATGTGACACAGGTCTTGTGTTTTCTGAACGACATATTTGATACCCTTCTGAAAGCACTTTCAGATCCTTCGGATGAGGTAATCATGTTCAATAGTTGTATGTTTCGGCTTTGATTAGTTTTTGTAGTTGTGTTCTGTATTCATTCATTATTATAATTCGTTTATGTATTATTATCCACTACCTTACTCTAAATGCATCTTCAGTTTGACTTGGCTTTAATTCAGTACATCACTCTCATATTGTCTCTCCAGTTTGAATCTTGTTATTAGTTCTTTGTTTTTGACTTTGCAAATTTTGTTATATTGAAATGCTACTCATTTCATTTATCGTTTTGCCTCATGAAGCCGTAAACCAGTTAGAAGTTGGAATTGAGGAAAGGGCATGGTGTAAAAATTGAAGAATGCAAAGATCTGGTTATCCATTTTGCAGTTTTTTATATTACTTGTATGCATTCATATCCTTTCTGAAATACGCGAAAGCAATAAGAACTGAATCCTGGACAATAAAGATGAAATACATTGGTTCATATGTGGTAAACCTATACAGAAAATAGTTCCCGTGTAACCCAGTAGAGTTAATGTCATCGGTCATTAGAATTTAGATTATTAGCCCTTGCATATATCATCATGGGTCATATGTCTCATTAATTCTAGGTTGGTATGGTAACTGTCAAATCTCTTTGACAGAAATCCTTGCATTTGTGCCATTTAGTTTCCTGAGAAGTTTAAGCTGGCCCTCCTCCCCTTTTTTCTGCCTTAAGATTTGTTGTTTTTAAATTTTCCATTTCCGTGATAGTATTTCAGACAATTGTTTCTCATTTATCTAATATTATTATTTCTGACTATATTACCAGGTGGTACTCCTTGTTCTTGAGATTCATGCATGTATAGCAAAAGATCCTCTACATTTCCGCCAACTTGTTGTTTTCTTGGTGCATAATTTCCGTATCGATATTTCTCTTCTGGAGAAGTGAGTCTCTCCTATTCTACTTTATTTCTTAATTTTCGTAATTTTGCCAATCTGTTCCTGGAGCTTTATCAGTAACTCTGAACAATCGTCATGTGCGGTTCTGCTGCAAATTTTCCCTGTCTTCTTAGGCGTGGGGCTCTGATAATCCGAAGACTCTGTGTGCTTTTAGATGCTGAAAGGGTATATCGGGAACTCTCCACAATACTAGAGGGTGAAGCTGACCTGGATTTTGCATCTATTATGGTTCAGGTTTGGTCATTTTTCTGAAAAGTAAAATGAACCATCTTCATTAGTTCTCCTACATAAAGCTGTATTGGTACATAATGTAATTGAGCCTTATAATAAAGGTCAAAAGCTTTTATTTTTTTTCTTTTCCCTGTTTTCTCCGAACTCTGATTGCTTAATTATGTTTTTCTTTTCAGGCGTTGAATTTAATCTTACTTACATCTTCTGAATTAGCCGAGCTCCGAAATCTTTTAAAACAATCACTTGTGAATCCTGCTGGGAAAGACTTATTTGTTTCCTTGTATGCTTCATGGTGCCATTCACCCATGGCAATTATAAGCCTTTGCCTATTAGCGCAGGTATGAACCTAACAGTTTTCCATTCTAATTCTTCTTGTCTGTCTGTCCATCTGTCATGGATTGTTGTTAATCTAACATTTCAATGCGCTTGTTGTCATTTGTTATTCAGACATACCAGCATGCAAGTGTGGTGATTCAATCACTGGTGGAGGAAGATATCAATGTCAAATTCTTGGTCCAGTTGGATAAATTAATTCGCTTGCTGGAAACTCCAATCTTTGCTTACCTTAGATTGCAGGTGCATCAGCAAAACTCATTTAGAATTGAAACCTTTCTGCTTGGTTTGAAAAGTTGCGCATACTTTTCATAGTATTGTTGGGATACTTCATTTCCTTGCTAATTAATTCTTTTAGTAATTAGTTTCCACATGGCATCTTCTGACCAGTATTTTGGGTCCAAAAGTTGCTCTGCTGATTGGATTCCTTTGTTTCCTGCCATATATTCTCATGTTTCTCTCTGGCCTCTGCTTACGAGATTGTTTAAAGCTATTTATATAACCGTGCTTGCCTTCAATGGAGTTTTCAGATTCTCACTTCCAATGCGATGTGAATATGCTATACCCGAGCAATGGCCATCAGTGATTTTGCCACTAAGGAGCATTTACCTTCTTATCATTGCAATCTAATACTCCTATGGCAAATACTGGTGTCTGAACATTGTATTTAATCTACCAAATATGAATTTATCTTACTTTTACTTAGATGACCTGTGTGTTTTGACTATTAATGTTATTCAAAACTTCTATCAGGTTATTTTGGTTCTTTAATTTATTTTTCCTGCATCGCCTGCCTTCTTTAGTGGAGAAATTTTGTCGAAGATCATAACAATCTTCTGGTTGTTGCAGCTTCTTGAACCAGGAAGATATACTTGGTTATTAAAAGCCTTGAATGGTCTCCTCATGTTACTGCCCCAGGTATGATATCATATAAGTTGCTTTCTAATTTCAGTATTACCGTAACAGGGAGAAGCTACTAATTAAAAATTTATATATGTTATTGTGTACTTCCTAATCAATGTAGCTTATGCATCCTTTGAAAGGATGGTGGCCCTTTGCTCATGTGCTTTATCTTTTAATTCTATTCTCATGACTCATTATAAGCTTAGGATCTAAGTGATTTCTCTTACTGGTGATCTACTGACATTCTTTATGGATGAATGTCTGGATAGAAAATAGAAAAAATGAAAGGAAAACAGAGAAGTTCTATGATAAAAGAGGATGAAATTTGGATTTCTCCTTTTCTAGTTCCTAGATTTACTGCATTAGTAATGAGTGCTCTCTGCTATTAGTCTGTAGTTTCTTATATGCCTTCTCATTTGAGTTTTGGGTGCAGAAAAGTGCTGCTTTTAAGATATTGCGGACTCGTTTAAAAACTGTTCCTTCATATTCCTTCAATGGAGACCAAATTAAGCGAACACCTTCAGGAAATCCTTACTCTCAAATTCTACATCACATTCCAAGTGGATCACAAACCTCCGAGGATGGTGATGTAAATCAGGACACTGGGAATTCTAGTTTTCATAATGGAATTAATTTTTCTTCAAGGCTGCAACAGTTTGAGCAAATGCAGCAGCAGCATCGCATGCATGCAAAGGCACAGGCGCAGTCGCGGAACAATTGTACTTTTTCATCAAAGGTTGAAAAAATTTCTTCAAATTGTTAACATGTTCTACCAATTCTTTAAGTCTTCATGTTTTATACTAGAAATCCTCGGGTGTTTTAGTGGTGAGAAAGAGAGGTCTAAATTTCAATATGTTAATTGATTGCATGACTTCTGTTGGGGCGTAATGGCTGAGGGAGCTCATCCTCGGTCTCTCTTTTTGGTGCTTACTTTCGTTCGTGTGTGTGTTTTTTTAATGTTTAAGGCTCGTTTTTCTTTTTTCTTGGCTTTATCTAGGAATGACATGTTGTCCTGTTTTGCATGCAGGAAGTACCAAGACCAGAAGAACCCCGGGGACCATCATCTGCATCGGACATCAATAGGCCTCCTTCAAGATCATCTAGGAGAGGCCCGGGGCAGCTACAACTTTGAACATGTTGATGTTTCCTGTATTTGTTTTGGAGGCAATTGTACACTCATCTCAGCATACAAAGGGAATGGATGAGATCTGGTATAACTTGTAAAGGTGTATATCTTAGTTTGTTCTGTTAAATTTGTGAAGGTTGGGAATAGTAAAAAATGGGTTTTGAACTGAGATAGGCTTGGGCTTTCCTGAGCTATTCTTTTTTCTTTTGTAAACAAGCGTACGCCCATGTGGTTCTGTTATTTTTTATTGAAAACCATATGGGCAAGAGCCAAGAGCAAAAAAATATTTTAGAAAAATATGGAGTTTGTTTTTGTCTTGTCCAGTGTCCACGGCTGTTACGGTGACCTTATAAAATAAGGAATCAGCTAATTCATGTACACATCATTTTTAGCCAAATTTATGACTATGGTGTTGATTAATTCCTTGCATTTGTACGCTTTGTTTTAAAATCCAAAATGCTGACTGATAAATGTTCGTTCATCTTTTTCTTTTTCTGGAACCAATACTTCTAAATCTGTAATGGTTGTGCTTCCCTGAAAATATTCCGTTTCCCATCAGTTAACTTATTATGTTCTTGGAATGAAAGCACGGAATCGGTAAATCTATCATGTTTTCTTTTATTTTTTATGTTCATCCTTATTTTTGTAATCTCAAGATGCAGAGACCCAGAGAGTGAACAGTTTTCACCATCTTCTGGGCTGAATGGGGGTGGCAGATCTACCAATTTTGATAGGGCATTTGACATATGAGTGAGTGTTGAGCATTGTCGTCGACAAGGGGCTGCACTGCTTTTCCCTCATCTATTATTGCCTGGCATTTTCTCTACCAGCGGCTAATAATTGTACCTGCTTACAAGTGTTCAGTGATTCCTGGACAATCTTTGAATGTACAGCCTTTTTTAGGTTCTCTAATATTCCTGCTGATCTACTGGCATATTGCTGGCTCGTTTCCATCCCATCACCGACCTAAGACCATCTTTCCATTATTCGTTATATAGGTCAATTCTTTTAATAATAACTCATTTCATTAGACAGGAGAGAAACTCTTTACTGTTCAAGTGTAAAATAAAACGTTACTTTTCACATTCAGAGCAATTTCTAATTATATTATTAGTTAATCTTTTTTTTTTTTTTTTATGGATGAATTTGTAAAAAGAATAATTAAAACTATGAATGCACATGCGTAAAAGCAAAATGAGAATAAAAATTGAAGTAGTCTATTATACTTAACTAAAGTTTCTTATTTTTATTAATTAAGATACTTTTTATTATATAAATGATGCCCTCTAAAATGCTCCAAGACAAATGATCCAGTGTTCATTACATCAGAATTTGTCTTTTAAGATTTTACTTCTGCCATATTGCAATAAAGAAGTAGATAAAGGAGGACGTTACAAGAAAGGACCATAACTTATATACAGAACTATACATTCGTCAACCCTCTGTTACACTAATACACAGAAGAAAAAAGAAAAACTAGGCAGTTCTTGCTAATTCCAAAACTGAAACCATCCAACGCTGCATTCTTTTATTTTCCTCTCCCCCTCTCTTTTATCTCTTAAACTCGGAAAAACTACGTTTGATCTGCACATATCAACAGCCACGAGCAACACTAGATACATATATTTAAACAGACTGCATTGCTGTTCAATACAGTGTTTACAGAGCATAGATCTTCTCCATATCAGAGTTGTACTCGTCAACATCTGATATGTTTGCTGAGTAGGACCATGAGAAAGACTTGCTTCCACTACCTCTTTTTATGCGCCTTTCGGAATCCCTGAAACCTCCGAAATGTTGTCGGAACACGAAGTAACACATGCTTGCAAGCGTTCCAACAAGAAGAGGTGCGCCCATTAAGGTTATTGTTATAGCCATCCATGAACTACCTTTACCCACAACCACGAAAGCTATGGACAGAAAAGACCCGCAAGTGCAAGCACAGGCAGCCCACATCAGCTTGTTAACAACAGATACAACCTGTTTCTGAGCTCTAGTGTCCCAGGCGACTAAAGTGATCTGAACCACGACCACGGCTAGAGAAATGAATAGAGATGTTGCATTTAGGAGGCAAAAGACCCGGAAACCAACATTGTCAGCTATGTTAGCCTTCCCTACTTCACCTCCATCCATTAAATATTGCCCAGGCAAGTTAAAAATAGCCAAGAAAGCAATTGAGGAGAAAAGAACAGCAACAACTGTTACAGAGTTGGTGGTATTTTGGACAGCCTCTCTGTGAAGTTTCCTCAATTCTTTTGCAATACCAGAAACCCTTCTGTTAGTCTTTTCATTTTGTATGAGTTGCGAGTGGACCTCATGCTTTATATCACTTACGGTTCTCTTCAGTTCCATTGCTTCGTCCACTGTACCAACATATCTAGCATGCTTGGCACCAGCATCTGTGAGAGCTTCCTTGATTTCCATTGAAGATTCTCCATATTGGAGTTTATCAGCCAAATCCATCGCAGTTTCACGCTGATTATTGATGACATTGACATCAATAGATCTGTAGGTCAGCAAAAGGCTCACTATCTGAAAAGAAATTGAAAAGCATAGCATAAGTACATGATGTAGTGGGAAAGGGGGAAAATATCACATCCAATGCTAGATGAAGCGACAAAGAAGCAATCCTATTGCTAGCTATTGCCCCTTAATGCTAGGTTTAGAGTTGCAGGTTTGGATCTGCAATATAGTAATAGAGAACTGCATTCGCTAGATTTTTTCAACTAAAAGGATCATTGTCTGGTTGGATTGGACTTTGATGATTATATATAAGTGTACTTTTACATCTTGTTAAGCTCATTACTCAATTTTGTTATTCATCTATCAGCAAACACATGCAGGCATGTGATCCTAGTATCATACAAGCTACAGAAAAATAAAGATTGTTCTTTAAAGTTTGGCAGTAATGGAGAACAAAAGAAAGATAAGCACAGAAGCAAAGCAGTCGGCGTTATATTAAAGCCATCCTGCAACGGGCAATCAGGAATGAGCTTAAAAGATTTATGACTAGTACCAGCCTGCAGTTACTGACAGCCTAGAAAACAGAGAAAAATTGGCTCACAGAATTTCATCCTTCCTATATTGTTTGATGTTTCTATTATAGATTAGCTGTTCTTCTAACTTTTATGCAGTCATCTTAGACAAGCAGTGCTAATACCACAAAAGACTAAGAAAGAAAGGTAGCTCATAATCCACCTTATTACAAAAGAACAAAGCAAGTTGCCTGCTGTATTCTGCATGTGAAGTGATGACTAACAAAGAAGTTAAATACAAAATTCATGCGACATATTCTCATTTGAACTAGAAATCAATAAACAAATTACCACTGGACGAGATTTCCTTGTAGCTATATGTACTGCCGTGTTACCCTTCTTGTCACGCTCATTTAGTATTGAGCAATCAGCAGATAGTATTTCCTCTACTACAGCAGTACTTTGACCTTTTACAGCCATATGAAGAGCAGTTTGGCCTTTCTTATCTTTGACACGGACAATTTCTGGGTCGCGGTCTATAAGTGCTTTTACCATTTCAACAAGGCCATACCTAGCAGCCGTGTGCAACGCAGTTTTCCCATTCTTCCTCACTATCCTTAGTGAGCTGACATCAGCATCCAAGATGGCATTAACTACATCCAAATGATATTGAACAGCTGCAGAATATAGGGGACTAGTATTTGAGGAGTCGCATAACTTGCAAAGCTCAGGCCAAATGCTCAAAAGTTCCTTTACAATACCTAAACCAACAGCAAATAATATAGAGAATTAAATAGCCTGTCAATACCTGTGGCAAAGAATATTAATAGGCGCAAATGAAACTCAAATGAATTCACATAATTCAATGTTTGCAAAGCAAGAAAATGCAATTCCGTTCCTACCAAGAGAGTGGACTTTCTATTGACAGCTCTAAATCTTGAAAAATTTCAACGTATACAAGCTTGATCTTTAACTTCTAATAAGCATATTTTGTTCAATTTCCAGTCTAAGATACTCGAGCTTACCAAGCATTTGAGTTTCTATTCTCTATTGTCTAGCCCTTCCATGTGCATATTAAAACTAGATAAATAAATCATGACAGAAAGAAAGAATTGCCAACATAGAACTAAACCAATTACCATAGCTAGTGCAACTTTAGAGCTCATAAATCACACCAAAAAAAGAAAAAAAGAGTCGAAAGCATTCCAATAGGATAAGTAAAATTAGAACAAAAGCTGATGCCTACAAGAAGCCACCAGAATCAGAATCATACCCAAATGGCCCTTCTTAGCAGCAACATGAAACGCATTCATATCAGACTTAGACCTAATCTTGACAGCCTCAATATCAGAAAACTTAACCAAGTAGCTAAAAACATCTTCAAATTTGTTCTCTGCAGCTATATACAAAGCAGTCTCCCCTGCATCAGTTTGCACAGTCATTAGATCAGAAACAGGAGAGGACCCATCACATGGTTCATCCTTTGTTATCTTCTTCACAATCTCTTTCACAGAATTAAGATCAGCTGACCGCACGGCCGAGAAAAAAGATTGGCGGGTCAAGAAGCACAGTGGATTTGCATCCATCATGATAAAGTACAGATCCTTCTTCTTTCTCTCTCTAGTTTATATGCATCAGTAAAGAGATTAACATGCCAATAAAGAAAGAGCCTCCCTTGTCCTTGAGCTGTTAAAGAGTAAGATGCAAATAAATCGATCCTTAAAGAAGTGTTTGTGTGTTTTTTTTAAGGCTTGTTTTCTTTAAAGATTCTTACTTTCTTCTCTTTTGCTCTCTTATCTTTCTGGATATAAGAAAAGGAGAAAGACAGGGTGAAGGTGTAAAGGATAATAATGGAGGGTTGTGGATACGAGTTGAGTTGAGTTATGGGTGGCCTTTGAAAATAATTCTAAGGTGTTTGCGATTGATTATTGGGTTCGGACCGATGATGACGGTAAAAACTGGGGTCTTCCATTTTGAGACTGTAATGAAGCAATCAATCCATGTTGGAGTTCACTGTTTAATGTTTTGTAAGATTCTTTCTTTATTGTTGAAGGTCAACAGAATTGTCTTGTCTGGTACAACCGGTTCTCTTTAAGGTTAACATTTATGTGTAAATCAGGAAATTAATTTTTACTTTAAATGTAATTAATTAGCTTTATTAAATAAATTATTTGTCATTATAAATAAAATAGTAAAAATTCTTTTTATTTTGATTAAATTTATCTTTATAATATTCTATCATTCATAATTTAATATATTTTGATAGTTATACTACCTTTAAATATAAAAAATAAAATAAAATTACACATCAACTTTTATAGTTTAAGTTTAATATAAAATTATAAAAAAATTATATACTAATTTTATATAGTATAAATAAGTTATCATAATTTAGAAAAAGGCAGCATATTTAAATGCAGCAAAACTAATAGTTTACTTCAGTGCCACATTTTTCTTAATGTGATAATGAAATGAAATGTTAAAATTGTTAAAAGCCGTCTATATAAAACTGTAATAATTATGAGCTTTTAAGTCCAATTTAAATTAAAATTATATCATATTTTCTACTTTTTGCAGGGTAATATAGGAAACAAATTATTGATTTAATTGTATTAAAAGTATTTTCAGAATTAGAAGATCTTGTGTTTAACTTTTAATTATAGTCAAAGAAATCAAAGAAAAGTAGATCCCAGTTTCTCCATTTTTATTCAACGGATTAATTTTAACAATTGTAAAAAGATACAACGAAAAAGAAAAATAATTATAAAAGTAAAAAAGCAAATTTCTCACAGTCAAACTTTGTATTGAAATCATTTCAATGATAGAGTGACTTTTGAAAATCAGTAAACTTTCTTATTGCATTTGGCACAACAAAGAAACCCTTACTTTTTCTTTAAAATAGGGAAAGTATATTTTTAAATTGTTCTTTTGCTATTTTATATTTCTAAAAATATAAAAATTTAATTGATAAATAAAGTCTAAAAAATTATATTTAATAACAAAAAATAAAAATAAAAATATGAAAATGTAAAGACTTAATAAAATAAAATATAAATTTAAAAGCTCGAAAGATTTAGTTAGTTAATAATGGAATACATTTTGGCATCTCCTTTCACTTCTCATGTCCTCTCTCTTTAGATATAGCAGCTTTTATGTTTTTCCCTTCTCGGAATTCGTTTAAATAATAATAATATTTAAATTATTTTATCAAAAACAACTAAATTTATAATATTAAAAAAATAAAAATTATATTTTTAATATTTTAAATACAGTAGAAATGTTAATACTATAATTATAAAAATAAAAAATACAAATATTTTATTATTTTTTCTATTTTTAATATTTAGTTATCTAAGGGGAAGTGTAACACAGAAGTACCTAGTTAAATAAAGGAACATATAAAATAGGAAAAGTAATAAAAATATTTATATTTTTTGATTTTTTGTTAAAACTATTGTATAATTTTTCTTTTCAGTTTTGGTGTGGAAAAATATCAAGAATGTAGTTTTAACTTTTTTCTAAAATTTAATTTGAGTTTTTCTCAATCCTTTTGAATTATTTTTTAGTAAGATAATAAAAAATAAAAAAATTGAAAAAAATACATTATATTTAAAAAAATTATAAATAATATCTTTTCAGAAAAACTATAAAATAAAAATAACTATTTTGTTGATATAGAATAAATAAATAAAACAAAAAAATATTGTATAATTTTTTTTTATTTTGTGAAAATATTAAAACTGAAAATTTCTAATTATTTTAATTGAATTATTTTTTTAATTTTTTCAGCAAGGTTATATAAAATAAAAAATTAAAAAACGACCACACTTTATTTTATAAAAATAAATTAAAAATAAAATTTCAACAATTTGCAAAATAAAAATAATTTTTTGTTGATATAAAATAAAAAAATAATAAAAATATTCATATTTTCTATTTTTATTAAAAATATGGTATGATTTTTTTATTTTTATTAAAATACAGTTTTTAATTATTTTTTAAAAATATAACTTGAATTGTTTTTTAGTTTTTCTGGTAATAAAATATAAAATAATAAAAATTAAAAAAATATTTTCTAAAGAAATTATAAAATAAAATATATATTTTTTGGTTAAATTTCAAAATATTTCTCAAAAAGTTTTGAGAAAATAGAAGCTGCGCCAGTCTATTTTGCTTCAGTACCCACTCGTTTTATCAGAAAAACCGGCTCCATTTGTTAAAAGGATCTCAGTTAAGCCGGCGAAGAGGATTTCTGACACGACCCACTGGGCTTCTTAATATAAATTCCCTTTTATTTTTTCCATTCCACCTCCTAAGAGCACCGAACTATAAACTTTTAACCATTCATTGTGTTTGTTATATTCTCACTTTATTTGATAAGTTTTTCTATTAACAGTACCTTATTAGATATTAAACTAAATAAAAAGGGAGGAAATATGTGATAAAATTAGATGGTTTTATGGAGTGTTGTGTCAACTTGTTTTAAATAAGAATTGGCTCTTTGAGATTTATTAGTGGGACCTCTCATGCTCAAAAGTTGAGGCCTATTCATTGTCTGTGCTCAATTAATTGGCATACTTTGAAAATTTCAACAATAAATATTATTAATTCAGCCTGAATAACTATGTATTACAAATTTAATGATATCAAAATGGGGTGTATCCGTTAAAGAAAATTGAGTAATGACCGCATCATGCTCAAAATTTAACTAAATTATATACATACATATAAATAATCATATCATAAATATGAACTTTTGCGGACAGAATGTATCAAAATAATGTATACCATTCTATTTAACTAATCTAAGTAATTAATAAACAAATCATTCTGAATGAATTTTTTACAAAAAACGTGGAAGAACTTTAAATCAAAAATCCAAATTACAACATATGGGAACACCCCAAACCCAACAAACAAAGACATCCACAACCCCCAATATTAGTGGTGCAATCACGCCTCAACTCTCTCTCTCTCCCTCACCAATTTTAGTATTTGAATTCAATTTCTCATTTCCAACGAATCCCAAACACTCTCTCTCTCTTCCCTTTCAAATACATCATTCATTTTTCTCTTCAGATACACATAAGATCTCTCTCTCTCTCTGTTTTCTTTTGCCCTGTTCATTCTTGAGAACCCGCTCAAGAAATGGGCTTTAAAGCTATTTTCCACAGGAGAAAATCCAAGAAAACCGACGATTCAGACTCAAATTCGCCCACAACAGCAAACCAAGTAACCGGATCAAGATCTCAGTCGCTAAAACTCAAACCCCACATCGAAGAACTCGAACAGGTTTTCAAGAAATTCGACGTGAACGGAGATGGAAAGATCTCATCCTTAGAACTGGGTTCTATTATGTCGTCACTTGGACACGAAGCTAATGAAGAAGAGGTAATGAAAATGATAAAAGAGTTTGATGCGGATGGAGACGGGTTCATAGATTTTAAAGAATTTGTGGAGCTCAACACTCAGGGTGTTGGGTCCGATGAGGTAATGGAGAATCTGAAAGATGCATTTGATGTATATGACATTGATGGCAATGGGTCTATTTCAGCGGAAGAATTGCATAAGGTTATGGGTAGCATTGGAGAAAGCTGTTCTATTGCTGAATGTAGGAAAATGATCAGCGGTGTTGATAGTGATGGTGATGGTATGATTGATTTTGAAGAATTTAAGGTTATGATGACTATGGGTGCTAGATGGGATTCTACTCAGCGTTAGGACGGTGGTTTATGGCGGTTGAGGGTTGCGTCCTTTGTTTTCAAGATCTGCTAGGTTTCTTTCTGGTTATTATATTTTTTATTTTTATTTTTTTTCTTTAAATTGGGATTCTCTGTTGGAACTTTGTGAATATCATTTTGAAACAAGAATACAGATTCGCTTATTTTAACATTTTTTTATGATTTGGCTTTCTAGTTTTCTTTATGCTGTTTCTTATCTATCTCATATGCAAATGCTGATTGTTCCTCAGTTCTGATGTTTAAGAAGACGCTCATACAAAATGTTGGTTGGCCATTGGCATGAAATTTTTTCTTTAGTTTACAGAGAAACAATGCCTAGTTTTCACCTAAATTAATCTGTACTAGTCATTAATAACTGGATTTTCTTCTCTCTTAATACCTGCTCAGAAATTCTACAATGTTGTTGTTCTTGTCTCGTGTCTGAAGTTCAGAATTGTTTGGTTGATTATCAATTTATTGCCTTTTGAAAGCTAGATTTTAGTGATAGGATAGGACTAGTATTATCAAATGGGTTGTTGAAGCCTTTACAGGAAGGTAAACCTGTTCATTAGATCCTGCATAACGTGTTGATCTTGATAGCATAAATTTTTGGTTTCTCTGAGTACAAGAAGAAATGCAAGAAAGCTACAATCTAACAGAAGTAATCCAAAAAAGAAAACCCTATAGGAGGGGAGTTCCAATCTTGATGCTGCTTGGAAAGATAATCAATCTGTACAAGCAGTAGCTTCTCTACTAGAACATGCAAACAACGTGATACGACCAAGGAAGGCCTGTGTAACGAGATTCTAATGTCCGACAGAAGGGGAGGGCCAACATCTGAATTGCTTTCAAGAAATCTTGATTGCATAAATTGACATGCTTCCAATAACACGGGAAACACATGCGGATTAAAAGTTGACCTGTTGCTTAACAATAACATAATACCTACGTGGTCTATTAATCATCCAATGAATTTGATTTTGTATGTTTGATAAAGAAATTTTGTTATATTGCACTTTTATTGGTCGGAGATGAATATCAGGCGGATTTGCATTGTATTGCCAAACATGAATAAAATGTTACTATATGCTTATGATCTACTCATCTTAGACAGCTGCTCACAATTTTTATATGTAATATTGCTTCTTATGAACATTGTCTTCTTTTTTTTACTTTTTTTAATTTTTTGATAGAAAGATTTTGTCTTTTTAAGAATAAGTCTTTTTTCTTTTTTTGGGTATGATTTGGTAAGTAGAAAAAGATGCCAAACGCTAGATTAATTTCTCAATTTTCAAAAAATCTGGATATTTATGGTTTGGCCACTAGGCATTCTAATCTAAAAACTGTTAATCTCCAAATATCTAAAAACAATATCTTTAATAAAACAAAATGAAACAATTTCTCTCATTTTTCTTATAAGAAAAAACCATAGCGGGCTAAGGCTTTTAAGTGGCAGAGAGCGAGCGACATTCAGCATACTCGACGCTGGCCTAACATTAGTTGCTCTTCATCAGGCCCAACTCATGAAAAAGCTTGAATCTTTGTGACTTTATCTATAAACCCACAAAATATTCCGATTACAATCCGGCAGCCGCTTTAAGGGTTAGCTCCGTCCATCATCATCATGCCTGCCTCAAAGATGGTAATGGCCTCTCTAATCCACCGCCGTCCACTAACTTGCGCCGCTTCTATTACTCGTTTAGTCTCTCACCCACCTGATCTTATCAAATGGGTGAGGCATGAAGGTGGGTTTGTTCACCAGGCAGTGAAGATATCACAAGATGGACGTAATGGGTTTGGTTTGATTGTATCTGAAGCAATTCCAAAAGGTTCTGAACTTATTGTTTTACCTGATCATATACCGTTGAAATTTGGACCTTTAGACTTGGAGGGTGCAGATGGGCCTCCATCTGTTTTGGTTCATTTGGCTCAGAAAGTTCCTGGTATGTGATTCTTAGTTTGTTCAGTGATGTGAATTTTTATTTTAATGTTGGTTTTGTTAATGTGTTATTTTTCTTTATGCTAATTGCTTGTGTTGGGTTGTTTTTGAGCTGGTTCTATAACAACTTTGCTTATTTATAATATCTTCAAGTGCAAATTTGGTTTGTCTGTCATTCAGTTATCTGGTACTTGCTTATCAAATAGCATTGCAATGCTCAAGTTGCTTCTACGACGCTAATAGGCTGATATTATACTATGTTAATTCATAGGTCTACTGTGACTTCCATATTCATTTCTTCAGCTCAATAACATGATTGAGGCTTGTAAAGTGGCATTCACAAATGTAAGAATGAGCACTCAATCATCATAGAGTCTTGGTATCAATTGTTACATTTTGTCATCTATTTATTGAAAAAAAAGAAGTACAATTTAACCAAGAACTCGGATATGAATTTTTTTATTTTCCAAAATTTTAAGGTGCCATATAATTAAAACACTTTAGTATTTCTGGTTAGGTCATTTCTTGTGATAGGAGATGATCTTATATTTTCACGATATAGTTTAATATCCTCTCATTCTATCACCATTAGCTGTCAATGACTATATGACTTGTGAATTGTATGTTTTTTCTTCAATTTCTGTGTTAGAACTCGTTTTTAGTATGCCAAATAAGTTGTATATTTATGTAAGTCTTTCTTACAGAAAATAGTATATCAATTTTCTGAATAGTAATGCTGCAAAATCCTACTGCTTTATGGTATCAGCATCATATGGGTTTTCTTTGCCCAATATAGGTTCAAAACCTCATGTGTTGTAAATTAGGCTGTTTACACTTTTCAATATGAGTAAATTGGACATGTCGGAGCATTTGGCAGACGAACTCTGGGCAATGAAATTGGGTCTGAAGCTTCTGCAAGAAAGAGCCAAGGTTGGATCTTTTTGGTGGCCATACATCAGCAATCTTCCTGAAGCATACAGCATCCCAATCTTTTTCCCTGGGGAGGATATAAAGAATCTGCAGTATGCTCCTCTCCTTCACCAGGTAACTAACTTGACCAGCTTTAAAGCCAATATGTGCTTTCTAATCAAATGGTCAAGGCTGTGAGGGAAAATTGAAAACCCTGTCTATCACATGTGTTTTGAAGACTTCTGTTGATGTACTACAATAACACAAAATGATATAGAGTTACCTATAGAAAAGAAACAGATGTAGGGTCTGCCACTGTGACATAAGATCAAGTTCCCTATGCTGTATTCCTGCATATGGATTCTCTAATGCAGGCTAGTTGGAATGTTAAAATATCCTGATTTGGCTATTTCAGAGCCCCTTAATATGTGTAGATAGTTTTGACTGTAACCAGCAGCGCTTTCTTTTTTCCTGGTGTACCAGGTAAATAAAAGATGCCGATTTCTTCTTGATTTTGAGAAAGAAGTCGAGCATACTCTCAAAAATCTAAAACCAAGTGATCACCCTTACGGGGGTCAACACGTAGATGCATCCTCACTTGGATGGGCAATGTCAGCAGTCTCATCTAGGGCATTCCGCTTGTATGGAAACAAGCTTCCAGATGGAATCCATAGTGATGTCCCCATGATGCTTCCTCTCATTGATATGTGCAATCACAGCTTCAATCCAAATGCACAAGTTTTGCAAGAACATGATCCAGGAAATGCTAAAATGCTTATAAAGGCAAGTCATTTTCCTTTTTCTTAGAAAACATTTTCTTATGTTTTCGGCAACTTAATGTGTTCCTTAGTGTCATGTAGAAGTTATCTTGATGCTCTCCATTAAATCAGGTTGTGGCAGAAAAACCAATTGAACAAGCAGATTCTTTGCTAATTAATTATGGATGTTTGAATAATGATATTTTTCTATTGGATTATGGGTTTGTGATACCTTCAAACCCTTACGACTGCATTGAGCTCAAATATGACGGAGCTCTGCTGGATGCTGCAAGCATGGCTGCTGGGGTATCATCACCTAACTTCTCTTCACCAGCTCGGTGGCAGCAAAAGATTTTATCCCAGCTAAATTTAGATGGAGATGCTCCTATTCTCAAGGTTTGTGTTCCACTTTCTTATCAACTATTTATATTAAAAATGAAAGGGGAAAAATTTTCCTCATCCATCTTAATAGTAAGTTGAAGCCAGCTTCAACTTATAATTTCCCCATCTCTCTGATTTTCTAATCAACAGCAAATTGTTTTTTGAGTTTAAATAACTATACTATATTTTTCTTCTGTACAGCAATTTTATACCATAATCAATGATTTTTATTCTGGTACTATCAGTCGTTTTTAAGAATTCGGTCAATGTCTGGAGTTTTAAGCTATGTCATCATGCTTGTAGGGTAGTGTTTGTGTAGGTATTTAAATGTACATTTTTGTTCTCATAGTTTTGTTGTCTTATAAAACTACTGGATTTGTCGTCTTATAAAGGTGCTGGGATGAGTATTTTATTCACAATGTGTCTTCACTGGGTTGGAACACTGCAGGTGATTGATAGAATGAATTTCCCTCAGCTTCTTTAATTTCAAAAATAGAAACTAAAGCGACTAGTATGTAGGATTAAAGTTCACATCTAAGATCAATCCGTCCAGCTGTAAGCTGGTATAAGTTCTCCGTTTTTCATAATGATTTGGACTACTGCATGAGAGATCCTTAAGCTAGACATGCATTTGAACGTTCAGATTTTTGCCTTTTGCCCTTATGTAACAGGTAACAATAGGAGGCCAGGAACTGATTGAGGGACGCCTATTGGCAGCGCTCAGAGTTCTTCTTGCAAATGACATGGAAATAGTGCAAAAGCATGATTTAGACGCCCTCAAATCTTTATCAGTAATTGCTCCTCTTGGAATTGCAAATGAAGTAGATGCTTTTCGTACGGTCATTGCTCTGTGTGTGATTGCACTAGGACACTTCCCCACCAAAATAATGGATGATGAATCCTTGTTGAAACCGGATGTTTCAGCTTCAACTGAATTGGCCATCCAATTCAGAATCCAGAAGAAATCCGTAATCATAGATGTGATGAGAGATCTCACTAGGAGAGTGAAGTCACTTCTGTCAAAGGACATGTCCACTACTCAAGGCTAATTTGTTATTGGAAGGGGAACCTTTCTTTCTATGATTTGTTTGACGTTTATCGGTGATGTTGCTCCACTATTATCATGTATGTTGCCATTACTACCGTTGTTTCTTTTTAGTTTATTTTCCTTTATTCTCTTTAATCTCTGTACTTTGTAGAAAATTTTGATCGACTGTAATTGCTCGTATCTCTTCTCAGTAGAGGTTTTATTGAAGTTAATTTACATCCCAGATTATCTCTTATTCTACTGTTTTGGAGCATGCAGCTTTTGGAACTGCCTTAAGTTGCTTTAGTAAATAGGATTTGGGTCTACCCAAAGACAAATAAAAGGAAAGTTGAGCTGGGTCACTAGGAACTCAATTGAGGATTAATGGAGTCTTAACATTTTAAATGTGCAGTTCTTCTGCTTGCATATGTGTTCAACATATGGATCCAAGTCTGAACGAAGATGAAAAACAGAGAAAAGTATAATTCTGTTTGAAGAAAACATAATTAAAAGAAATGGGGTTCCCTTCATGTGAGGGGAAAGTTGGTGAAGACCCTTTGTGTTTAAACCCAGACATCTGTTAAAAACTCGGTGCATGTTTGCCAAATCATTACGCATGCCTTAATTGCTGACCAAAATTTGACACATCGTATGTAAAAACTCTTCTTTATTTCCCTGGTGTGGTGTGCAATTCAGAGAGGAACTTTCCTTTATAATTGTCTAGTAAATAGAAAGATGGAAACATATAGAAATGTCTAGTAAATAGAAATATTGTGCAATAGGGTATAACTATAGAGAAATTGAACCATGGATGGAGATATTTTCAGTCCAGTCCATACCTCATCCAACCTGAACTTCTAAAAATAATATTAAAAACGGCACTTTTAATCCATCGAAATTGACAGATTATAGTTATGGAGGTAACCCAAAAAAGGGAGACAAGAACTTCACATCATAGCTTTTTAAGTTCCTATCACTGCCTTCATTAAAGATATATATATACAGCTGCAGCAAACCCCCACAAAACAGAGCAAAGTGTAGGCAGGGATAGAGCCAAGATAAGAAGAAAAAAAAGGGAAACTAAGAAACGGAAAAAAAAGATTTCTAGAACCTATGTGCATAAAGTCTCATCATGATGTTGTTCATATTCTTCAGTACTACTGGATAACTTTCTGTCAGTTACCTACTGAGATAAGATAGGTCTCTCTGCTAAACCAAGAGGCGAACGCGACCTTTCTCTGCTAATCTTGCATATTACGCGTCTCAACTCTGCCTGTTTCAACGATGGATGCTTGATAATCTCAAATTCTTGCTTGATCTTTATCACTTGGCTGTGAATTGGAATACCAACATCCCCACATCCATCTTCTGTACTATATTTGATGTTGCTGTTCTTGATATGCTTCTCCTCCATTGGTTTTGATTGATTTGAGGATGATGGCAAAATCTTGAAGAGAAAAAAGAAAAAAGAAAAAAAACTGAGACCCTTTTTATGAAAGAGGGAAAGAAGTCACACTTTAGGGTTCGCACAACTGCTTATGAAGAGATATAAATTGGACTGGAGAAGTATGTATATATATATATATATATAGAGAGAGAGAGAGAGAGAGAGAGAGAAAGAAAATGACATGTTTTGGTCATGAAGGACGCCAAAGAGAAGAAGGTGGTATTTTATGTTTATTTAATTGATTAATAGAAGTTGCTCCATATGTATCCATTCTAAGACGACTCTTTTGAACCGTGTAAGAAAGCAATCATATATGTGATTTTATACCCAATTTGTCCTTTTTATTATTATTTACATTTCTGTTTTCTCCATTTGAGGGTCAAACAATGGTTCCGAGTTCCAACTGCTCAGCTGGGTATTTAGGTGGCTGGCCAACTGCTTCTATACACATCTCTACACAATATATATTCCTTTATTTGACTGGTCTTTGCAATCTTCATCTACCATAATTCTTTTTAGTAAGAAAAATAGTATTAATAATATTAAAACATATTGTCAAAGTTAAAAGGAATGTAGGAAGTAATTAAGACTGTCTGGACTAGAGTTGCTCCAATATTAAATTGGGATAAAAACAGAAAAATCTGGAAGAGTAGGAGTTCTAAAGGGCAACCACAGAAGCAAATAATTAATAGGAACATATTCTTTGAATAGAATTACTTAGAAAGATCAAAAGAATTTAATGATACAATGGATTTTGCCAGATGCATTAGCGTTTTAGAGAGGATTCAGAATTTAAATACAGAATTTCGTATCATAAATTAATTTTGTTGACATTTAATATTATTTCACATGCATTCACATATAAGCATCTCTTCTCCTTTAATGGAGAGTTGCACATAGGCAATTTTCATGATTATCTTTTCACCATGATCTAAGGAGGGTATTACTTATAAACTTATTTTATAAATATTTTTTTTTAAATATTTACTATTTATTATTAATAGTATTATGAGAAGACATAAACACCCTGTTTAATATATATATAATCATTAAATTAAATAAATGTGAATATATTGTAATTCTTTATACTTGTGGGGTAGAAGGAGGAGTTTTTATTGTTCCGTCCGATCCAACCAAAATTCAAAATCAAAGTCTTCTCTTATATATATTTTGACAATTGTGTGGCTCCATAATTGTTGTTATCTCCTCTCAAGCTGTGAAATATTGAGTATGCTTATATAGGAGTGCAAATCACACTTTACTTCTACATTTTGATTTTTTAGCCATATTCATGTTTTAGTTTAATTTTAATTTTAATAGGTCAGACACATCAAATTCTTTAAGTAATCATACTTTATTTTAATCCATCAATAAGATAATAACAATTAATTTTTGTTTATATAAATTTTTAAATTCTTTTTTAATAATATGTAATTATATATTACCAATTAAAATGAGATCAACTAAAATAATATAAGGTAATTTTTATAATTTATATACCCTTAAAATATTCGAGAAATTAGTTTATTTTATGAAAGAATATGAAGATTATTATTATTTTTCATAATTCAGCAATAAATTTCATGATTATGAAAAATTCAATATTTTTTATAAATTTACTAATTTTTTTATAAATCATTAAATTTTATAAAAACTATAATTTTTTTTAATATTAATCACTTTTTCGCAACTATTTTTACTTATGAAAAATTATGAAAAAGAAATTATTATTTTTCATAATTTAACAACATATAAATTTTTCATAAATTTGTCACCTTTTCGTAAATCATTAAATTTCGTAAAGGTATTTTTTTTTTGCAACTAGTAACAATTACGAAAAATTAGTAATTTGAGAAAAATATGAAGAAGATTATCATTTTTCGTAATTTAATAAAGTATTTTGCGATTACACAAAATTTCATATTTTTTATAAATTATTAAATTTTATAAATGTAATCATTTTTTCATAATATAATTCTTTTTTGTAACTAGTAACACTTATGAAAAATTAACATAATTTATAAAAAATAAAAAAATATTATCATTTTCAATAAAATATTAATTATTTTCATAGTTGTAAAATTGTAAAAGGCTTAACAGATTACTGGTATCTTTATTTATAAAATCTAAAAGATAAAATTAAAATTATTAAAAACCAATGGTAAAATAAAGTTATTTTGTAAATAAAATGAACCTATAAAACACCTTAACAAATGTGTAAAAATACGCTATTTGTTGTTCTTCTTTTTCTTTATAGAATTTCTCAGTTTTTTAATATACTGATATGGGGACTATTTTTCTTATATATAGATTTGGGGTCTGTTAGACCAATCTCCAGAATGCTAGCAATGTACCCTTTTAAATATTATTTTAGTGGTTTAGAAAAGAAGTTTTTGGGAGAAAAAGTTGAAGATTTGTTCGTTAATCTTCTCAAGTGGAAATAACTCTTTTGTCAAATCTAATGCCATTGGACTCTGACTTACAATCCCCTCTTTTACGTAACAATACTACAACTGTAAAAAAGAAGAGAAATTGGTCTAGTCTGAGTTTTGATTTTGAAGGAATTGATACGATTATATTACCATTGATTAAAAAAATTAAAAAAAAAAAAACTTTAGGTGTACAATTGACTAATTGGGAAAAGTTAAGAGGCATAATTATGTATTTGTTTTCCAGAATCCAAGGAAAACGTGTAAGAACATTGATACATGAGATGAGCCTCTTTCGGTTGACCTAACGCATGTATCTCCCCATCTATTCACATGCTCCATACATTTTATATCTATCCAAAATCACCCTTCTGCTTCTGTCACATTCTCTTAATGGAGAAACGGTGGAGATTTGAGTTGTTCGGTGCATAACCTAATTATGTAAATCGGTGGAAATTAAAAATTTGAATTTGAAATCTTAAATTGAATTACACATACAATAAGTAGAACTAAAGAAAGTTCGCTGCTTAAATATAAATTTGATATAAATAAATGTGGATGTATTTATTAATACTTCTAACACAATTTGATTTTTTTTAGGATTGATGATTTTATAACACAATTTAATTAAATTATATATATATACAAAATAGATATTCGTTATATACATGCTTAGAAAATATTTAATTAATCGGGTTAATGACTAATATGTATTACACCATAATCTACACAATTAAAATGTTTAATGTAAATTGTGATTATATACATATTTAAATTTTACTCATATCTTGAAATAACTAATTTATAAATCACTGATCAAATTCTCAACTCTAGTTAAGTTGATAGTTAAAATATGAGATAAAATCAAATTATGAATATTATATATAAATATAATTTAGAGATATTATTATTTAGGCTTGGTGTATACACTAAGATTAATATGAGAGTGATATATATGTATAATTATTTTATACTTTAATATTGAATGATTGATAAATGTTTCATCGTCTAAAACTAGTAAATATATACCAAATATGTATTAGTTTAATATGTAATTTGGCATACAAGTGAAAATATAATATGCAAGAATTTTCTTACAATTTAATAGGGTGGAATCGATGGCTATATAACTTTGAAACTTTCGTAAAGTATGAAGTCTACGAATTCAGCTTTCAATCTTTAAAACAAAAAACAGAAAGAAAAACAAAGTTCAAATAAGGTTCAAAGGACCCCAATGAGAAAGTGGTAATTGTCTCTACAAACTTATATCGGACTAAAACTTTCAGAGGAGGTTGTTGACGTGTTAGTTATGGCGTCATTGGTAGGTTATACGGTTACGGCTGCTGAACGGCTTCGCTGGCTATATTATGCGTGAAGTGCTTGGCTACTTCTACCACGTGGCTCTTTCTTATTTGCTCTTCATTTCCAACTTATCGTACCTGACTAGCTATTTAGTTTTTGTGTAATTTCCTTTTTCTGAATTAAGTTTTTCCTTTTAAAAAAGATAGAAGCTTGTGTATTAATAAGGCAGAAAACCTTAATAAGTACAAAAGAGATAGAAAAGCCTCTATAAGAATCTCTTTGTTACGGCTTCTCTCACCACTGCTCTTGCCGCTGCCGGCAGAACCACTACACCCCAAAGAGGAAGAATTGTACTGATAAGTCCCCATTTTAGTAAATTCTTCTTTTTTGTGTGTTCTTTTTCGTGTTTTAACCACATCTTCCTATGGTTTATTTATAACCATGTAAATTGAAAACTTGATGGTAATTTCAGGATACAAAATATGTATAATTTCTTTTTTAGCTTAATTATAACATCTCGGCCATAGTATTAACATTATCTTTTCTTTCTTTTCTTTTTTCTTTTGTTGAAAAAAAGAATTAAATAATTTGTTATGATATAGTAGTTGAGTGCTTACCTTGTAATGAAGGGTTCCACTTTACTAACTAAGATTAGGATTACAAAATAAGTTTCTTGACTTTCTAAGATTTTAATATAATTCCATTATGAGATCACATAATTTTATTAGAATGTGTGATTTCATTGGCCAAGCAAATGATTTAAGAAGTCAAGAGTATGAATTCTTTCTAGTATTTTATTTTATTAGAAAGAGAATTAAGGTCTAGTATAAAAAGATAGTATCATTATGTGGATACTAATGATGTAGAAACAAATTATATATTGTCTTGATTATAGGCCTAGAGGATTGTGTATAAGAAATCATTCTACCTTAATAGGCAAGTAAATCTTGATTAAAAAGGGTTGTTAGTTAGGGAAGGACTATAGCAAATGTCAAAATATTGAAAGTTTCATAGCTTTCTGACCCATATAGTGGTGCAATGACATTGATAAAGATTGACAACGAAAAAAGAAAGAAAGATAAAGGAAGGAAAAGAAAAAAAAAGGTACCCATTAGCTTTGCTTAGCATTTGAAGTCTGAATTCTTGATGCTTGAATACGAAGCTTCGGAAGTCCATTTCTTTACTATGCAGATTGTTGCTCTCATTTTACTTCTCATCACCATTACTGCATTCAATCGTACTACTTTGTCTAACAGCAGAATGAGACATGTTAACTACGGCACTAGAAGCTTCTTTTTTTAAAAATTAATGTCCCATAAGTTTTTTTTCCTGTTGGGGGGGTTTGATGTATGGAAACATGAAATCATTATATATTAGAACAAAAGGAAAACTAGGCCTGGCTTTTTCCGTTAGTGCCTTCTCATGGATTTGCAGGACAGGCTTAAGAGGTAAACATAAGCCCAACTCTTAGCGGGCTCAGTAGCAACTGGTCCATATCTCATATTAGCAGATTAATATGTACCAACCTAACCAGCCTCCCTCTCTCTCTCTCTCTCTCTGAAAACATTAGCTTTTAGATCTTAAAATATGGATATATGTAGTCTCTCTCTCTTTCTTTTCAAGGGAGACTGTTAATATGTGGAACTAGAATGTTTATGGGTACTCTTACCCAGTGTGACCATTTACCATATTTAAACTGAGGCACTGGTTTTTCTCTTTTTTATATATAGCACATAGCTAAGGTAAATCCAAAACTTATTATATATTGCATGCTGTGTATGAACAAATCATAACTTCAGGGGTGAAATTTCTATTTATAAAATAAATATGCTCAGGTTTCTATAGATTAATAAAATATAAAAAAAAATGAAAGATTCTATTTATATCGTATTTAAAACATATTTTGAGAATTTCTACTTCTCATTTTAGATTTTTTTAACTAATTAGAGTTTTTTTAACATTTCGAGTTTTTATTAAGTATTAATATTTTTTTTTGGATAGAGAGGACACATATTATAAACAAATCAAATAAAGAAAAAGATGCATAATCTAATTCTTTTTCACGTACTTTCTTAGAAAATAAATGCTTTACTCAAGGGTGAATTCCTACGTGAAGTTGATTTTTTGTTTTCCCCTGGCTAAGCAAACTTGATTTGCTTCCACTCTAGGTTATATTCCTAACAGTGAGGCCATTCATTCAATGTCCCAACGGTGGAACTCACTGTTGCAGAATTTGCACCACGACACTGTTCTTAGGATTGCTACCAAGTGGGGTAAATTGCACAAATGGCCCCTCAAATTTGTCTTATATATCATAATAGTCCCTAAATTTTATTTTATATCACTAAATTCTTAAATTTTAACAGAAAAATTACTAAACTCATTTCTATCAGTTTCCGTTTAAGAGACACATTTAAGAGACAGACGGAAATCTGATATTGCAGTCCATCTGATTAAGCTTTTTTCTTAAAAAATTATATCATTCTTACATGTATAGAACCAATAAGATGAAGACATTTGACATTCATTTAAAAATTAAAAAAAGATACATTAAACTAAATAAATTAAATTAAATAATAATATTTAAAAAAAATATTAAAATTAAAATTAGCATGTTAATATAAATTGAACATTAATCCCTTAAAACCCACTTAAATCACCCCAAAAAAATAGTTTTAACCAAATTATAAATCATAAAAAGTTAAACATAATTTTCTCGAGAAAAAAAAAAATCAAACTTTCTAGAAAAACAAACAAGGCTTCTGTGGGGATAAACATAATTAAATAAGTTATAATTACGACAACAAGGGTGCTGTTAGGATTCAGATCTGCGTGTTGGTGGTTGAGAAAGGTACGGTACTATTTTCAGTAAAGTTGATCATAATTATTATGGCTCGCAGGGCAGATATGCTTGCTGCTTTTGCTGTGTTGATTCGGAATGGTAGAAGGGAGATGATTAATGGATCAACCTACCTCAGACCTGTTCTATACAAATCTGCTGCTGAAGCTTTTTCAGTCCACTATAGCTGAAGAAACTGGTCTTAATGATTTTGCCATTTTCACTCCTAGTATAAACTGTTGTAATAATTTTACTGCTTACTTATTTAGGATACTTCTAATTACGACTAGCGAAACACTTTTTACAAGGAAGTCTTTCCTTTAATTGCTCTCAAATTCTCCCCTTGAACATATTTGTATGTTAAACAGTCATTCTTTTGCTTAATCATGATGATATCTTCTGATCAAAACCAAATAGAGAAAAGGAATTGATTATTTAATTTTGTCGGACTGCAGTCTTACGAATCAGCAATAATAAATAACTTCTTCCTGCAACGTTAACATTAGATAAAATTAACAATGATTGTTTTATTTTTATGCATTGCTATCAATGATTTCTTTAACCGGAAACTGAGGTTAAGCATTTGCCATATCCAGAAAAATTATCATTATGAACTGAATCCGAATTTGATATGAAATCACACTCTAATAGAAAAACTAACAAATAAAACAAGACAAAAAAAAAAAAAACCCTATAACTATTTACTGAAAATAATTTTAAAAACCAAACTGATTTATATGTTCTGATAATTAAAAAAAAATCAAAGTCAATTATGTGGCTTGATGATTGATAATTGACGACAAATAAAAAAGATATTCAGAAAAAGAATGTAAAAGAAAAGATTCAATAAATACACAAAAGTAGAGTAATTAGAGGATCAGCTCTGAGGAATTATATATAATTTTTCTATGGAGGGAGAACAATTTTCTTGTTTGTCACTTCATGACTGCAAGAGGCATGGCTTATATTTTCGGAAGGTACATTATCAAACCGAAACTTGTTGATTGTCTTTTCGTCGTTGAAAATAGAGAATTGTTTTTCAATTAGAAAGTTCTTCCGGACATACTGAAACTAGGAATCAATATGTTCTAGAAGACAAATAAACGAATGGCAAACTTGTGGACGATTTATTAATCATTAGCCCACTGGAAATGGCAGCGCCAAACTGTACTTACTTGTTCATGGATCCTTTAACCTGTATAACTCTGGAGAAAGAACTTTCTATACAACTGTTGTTATCTGTGACCGATGCCATGTAGCTAATGGCTTATAATTAATAGTTTATTAACTGTTGTTAGTATGTTAATTAAATATTAAATATATAATTTATTTTATTATATTATTTTTAATTATACGAATTAGTATAAATAATTATAATAATTAAAAGTGTTATAGTTAATTTTTTTAGTTCAATCGTATTTATTATTAAAAATATTTATAAATTATTTTTAAAATAAAAATTAACAATTAAATTCTACTAATAAAAAATTTCTAATTTTCAATAATTATTACTATCATAAATATTTAAATGTTAGCTATAATTTTAAAATAATTATTATAAATTAAAAAAATTTAATGATATGAAATAAACTTAAAATAGATTATTATTATTACTAAATTTTCTTAATAGATATAATATATTGTTCAAATAAATAAAAAAATTAAATCAGTTATAAACTAATAAGAAAACTCTAAAATAGAGCCGATACAATCGATAGTTGATTGAGACTAAATCAACTATTAACCGATGATTATTAAATTCTTACTAAATATTTTAATATAGCTATTTAATAAGAAATAACTATTAAAATGTATAATTATTTAAAAAATGATAATTTTTCCTTTGATTCTGCTAAAAAGAATACATGCTCGCCAAAAAATGGTCTTATTCAATGTTTGTTCAATTACTCTCTCAACTGCAAATGTAATTTAGGCGTTAGGTTCAACAATAATGACATCACCAACATATAAAAATTAGTTGTCTCTCGCCTGTTGCAGGAGATGTAAAGATTGATACATAAAATAATTTTTTATTCAATTGATAATCATACAAAGCATAAGATAATTTAGCCATTTACATCAAGTTCAAACTTTCTTCTTGCATGCACCCTCCTCCAGAAGCACACACTAAAATAAAAGGTAAAAATTTATTAGTAGCATACTCGATAAAACGAGTAATTTGATGTAGAAAAGGTAACGTGTGTTTTGAGATATTGTATAAATAAATTTAAAAGATAGATCTAATCTAAAAAAGAAAAAAAGAACTCTCCCCTCTTAAAAAAAAAAAAAAAGGCAAAAAAGGATGAGAATTATTTTCGTCTATCTTATGCGTAGTCTTTTTTCTTTTTTTTTTTTTAACCAACAATATATTTGTAGTTCATGTCCTGAATGATGCAAAAATGAATCGGCAGTTATCGGTTATTGGTTACTGAGATGTTATTATATTGCAGATGGTACATCTTTACGTATATAACCAAACAGCTTTAGCAACATATATTATTGATATTTTCTTTTCCTTTTTTTTTAAATAAAAAAATCAAAATAGAAGAAAAAGTTTAAGATGCAAGTATTCCCTGGACAGAGTGAGAATAAAGTGTTAAAGATGGAAAAGTAATAGTAAAAGGATTAATAAATTGAAAATTTCTTATTTAGGTTTGGTCTATATTTTACAACCCATAAATAAATTTATATATATATATATAAACTATGACATATATTATATAAAGTCTTATATAAAATAATTATTTATATTAAAAAAATATTATAATTAAAATAATAATTTCACACTAATGAAAGATTAATAGATTCATATTATATAATATTTTATGAGAAAAATGTAATAGAGTTTAGTATAATAATATTTCATGGATGACTTTAAAAGAGAACAGGGAGCAGCTGCTTTGGGTTTGATGTTATATGGAAAATAGTGGCTGCAGGGTCACTTTCATTGAGTTGATTGTAAAATCCACATTTTATCAAGTCAACATCGACCCATCACACACAGCCATATGTTTTGTCCATTTTTTTCCAATGAAGTTGAGGCACGCAACTATTGCTTATCCACAATATATATATATACATATGCTTAAGACTTTGGGACTAATTAAATTTTTCATATGTGTCAAGGAAAGTAAAATAATGAATACACATACACATTGGATTAATTAATTCATTAATTAGATACCTTTTTCTTGCAAATGTTCATGCTTTCTGAATAAAGTGGTATGGAATCTGGAAAGGTGTGGCTCTCTTTTCTATAGAAAATCCTGTAAATCAAATATCACTCTTTTGACAATAAATTTACAATAGGCAAAATTAAAGAAATTGCTTTCGGAAATGCACGGGAAACTTCACATTAAAATCTTTATGTATGATTTAGGATTCATAATTTTGTCAGGACGCATTTTTAATTAATTACCTAATTCTGCTTTTGACACAATCCCTACATGCCAATTTGTTCATTCACTGTCAATACAAATCCTATTATTATCGCTTATCCACTTGGACGTAATCATCCTTATAAATTCAAAGTTTCTTATCGAAGCTTTTTATTGCGTCATGCATTGCTGCCATTTATTGTCTGACGTTATTTGCAAATAAACTTAAAAATATATATAGCAATAATGTATACATCCTGCATATTCTAATAACTAAACAACGACTTGTTGTACTAATTGTATAAATCTTACATATATTACATTAATATGATATATTTAGTTGAAATTCATTAAAAGATTCATTTTATTTGATAAAAATACATAAATAAATAAATAAATTAGAAATGATAAAATTGAAAGAAATATTTTAATGTTATGAAATATTATTAATAAACTAATGTAGAATTCATTTGAAAATTCTACCTATTTTTTTAGAATTTAATCTAACCATAACTAATACCATACAAATTTAAATATGTAGTATTAACTTTTATTTTATACAAATCACATAAATTTTAAATTTATTAATGACTTTTATAAATTTTATATTACAGTTTCAATTGGTGGGGAGGTTTTGGTACTATCTTTTTCTATCTGATTACTCAGATTGGTGTAATGTTAGGTGAGTAAGAAAGGTGGGGAGCTAGACTTAATTAATGAATGTATTGCAACCAAAAATTATTAGAATTAGTATAAAGGCTAAAGGGGATTAACTTCTTTCAAAATTGTTGTGTCCCTGTCCATGGCCTAACAAGACAATTTAAATGATTTCAACTGTCTTAGAATTGTCTATTAACACTAAAATATACCAATGAGTACCCAACAGTTGGCTTGCTTGATCATCTACAGTCCAAATATTTAGGTCTTTAAAAAGAGTAAAATGATATTCAAAATAAAATAAAACCCTTAAAAAGGATGACAGGCAACAACCTTTCACATGGGAGCGTATAAAAGAAAAGTTGAAGATCAAACTGTTCCACATGATAATTTTTAACAAGTCATTTTAAATGTTATGTAATAAATTTAAAATATTAAGGGGTTTTTCACAATATTTAAATATATTATATAAAAGGGACAAAGAAAAAAGAAAGAAAGGAGGGAATAAATTCTCATGTAGTGGGCGGGGCATGCACATTTTCCACTCCATGTGAGTCTTGAGTCCGACCAATTCAAAACACACGACTCACTGGTCTTCATTAGAAGGCGACACAAATTATTATTTTTTCTTAATCTTCTTCCTAAAATAAATACACCATTTTTAATTAATTAATCTTCTCCATACGTACATATATGGATCTTCTAGGAAGAGTTGTTGAGAGAAATATAAAAATCCTCCAATTGATTATTCTGAAGAACACTTCTATAATCTAATTGTGTTGGAGATTTGGGTGCTTCAATTATAGCAATCAAGAGTATCTAATTTCTTCATCTGTTTTTTGTTGAATCTTAATTTTCTATTGGAGTAATTAAAAGGTTAATCAACAACTAATAGGAGTGAATTATTGGATTCTCTCAAAGAAATTAATGATGTTTGGGGCTTCAATTTTATATATATAGACATGTGACATGTTTTATTTGAGGTATATGTTGACTTTTTATTTATCTATTTATTTACTTTTCTTTAAGGATCGACTGCGATGATAATTTTTACTAAAAAATACTTTGTTGTTAGATATATTTAGTTTTATTTATTATTTAAATCAACAATAAATATAGTAGGAATTGGAAAAGTTTCAAATTCTAATATATTAATCGCAATATATCATCTTTTATAATAAGTGCTAAAAAGAAAAAAAGACTATATGACGACTTCTATCTTATAGCCCATAGTTAATTAGATTTCTAATGCATAAAAAGGATAAACCCAAATTAGATCATGTTGAAATGTCAAAAGTATATATATATATTGTGGAGTTGTACTTTTGAGTGTAAAATGTTACATACCCATATAACTTTTATGATACAGTGGAAATTATTCAAGGTATTTAAACTTGATCAACTGCATAGGCCAATCTTCATTAAAGTGAGTAACAAGACATTGCTTAAACTTGTTTATTGATATTTTTCTTTTTGGGTAATAAAATTTAAAACTAATGAAGGAAATAAAATAAGTAAACGTTTTGTTTAGGGCTATATAAATATAGATAGCAAAGTAGTTTGTTTCTATACTTGTCATGTGGAGCTGTTATTTTGTAGCTACACAATTAATGAGTGCACATGTTTCTTTAATCAATGCCCAAAAATAAAATTGTATATGATCATAAACATATTGTTCATATGAGAAGATCGAGCTGAATTACCATTATTTTAATCCATCAACATCTTTTATATGATAACAGGAAAAACAAAATTGAAGAAGATTATAACAATAATTGACGATCCAAACAAGACATTAGGTTTGTATTCCTCTTTGGGCTGCAATTTTCTTGGACCTCAAATGTCACCTGCAAATATTTACCAGAGATCATGTCTAATTGGTGAAGATATTGTCGGGAGAAAAATAATAATGCATACTATTTAGTGATAATATTGAAGGCAATGTTTGATGTGTTAAATCAAATAGACATAGAGAAATAGTAATTTTAAAAGATAAAATAAATATAAAATAACTATTGTCTAATTAATTTTCATCTCATTTTTTAATTTATGGGTTTGAATTGACTGTTTTTAAATAAAATTATAATCAGATATTATAATTATAAATATGTATGTGGTGGTAGGTGAGTGGATGGGTGGGTGGGGATTAGAGGTAAAGGTGGATTATAGAAGATGATGTCAAGCAGATTTAAAAAATATACAATTGATAAATATGTTACTCTTTAAGATTTGTAATTGTCATTTTCAATTCACTATCGAATAAATATTTAAAATGATAATTCTATGAATTTTTTAATTTAAATATAAATAAAATTTAGGATAATAGTATTTTTCTTTTATGTGCCCATCAAATTTGTTTCTATAGTTTTTGGGCAGAAAAGTGGAAAAGTCTAAATAGGTTTTCTTAAACCTTTCTTTTTACAATTTTCATATCTTTTCAGAAAAGGATGAATAAAAGAATTTACCCTCTTTTCTCTTAGGTTAAACAGTAAAAACTGTAATTAAGATATTTTCATGTTATTGTTAATATAATAGGTTATATTTAGATAATATTAAATATTGAATGTACAATTATTAACAATTCAAATTTGTTATTTAAGAATTAACTATGCAATTTTAGAAATTTAAATTTAAAGATTTAATAAAATACCAATCATTCGATTTAGAATAAAAAATAAAAATTGCAAACATGATAATAATGTTGAAGTTGAACATATAAAGAAAATTTTAATCCGTTGAAAATATTATTATTATATCTGAGATAATATATCAATATTTTTTGATAATAAGTATTTTGAGATTTACAATTTTGATTGTGATTTTGTTTTTAACATTTCGTTTCATAGGTTTGTATGATGAATTCAGTTGAATTGTAATCAATTTTTGTTGTGTGTGTCGACTAAGAAATTCATTATTCAGGTAGTCCATGCATTCATTGCACCGAAAATCAGAGTTCCTTCAGTGTCAAATACGTGTGAAACAAGAACGTATATCATATATGTTGAATAATTCCCATTTGAAAATCGTTTTAAAATAGGATAGAAGCACCATCATTTCATTCTTGTTATCAGTTTCACTTTGAAACAAGAAAGTCAAATACAATTTAAGAAATTAAAATATAAATATATTTTATATTAATAAAAAAATATGCACCGCATTAACGAACCAATTATGATCATCCGACTTCATTTTTCTAATTAATAAACCAGCTTTAATTTTATTTAATACTTAAATGGCGCAAATTACTCACATTTTTTATATACTTTAATAATTTTTTTCCATCATTTTAATTTTGATAATATTTATATCTAGAGCAATTTTAGTTAAGAGCAAAACTTTTTATTTATTTAAATAAAAAAAAAGACTATCATTCTTTTAGAGACAAAAATTAAATGTGACAAACCCCTCAAATTTCGAACTACTTGATGATTATAATTAATTATTTTTATATCATATGATGTGTTGAGAAATATTAGTACAAAAGAGTATAAGAGTCATAGTCTAAATAGTCTTCTTTTAGTAACTACATATACAGATAAAGCATAGAACAAAAAGATGGGGCAACAAAAGTACAACCTCTAACACATATTTTCTCATGGTATCAAAGCAAATAGCCTGTCCACAAACAACAACAACAAAATCAAAACTTCACATCTTCTCAAAAAAAAAAAAACCAAAGGTCCATCTTTTTCACTGGGTTCTTCACGCAGAGCCTTTATTTTCAAATCGACGTTGCATCTAAACACATGAAACGACTCGAAAGAATACCTAGATCCACCTTCATCAACCCGTGCTTAAACCGAAACGAACCCATGGCTAGCGTCGATCAACCAGCCCTCAAAATTGAACCAAATTATCCTTTTTCTTTAGGATCGCAAGATCGTCCTGGGGACTTCATTACTCCGACCCGACTTCATGGAGAAAATTATGACGATTGGGCTAGAGATATACAAATTGCGTTGGAAGCACGACAAAAATTAGGGTTCTTGAATAACACAATAACCAAACCAAAGCCTCCTTGCACACAATCAGATTGGAATACTATTCACTCCATGTTAATTTCATGGATTATGAACACTATTGAACCTGAGGTAAAGTGCACTCTCTCAAAATATAAGGATGCAAAACGATTTTGGAACACCCTTAAATCCCGACTTGCATTGGTGAATGGCCCTAGGATTCAGCAATTAAAATCTTCTATTACTAAATGTAAACAAACAAAAAACATGTCTATTGCAACGTACTTTGGAAAGTTAACTGCTTTGTAGAAAGAATTGCATAACCATGAGCCTATAATTAATTGTTCATGTTGTTCCTCTTGTTTGGCGGGACATAAGTATGAAGAGAGACATGAGAATGGAATGCTCCATGAGTTTTTAATGGGTCTTTATTCTGAATATTATGCGCAACTCCGTACTAGTATATTTTCATAGGATCCATTGCTAAGTCTTGATAGGGCTTATCAGTTGGTAATTCAAGACGAGCGTGTTCGTCTCGCCAAACCAGTTCAAGAAAGTAAGTCGGCTGATGCTATGGCCTTTGTGCTTCATTCGGGGGCTGCCAGGGGACGAGGAAAAATGGATAGAATGGACAGGTCTCATCTTGTTTGTTCTCATTGCAAGAAAAATGGTCACGAGACTTCACACTGCTTTAAAATTACTGGTTATCCGGAGTGGTAGCCAGATCAAGCAAAGGTGATTGGTGGAAGTTCGGGACGTAGCAGACCACCACAATCAGTTGGGAGAGGACGTGGGTCAACTCGAGCAAATGCAGCTGCTACTTTGTCAATTGGTGTAGGGGCTGCAGGAGCGGTTGGATTTGCTGGCAGCACTGGGTTCATCGGTTCTTCTTCACAGCTCCTGTCTGTCGATTAATGGAAGGCTCTTGTTGGCCTTCTCGATAATACCAAAATTTTTTATGATCGTTTGAATGGTGAGTTTGATGATAAATTGTGGATTATTGACACAGGAGCAACTTATCATGTCACTGGTAATGCTGCTTGGTTGTATGAGACACATGAAATTTCTTGTCCCGTGGGTCTTCCCAATAGTGAAACCGCAGTGGCAACGCAAGAGGGCTCGGTTCAGTTATCGGGCCACATTACTCTTAAACATGTTCTTCATGTACCAAATTTGAATTGCAATTTAATTTCGGTATCCCAATTAAATGATGATATGCAATGTATTATTCAATTTAACTCTTATGTGTGTACTATACAGGACTAATCGAGGAAGCTGATTGGAACGGGTGTTAGGAGGGATGGACTTTACTACTTCAAGGAAGCTACTTCAGTAGGATATATCTCGGTGCATGGGCAACATCTACGGTAGAATTGTGGCACAAACGAATGGGACATCCATCTGAAAAAGTAGTAAGGTTACTTCCTCCTGTTAGCAATTCTAAAGATAGTTTGAATAAAGCTTGTGAAGTCTGTTTCCGTGCTAAACATTCTAGAGATAAATTTCCTTTCAGTGATAATAGGGCAACTAGAAGTTTTGAAAAAATACATTGTGATTTGTAGGGTCCTTACAAGCATTCTTCCTCTTGTGGAGCACGTTATTTCTTGACTTTGGTGGATGATTATTCCCGTGCTGTTTGGGTTTATTTACTAGTTGATAAGACTGAGATTTTTTGAATATTTATGTCCTTTATAGCAATGATTGAAAGACAATTTTCTCAGCAAATTAAGGTTGTCCAAAGTGGTAATGGCACAAAATTTAATTGCTTACTTGATTATTTTTCTGCGACTGGTATTTTATTTCAAACTTCATGTGTGGGAACTCCGTAACAAAATGGGAGGGTTGAAAGAAAACACAAGCATATTTTGAATGTAGGGAGGACCTTGAGGTTCCAAGCTAATTTGCCAATTTACTTTTGGGGAGAGGGTATTCTTCCTGCTGCTCATTTAATAAATCGAACCCCATCTCCTTTGTTAAACAATAAAACTCCCTATGAAATTTTCTTTGGAAATCCTCCTTCATATAATGCAATTCGTATTTTTGGATGTCTTTGCTTTGCTCATAACCAAAAATCAAAGGGAGATAAATTTGCTAGTAGAAGTAGAAAATGTGTTTTTTTGGGATATCCATTTGGAAAGAAGGGATGGAAACTCTTTGATCTTGATACAAAGGAATTCTTTGTTTCTCGTGATGTGAAATTTTTTAAAGATTTTTTTCCATTTCTTGATACAGAAGTAACTAATATTAAGCTAGAAAATATTGTATCTAGTATTCATGTGGAAGTAGATTTTGATTTCGATAACTGTGAGCCACAATATGCTGCATCTCATACCACTCCACAGCAGAACCAGCCTTGTAATGAACATTTAAAGCCAGACCATCAGGCTGCCTCCAACCAAGTTTCTGAAGCTCACACGGAGTTACCCACTTCCATTGCTTTCCCACAGAACCCAACTTTGTCATGGTTCTCTAATCTTCCTGAGCAGCCCATTGCATTTGGGCCGTGGTATGAGGGATAAATTTCCTTCAGTTTGATTACGAGATTCTGTGACACAAACGGTTATCGTCGAAAGTCCATCTCCCTCCACTTCGTCTCCACAGCATTCCTCAAGTACTCCTTACCATATATCACATTATATAAATTGTGACAATTTTTCTATGCATTACCAAAAACTTCTTGCAATCTATTACTTCTAGTAAGGAGCCTGGGTCTTTTAAGGAGGCCGTGAAGGATGTTGGTTGGAAAGAATCTATGCAGGAGGAGATACAGGCATTAGAGGATAATGGTATTTGGACATTACAACTCTTGCCTCCTGGAAAACTTGCCTTGGGCAGTCAACTGGTGCACAAAATTAAATATTGTTCAAATGGAGATATTGAACACCTTAAATCCAGATTGGTGGTTTTTGGCAATCATCAAGAAGTCGGCATTGACTATACAGAGACTTTTACTCCAATGGCAAAAATGACTAGCGTTCGGGTTTTTCTTGTTATTGCAGCTTCAAAAAATTGGGGAGTTCATCAGATGGATGTTCACAATGCTTTCTTGCACAGAGATCTTGAGGAGGAGGTGTATATGAAACTTCCTCCAGACTTTGAGTGTTCCAATCCCAATATGGTGTGTCGTCTGCATAAGTCACTATATGGGTTGAAACAGGCACCAAGGTGTTGGTTCGCTAAACTAGTCACAGCATTGAAAGGGTATGGCTTCCTCCAATCTTACTCTGATTATTCTTTATTCACTTACACTCGAGGAAGTCTGCAACTTAATGTGCTCGTGTATGTTGATGATCTTATTATCTCTGGGAATAATTCCGCTGCTATAGGGGTTTTTAAAGCCTATCTTAGTGACTGTTTCAAAATGAAAAATCTTGGCTCTCTGAAATAATTTCTTGGTGTTGAGGTAGCTCGTAGTTCTTCTAATTTATTTCTATATCAACGGAAATATACACTCTATATTATATCTGAAATGGGTCTGTTAGGAGCTAAGCCATCTAACTTTCCTATTGAAGAGAATCACAAACTCGGCCTAGCAAATGGCGAGTTAGTCTCTGATCCGGAAGCTTATCAATGTCTTGTGGGCCGTCTCATCTACTTGGCAGTCACTCGTCCGGATCTTACATATTCGGTGCATATCTTGTCACAGTTCATGCATGTACCTCGTGTTGAGCATTGGGAAGTAGCTTTGAGAGTTGTTTGTTACTTAAAAGGCACTCATGGTCAGGGTATTCTCTTGTGAGCTGACAGTGATTTGTCACCACAGGGTTGGTATGATTTTGATTGGGCAGCATGTCCCATTACTCGCAAGTCTTTGACAGGATGGCTTGTTTTTCTAGACCATTCCCCCATTTCATGGAAAACAAAGAAGCAGCATACTGTGTCTCGATCTTCTGTAGAGGCAGAATACCGATTCATGGCAGCCATTACTTACGAACTTAAATGGTTAAAAGGGCTGTTATTGAGCATGGGTGTTCGTCATCCAAAGGCGATTGAACTTTTTTATGACAGTCAATCTGCATTTCACATTGCTAAAAATCCAGTTTTTCATGAACGCACAAAACACATCAAGGTGGATTGCCATTTTGTTCGTAATGGTATAACAGATGGTTTGATTGCTCCGTCATATGTTTGTACGATGACACAACTAGCAGATATCTTTACAAAGGCTCTTGGCAAGAAACAATTTGATTGTCTTCTTCACAAGCTGGGTATTTTGGATCCGCATGCTCTAACTTGAAGGGGGTGTTAAAAAATATTAGTACATGAAGGTATAAGAGTAATAGTCTAAATAGTCTTCTTTTAGTAACTACATATACAGATAGGGCATAGGGCAAATAGGGAAAGAAAATAAAAAGATGAGGCAACAACATTTTTGTATGATATGTTGTCTTATTATTAATGTTGTCCTCTTTAATTTTTAAAATAAGATCAAATAAAAAGATTAAATTGGTGTTTTAATTTGATAAAAATATTGTTCAATTCTTATATCTATTAGCCAAAATTGCTTTTAAATGTAAAATCTTAACATGAAACTATTAAAATTTAGATGATTAAACAAAGAATAAAAATATATAAAGCTTAATTTCCTTACAGTTAAACATTTAATTAATTAGATTCAAATTCAAGCAAAAAATTTGCTAAAATGGCCTCGCTTATCATCTAAGCTAGCTATAATCCTACGTTATGTTTTAACTTATTATTTCCGCCTTTCCCTTTCCTCCCTTTTCCTTTTGTTGTTTATAAGAATTTGGCTGATTTAAGGTCGTTGAGTATTACTGGCTGTAGCTGATGGTGACACTAACTTTGCTACATCTACTGTTGCTTGCTGCCGGTACTGCTACCTGTTACTGCTGAAGCTGCTGCTAGTGCTTACACAGGTGTTGGCTTTGCTCATGAGGTCATTGCCCCATTTTGCTACTGCTACTGCTACATGTCCTGTCGTTCGTTGTTGTGCTATTGCTTCTGTGTATACCCTTGCTGCCTACTTCTCTCGCTGCCATCACTTTTTTTGTTATTGTTTTTTGGCTGTTTGTTACTATAGTTCCTATTATTATCTTTTTGTTGTTCTTGTTGTCGTTATTATTATTTTTCTCATCAATTTATTCTTGTTTGTTTGTCTGTTTTTTTAATGAGGATATGCGGTTCTTTCTTTTTCAGGTAATTTTGAATCTTATTATAGGAACAAATGCAGTTCCGCTTCAAGGCCTGTGCTCACCCAAAATAAAGAGACTTTTAAAATTTTAATATATATGTGGGATAAAGAGATTGAGTTTTTCATTTTTTTGTTTGAATTCTTTTATACTTTATGCTTAGTCTTTATGTTTATGGGCTCCAAATTTATATGCTAATATGAAAAAATAAGAAACTTTTTTTATTGGGTTTTATTGGGTTTAAGCTTAATTTTAATATTTAGACTCTCAATAATTTTTTAATTTTGTTTGTTTTGGATTTCATCTCCATCTTTAGGAAAAAGAAAAAGGAACTAACAAAGTTGGCTTAAGTGCAAAGTTAAACACTACATGTGCAAATTGAATAAATGATATTAATTTTAGTAATGTAAAATCTTGTTTGTCTCTCTTTTATCTTTAACAAAAGAATTTTATTTTATTTTATTTTTTTGTTAAAGAAAAAAAGAAATCATTGGGGACTCGCCCAAAATCAAAGCAAAAGAAACCAGAGACCATACTAGCACACGTGAGCATGTTTCTCTTACAGGTCAACTTCCATAGCCATACATATAATATAATTATGCGATTCATTTCCATGTCGACCCGGCCGTGTGGACTTGGACCCATCCATTAACACATCAAAAGATATAGAAGAAACACAATTTAGATTCTTCTCTCTTCTTATTTTTTGTGAAGGAAACGACACAGAAACTTACTTGTACCTATGAAACGCGTCCTTTTTCCTTTATAATATATATTCAATATGTACCGTAATATACATTATTAATTAATAAAGACATGTATGTGTATAAGATGTGTGGACTTACTGTTCGATGGATGGGTACCTTGAAGCATCCACGGTGTTAGTTAAAAGGCTTTAAAGTCTGTTGTTGTTATTATTATTATTTGACAAGATTGAGCCACTTCTTCTTCTCCTTTTATTTTGTCTATATAAACCTTTCAGTTTCATCCGTCTGCCCCAGCCTATGTCTATCTAAAACCCTCTCTCTCTCTCTTCTTAATAATTACTCAGGATATCAATTACTGGTTATTTTGTTGTAACTTTCAAGCTCAAACAACATCCCAGATTGTACACAAACACTTTTTGGAACAAGATCAAGATTTTTAATTATTTTTCCAGCTCCTGTTGTTTTAAGGCAAGCAAGCAAGGATACATACATATACATATACATATACATATACATATACCCTTAAGATGGCATGTTTGGTCTCTCGCTCAGGAAGGGAGTTACAGAGATATGATAACCAAGGCCGCCGCCAAGTTGTAGGGTGAGTCTCTGTTATCCATTTTTTTAAGGCTAATGTATACTTGCGTCGTTTTCATTTCTCGAACTTCATCTTAGTTAATCATTTTTCTTTGGAGTATGGTTTTTATTGTTGTTATTTCGAAATAATTAAGATTTTGGTATGGAAGAATTTTGTGGGAGTGGCCCCCATTTTTATTCTTTTGGATTAGCAACAAGTCTCTTTTTCTAAATTTCAGATTACTTTTCTTTCTTGATTGAAATAGAGTAATATTAATTCTCCATTCTCTTGTACTTAAATCTTGCAGGTGCATTCCATATCGTTACAAGAATAGTAGTGATGGCTCATTTAGTGATGAACTGGAGGTTCTTGTCATCACTTCTCAGAAGGGGGGTCAAGGAATGATGTTCCCCAAGGTACATACTTTCGGTTTCTTCCTTTCAGTTGTAAAAGTACAGATGAGTGATTTTTTTTATATTGTCTTTCATCTTTTCTATAAGAGACTGGCATCAATCTGATCTCGCATTTAATATTATATCAGGGTGGTTGGGAGCTTGATGAATCCGTGGAAGAAGCTGCTTCCAGAGAATCTCTTGAAGAGGCTGGGGTACTTGGCCATGTTGAGGTTAGTAAATAGTCTCATTTTTTAATACTTCATTTATTTCATTATCACTTTTAGTAACGACAAAAATGTCTCTTTTGGATAAAGTTTAATGTAGTTTATAATATGATGTGTATGCATATGGCAGGATGAACTAGGCAAATGGAACTTCTTAAGCAAAAGACATGGCACATTTTATGAAGGGTATATGTTCCCTTTACTTGTCACGGAGCAACTAGATTTCTGGCCAGAGAAAGATGTCCGGCAAAGAATTTGGGTAAGTTGTTGATTTCCAAATACATCAACATATATTTTTTGTTTCTATAGAGAAGGGTCCGAGTGTTAAACATGACCGTCACTCTCAACGACTTGCGAGTGACTCATCATTGTTCATAAATTATTTTGTTGCAACTTCATGCTGTTATTAAAAGATTGTGCAGTGTCCTAATTTTGAGTGAAACTATTTCGTTACAGATGCCTGTGGCTGAAGCAAGAGACGCTTGTAGACATTGGTGGATGAAGGAAGCCCTGGACATACTAGTTGGGCGGTTAACGTCTTTGCAACGACGGACGGAAGAAAATGTACTATCATGCTCTCTAAGCTAGACGAAGAACAAACTAACTTGTACATAATTACAAGTTGCTCCTGATGGTTTTGATTTTGAGTCTCTGTAACCAAAAGGCTACGTAGTTAATTAGGGCCAAGTATATGGATTCAAGGCAGATCAAAAGGCGTCCGCAATTCACGGGACTCCTCAGCTTTGCGATGGTCCAAGACAGATCATTTGTGGAAAATACAGTGATTGTTTCTTTCTTGCTGATTTATGGGATTTTCTTTTGCATTTTGTTGAACCTTGTTCCCAATCAAATCGGGACAAGGAAAGCCAAGAATGTAAATATAATGTTCATATCTTAATCAGTAAGAACTAATCCTTCAAATTTCCTGAAATTAACGATTCATAAGCTCATAGTTTCCTACCCTCCATTGCAAAATTATGTGCTATGTAAGAATAGATAGTTCAATATTTCTTCACGCCAAAGATCACTAAAGCAAACTAGGTCTTATATAAATCACTTTGGTATTCTTTTCTTGCCTTTTCTTTTTGTCTCTTTGTATTTGTAAAACCTGTTCATAGACTCGTTAACTTTCGCTCTCCTACTTCCTTAATTAGTGAGTCCCATGATGAGCTTCAACTTGTAATAAGGATTGAAAGCATGTCGAATTAGTCTCCCGACCAAATATGGAAAAGTTCGCTATATATGGCGAGAAGGGGACGGAGTTTGTTCTCTTGTGATGAATTTGGAAGTGGAGAATTCTACATAGAGGTGCTACAGTCCATACATTTTCTTGAAGAATCAGATTCTTTCCTCTCACAGTGCTTTTTATCATCACCCGAAGCTGCAATTAGCTGGCGAAATAGCTTATATTGTATGATGGCTTAAGCCAAACCTGACAGCAAGTTGCCAAATTTGCATATACTCCTGTGGAAAACAAAAGGAGAAAACAAAAGATGGGTTCGTGGTTTTCAACTCATTGGCCTTAATTAAAGGTGCCTAAACCATATCCTTTATTTTCCAGCAGAACATCAACTCATCTTAAACCAGACAGCTTTATTTCCTATAAAATGACCTGCTACCGATAATTATTCCATGTTAGGTAGTGATAGCATCAGAGTTCAGAAGTGCTGCTATCTGCCTTCTTATACATACATCATATTGATGTTGATTTTTTCTGTTTTTGTTTTTTTCGTTTTTCCCTTTGAACATTATTTCTCCATTGCCAACCCAATTGTGCTCCACAATTTGCACGTTGCTACTTGCTGAATTCGCGTTATATATACAGTCCCCAATTCCAACTCCTCTTATTAAAAATCACCGAGTAAATTTGTTTTGATTAAACTAGACTCTGATTTTAAAAATGATGGAATAACCCTGGATTTGCAACTTATCAACGTCTTCATTATCACTGCATAAGCAATCGAAAAGTGATTTTAGGGAAACTAATGGCATACTTGTCCCAACAAGCTTGATTAGTAGCCTTTCTTGAATTTTATATAAATGACAAGAAAATGTTGCTTTGGGAATAAAATATGTCCTTTTGGGAAAATAAGGCTCCGTTACGTACCCATATTTGGTGCTTTGTCATTCACCACTTGGTGAAAAAGCAGATGCATCCACTGCACATCGAATTTTTCTAAGCAATTTGCGGTGTTATTGGTTAGAATGAGAACCATTTCATGGAAAAATTGGGATTAAGTAGCACTCATTTTGGAATAATCTTTGGCTGTAAATCTTTATGTTTAGATCTTGTTATTTCCTTCTTCCTTTTTTTCTTTTTTCTTTTAGCATCTTAAAATTTAAATTCTGTAACTCTTGTTGCCTCTTTGCATTTTGTACCAATTCAAATTGGACCCGCTAGTGTGCTTCGCCCTTCTACTAATTACCTAACTGGCTTCATGAATCTCCACCGAATTGTCAAGCTTTTTCCTCTTCGATTAGAGTTAAATGGGTGGTCCTTGCATATAATTGGCGACACCTCTATAGCCGAAGACAATAATGCCAGCTGCAGTCCTTTAAACATTGCCAAATTAAACTCAACGCAGTCTCGACATAAGAAAAGGGAATAATTAGCTCTGGCTGCAGTTAGTCCCTTGGAAATTGGCGTCTCCCCCGAAGCAGATGATATAGCTGTCAAGTACTACTAGAGAATGCAACTGTCCTCAAAGTTATAACAATTAATTTGCTGCTGGGTAGCCAGACAAAGAAATAGATGATAGGTCAATCTTCTTCTGCTATAATACGTGCAGATGAATTTTGCTGACCAGACAAATGACTTTTCCTGATCATATATATGAATCTTCCATCTAATACTATAGCAAATCAGCAATAAAGGAATATAGGCTAACGATGGATAGCATCAAAGAAAAAACAAACTTCGCACCACAATTATATATACCATGGTTTCTGATATTGTCTGTAGACACCTTCAAACTTGTACGCTCCATGGGAAATTTTCAAACGTGACCACTATGCCTTCAAGTCCACCGATGCAGCTCCTTAAAAGTTCTTAGGAGATTTAATTTTCCGTCTGTGCTAAGAAAACTTCAGTGAAGGAACTCTAAAGAAACTACATTTTGTTCTATAATCCTATCTGTAAGAGTTTTGGCGAGCCAAGGAGTGCTGGCCTGAGACATCTTCCATATTTGCAAAATTGGCTTAAGTTGATGTTGTAGCTTTTTAAGCCATTTTGATTTGCTACACCAACTTATAAACCATCCGTTTCTTTCTTTCTTTTTTTCTTTTTCATTTGCAATAATTCTTTTTCTTTTTCTTTTTTTCTCTCTCTTTTTCTTTTACTATAATTCTTTTTCTCTTTTTACCACTGTTCAACACTCCCCTAAAATGTAACTGGGTTGGCTCACTTTTTACAGCCTGTTGTGAATCTGACCCTCAAACCATTTCCAATTTGGATTCAGCCTTTCAATGTCTAGCTCATCTTTTTACGGTACAGCCCTACGCATCCAACTTGGTCCAAACGTCCACTCTTTTTGCAGTGGTCTTACATGTCTAGCCCAACTCATTTTTTACAGGTCCAAAATTTGCGGTGGTTAAGCCTCTGGGGTCTTGATACTATGCTGTAATTTTAGCGGTGAGAGCAGTGTTGGGCCTGAGACATCTTCCACATTTGCAAAATGAGCTTAAGTTGATCCTGTAGCCACTTTGATTTACTACACCATCAACTTATAAGCCTTCCATTTTTTTCCTTTCTTTTCCATTTGGAATAACTCTCTCTCTCTCTCTCTCTCTCTCTCTCTCTCTCTCTCTATATATATATATATATATATATATATATAATTCCTTTTCTTTTACTATCATTTTCTTTTGCCATTAGAAAATAGAGTTTTCTAGTTGCATATTCCAATTCTAAAAGCATGTAAAGGTAACATGTTCCCATTTTTTTCTATAGAAAAAATAAATAAACAACATATTTCTATTGATATGTTTTAAAAGTATTTATCCAAATATTTATTAAATTTTATAAACACATCTTTTCCTTTTCAAAATAAATTAAACTTGCATTCAAATAACGTAAATTTAAGTATAACTGAAAATATTATTTTTTAAATTGAGTATATGATAATGACTAATCCAAATAATAAATTATATGTAAAATTTAAGAAGATTAGTCCAATGAATTACTATATAAATAAAATTATTATTGATTAATTTAATATTTTATAAAAATACAAACAAAATTAATTATATGATTCAAAAATAATCATTTAATAAAATATCATATACTATTAATTTAATAAATAATTATCAAAAAATAATATGTAATTTTATTGGGTGCAAATCTGGGCTCCCGCCCCGCATTTCGTTAAGGTTTAGCAGAATGCAATTAGGATGCTATTGCCCTAGAGAGGGGCTACTTGTATTCGTTCCCAACCGTAATATCATCAATTCACTTTCTTATTCATTAACTTTAGATAAAAACTAATAGTTTATTTGGATGTTTCAACAACTGTTATTATTATTTCGATTATAATATTAAATTAATAAAATAATTTTAAAAAATTTAATATTTAATATTAATTAGCCATTTACTCGTGCTTTGCATCACCGTTATTATTATTTTGATTATAAAATCAAGTTGATAAATACAATTTAATAAAAAAATTAATATTTAATATTAGTTTATAAAATTTAAAAAAATAATAGCAAACTAACTATTTTTAAATGTCTTTAATATTTTTAAAATTTTATTGAAACAATAATATAAAAATTATTTATTAATTAATAATATATCAATATAATTGATATTAGTATTTTTTAAACTAAAAATTCATCATATAATTTAAAAATTAATTTATTATTGAATACAATATTAAAAATATAATTTAAATTATTATTTTTTAAAATTAGGATTATTATCTAATTATAAAATTAATTTATTAGTTAATATAATATTAAAATATAATTAATATACTATTTCTTAGGATATAATTAGTATCATTATTTAATTAGAAAACTATTTATTAGTTAATATAAATACTTTTTAAGATTAGAATTCGTATTTAATTAAAAATATAACTAATGAATCAATAAATTAAAAAGATTATAAAATTACACATAAGTTTGAATCACATGTTTCAAAAGTAAATACACATATTAAAATAAAAATTTAATATATAAAAAATTAAACATAACTGTCATTAAAATTAATATAATATATATTTTATAATATTTTAAAAAAATAATAGTAAATTAACTATTTTTAAATATTCTTTTTATTTTTTTTATAAAATTTAAAATTCTATTAATATAATAATATAAATATTATTTTAAAAATATTTATTAGTTAATTTTAATATTAGATAGCTCAACTAATATTAATATTATATCAAAATAATTGATATTATTATTTTTCAGAATTATAAATTTATTATATAATTAAAAATTAAAAAATTATAATTAAATATGATATTAATATATAATATTAAAATTTATAATAATATTATTATTATATTAATAAACTAAGATATTATTTTCTAGAACTAGAAATATTATTTAATTATAAATAAATATTAATATTAAAGTATAATTAATATGATTTAGGTAGAATAGAATTAATATATTATTTAATTAAAATTATTATTAATTAATATAATATTAAAATATAATTGATATGGTATTTTTTAGAATTAGAGTCTATATTTAATTAGAGATATAATTTATTAATTAATAAATTAATAAAAATTTATAAAATATTATATAAATTTAAATTTTATATATTAAAAATAACTATATATATATATTAAAATAAATAATAGTATATATTAATTGATATATGTGGAAGTGTGGAAGAGAAGAGAAGAACAGACAGTTCCCTATCATTCTCAACCCGACGGTTACAACCTGGAAGAAGACTTCAAATAGCGGTTGCATACTGAACCTCCCGCCAGATCAGAAAACCTATTCAAATGCATAAAATCTTTATAACTCATTACAAATTTCTTCATTACACCCTCCGTACTTACTCTAAAATTCCCAATTTTCTTTTACCCATTTCACAGCAGCTACACAGTATCTCCAAAACCTTAAATCCCAGTTCAAACTTGGACTTCGTCTTCAATGAAGTTAAGGCTCTCAATTCTTCAAAACCCACTAGCCAACTAGCTCATCCATCATCAAAAGCTAATGAGATTTCTGGTTATAGTAATCACACTAAAAGGAATGACTCGGTCGTTCAGATTTCACATCCTTGGCCTGAATGGGTAGATTTGATGGAATTTTTGTTGAAGAGAGGGTACTTTGAAGCCAATGAGAACCCATTTTTAAATGGAGAATTGGGTACCAAAGAAACGAACTGGATTAGAACTGCATGCCTCAATTTTGCCCGGGATCAGTATGAGCTTATAAGGTAATGAAGAGATTGATTTTTGTTTGAATATAAATTATATTAGTGATAGAAGAGATCGTTTTGTTTTCGGCTGCTGTTTTGTGATTTTAGGCTGGCTTTGGTTTTAATCTCTATGGATAGTTTTCATCGGTATGCATGCAACCTGTTTGATTTTGTGTTTATATGAGAGGACTAGTTTTTCTCTATCTTCGTAGGGCAGGTTATTGCCCTAAGCAGGTTAATTTATGAGTAAATTTGGAAAGGAAAAGTGGTGGTACTTGTCAAGATTTTTAGAACCCTAAATATCAATGTTCTTAGGGGGCTGATCATTTACTAAGGGAAAAAGAATATTGTTCTCTCCACGCCATAAATACCAAAAGAAAGAAAAGCTTAGCAATTATGAGAGACTTCTCCAAACTGCCTCTGAAATCCTTCCCGAGTCTCTCACCATCCTATAGGTAGCAATAAAATAGTTCTAATACATAGCATGAAACTTAGGCCAGTAAGCTGTGTCTATATTTGATCACTTATTGTCTGTGTGGTGGCATTTCCACATAGCGTGGTATTCTTTTAGTAAGAGCAGGATTTTTCAGCTCGTAAAAATTAGGCAAAAAGCTGGGGGGACAACAAACAAGGGCTTAGTTTTATTATATCCTTTTCTTCCAACTATGAATCAAGAGGGGATTCTATCAAAGTTTCTTCCAAAATGCATTTGAAATCATCATAAAGTTGGAAAGGTCCGTCGCAATTTGGTCAACGCTATTAATGTGAAAAAGAGAGTTTTCTTATGCTTTTGATCTATAACAGGAAAGTAAATATGAAGGAGATTGTATCCCTTTATGCAGCATCAGATACAAGTATTTCAACTTTTACTTAATTGAGTGATCTCCTTTTAGGATTTATATGCATACCAACTGCCTTTGCTGCCAGGGTTTTCTCACGGAGAGATATCCACATCATCGCAGGATGCGGCTGCCCAAGCATAGATAGGAAGGTTGTCAACTCAGGGAAGCGCCTTAGAGCACATGTAGGCATTGACGAAGGAAATGTATGTGCTGCACCTTTTTCCCTCATAAGTACTTAGTAGTTGACCTGAGGATTTTATATTCTAAATTCTTCTTGTTCAGAAATTCTGAGACTGTATTTCAGTTATTATCTTCACATCTAACTCAAGCACTCCTCTTTTCAGGTTTGCAGCTCCTGCAAGTTGAGGGGAGATTGTGAAAGGGCATATGTCAAGGCACGTGAAAATGAAGGCGGACGGACTGTGGATGTCATGCGCATTCTTTTGACATATGGGCTTGATTCCATTTCTGGTACATTGGAGAACAAGCCATGTCAGAACAAATTGGTTAAAGAGTCTGTGAAAAAGTTGCTGAAAGAAATGCTGGAGCATAGCAGCCAGCAACATGATTTCGATCCCCCCAATGCAAGACTGTCGAAAAATGTTGAATCTTTGCTACACTCGAATGTTCCAGCAAAGCAAGGCGACTGGCTTTGCCCGAAGTAATTTGACAGCTCATCTTATGGCATTTTAGAATCATGCACCATCTGTGACATTTGGTTTGTCTAAAGCCGGTTAACCTTTTTGTTTATGATTTCTGGCCGTTAGGTGCAACTTTCTCAATTTCGCAAGAAATATTAGGTGCTTGCACTGTGATGGTTTATTCCAAGATAGACTACAACGACTACAGGAAGATCAGGATCATCTACCACTGAAACGAGGAGACTGGATTTGTGAAAAGTAACAGTTCTTTTATTTGTTGTCAACATGACGCTTGATGTTTGGTTTCTCACTGTGACTTCTAATTGTTACAGATGCAATTTCTTGAACTTCGCAAAGAATACAAGATGTCTACAATGCAAAGAGAAACCTCCAAAGCGGCAGCTAAATCCTGGGGAGTGGGAATGCGAATCGTAAGTTCATCCCTAGAGGGAAATTTTAGGGAAATTCTTTGATATTAGTACTCCGACTGTTCTATTTATAAGAATGTGTTGCATACATTTTATAATAATGCTGCGTTACAGGTGCAACTACATCAATTTCAGAAGAAATATGGTATGCTTGAAATGCGATCATAGAAGACCAAAGGCATTGAGTTCTCCCAACAACAAATCTACTAAACATGACAATGGAGACTATCCCAAGCATAGCAGATTGAAGATTAATAACAGTGAAAACAAAGATGCTGATGATAAATGCAGCAAACATGATAGAATAAATCAAATAAGAGGTGCAGGTATGTGGAGATTTGTGGAGGGAGAAATAGAAGGTAATGACTCAAATTTATGGGACAAGGATTCTAGGTTTTTGGATTTCCCAATTGTGGGAGGTAAGAGCAGTTTGTCTCAAAATGAACAGAAAAGGGAAAGGTGGAAGATAGAGATGCTAGAGAATAGTAAAGCTGCTAAGAGAACAAGGGACAGTGATGAAGTCAGATACAATGATACCCAGAGAACATTTAAGTACCTTGAGACTACTGATGATGAAGATATCGCTGACTGGTTTGGTCATGCAAAGAAAATGGAATCAGAATGTTCTCTTTCTGAGACTCAGAAACATTCTGGATTAGTTGAAGATATATGCAATTCGTAATGTATAAAACTGTGGATTCAAAATTCGTAAACTGGTCAATAGTAAACTTATTCATTCAATATATTATAACACTGTACTACTGTACTTTGTGAATCCTGTCTCTTTTCAGGAAACAATATCACGCAGGTATTAATTACAGTCACAGCTTATAGTAATTTGTCAAAGTTTTTCCATCCAATTCCTTTGAGAAGAACCTTTTCAAGAAATCCATGAGCATGAATTGTTTGTAAACAGCTGGCTTTTCTGCTGATATTAGATCCGGAAAGGGACCATAAGCGCAGTCTCTCTTACCAGGGTTGAAGAAAATAGCAATGGAAACTCGCGGGTCACGGGAAGGATTAGCCAACACTCTGTGTTCCACGCTTCTGTATTCATCATTGGACATGATCTAAATGACAGAAACAAAGAGAAAACATAGACTGTTATGCATCTTTATTAGCGAGTTTACAACATTGAAGGGGTTTGGCGTGGCTTTTTGACTGCTTTGCACAAAGCCAGGACAATGAAATGACTTGTTAAAGAAAGCTTAAAAAACAAAAGTTTTCTCAGTAGTTGCATTTTGCCTGGATTATTGTGGTAGCTATGCCAAACTCAACCTAGCATTCACTACTACAGCTGTTTTATTTTTATTTTTATTTTTTTACCTGAAGTATATCTCCAATGTTGATAACAAGAGCTCCAGGAACAGGTTTAACATCCACCCATTCATCACCATGCTTAACCTGCAAACCTCCAACAGAGTCCTGAAGCAACAGAGTCAAAACCCCAGGATCCGTATGTGATGTAATCCCAACCGTCAGATCAGGCTGCGGACAGTGTGGATAGTAGTGGCCCACCATTACTCTGGCTTCCAAACATGTCATCTCCTTTAAAGTTTCTGATTTCAATCCCAGCCCCTCGCACAATAACTCCATTAAAAGCTCTGCCACCTGCACAGCCAGTTGACTCCATTCTATGACCTCATTCCTACATATCTCCGGAATTTCTTCAACCTCTGGTAAGTTTGGACCCAGCCTGATCTGAAGCGTATCCCTGCGCAATAAATTTATCAGTAAATTTTAGAATTTTCATGCGATTCTTTTTTCTCAAAGAAACCATATATAATCCATGTTTGGTCGAGTAAGAATGAGAAAAGAAAATCCTTCAAACTCCAAAAACTCTTCAAAATTCCAGGTACACTAGAAAATTCTTAAAAGTACTCTTCAATTCTACGGTTTTAGCATATGGATTAAACATTATATGAAATGATAAAAAAGAACAATTATCAACAACACTTTAGCTTCATGATTCTAAAGCTCAGCACCTCAATCTTTCATTATATTTACACAGGCCTGTTGTTTGGAGCAACTCATATGCAGAATTGAATTGATTTGAATTCTTGTAAAATCATGTCACTGTTTGAAATATAAAAAATTATTAAATAGAATTGCTAGAACTCACTTCTTCCAATTTTATCTTTTGTAAAAGGAGTTGTTAGATAAATGAAATCATGCAAAAGTGACATATATTTTCAAGAATTCAAAAAAATGAAACAAATTCATAAAAATACAGAAATTGAGTAGACAGTAGCAATAGTAGTATGACACCTCCAACTAGCAGCTCTAGCCTTGAACAAATCGACATTAGAAAAAAAATTAACACCAGTCACCGTCTCCCGTTGATACCACCGTTGCTTAACCTCAGTAGGCAGCTCATGGAAACCCTTTACTCCACTGATAACCTCATCCATAACTTCCACATGCACACCATGATTCACTATCTGAAAAAACCCTAGCTCTCTACATGCAAATGATATCTCCTCAACAATCACCGACCTCCGATCAGAGTCTACGCCCGATATGTCAATGGTCGGAATGGTGGTACCTGCTTCTGGTTGTCTATTTACAGGTTTGATATCGGATAGAGTATCGGCTGGGTGGATAAAGATTCGAGGAATGGAAGTGAGGCCTGCATCAACAAGGCCTTTAACGCCGATTTTAGAATCATCAAATTTTTTGGCTTCCTCGAATCGATCGTATTCATCTGTACTCATCATTGTTGTTGCCGTAGCCTTTTTTTTTTTTTTTTTGTGCAGATTTGGTTTGGAAAAGTTGTCCTTGTGGACACGATTCGAGTGTATATTTTTAGCCAAATCATACAAGAAACTGTTGTTTGGTTGCTAACTACTGTAAGAGAAAAGACTTTTGATGTTACTGTTTTATCCTTTTTCTAAATAATTATAATTTTAGGTGCATTGCTGTTAGTTTCATTTTATTTTTTCACAAATAAATTTCTATTATCCAAATATATAATAGTTACTAATAAAGCATGACGTATTTTGTTTAAAATAAAACCATTGTTACAAATGCCCTACGTTTTTAGTTAACTTTTCATCTTTTAATTTATTTTCTGGGAAAAAATACATACATTTTCGGACAAATCATAATTAAATTCCTAACTTCAAAGCAATTAATTTTGCAGATACACACAATTAAATATATATAATATAATTATCATATAAAATGAAATCCAATCAATTTTAGACACTAAAGAAACTCTTTAAATTCTTTTTAATTTTTTTCTCACGGGATAAAGTATTAATTCTATTTTTTATAATTATAAATTATAAAGTAATAATTCTTTTTATTTTAATAAAAAGATTAACACCATCATTATTAATTAGAACAAAGTGGTATAATAAACGAAATTAGCTCTATTTATATAAAAAAGAGGGGAGAGATATTTTCTTTATAGCTGTTGTTATCTTTTTGTTTCGTGCACCTCTTTGGTTCTCTATTTTAGGTAATACAATTCATCAGTCTATTCATGAAAACGACGCAGTCAGAAATATTATATTAGTAATCTTTAAATTTGAGATATTTTGAATGAATTAAAAAATAAATCAAATTTGATCTAATTAAAAAAAAATTAAATTTTTTTAAAAGATGTAAATGAGAATAAATAAGATTAAGATAAATTTTATTAATACAGAAACTAATAAAAAAATACTACAAAGAGTAAAAGTGATAAAAAAAAAAAGGAATTTCTTTAAATAACTAAATAAGAGTATTTTATTCTATTTGAAAATAAAAGTAAAATGATGAAATAAAAACCTTTAAAAGCTACTATTACATCTTCAAAAAATAAAAGATAAAAAAATTTTCACAGCTACTGCTTTACTACTAGGAAATAACCACTTTAAAAAATAACTTGCAAAGTAATGTGTGAGCTCTAATGAATTAGATACTAAATTATAAAAAAAATATGTATATAAAAGATGTTTTCTAGTTAAATATAAAATTTTCGTTTTGATTTTTAAAAAATTTGTTTTACTTTGTTTTTTATTATCAATAAATAGAATTAATTTAAATATGTACATCCTATCTTATTATTATAACAATATATATTAACGAGCCAAAAAAATTTGTGAACATATCTAATCGAGTTTTTATCATTTCAAGTTCGGTTTGAATTTTAACCAGTTTAAACTAAATTAAAATTAAAATTTTATATCTTTTCAATAAATTTAAAAAATTTAAAAAAATAAGCTGAATTCGAATCAAACTCAAACCGTTGATATCGTTTTACACCCCATTTTAATATTTATATATTACTCTTTGTCTATTTTGATGAATATAATGGAATCAGATTATAGACTCTTGATCAATTAATTTTCCTTTAATGAATTCCAACGAACTGTCCCTATCAAATTCTTATATATATGGGTCAAACCTCCAGAATTTAATTAAAAAAGAAAGAAAGAAACTGTCTGCAAAACCTTAGAAATTTAATTTAATAGCTAGTCACTTGGTTCCATTATAAAGAACCCACATCCTAAGTTACCAGCTATCAAACAATATTTATATAATTAATACATTTCAAGAACTTTACACTACAAGAATTTATGTGTTCAGCCACTGATTTTAGCGATGGACAAAATTCGTTACTAGATAGCGACAAAATAATGATGGCGTGACAACAACTGTTTTAGTTTTAAGATATTACAACAATGTAGCGACGGTTTGTTACCGATGATTCTATTATTATCGCTAACTATAGCGCCATAGTTTAATTCTCAAACAGACGACGGATTAGCCACGTCATAACAACAAAGATTTAGCGGCGATAAGCTTGTCGTCGCTATAGTTTGACACTAAAATGGTGCAAAATTTTGGTACATTTTCTCGTAGATGAGCGACTGCTGATGCGATGGCTAATCTTGGTAAGTTGGCGACGGATAGCTATCCATATTGAATGCAGAAGTTAATGAAATGGCATAAGATTTAAGGTAACTATATATCCATGCATAAAACAGTCCAATCTATGTAAAGACAAAAACAAATATTTTAATAATATAATCTTGATATATTAATGACGCATAGATATGAGGATTTTGGTAAACTATTTATATCTTTGTTAATCCTCCCCCTAGACCCTATATGCATGTTTGGGAATATTTTATTTTCTGTCTTTAAAAATTTATAATACTAAAGTGTCATTTCATATAAAATTTCAAGTTAGTTAAGCGGGGTTTATTTTAAATATTAAAATTATTTTTAGAGTGTTACTATAATATATATATATATATATATATATATAAAATATGTGTGAAGACTAAATAATAGATGCGCTTAGGTTAAAATTAGAATCATAATGAAAGTTAGGCGAGTTGGGTATAGCATTCACACCATATGAGTTATGTGCTGAACAAACAAGAAAATGAAGAACTAGGAAAAATGAAAAATCAAGTCCCACAGTAATGAAGATTGCTATTCGTCGTATGCTGTTTTCAGTCAATTTGGTGTATGGAATAAATAGCACCAGCTACATATTGAAAGCTTACTCAATTCAACTTTCTGAGTGAGTACAATCTAGATATCTATTTCTACTGGAAACTTGATGATTAAATTTAATTCAAGCCTGTCAGCTATATGTAAATGCTTATATATATCCATGCAGAGATATCAAACTCGAGAGTCTTTTACAGAGAGGGAAAACAAAAGAAAAGAATATGGGCAAGGCAAGTATCAAAAGATTCGACGAATCCAAAAATCAAGTAAAAATAAAAGAAAAAAGAAAACTTTACCTCTCCTTCTCCTATTACTTCTATGCAACTTCTCTTATTCATAAAGGGGTTTTCATTGTGCAGATGATTGAAGTGGTACCAAAATGGGTGATTGTTATGTTCAACACCATGTTCTTCAGAACTTGTAAGGCTCATCCAGGTGCAAAGAAGAACGGATTGGATAGGTTTTGCGTTGATTGCCATTGCTCTCTATGTTCTATCTGCCTTCCAGATCATGCGCAACATAAGCACATTAAGGTCTTTAAGCTCTTAAGCTTCTTCAAAATGTTTACTGCTTCCCTACCATCATGCATTTGTTTTGTATATTAACTGTTCTGTTTTGATGTTAAAGATTCGAAGATATATCTACAGTGATGTAGTCAACCGACAGGATTTGTGTAAGCTCTTCAACTGTTCTGGAATACAGGTAAAATGATTGACGAATATCTTTTACACTTAAATCTAGACCAGGTATTTACATCACGTGTATATATATATGATTTATACATGGACTATGCAGAATTTTTCTAAATAAAAAAAGGTCTCTTATACATCAATTAGAGGTATTTTCTTTTTCTTTTTTTTGTTTAAGGAATTATATAGATAAATTATGAAAGCAAATGCATCTCTTGACCATACATGCATGAGTGTTGTTAGACTCAATGACAAAGGTCAACTATTTATAGATGCATTTCCGAATACCAGGAAAAGAAAAGAAAAGAAAAGGAAAAACACCTTCAATCAAATTTATTGCTGCTGAAATTGGCAAAATGTAATAGTTTCACCAAAACTTTCCACTTAGAATTCAGGAATGGGTTTCTAACCTAAAATTTCCAAGCAAGTTTATGCCGGTTTACGTTTATCTGTTAAAGATATACACAAACATGTATCTATATTGATAGGCAACCATTAAATTTATTTCTTATAGATACGCGATTGCGTGGTTATATGTAAAATAATTTGTTTCCTTTCGTCTCTTCAGACTTATATTGCAAACAAAGCCAAAGTGTTGTTCTTGAAGCAAAGGAATCAAAACTACCAACACCAACAGCAGCAGCAAAGCCATCCAAAAGATTATAGTTGTATTGTTTGTGACAGAAGCTTACATGATAGTAATTCACTCTATTGCAGTATTGCATGCAAGGTCATTTTATTTGTTTCTTTCTCTTTTAATTTCTATCGACACTAGTTACAATTATATATATATATATATATTTGTTTAAGGTTAAAACTCTGCAGTGCAAACCAAAATATAAATGGAGAGAGAGAGAGAGAGAGAGAGAGAGAGGGAGAAGATTAACTAGATATTACTTTCTTGTAATGACTCGCAGGTTTCAGACATATATGGGAATTACAGTAAGAAAGATGAAGAATTCCTATCACTTCTGAAGAAGAGGAAACTAAAGCAATCTAGAAAGGGAGTCCCTTTAAGGGCCCCAATGTTCTAATGATTAACATTGTCGTTTTCTCACACATTGGCGATACTTCTCCAATGATGATTATCAACTTACGAAAGTCGCGTACTTAAACAATTAATGAAAACGATTCTATCAGTTTATTATTACATTTATTTTATTGTAATTAGTAATTCATGAGGTATAAGTAAAAACATATATATTAATCAATTGAGAAATAGAACATAGTATAGACTTCCTACTCATCTCATTTAAATTCATATTTAAATATTGGAACATTGGAGCATGCAGCGTGCCATTTTCATATTTTTTTTTAGCTTATAAAATAAATTTTTTTAGAATATATGAATAGATAGACTTGTATTGGTTATTAAATTTCATATTTAGTTTTATTTGGATTATTAAATTTTAATTTTAATTTAATTATTTAATTTTAATTTAAATTAAAAATTTAATTATCGTATCGATAAAGAATTAACACGTTACATTTCTCTTTTTAATTACCTTTTTTCATTGGCTGTTTTTAGGACATATAAATTTTTTATTTATAAAAATAATTAAATTGAAATACAATTAAAAATAAATGACTAAAATAAAAAATACAATTTTTTTTATCAAAACAGTACTATTATCTCTTTGTTTATGTTTTAAATTCATCTCAACCATCTCATTCGTAGATTGATAAGCTCTCTCATTTATTCACGGAACTGTAAAATTATTTAAGGCTTCATCTATAAAAGCAGTAGCTAGCAAGTAGGACCAGTGTAGGAGCATGGGTGGACCATTTAATTGAAAGGTGCTTGACAATCATCTTTTAATGAATTCCTCCAATATACTAATAGTTGTTTTCTGAGTGTAAAATGAATAAGAAAAAGAGAAAAGAAACAATAATCTGATGGGTAGGAGGAATATATTACTGAGTAATTAGTATATGATTTCAATTCTCAGTTCTAAAAGTTTGATAATGGGCACAAAAATTCTCATCAACCACATATGTAGACTCCACCCAATTCAAGTAGAGGAGTACACAAAGAGAGGGATTTTTCTCCTATGCAAATTGCTCTTACATGTATGACAGAAAAACTAGGTTCCTAGGTTAGTGCCTTCTCTTCTCTAATCTCTGTGCACTTTGGTATTAGTAAGAGAAATGGAATTATTTGTTTATAAGATAAATCAAGAAAATGAAATCCCACGGAAATGGGAATTTCTACGGTGATGATAGAAATGAGGAACATCTGTTTCTTCTAAATTATCTAACTAACGGATCCAAACGAAAAAGAATAGAAAAACCCATAATTGTTGCCATAATGGTGTGGAGTAATTTATAAGTACTGGAAAGTAGGTAAGGAATGTTATCCTCTGAAATTTGTAGTAAATCACTTGAAACAAAGGAAGAAAGTAATCGTGGATTGATCAAAATCATGATTTTGTGTAATATAATAAAACTTTTTTATAATTTTATATTTAAAAAATAATAAAATTTATGACTATAAAGAGATTATAACTCAATAAAAATTTTAATATTGACTTAATATTTAATTATCTTAAGTAAAATGACAACAATCAGAGATAAAATATATTAGTATCTTACTATATTATATAAATAAAATTGATGAGATAAAATAATGATAAAGTAAGATAATATATATATATTTTAAAACGGAACTTAAAATATTTATAACCTATTATAATATAAAATTTATTTTTATTTACAACTGGCTCAAATTAAAATAATTTTTTTTTTATAATTATATAGAAATTATTCAATAAAAAGATTTTATTATATTCGTAAATATAAATTATGTTTGCGTGATGGGTAGAGCAATACATATATATGTAATGTAATGTAGGATGTGCAGGGCAGCCTTAACTTCCAATTTTCATTTTTATGGAAATGCCATAGCTAACAATGCAAAAACCAGTGATAATTTATGATCCAAGAGGCAGCCTTTTCTTATGCTTCTGAGTTTCTTATAATTAAGTGGTCTGCTATATATTTTTCTGACAAAGTATTCATAGATTGATTGCATTGCATTAATACACAAACGACCAAACCTTTCCACTTTTTTAGACAACATCGTTTAACTGCAATTCAGGAAATATATATATATATTATCTTTGTCAACCAACCTATCTTAGGATAAAATTTCAAGCTCTTACAGTCGTGTGAACTTGTAGTTTGTAGATAATGAACATGTTATTTTTTAATATATGAATATTGATTTACAAAAAAAGAAGAAACTTGGACAAAAAAAAGAAGTAATTTGGACAAAAAAAAACAAAGTGACTTAGACAAATTTTTTTTGTCGATGAAATTAAACAGCGGCTAGCACGCTAAGATCAACCACTTGGAGAATGTGGAGCCTTTCTTTCTCGGTCGTCTGTCTTAATATAAGTGGATTCCGATTCATGCGGTCGTTCTCTACTGCATTGGTCTTTTCACTCTCCACTTTTTATGCATAAACAGTATATTCATTACTTAAAAGAAAAGTATATATCCATTTATTATTACTATTAAATTTATTAAACATCAACTAGATTCATCACTTATAAATTTTAAAGTCATTTTTTTCTATTAGTGTCATATTTATTAAATATAAATTTTAGTTTCATTACTTATGAATTGTATATTCATTTATTATTAGTATAAGGTTCATTAAGTATAAAGTGTATATTCATTGACTTTTACTTATAAACATGTTCTTAATTTGAATATGTTATTTATTACTTATAAAATATATATTCATTTATTATTAATATTAGGTTATTAAACATAAATTTTAGATTCATTATTTATAAATTAGATATTTATATATTATCAGTATCAGGTCTATTAAATATAAATTTTTGATTCACTACTTATAAATTGTATATTGATCTATTATTAACGTAAGATTCATTAAATATGAAGTACATAATCATTAGTTTTTACTGGTAAACTTGTTCTTAACATACGTATATATTCTATTTTTTAATTTATAATTTTCTAGATTATAACTTATGAATCTTGACTATACGTGTGATGTATCTATAATTTACAATATATGAATCTATAAGTTATATTATAAATTTAAATCATAATGCTGTTGTTTGGAGAAAAAAATTTTAAAATTATTTTTATTTTTTTGAAAATATAAAGTTATTTTTTCTTGTGTTTACTCTTATGTTGATTAAAACTTTTATTATTTTAATTTATAGTATTTTTCTTATAAAAGTATTAACATATTCTTAAAAATTAAATTTACTGTTGTAGTAAAAAGATATAAAATACAGTAAAATATAAAAATGAAAATAATAAATATAATAATTTCTCTTAATAATAATATAATATAAAATTAAAGAATGAGGCATGATAAAAAATATTAATAGTATATTGATTCATCTATTTTTGTAATAGATTTAAATTTATAATGTTAATTTATTTTTATTTTTTTAGTCTATTAGTCATTTAATGATATAAAATATCAATTAATATCTAACCAAATAAGTTCTAACTTTATAATTTATCACAACACACGTGTATTTTTGTCTTGAGTGTATGATTCTTGATGTTTCTGAATGCATGATATAACAATCCAGTACTTTAATACTTTAGAAAATTGATTGTAAAAATAAATGTACATATAATAAGAAAAGATTATACGTCAAAAATAAATATATATCAAAAAATTTTATGTCTTAATTTATTTATTATATATATGTTTATAAAATAATTGGTTATCTATTTTTAAAACTTTTAGAAACATTTTATAAGATCTTGGACAAACTTTTGAGTGCAAAATAACTAAGTAAGAAATTTGAAATGAGGTTTGATATAATTTATTTTATATTTTGATATATAAATATTGAAGAATGTTTTTTTTTTTTGATTCTGTGTTTTAGTTTATAATATATGATCATTTGTTTACTTTTATTATTATCAAACTATATTGTTGTTAATTGATAATAACTGATTCGTAAATTATATTGCATTATTAACTAGAATTTAGTAAATTAACACTTATATTGTATATATTTCCTGAACATTTTGTTTTTATTTTCTTAAGTTAATAAAAATTAGTTATCAATTTTTGCAACCTAGAAATATAAAGGGATAAAAATAGTTGATGTAATGGGAGAAGAGATAAACACACAGATATCGCATTATAAGTATATTTTTTTAGGTCATATAAGGTTAAAATCGAAATTAATATTATAAAAATTTGAATTATATATTAAGATTTGATAACTTGTATACAGTATTATGATTTTTTTTAAAAAAATTAAACCAATATATTATCAATCGTCATATATCTTGTTTTAAAATTAAATTCGATTAATTAATGCACCTTTTGAATTAAGAGTTTTGTGGTTCTAAAAGTCTGTAAAAAAAAAAAATGCAACTTATTCAAGCATTTTATGTTGTCCCAACCACTCTCCACCCACATCGTCCCACTTTTTCAAGTAAGGTTGTCACACGCTTACTGAGGTATTGATAAGCGGTAATTGACAAAATCAATAAGTATAGAGGAAGTATTTGAGATGATTTCTACAGATTTATGATTCTAAAGAGAGAGATTCTCAAGTGTAAAGTAAGAAGAAATGGTATATATTGAGCTGAGGTAGTATAAATAGAGATTTTGGGTGAATAGTAATTACGTCAATCTGAAGTAGTTTGATCTGATTTGAGTTAAGTTTATCTAAAATAGCCTGAAAATAAAAGGAAAAGTAGGAATTGAGGCGGGAGGAGTTAAAAGCATACGTACCGCTTACTAAGAAAATACACTCGAGCTTGGAACTGATGAAATTCAGAGAAAACATGGAACTGGCCTCAGGGGTGAACAACAAACCCTGCCTTTTAACAGATTTCACTTCAAGCAAACCATACTAAAATTTACTTTTGATGTTCACCGCAAGATGTACGATAGAATAATGAAAGAATAATAATTATATGATACTATAATGGACAGTGATATATAATAAATAATTCATCGCATAGTTAAATGCATCTGCAACATAATGATTTTCTTAAAGCACAAGGAGGATCATAATTATCAGGATAATCATCATAAACAACAACGACAGAGACAGCTAATCAGTGCAAAAGATTATATAGTTGTATTGTGACAGAAGATTACAGGAGAATAATTCAGGTCAGTTGTACAATAGTTAAGAAACGTGGCATTTTTTTTTTAATTGATATGAATAGAGTTTTTATAGAGGATGGCTTCCTGATTTTATTTAATCTGTTGTATTTAATTTTGGCTTGAAGAGGTAATCGCACAAACTAACCAGATTGACACAAAAATGCTTACTTCTCAACCATGCAACAGGAAGGGCCAAAATTTATCTTGCAGTATCCAAAGCTTATCTTCAATGGCAGAATACACGTCAGTTTATAATTTATATAAAAAATGATAAATTTATTAGAATCGCATATTACCAAAAATTTATATTCAGTTAATAAAAGTAGAACGATGTTCGGAAAAAAACTAAAAAGACTAATTCCATTTTAACTTGCAAGCCGTTGTAATTTGGCGGTAAGTAATTAATTATTTTCTTTAATTAGACAAAGAGGGAAGATTTTGAAAAAATAATAAAGTAATGGGTCATTCTCGCAATTAAACTTTTTTCTTTTTAACATGACAACAAAGTAGGAGTGAACCTATGTGAACTGCACAGCAGTAGTTGGACTCCATACACCTCCATTTCTCTCTTCTTCTTTTTTCTCTCAAAGACCTCTCATTTTCTCTCTCTATTATTTTGTACTTCTTCTTAATCTCCGGCTACAGTGAAAATCCTGATCTTTTATTAGCCAATTCAGCATTCAGATGATAATGGGCTCTGAAGGATCAAGGGTTGTTGGTAAGTAAGCTTTTTCCATGATAAACCCTAGATTTCTAATTCTTAAATTTTATGATGTTGATTTAATTTTATGATAGTTTCTCTTCGTTTCTGGGATTAATTAAAAAGTAGTGTTGTTTTTAGGTTTCTTTAATTAGATTGGAAATGGATTGAGATTTGGACTTCAAATTCAGGGGGATCCATTTGTTTGAGGAACTAAATGTGATCAAATTTTGATAATTTACGATGTTCTTGTGGCATGGGGTTAATGAGTTGCAAAATTGTGTGCTAAAGAAGTGAAATTGAAAATTATAAAGGACTGCTAGAGAAAGGAAAACTATTTCCTAAGTTTTAGGAGTTCAGTACTTGAAACTTTCACTGGAAATTTTGTGTCCTACTAAATTCATTAGCAATGAAGAGGGGCTTCCCAAATAATAAGCATAAAACATTTTGAGAGGATAAATACTTGGGTGCATTGATTGAGCAGGTGGTTTTGCAATTCAATTGCTTCCAGATGTGCAAAAGGTAGGCAGTGGTATTGTTGCAAAGAATATCAATAAATTTATAAGCAGCCTGAATTTGGGTTTTGTTTATCTTACTGTATAAAATTATAAAAAGTTGATAGGCGCACGAGACTCAGGCCTCTCTGCCTCAAAGCCTTTGAGGTGGGAAAGTTCAAATGAGGCGCACGCTTAGGCACTAAGCCGCGCGCCTTAGTGGAGTTGTTTTATTGGTGGTAAATAAAAATAAGATGTACCATAAGCCCATCCAAACCTAATCACTTCAAGAAATGAAAAGAAGATTCAAGATGAGTTTTTACGAGTCAAAAAGAAAAATGGTAAAGTAGCAATAGCATGTGCTGCTTGTCAAAAAAATAAAAGGAAATGCTCCATTTTTAGTTTTAGTTTTGGATTTAGAATATATCTATGCTAGGTTTATATTTGTGCATGTATTTTATTTTAGATTTGAAAAACATTGATGTCAAGTTTAAGGTATTATGCATGTTTTGTGTTATGAGTTTCATTTGCTTTATTGTATGAAATTTGATCTTCTTAATTTCTTAATTTCTTAATTTCTTTTACTCCTCACTTTAACACCTTGCGCCTAGGCTTCAGGACCCCGTTGTTCCTTGATGCATCTTGTGCCTTTAACAACTATGGTTCTGGCCATAGTTATAGCTTCGTGGTATAGCCATAGAAAGTACTGATACCATGGAAACCTCTTTCATGCAGAGTCATTGACATCTAACCATTTTATGGGGACAAAAATGGAGATGGTTTAACTTGTGATAAATGCATTTTTTTCCTGTTCCTAACTATTTGCCTCAAATTGATAACATTACAATCTTATGCATGTTTATCTTCTGCATTTGGTGCCATGCATCATATCTTTGCCTCAACCGGTGCATAATTCTACAAGGAATTTAAGAAAGTACAAGCTTAAGTAGCACAGTGAATTTACATGAGATCACACACCCGTGATTTGATAAATAACATGTGGAATGTTTTATAGTACACATAATAATACCAATTTCTATCTTTTTTCTTTTGATAAAGGATTCTTACTTATATTGAAGCGCAGAATTGGTTGAAGATCACAAATCCCATCAATCGAATCACTTTTTCGAGAAATACGAGAGTAACATGAAGCTCAGAATTATGGGTGTATTCAATACTCCCCAATAAAAAATTGGCTAAAGGCCTTTCCCGCATTAGGCACTAATTTTTTTTTAACGTCTAATTAGATTGGATAATCATTCAAATTAAGAACGTAAGCTCGTTGCTTTCTTGTCATGGTATCTGTTGCATAAATGAACTTTAACGGCTATTAACAGGCATATTGATGCTATAATGTGAGGCCTAGCTTTTATTTTGTTGCTGAATTAAATATATGTTTTCAAGACTGAATCAACTTATGCACTCAACAGACTTCCTAGAATCTGAATTCATGGTTCATAATTATGTAACTAATACTTCATGTTATTGCAGTGCCTAGAAATTTTAGATTATTGGAAGAGCTTGAGAGAGGGGAGAAGGGGATTGGAGATGGAACTGTCAGCTATGGAATGGATGATGCTGATGATATCTTCATGCAATCATGGACAGGAACTATTATTGGACCCCCTAGTGTATGTATATTTTTTCCTCATTTTCACTGTCTCATTTTGGTTGTGCATGCTAGTGCTTGGACTTGGATCTGGGAGGTAAACTATTAGTTTGATGTAAATTTCACTATAATGGCAAACTATGATTTGTTTGCTGACTCAGATAATTGTCTTGGAAATTGATTTCATTGATTCATTTTGCTGACCCATATACATTCATACTTTTGTTTCCTTCCAATTTGACAATTTCCAATTATCTTGCTGTTACAGGTCCTATTTAACTAATTTCTTTTTAGCATCTTTAATCTTTGTTTGTCTCCTACAGTCTCCTTGTAAAAATGATAATAACAACTTGATTTTTTTAGGTAAATTTGTAATCTATTAGATAGTATTGATTAAAATCAGATGCAATAGGTTTCTTTAGTGGCATATTTTCCAGAAAACTGGCTGGAATAATGAGTGGGAATCAGGGTTATCTTGTTTTAACATTATGAAGAATTCAGAGATATTGAATAAGAATAGGAATGAAACAACTAATCTTCTATCGATTTGGGTCAGTAATTGGGGTTCTATAGCAAGAAAAATAAGAGCTAGGGATTAAGGGGAAAGAGCAAGTGCAGAAGTAAATAGAAGAAAGGAAAGGAGAAATACAGTAGGCTTGCATGTCATTAAAGGGCAAAGGCTAATCAGAATATTCACGTTCATAATCATAAAGATTAGCCTGCCTCTCTTTCATGGAGTTTATCAAATTTCTTGGCAACCCTAGGGCATTGCAGATAAATTATCCTATAGTAGGAATGAGAATATAGATCTTATGGTTTTATGGACCTGAAAGTGGCTGATATTGTGTATATAATCTTTGTGGAAATTGAACCTGTCTTTGGACATGTGCATTTAGAGGTGACCCTTTGCCCCTTGCCGCTTGCTTAAGTTGGGCAAAGAACTGGCTCCATTGGAACTTGTTTTGGGCTAGATCATATGATTATGGCTCAAATAATCTCTTGTCGCGTGTGTTGTTGTAATGGAGTTGTTTCTGTCAAAGATATAAATTCAATTCCACAACCCCAACAATAATGTGATAGATGGGTGATGTTTGTGGTGACAACCCAGGTAATGGTTTTTGGTGGTTCCATTATGAAAAATGAGCACATCTAGCAAATATTTGTAGTCTGGGTTAGTGGAGTATGATATCTGTAGGACCTGCCCCTGCGCTGAACCCAAGTCAAGATATGTCTATCTGCCTGTATTGATTTTGACCGGCTTGTAGCATTGTTAATGCCATTGAATGGGGGCAGGAGATATTCTGATTAAAGAACAAATATTTTCATTCCTAGTTTCTTCATCAGTGCAGTCCATTGGATGTCTCTCCTCATAGTAACTGATCCTTGGTCCTAGGAATTTAGGACATGATTTTGTATGCATAAATAGTGTTTGTACTTTGCATTATTTTCTCAGAAGAACAATAATTTATTACTGATGCTACTTGCCAGACTGTTCACGAGGGCCGTATCTATCAGTTGAAATTATTTTGTGGAAAGGATTATCCAGATAATCCACCAAGCGTAAGGTTCCAAACCCGGATAAACATGACCTGTGTCAATCCTGAAACTGGAGCGGTAAGTGATATTATATTACTTGGTTCTTTTACACTGTTATTAACTGATGATAGGCTTATGGGTGATAAACTTAACAGGTCGAACCTAGTCTTTTCCCTATGCTTGCTAATTGGCAGAGAGAGTATACAATGGAGGACATACTGACTCAATTGAAGAAAGAAATGGTCTCACCACAAAATCGGAAGCTTGCTCAGCCTCCTGAAGGTTTGCATTTTTGTTTCTTAATTATGTACTTTCTACTGATTGTTAAATTTTTTTAGTAAGCATGATAATCAACATAGAGAGACAAAAACATAAGGGAATTAATAGGAAAAAAAAGAAGGTATAGGTTCATCAAGGTGAATTTGCTGCTCTAAGGATCAGATCAGTTTTAGTCAATCGATCAGAGTAGTTATTAGATGGATTCTATCTGGTATGAAATTGCGACGTTGATGAGGGCCTTTACTGTCAGTCTTGCTGTCCAGTGGAGAAAATGTTAATGTATTAGATGGTTGGAACAGCATCATCAACGCATTTGCAAGTAGAACTGCCTGTTTATCTCTGGATAGTTCTCCAGTTTGTGTTAGGTCAGGATGGATTTATGTCGAAGAAGTGGAATTAATGTAACGATAGACAAGAACCTCCTTCCAGTGATATGATTGTTTGTATTTGGTTAAACTGTATCTTTGATATTAAACTGTCTAGTTATATAATTACATCAAATTGCTATTGCAGGAAATGAGGAGGGAAGGATGGATCAAAAAGGGCTGGTGTTAAAGTGCTGTATTCTCTAAGTTAAGTGAAAATTGTGTGAACAAGAAATTGTATATAGGTATACACTATTCCTCCAACCGGCTTAGATCCAATCCAATCCAATATATATTATAATCTTGTGAATGAGAAAGATGACATTGCTTCCATGACGTGGTGGCTAAATAAATTAGAACTCAATGAATTTGTTAAACACTTCTAACATTTGATCTTTGTTGTGCTAATGCTAATAGTGTAAACGAACACTTTTTTTGGCTCTCTTTTTCCTCCATATGAATGCTCAATTCATGTTTGGACGTCATCCTACGCAGAACATGGTTGCCGATTCATCAATGTCTTATGGTTTTTTTTGTTTGTTTTCTTTATTCCTTCCTCACATCTTCTTCACTATCGTCAAACCTCTGGCCCCATTTAAAAATCAAAACCAAAACCGATCGTCTAATTTAACTACCAAAATAAAAACTCACTTTTTCCTTCAGTTTCAAACCAGGAGATTTAAAATTTAAAAATACTAAAACAAAATCCTATAAAACTCCACTACTGTCCACGTCGTCTCATGGTGGTGAAGGAGATCTCCACCTTTGATCAAACAGGAACGGCTAGGAGAAGCCCAGCGGTGCCGTTAAGTCACCTGTTTCTGCACCCTCCATTTTGTCTCTTCTAGTTCTCCATCTTTGTCGCTTGCTCTTTTCTCTTTTCTCTTTCTTCGCTATCCTCTCTCTCTCTCTCCAAAGTTAAAGAACCAACCTTTGTTTAGCTATGGGGATTACTGCTGATGCTGCTACTACACCCAGCAAAGAGAAGCTAGTGATGGAGGTAGTGGCAACATGCAACTTAATGCCAAAAGATGGAGAAGGGTCATCATCGCCATTTGAAGAAGTAGAGACTAAGAATCAAAAACTAAGAACCCAAGTTCGGTATAAAGAGCTGAACTCCATTTGGGTTGAGAAGCTTGATTTTAATATTAAAGATGTTGCGCATCTTCTTTATAGATTAGGAGTGTTGATGTTTAACGTGTTCGATGAAAAGAGATTCCAGAATAATAAAAACTTGGGATAAGTAAAAGAAAAAAAAAAAACTTCTGATTTCGGTACATCACAACTTTAAATATATATCCTTTTTAGATAAAAGAAGCATTTTATTAGAAATTATTTCAAAATAAGTATTTCTTCATTAAATTTTTGTTATTTGTATGAATTCAAGTGTCAGTTATTTCAATCACTTATTATTTTTATATTTTCAGTGTCTAATAATATAGTTTTAGAGTTTAATAATTTTTAATAATATTATTTGACTCTCAAGTCAATCTTATAAAATGTATAAATTTTTTTCATCAAGATGTGACTTTCAAATAACAAATTAAGCTCTAAATATATTATTACAACTTTTTATATTTTTCCTTAAAAACATTTTGGATAAGGTTAGCATTTCCGGCTCATATATTGCTAAAGAAGGTGAAGAAATGGCCCATTTGCATATTTAGGAAAATTGGGTTTTTATTTTGGCTAGTTAAAATAGAAAAAGGGTTTTGATTTTAGGTGAATGTAATTGTTGGAGTGGCCAGGATTTGAAATTGGATCCGGAGTTTGACAATGGTGAAAGAAGAGAGGAAGGAGGGGAAAAAGATTAGGGGAGAGACTGATGAGCCTGCAACTGACCGTCTTTTTTCGAGAATTTTGGTGTTTATTCAGAATTTAACACAAGCAATTTCATATTTTGATTTTGTCTGATTATTAAAATTAAACATACATAGTAGAATTTGGTTAGTAAAACTAAAATAATTAAAACCACATGAATTTGACATAAAAAGTAGTTTATTTTTTATGGATAGGAGTGAAGTCCTTGTTTTGATTGTCAAATTGAAAAACATTTTAGTGATACCAATTAAATGAAAATCAACTAATGTTCAAAGCAACACTAATCTTCATCACTCTTTTTAAAAGAAAAACTATAAAAATTTAACATGAACAAACACTGCCACCGACTAATAGAGAGATGGTGATCAGGCAATAAATGGCGGCACTATCACTGCACCTTAATGGATTTTGTAAACAAAAAGATATATACATATACAATAAACACAAAAAATGGAGAGTTGCCGGAGATACGAGAAGGTTGTTAATATGAAATTTTGAAATAATTAAAGTGCAGGGAAGAAGTAGGAAGCAGGCAGTGGCGTACGGATAAACACCACATATATTAGCAATTAATGCTACCCATTAAAAAAGATGGCCACGTTTTAGTGAGGATTCCGCGGGTATGGAAAATGGGAGTGGCGTGGAAGTAATCAGCATCGCCATTCGCCATCCACCACATACTCTTCTCTGGATGTTCTTGTCGTCGTAAAGCAAAAAACTCCAAGTAACCTTCCTTTCTTTCTTGTTTGTTTTCACATTGCCTCCATTTTCCTTTTCCCTTTATTCTTTAGGTTATGCCATTGTTTTTCCTTTGTGTTACAACTTTTATAACAAAAGCCAAGGTTTTATTTTGCTTTCGTCCAACTTTTGTTCATTAACTGATACTATTAGAAGCCTTTGCACTTCTTTTATGTTAAGAGATATTAGCATAATTAGTGAGATTAGGTTTGATGAAATCATAATTTGCTTGATTTTAATGTATTGGATTATCTTGATCATGAGATTCTGATTATTTCTTAATTCTCTATATTTTTTTTGTTTCATTTCTTTTTTGGAATAATTAAACTGAAATATTCACTTGTAAACAAATACAAAGAGTCCAAAAGCCTTTAAAGGCTTAATAAATTAGACCTTACAAAATAAATCCAAAATAGATAAAATTAAGCCCAAAAGTATCAAAGATCCTAAACAAACCCTAATAAGCAGGGGAGGGGATGCAGCAACCAAAGCCATCGCCATTGTTATAGTGCCATCACCACCATTGCTAAATCTCTCGACCTTTGAAGAACAAAATTGTGAAGCTAAATCTCATGCATACCACTAAAGAAAAATCCTTTTATGAATTATGAATAAACTATGAAATAATATAACTTTTATTGGGTGTGTTTGGCATTGAGGTGCCAGTCTCAATTTTTATTTCATATTATCTTTTAAATTTTAAAAATTATCTTTGCAAAAAGCATGTAGATTACATACGTTTTGCTGTGACCATAACAACTGCACCTGAATCTCGACCTATCATTCTGGATTAATAGTTATGACTATAAACTAAATCGAATTCGAAACGTTTTGAAAAAACTTAAGGAAAAAAGAAATTGTAAAATCAATTCTTTAATATTGGGATTTGAATCATGATTATCTATACGTAAACACAATAACTGTTGGCAGATGTGGTTTAATTTTGTTGATTATGCACGAATTCATGAATGTGCCGCCGCAATATATAACTATCACTTGCTTCGGAGCCTTACTTTCAGTTTCCTTCAAGAAAATATTATTCATTTGAACAAGCCTTTCAAGTTTTGTTCTTATTATAATTATAATAACCCAAAAAGAAAGAAAACAAAACAAAGTGAAGTACGTTTTAAAGAATAGAGCGTCTAGAAATTGGCTTCTCTCTATAAATATATACAGAGAAACATGCTTTTATTGTAAATGTATACAGGGTGTAAGAATCCATTAAAGCATATTATAGCACAGCTGTCACTTTCTAAATTCTCGTTATCATCTTCTTCAATACTCTTAATTCTCTCCATAACTAAATACCTCTCTCTTCCTTTCTTTCATCCTTTCTCTATCTATGGCTTCCACTACCATAACAAGCGACAAGCAACAGAAAGGTATATATATATGTTTGATTTCAATGAAATTTAAAGGTGGGTAATTTAAGTTCTGTTGTTTCTTATTGTATTGGTTTTTTTGAAGGGAAATTTGTACCAAATGAAGACAACGTTCTACAGAAGCATGTTTTCTTCTTCGATAGGAACAAAGATGGTTTAGTTTATCCATGGGAGACATTTCAGGGTATTTGTGTGTAGATAGATATGTCTTTTCTAATTGTTAACTTATATTTTATTTTATTGTTGGAGATGAGAGTCTTAATGGGTTAAAGTTGAACAGGTTTTCGAGCAATTGGGTGCGGTATCCTCTTGTCCACTGCTAGTGCCATTTTCATCAACGCTGGTCTCAGCCAAAAAACTCGCCCTGTATGTCCCTCTCTTTATCTGTTGATGTCCATATACATATATATATATATATATATATATATATATATATATATATATATCTATCGTGTCTTCTGTTCTTCCTTGGTTTTTCATTTTTCTTTTTCATAAAGTTGCTTCAATCCGAGGACTCAAAAGTTATGATATAAATGGAAAGGAGGAAACTGTGACCCTAATAATCTGAGCCACTAAGCAGGAGTTATTTGAATTAAGTGAAGAACAATAGATGATAAAAATAAAAGTATATCTTGTCAATGAGAAAACAAGGGTAGGAAACGGTGCTAGGTGCTAGGTGCAGGTGCAGATGCTGCTCATGGCCACGTATGTTAGTTTTAGAAAGAGTAAAAGGAGGTTCATAAGTTCTTGAATTTCACTGGTCAAATGGCACTTAAAAATGATATACTTGTTTGAAAGTATTATTGGGTGTTAAAAGAAAAAAAGCAGGTTCATAATTTTATTTTTTAAAATTTTGGATTAATATATTTTAGAACTTCTTTTGATAAATGTACTTTTAAGAATTACATTAGTTTATCTATTTGTCTTTTGAAAAGAGTTTCCAAAACTAGAAAAATTTAAGATTATGGTATTACAGTATTTCAGATCAATTAAATACCACTGGATGAGAATTACCATTTAATGAAAAAGGACCAACATATGCAATCAGCCCTACTGTGCGCTGTACAAGCAAAACTGTCAAGAGAAAATATCTTTTGCTTAAAGTCAGCAATAAGTAATGATAGAGCCATGAGCTGAAAATAACATTTAGAAATCTGCACCCGCAAGGAATGGTTACAACTTAGAAGTGAAAAATATCTGATGCGTTCCACTAGAGTAAAGGCCTGAACCTTTCGGTCATACCTGTAATATAGAAAACATTGCGTTCAATATTCATTTCAACGCTTAAATTAAAAATTTAGAATCGAACGATCAAGAGAGAACCAAAAATCTAGGATCAGATTGATTTACAGAAAGTGTGAAGCGAATAAGTTATGTTGCTACCGAGCAAGCTTGGCCCTGTGTAGGCAAAGAATGTATTTTCCTCATAGTAATAGAACAAGCTGATTTACCCTATCAGGATTAGAATTTCTTCTTAGGATGTCCCTTCCTTGAGGTTTCTGTGTTATTAATTTCCAAGTCCTATTTAGGATTCTATTGAATGATTATCCTGTTGGCAGCGGTACTTTCCAAGTAGCTTTGTCATTCTCCTCCTGTCAGGATTGAGTTACCATCAATATCATTTTGCTTACATTGCCTCCTTTTTAATATCTTTTGCTTTGAAGCAACAAGCTCATTTGTATTGTATGGTCTAGAGATAGGTTTAGACACAGATTAGAAAAGTAAAACAGGAATTAGATGTGCTCCGAGTTAGTCTTAGATACTAAAAATTGACAAGCTGATCTCTGTTATCAAGCAATTGTTAAAATAGGATACTCAATCATATTTTACTCTCCTTAACATATGAAAACCATTTCACGAAACTTAAATATTACAATAGATGATCTCACTAGATGATGGCTTATACTTCATAGACTAAAAAGAATGGAAAATTTTCTACTGGGTAATGATATTAATTAATCAAGTTTTTTCTTTTTGTTTTGTGCATTGCAGGGGAAGTTTCCTTCTCTATTATTCCCTATTGAGGTTAAGAACATCCAGAGAAGCAAACATGGAAGCGATTCTGGTGTCTATGACACCGAAGGAAGGTATATATTATATTCCTACTACCGCGTTGCTTTTGCTTTCATTCCTTATTTCTTTCCAATGAGTCTTGCAGCTAAAGCCTCATGAAGAATCTGCTTTTCTTCTATCATTTTAATATGAAATGCCACATGCAATCACTTAGCTACTCTTTCATTTTTATTTTCAAACTATGAACATTACCATTTTATAATTTTTATTGGACCATTTCATGATTCTTTAATGATCTCTGTAGGTTTGTACCTGAAAAATTTGAAGAAATTTTCCGCAAGCATGCTCAATCTCATCCACATGCCCTAACATCAGAGGAACTAAAGGAAATGTTAAAGGCGAACAGAGAACCGAAAGATTACGCAGGATGGTGAGTTTTTCTAATTTTAAATTTTGAGCACGCAAATTGCATTTCCTATTTCTTTTATCCTAAAAGAAAATATGTACATGAAAATTGTGGAAATTTATAATTATTGCAGGCTTGCAAGCTTTGCAGAATGGAGAACACTATACAGTCTTTGCAAGGACAAGGATGGGTTGCTGCACGAAGACACAGTTAGAGCTGTCTATGATGGCAGCCTCTTTGACCACTTGGAGAAGGAAAAGGAATCAGCTAAAAAGAAAGCGTAATCAACATTCAATTCCAATTGTTAATAGTTTTCCTTTTTATTCTTTTTACTTGATGTTCTTATACACACACAATCAACTGGAAACACTCTGTAATACATTGCCAGAAAAATAAAAGTAAAAATATTTGAGTTTTCTATTTTATTTATTGTTTATATTATTATTATCTTTTCCTGATCCGCAGTGTTCGGTGAAAGACACAGGGGGCATTTTGGTAGAGTTGGCGGTTCCAAGTGGCTGCAGTTGATGAGTGGTTAATTGTATCGGTGATTTATACTCTTAGACAATAATAAGATGCGATTAGTGTAATGAAATATTTAATTATTTTATATGATTGTAGAAAACTATTTAATGTAATTAGTAATATTAATTATATAATTTGATGTAATAATTAGCATTTAAAGAATATAAATAATCATAATTGATTATAATATATGTTATATTTAATATTATTTATAACTTTAACACCAATATCTACTTACTACCACTATTATCTTCTAATTGGTCATTAGAAGATAATTTCAACTGCCAGTTACTGAAAGGATAACAAATTTTAGGTACCAGTTACTGAATTTTAATAACGAACTTTAACTGCCAGTTACTGAATTTTGATGACGGTTGATCATTTGATATCCAATTTTAGCGGTTGATCATCTGATTATAATATTCAATTTTAATTAGGTTAGTCTATTTAGTAAGTTTCAACTATTAAAAATAAATATTGGGATATTTGGACTTCTTTTGCAGGCAGATCTTGTTTGTTTTTAATATATTCCTTTTCTTCTTAAAAAAAATTTATTTAGAAAACTTCAATAACCAATATGCATATATATTTTCTTTTTAAAATTTAAACATGTCTAGTGCCAAGTCATTTTTCTACACTTATTTAAACGGAAATTAACAGTCCAATTAAAGTTTTGCAAATTTAACGATATAAATTAAAATTAAAAAATTATTATGATGTATTTAATCTATTCCATTTTCTTAATGATTTTAATTAATTATTTAGATTTTTCAAAATTAATCTCAAACTAATATCTTTTCAAAAGGCAATTCGGTGAAATATTTCGGTTGGCATAAAAAAAAGTAATAAAATATTCTAAAAATTTCAAAATATGCTAACTCAACATGTGAGTTTTCAAAATACCATCTTCCTCTTCTTCACCCATATCTTCAAGGAAAGAGCTTATATTTGTATTTACTTTACTAAAAAAGGAAACATGTAAACACGAGCTTTAAAGTTTCAAACTTGCAAATTTCCATGGCCCGGTGCTTCATTTAAGCTGACATTTGCAATTTGTTCTTTTCTTTTTCTTTTTGAGAAATAAATGACTTAAAAAAAATTTACACAAGTGGTTTAGTAAATTTTTTGATGATATTTTAGTATTTAAAATATTACACTATTAGTAATTTGTGTTTAAAATTTTATTAAGAGTATTATGCTACAAATTATTCAAAACTTATGAGTTGATTAGAATTAACAAAATAAAATATAACTATTTTTTCTTTTTGATTTTCATTTTAAATTTAATAAATTGAAAGCTCAAATGATAAGATTTATTTATTTTTTTTTTTAAAATTAAATAATAAGGAGTTAAATAACGTTGAAATCACAAAGAATAACATTAAAAGAATAAATCATAATAATTAAATTAATAGTGTTGGTGAATTTTATAAATTATGAACGATTTAACTTTTAAAATATTGAAATATTAAATATCACAAATCTTTTTCATTAAAAGATTAAATTCTATAATCAAATTTTATATATTTTTTAAAAAGTATAATAAAATAAAAAAACAGTGAGAAGGCTATGTGCTAGAAATAGTGACTTCGAAAGGTGGGGGCTATGCAGGAGGAAATGGTGGTGGGGACTCCAATGACAATAATGATCAGGTTGGAGATACAAAATGATGATGATGAGGACTTTGAGATGGTGATGTTGCTCATGCAGTTGTTGCTGTGACTGCAAACACATGGAATTTGATTCAGATTTTGCTTGATTTTAGTGAGGAAAGGCAAGATCTTGCAGATAGTCCAAAACAAACAGGACAAAGATAAACGGATATTTTTAAATTTGTAAAATTTATTCGGAGAAAGTACAATATATGATTGTATGGTTTAATATTTTGACACAGAGTTTTTATTTTTTATAACATTTTAGTATTTTTAGGAGCTAAACAATAGATGAACCAAATGATTGAAATGATGAAATCCTTAGCTTACACAGTTCCATATAACAACTTGTCCATCTCAACTCCTATTCCTCCAGCCAAAGCCAATCCATATTGGAAGCAGTTGACTAGAGGGTAATGGTCTCTTACCTACTCTTAATTTGAATGCTAAGAATTTACACAGGAGAATCTAGTCAGAATATTAGTAGCATTATTAACTCTGCTTTTGGTAACAGAATGCCTAAGATAGAGCTAACTAATTTTGATGGCACTAATCCTAGGCTTTGGATTAGAAATTTCAAAAGTATTCTCAATTGTTTAGAATACCTGATGATCAGAAAATAGATCTAGCCACTCTATTCCTGAGGGAAAAAGCAGATATATGGTATCAGGGTTGGCAAGTCCAAAACATAGAAAGTACATGGGATGAGTGTGCTGAAGAACTTTGCAAAAGGTTTGCGGAACTGACAGTAGAAGATGTGGTTGAGGAAATCAATAAAATGAAACAAAAAGGGATTGTTGTGGTACCAGGAGAAATTTGAGGAGATGAAGTTACTTATTCTTAAGTATCATCCTCGGCTTAGAGAACATTATTTTGTATCTAGCTTCATTAGTGGGCTAAGTAAGGAGCTCAGACCGTTAATTAAGCTTTTCAAACCTACCACCTTGACTCAAGCTTGTGAACAAGCTAAATTACATAAGCAATCTCTCGCTGCCTTACTCAAGAAAAAAAAGCTACCTCCAAAATTACATAACCAGACCCAAATTAATGCCAATAGACCTTACTCTTGCTTTCCATCAAATAACCCAAACACTAGAATCTCACCTAAACCAGAAACCAATACCAACCCTACCATAAATACCATTTCAACAGACAACAGTAGACCAATCAATAGTAATACTAATTCGAGAAGAACTCCTGGTCAGTGCTACATGAGTGGAGATAAATACTTTGTAGGTCATGTTTGCAAAACAAAACAGCTTAATGCCATTGAGTTTGACGAATTAGAAGATGAGTCTACTGAAGTATTAGATGAGCAGGTAGAAACAGACAACATTGAAATCTCAATGCATGCTATTGAGGAAAGAGAAGCTGCTAATTCTCTCAAAATTAAGGGTGAGATGAATGGGAAAGTAATAGTAATTCTGATTGATAGTGGTAGTACTCATAGTTTTATGGATGCTAAGATGGTAATGACAGTATGGGGTATCACCACTAAGGCCAAGACTCTTTGTGTGATTTTGGCTAATGGGCAAAATATGCTCAGCAAATCCAAATGTGAAAAATTTCATTGGAAAATGCAGGAGCATGATTTTGAGTTTGATTTTAGGATATTGAAACTTGGAGGTCATGACATGGTTTTGGGTGTAGATTGGATGAAATATTTCAGTCCCATTGTGTTTGACTTTAAAAAGATGAAGCTGACCTTTAAGAAGAGTGGGGAGCAGATAGGACTCATTGGAATTACAGAGAGCTCATGAGTGGAAAGAGCTTGCAGAAGCTCCTGAAGAGAGGTCTTAGTTTTTTGCAATTACCTACTGTAGCATGTCTGATCCTACCCCACAACCAACTAACAGCTTACGTCAGACCCCTATTATTCCTGAACCAATCATTAAACTCACTCAGAAATACAATCACATCTTCTCTGAACCTAAGTCACTCCCTCCAAACAGATCACATGATCATGCCATACCTCTTAAGGATGGAACATCTCCAGTAAAAATCAGACCCTACATATCCATACTTTCAAAAAACTGAGATAGAGAAACAAGTAAAAGAGATGTTGAGTAGTGGCATAATTCAGCCAAGCAACAACCCATTTGCTTCTCTTGTGTTTTTGGTTAAAAAAAAGGATGGGAGTTGGAGATTCTGTGTGGATTACAAGCAATTTAATGACATGACTGTGAAGGAAAAGTTTTCCATTCCCATTATGGAGGATTTGTTGGATGAATTAAAGGGAGCTATATATATTACTAAGCTGGATCTTAGGTCAGGTTATCATCAGATAAGAATGAGGCTCACTAATGTACCTAAGACTGCATTTAGGACACATCATAGTCATTTCGTGTTTTTGGCGATGCCTTTTAGGCTCATCAATGCCCCAACAACATTTCAGGCTTTAATGAATAAAGTTTTTGAGCCCTATTTGAGGAGATTTATTCTAGTGTTTTTCAGTGATATGTTCATCTATAGTTCCGGCCTTAACTTGCATTTAAAGCACCTAGAGATAGCTTTTCAAGTCTTACAGCAGCACCAGTTATATGCAAAGCTATCTAAATGTTCTTCTGCATAACATAAGGTGGAGTATTTGGGGCACACCATCTTTCAAGAAGGGGTAAGCACAGATGCATCTAAGATAGAAGCTATGAAAGTCTTGGCCTACTCCAACTAATGTAAAGTCTTTAAGGGGATTCTTGGGCCTCATTGGTTACTACATAAGGTTCATTAGAGGTTATGGAGTTATAAGCAAATCTCTAACAGAATTATTAAAAAAGGATGCTTTCACATGGACAGAAGCTGCATAAAAAGCATTTAAGGAATTAAAGGAAGCTATGTGCACAGCTCAAGTTCTAGCCCTTCCTGACTTTACCAAGCCCTTTGTACTTAAGATTGATGCTAGCAGTAAAGGCATTGGTGCAGTCTTAATGTAGGAACAAAAACCTTTAGCCTTCATAAGCAACGTCTAAGTTCCAGAAGTCGAGATACCTCCATTTATGAGAAGGAGCTCATGCCCATCATATTTGTTATCACTAAATGGGGACATTACTTAGGTAATGCAAATTTTATTATTAAAACGGACCAAGAAAGCATTAAGTTTCTTTTGCAGCAAAGGCTTCACACTCATGTGCAGCAGAAGGGAATCACAAAGCTTTTGGGATTGGATTACAATATCATGTATAAGAAGGGGGTGGAAAGTAAGGTAGTTGATGCCTTATCTAGAAAAGGATGGCCTGAGGATGGAATTGACAATTGCTATGCTATTACTTTTGCTGTCGCCCCAAAATGGATATAGAAGTGATTGATAGTTATTCTGATAGGAAATAGATGCAGGCAATAATTGAAGGGTTGTTGGTAGATGCTGGAGGTAAAACTCATTACACTTATAATCCAGGGTTGTTAAGGTATAAAGGAAGATTAGTAATTGGTCCTAATGAAGAGTTGAGAGTCAAGATTTTGTAGGCAGCCCATGATTCATCGATTGAAGGCCACTTTGGCATAAGAGGAACTTATAACAGGCTCAAGTCACATTTCTTTTGGCAAGGAATGAAGTCTGACTCTTACCAATGGGTACTAAGATATGATGAGTGTCAAAGATGCAAGACATAAAATGTTTCTATGTTTGGCCTACTTCAGCCTTTACCAGTTCTTGAGAAGGCTTGGGAATCCATTTCTATGGATTTTGTGGAACAACTACTCTGATCAGAAGGGAAAGATACAATCATGGTGGTATTAGATCGTTTTATAAAATATGCACATTTTATACCATTGTCTCATCCTTTTACAACTGCCAAAGTTGCTTAGCTTTTCTTGAGTCACATATACAAGCTTCATGGGATGCCTAAGGACATAACATCTGATAAAGACAAGGTATTCACAAGTGTATTTTAGCATGAGTTATTTAAAATGATAAGGGTTAAGCTTAACCTGAGCACCTCTTACCACCCACAGTCTGACAGACAAGCTAAAAGAGTCAATATGTGTTGAATTTAAGATGATAAAAAGTATATTTACTGAGTATATGGATTCTGATTATTACAGTTTGATTGTTCTTGATTATATACACAAATTTGCAATGGTAGCCTAATCTATAAAATGGCTGCTTTGTAACCTATGCCAAAATTTCCTTTCTGATTTAGGGAAGGTTGAAGTGGCCTTTTCCTGTCACAGGGATAGTTGCTCCCTTTCCTAAAAGTCTGTGATGAGTAACCCTTCACAGGCTTTTCTGCCTGTGCAGTGTCTGAGGCTTCTCCCTTTTTTGTGCCTTTCTTCTTACTGCTATCAACAACATGTGTCTTGAAAATTACTTGAGATGTATAAACTACCAAAAACTAGGGTTATAGTGTAAGTGGTTGTGCTTGGCAGAATGGTGGTACAACACTAATTACCACACAGGATTAAAGATGACACCCTATCAACCTCTGTATGGTACCCTACCCATTCAACTAATTTCAATTCCTGACAGAGTCATATCAGTAGCATCTGTAGAAGAGTTCTTAAATTAGAGGCTGAAAATTATTCAAGTTGTCAAGGATCAGTTAGTGCAGGCTTAAACCATGCATAAATAATTTGTAGTTAACAACATGACTGAAAGAGCTTTTGAGGTAAATGATTTTATCCTTTTAAAATTATAACTTACAGACAAAGTTCAATTGCTATGCGAAAGAAGTTATCAGCAAAGTTTTATCGGTCATATAAAGTTATATCTAAGGTTGGAAGTGTTGCTTATTGATTGAATTGCCCCAAGGGTCAATGATTCATCATGTTTTCCATGTATCCTCGCTTAAAAAATACATTGGAGCTGGAATTTCTTCTAAGTCATAACTACCAGAAGTCAACAAGAATGGGGAATTCAAAATTGAACCTATAGCTATTCTTTAACAAAGAGAAATTACAAGAAAAAAGCAATTGGTCCAGCAAGTTCTTATTCACTGGGTTAACATGACAGAAGATGATACGAACTCGAACCAGATACGTTCAAACACCAAGATGAGCAATGGTGAGAAACTCAAACTGATAAATGCTCTCCCTATTTAAGAGGAAGCACCCTTACTGATAAGTTCGAATTTTTGCCCCAAGATCTAACTTAAAAGTTTGCAATTGATTATGGAACTAACAAACTTAGCAATAGAACTACTAAGCCCTTTAGTTATAAATAGATGAAGAATGTTCAAACAACCCAAGAAACTAATAAAAATTTAATTTATTGATCAGACATGTAAATGTGAAACTAAACTAAACAAGTTAGTTTAATCTCAAGAAATTCAAGAGTTAACAACTCAAGGAAAATAAACTTCATTCAAAATGATATATTGATCTAATCCCTTTTGGCCGAAATACATAGCTCTATTTATAGAGTCTTGAAATGATTCTAACCTTAAAAGGGACTAAGAGATAAGCAATAAAGAATCAAACCCTAAAAGACTCCTAATGTGCAGCTGCCTCCTTTAGTATTTTAGGAGATAAACCAATCTAGAATAAAATCCCTAATTAAGATAAACAATAAGAAAACAAATAATTCTATGTAATCTCTATCTTATAAAGAGATATGTGGTTGCCTCCTTCTTGAAAAGAATAAGTGGCGGTTGCCTCCTAGGGTTAGGTGAGACATCCCATGCTTCTAGAAACCCTAGGAAGACTTGTTGACTTTGATCTTTGACCTTGACCTTGTTCCATGACTAGAAGCTAAGCTTCATTAGTAGCAATTAATGTTACTATCTTCAAGGTTTTGTCATCATCATAAAAAAACACCATCATTAGTCATCTTCAAAGCATGCTCCAAGTAAGAATTTAAGGCTTGCTTGAACTTTTTACTCCTTGCTCATGTCATTGGTCTTTCATAGGCTAGTGGGTCCAAACTAGTTGACTTAGATGCATCTTTGGTTGCATCATTCTCCCCCTCTTTGAAAGGATTCGACCTCGAATCAACACCTTTATCAAAATCAAAAGGAGACAAATCAACAACATTAAAAGTAGCACTAACGTTATATTCACCAGGTAAGTCAACTTTGTATGCATTATTGTTGATGCATTCTATCACTTGAAATGGACCATCACCACGTGGCATCAACTTTAATTTCCTTTGATTAGGAAACCTTTCCTTCCTGAAATGCACCCAAACCCAATCCCCAACTTCAAATACCATCCTTTTGCGGCCCTTATTGCGTTGTTTGGTGATTTGTTCATTGCGCCTTTTTAAGTTTGCAGGCACTTGTTCATGCAACTTCAACACAAATTCAACATTTTTTGCGCCATTAAATTCACTTGTTCACTCAAAGGTAAAGTAATCAAATCTAAAGGACTCAAAGGAATAAAGCCATAAACAATCTCAAATAGGCAAAATTGAGTAGAAGAATGCATACTACGATTATATGTAAATTCAACATGCAGCAAACAATCTTTCCATGTTCTCAAGTTTCATTTAACCATGGTCCTAAGTAATTGTGACAAAGTTCTATTCACTACCTCGGTTTGACCATCGGTTTGAGGATGACATGCAGTAGAAAAAAGCAATTTAGTTCCCAATTTACCCCATAAGGTCTTTCAAAAATAGCTCAAAAACTTGGTGTCCCTATCACTAACAATAGTTCTAGGCATACCATGTAAACGTACAATTTCTCTAAAGAACAATTCAGTAACATGTTGTGCATCATCGGTTTTCCTACATGCAATAAAGTGTGACATCTTTGAAAACCTATCCACCACAACAAAGATACTATCATGCCCATGCTTAGACCTAGATAATCCAAGTACAAAATTCATAGATATGTCAATCCAATGAGAATTAGGTATGGGCAAAGGCATGTACAACCCATTAGGTTGTGATTTAGACTTAGCTTGCTTGCATACAATACAGTTAGCACATAATCTATTCACATCAGATTTCATCTTAGGCCAATAGAAATGATCATGCAAGACATCTAAGGTCTTTTGAACACCAAAGTGTCCTATCAAGCCACCTTCATGTGACTCTCTCACAAGCAATTCACGCATAGAACATATAGGAATGCATATACTTTTTCCTTGAATAAAAATCCATCATGTCTATAAAATTTATCAATAGCACCATGTTCACAAGCATGAAAAACGGAACCAAAATCGTGGTCATCAACATACAAGTCTTTGATATACTCAAAACCAAGCAATTTTGTTTCTAAAGAAGCAAGTAAAGCATACCTTCTAGATAGTGCATCGGCAACTACATTTTCTTTACCTTGCTTGTACTTAATGACATAGAGATGTGCTTCAATGAATTCACTCCATTTAGCATATGGCGTTTATTCAACTTATTCTGTCCCTTCAAGTGCTTCAATGCTTCATGATCAGTGTGAATCACAAACTCCTTAGATAGCAAATAATGCTGCCAAACATCAAGTGCACGCACAAGAGCATACAATTCCTTGTCATAAGTTGGATACTTCAAGTTAGCTCCATTCAATTTTTCACTAAAATAGGCTATTAGCTTCTCATCTTGCAATAAAACAACTCCAATACCTACACTAGAAGCATCACAATCAATTTCAAAAGTTTTAGAAAAATCAGGAAGTGAAAGAATAGGAGATGAAGTAAGTTTATCTTTTAGCATATTAAATGTTTTTTCTTGTTGTTCTCCCCAATGAAACTTCACGTTCTTTTTTACAAGTTCGTTGAGTGGTGCGGCAGGGGTACTGAAGTCCTTGACAAACCTCCTATAGAAGCTTGCAAGCCCATGAAAGCTCCTCATGTCACTAACATTCTTTGGTGTTGGCCACTCCTTAATTGCTTTCACATTGTCTTCATCAACCTGAATTCCATTTGCATTAACAACAAAACCAAGAAACATAAGTTTGTTTATGCAAAAATCACACTTAACAAGGTTAGCCTATAACGAATTCTCATACAAAACCATCAACACCATTTGAATATGTTCAACATGCTCATTCAAGCTCTTACTATAAATCAGAATATCATCAAAGTATACTACCACAAATTTTTCAATATACGCACACAAAACATGGTTCATTAGTCTCATAAAAGTTCTTGGTGCGTTAGTTAAGCCAAAAGGCATGACCAGCCACTCATACAAACTAAATTTAGTTTTGAATGTTGTTTTCCACTCATCACCTATATTCATTCTAATTTGGTGATAGCCACTTCTCAAATCAATTTTAATAAATATAACACTACCATGCAATTCATCTAACATATCATCTAACCTAGGAATATATGATGACGATATTTAATGGTGATCTTGTTAATTGCACGATAATCAACACACATACGCCAAGACCCATCTTTCTTAGGGACTAACAAAACAGGAACAACACATAGGCTAAGACTTTCCCCAATATAACCTTTATTAGTAATTTCTCAACTTGGCATTGCAACTCTTTGGTCTCCTCGGGATTGACTCTATAGGCTGGTCTATTTGGAATGGATGACCTCGGTACAAAGTCAATTTGGTGCTCTATCCCCCTTAGTGGTAGCAACCCACTAAGTAACTCCTCGGGAGACACATCATCAAACTCCTGCAAAGCACTTACAAACACACTAGGAAGAGAAGAGTTAAGATTATTAGTGTTAACTAAAGTTTCCTTATATATAAGTACAAGTACTTGCCTATTTTCACTCAAAGCCTTTCTCATATCTCGCTCTATAACTAAGAAAATCATTTTTTTCTCACTTGCCTCCCCTTTTTCTTGCGCCTTACTCATTCTTTTGCTCACATTCTTGCGCAAACCCTCGCTGAACTCTCATTTTACCACTCTTTGCTCTCGCCCCTCATTATTTTCCATAAAACTCCCATTTTGCTTGTGCACCTTTTCTTTTTTCATGTGCATTCTCACACTTTTTTTTTTCTCATCTGCTTCCATTCGGTCCTTTACAACTCTTTGTAATTCACAAACTTTTTTAGGACTCAATGGTGCCAAAACATACTGTTTTCCATCCATTACAAAAGAATAAGCATTAGTTCGACCATTATGAATTACAGATCTATCATATAACCATGGTCTACCTAGCAACATATGACATGCTTGCATGGGAACAACATCACATAGTACCTCATCGTGATACTTCTTTACACTAAATGCAATCCGTACTTGCTTAGTAACTCTAATTCCACTTTGATCATTAAGCAATTGCAAGGTGTATGGCTTAGGGTGTTTAATAGTTGACAGTTTAAGTTTATCAACCATCATAGCACTTGTTACATTAGTACAACTACCCCCATCAATGATTAAACTACAATTAGCATCATGGTTTTGTACTTTACATGTAGTATGGAATATGTTTACCCTTTGAGCATCATCATCAATAGGTTGTAAATTAAGAGTTCTAAAGTTATAAGTACATTACTAACCTCACCCAATTGCACATCATCACAATCCTCCAACTCAGGCATGTCTAGGTAACCCTCCTTACGAGGTTCGGATTCTTCATCACTCTTAAAAACCACTTCACCACTTCGAATTGTCATGGTTCGCTTATTTGGACTCGCTACTGCTCAACCTCGCTATCGTATTGATTCTTGCCGGCAGATATATGCCTATACCCTAAACACTTGAAGCATTGCACATTTTTCGATTTGAGGTTACCTTGCGTCGTTGGCTTAGTATTAACATCAAGTTTAGGGGCTGCCTTGATGTCTTTTAATGCCTTACGACCCTTGTTAGGGGGCTGGTTGCTCCCTTTCCATGTGTTCCTCCATTTTGAGCTAAGGGCAGCACTTCTGCTCTTGGTTTTTAATTGCTTTTCCACCTTTATGGCCATGTGCAACATGTCCTCCATCTCTACATAATGCTGCAATTCAATTATGTTAGCAATATCACGATTCAAACTATGCAGAAATCTTGCCATTGTGGCTTCCCTATCCTAATCTATCTTGGCTCTAATCATAGCTATCTCCATAGATTACCAATACTCCTCAACACTCTTACTACCTTATACTAAATTTTGTAACTTGTTATACATCCCTTTGGTAGTGCGATGGCACAAACCTTTTACGCATAATGCGTTTAACCTCATCCCATGAACCAACTTCGGATTCCCCATAACGCCTACGACTACTCACCAATTGATCCCACCAAATGGCAACATAATCACAAAATTCAACTACCGCAAGTTTCACCTTCTTAGACTCACTATAGTGATGACATTCAAAAACCCTTTCGACCTTCTTTTTCCATTCCAAATAAGCTTCAGGGTCACTCTTACCATGAAAAGATGGTATTTTCATCTTAATACTACCCAAATTGGTGTCAATTTTGGGTTCGAGACTATGTCTAGACCCTTTAGACTCATTTTCTAGGTCATTATCAAAACCGTTCCCTTTAGACGTTTTAAGCATATCATTCAATAACCAATAACCTAGTTAATTTGTCATCTTGTTTTTGAAATTGTATTTGCATATGTTCTACTACATCTCTCAATGTAGAAGCTAAATTTTCCAAAGTCAATGGATGTTCATATGATATGGTTAACCCAAAAGACTAGAAAAGAAAATAGAAAAAGACGTGATCAAGTGTTATATTCTGAAAGCTTCTTATAGTTAAAGGCAAAACAAGAAAAGACCACTCCCTCACGTGTTTCACTCACAAAGAATTGAATTCCTTATATAAATTAAATCAAATTGTTCTAGTAATCACAAAACAAGTTTTTCACAACCTCTTAACGTTTATTAATTCTGAAGTTCAATAGAACACTCGTGAATCAATAAAACAAATTATAAGCGTGTGAACAAAAACAAGCTTACAACTAATCGAACAAGACTCAATTAACCCAAAAGAAAAGATTTTTAAGAGAGAACAAAAAAAATCACCCAAATCAGAATTTCAAGAATGAAGAACAACTCCAATCAATTTAAAGAAAGAATTGCGGAATGAATCAATCAAGAATCAATTCTTCAAGAACCACCCAACACAAACGGTTAGGGTTATTTTCCGTTGCTTTCCTTTTTTTTTCTTAAATCTGCCTTGGTATGCGGGCAACAATGAAAATAGTATACTTTTTTTTTTAGTGGTGCGAACAGAAATTGAGATGAAATAGAAGATAGACACGTAATTGAAAAGAAAGTAAACCAAACTTACAAGTTTGGCTCTAATACCAAATAATACGAACTTGAACCAGATATGTTCAAACACCAAGATGAGTAATGGTGAGAAACTCAAACTGATAAACGCTCTCCCTATTTAAGAGGAAGCACCCAGTTTGGCTCTAATACCAAATAATACGAACTTGAACCAGATATGTTCAAACACCAAGATGAGCAATGGTGAGAAACTCAAACTGATAAACGCTCTCCCTATTTAAGAGGAAGCACCCTTACCAATAAGTTCGAATTGCCGCCCCAAGATCTAACTTGAAAGTTTGCAATTAATTATAGAACTAACAAACTTAGCAATAGAACTGTTAAGCCCTTTAGTTATAAATAGACGAAGAATGTTCAAACAACCAAAGAAACTAATAAAAAGTTAATTGATTGATCAAACATGTAGATGTGAAACTAAACTAAACAAGTTAATTTAATCTCAAGAAATTCAAGAGCTAACAACTCAAGGAAAATAAACTTCATTCAAAATGATATATTGATATAATCCCTTTGGCCGAAATACATAGCTCTATTTATAGAGTCTTGAAATGATTCTAACCCTAAACAAGACTAAGAGATAAGCAATAAAGAATCAAACTCTAAAAGACTCCTAATATCCGGCTGCCTCCTTTAGAATTTTAGGAGATAAACCAATCTAGAATAAAACTCCCTAATTAAGATAAACAATAAGGAAACAATAATTCTATATAATCTCTATCTTGTAAAGAGATATGTGGCTGCCTCCTTCTAGAAGCATAAGTGGCGGTTGCCTCCTAGAGTTAGGTGAGATATCTCATGCTTCTAGAAACCCTAGAAAGACTTGTTGACTTTGATCTTTGACCTTTGACCTTGACCTTTTAGTAGCAATTAATGTTATTATCTTTAAGGCTTTGTCATCATCATCAAAAACACCATCATTAGCCATCTTCAAAGCATGCTCCAAGTAAAAATTTAAAGCTTATTTGAACTTCTTACTCTTTGCTTGTGTCATTAGTCCTTCGTAGGCTAGTGGGTCCAAACTAGTTGACTTAGATGCATCATTGGTTGCATCAGAAGATAAAGCAACTTAGGAGGATATGAGTTTCATGAGAAAACAATTTCCAGCTTATTTCCTCGAGGACAAGGAAAATCCTAAAGCAGGGAGTAATGTCCGGAACCAAGTTGTGAGAGAGGTTGGCAAAGGCATGCTACAAATGATTGGGAATGATAAAGTCATTTTGTTATTATGTTAGTTTATCATTTAGTATAGAATCTGTTATGCCAGCTAGAATTCTAGAGCAACGAGCTAGCGATTGGCTATTTATTGTAAAGGATTGTACGGGAAAAGAACTAATGAATGAATACAACAAATAATATTTCCTTTCATTCACAATCTCTGTCCTTTCTTTCTTATTTCTTCCTCTTCTTCTTCTTCTTCCTATTTCTATTTTTATTCTGTCCTTATTTCTACCTGTATGTCCCAGGTCCTTGACAGTCTAATTGATTTCACCACTTGTTCAACAACTAGTATCAAAGAAGGCAGTCGGAGACCAACTACCAAGGGCTTTAAAAGCAAACGATCCAAGAATAGCTAGCATACAGTCCTAAATTGTAAAGCTCTTTAGTCCGAGACTAGGCCTGCTTAATTAGTTAAAGAGGATAGCTGTGGAAATTTCAAGTTTGATAAGCAATCTTAAAAAACTTAGTAATAATAAGGCCTAATAGCCTAAAAATTTTAATTTTTTATGGAAAATTCCTATTTTGGCCAATTTGGACATAGTTGACCAATTAAGTGTAATTTTGTCCAAATTGAATTACTGATTAAAATTAAATAACGTGAATGATAATAGGATGCCGTTTAGAAGAGAATTCAAAATTAATAATATGGCATTAGGACCCATCAATTTTAATTTTTTTTTTTAATTTATATTTACGTCAGTATCACATTGCTAAATTTTGACAAACAGCTCAATTGGATTAAAATTACACTCAATTGGCTAAATTATAGTCAAACTTACACCTTTAGAAGAATTTTCCAAAATGATAAAATTTTGTAAAAATCTGAATTGTTTAAATTATTAAGCCTAATAATAACTATAACATTTAATAGTACTAGTATGCAATTCTACCTGCTTGATCAAAATTTATAAAAGATTATTAGAAAAATTGAATGATCAATAAAGCCAGTAGAATTGGAGGATGATATGTCACAGTGCAGTTAGGAAGTGAAAACACTCAATAAGGTGTTGGACACACTTGTTGAATTATTCACTCGAACAAATGACACTCAAGAATGCAATTATCAATCTCACTACATAACATGACTAGAGGAAAATTTTATATTGACCTTCAAAATCAAATTACAGGCACAAAAATGAAGAGGGTCATAATTCACGATATTATCCAACTTTAATGCATTATCCACAAAACTTATGAATTGTCTAGGAAATTGTCTCTAAATGAGTTCAAATATATATTAACTAATTGAGAAGCTTTAGACAAATAAATGTGTAACATTATAGCCGAGGAAGAGAAGAAAGCCCTCTTCAAAAATAGAAAAAGTAAGGCTCTAAATGCTAGGCAATTAAGGAATGGAGCAAAATCAAAGCAGAAAGATGGTGAAAATACCAATAAGGAGTTGAAAATAAGAAGGAGCTTGCGACACTTATTGGAGGACAAAACCTATCCTAAAAAGAATATTAACTGCTTGAGATTACTAGTACGGTATAGGAAAAATAAAAAGAATATTATGAGCCTCAATTGAAATTTCAAGCTTCTCCAGCTATTATAGAGCTCGTTGTTCTTAATGATTAAAAGAAAAGCAAACACTAATCGCAATGAGTGATAAACCTATCAATTATAATGATGATTGGATGATATATTCTGGATGAGAGATAAAGAAAAATTATCAAACATGTCGTAGTTAAGAGGAACGAGTTGCTATTATTACAAAACAAATCTAAGTTACCCATTATTTATATCAGTAAAATGATGATAGTGTCAGATATAATTCGAGACAAGTACTACTGGAGATTGTGATACATGTACGTGGAATAAAGAAGTACCTAATATTAATGTCACTCCGAGAAACTAAGTGAGTTTAGGCTAAAAGAAATGAAAGTATATCCAAGTTCAATACTAACAAACACACCACTTGAAGGGACAAAAGCTAGAGTTTATCTATATAATGTCAATACAAGCAGCCTATGTGGATAAGACCAGAAAGATTGACACAACTGATTTACAGGATACACGTCTAGGACACATGAATTACTAGTGGAAAGAAACAATGCATAAATTTACGATTAGGGGACTTTTTAAATGATGTGAATGTTATTATAGGAAAGCACACCAGTTACCTTGTGAGAATACCAAGTACAGAGCATACGAGCATCTCGAGTTCATTCAAATGTATTCGCACTTATGAAGGAACCATCCATCAGGGTTTGAAGCATATGATAACATTTGTTGACAGCACGTATATACATAAACAAAAATCAGAACCCTAAACAAGTTTACATGACAACTAAAGAAATAATTGATCAGATATTTCTTAAGAGAAACTCATACATACGTGCCGACATTGGAGGCAAATATAATTATATAAATTCTCAAAATATCTATAAAAATGCAAGATAAACTGATAAGTGATATGTCCCAGCACTCTACAATAAAATTAAGCAGCAGAAAGGAATAATGGAGACTTCACAAAGATATGAACAAGTATCCTACATGTAAGAACATTACACCCTATCTCGCTTTTAAACAGAATACATGAAAACTTGATCATTAGGTAGCCACAAGCGCCACTTAAATCATATTTACCTTTTGAGAAGCTACAGAACATACGGGTTTCTGACAGTGTATTTTATATTTTTGCATATAATAAGGTGCATTTTTATCAACTATCACAATGTTATGTCCTCCAACAAAAAGATGTGAGACTTTAAGAAATCTAATATTTGATGAGAATTCATCTTTATGGTCTCTCAAACAATAATATTCTACTAGAAGCGAAGGAAATCGAGGAGAAATTAAAGGACAGAATTAAACAAGATAAAGTAGTTGAAAAAATCAGTCCACAAAAGAAATAGCCAGTGACAAGTCATTAGAAAAGACAAACAGAAACCTTCCTCATCCAAGTAAGCTACCTACTGATCAAGAAAATCCCAGATTCAGGATAATATAATTTTCATAACCAGTTGGATACTGCTATAAAGAATGTGAGACGTCGAGAAAAACATTCCAAACTCGCATCTGATATGGGAAGCTTGTAGTGGAAAAGAAAGATATTCAAGTTAATCTCTTATATCTCTACGAGCGTCAATGAGTATACAGCAACTCATATCATAATACAATTAATGCGATCCCAAAGGTAAAAGCCACAATGAAAAGTGCAACATGGACTTACTTGGCTAATATAATATCCTCTTAGAGGGTTGCACCTTTGAGGTTTCACTAAACCAATTAGATAAAACTCCTGCTTCTTCTGATTCCAAAATGGATCTTCCTATTACTTTGAGATAAAGGAAACATTCTTGTACTATTCATCCCATCACTCAATTTGAAGGCCTCTCTCCTTCCTACAGGTCTTTTGCTCTTGCTCTTTCTTCTGCAAAAGAACCCAAAAGTCTACGGAAGGCCCTTGCTCATCCTGAATGGAGAAAGACTATGGTTGAAGAGAAGGAGGCACTTCAAATGATACCGGGGAGCTTGTTCCAAAGGCCCTACTTATGATGGGGATAAAACAACAATGAACCGCCTACCAAGAGGAATCCATATAACCGAAGATGAAAAGTGCTAGCCATAATATGGAAATCATTCCTTTGTTTCAGCATGGTTTTCTTACAAACACCTATGACCACTTTTTACTAGAAGTAGGAGGAAATGAAAATTGTTCGGCTAATGGATATTTTATTGAATCCAAGGCCAAAACGATCATGCCTCTCATAATTTAGTTGTCTGATAAAGAACCTCATATTGTGAGTGGTTTTTCCTCTTTTATTTTCACAAAAGGATCCATCAATACACTCATTTGCCAAAGCTTATATTAATGAGATGAAGCCTACATTTGTGTCTTTTTATCATGCTATCATGTTCAACAAAAAAGTTGATATCAGAATCCAAGATGGGCCATCAATAGCTAAACCTAAGGAGGTTCCTTTCCTCATGAGAACACTTGAAGACACTTAATCCTAAGAAACAAACTAACAGAAGAGTAAGACCTGAAAAGAAGTAAACAAGAGAATTTCAAGATTGCAGCTTACAGTGTCACAATGGAGCAAGAGATCAAGAACAAAAGTATCACTCAACCCCATAGCTTCAATAATAGCTCATTTATCTAGAACATGGAACTCCACTTACCAAACATGCATCACCTAACACAAGAGTCGCAAACAATAATAATTTCTCATTGACCCCTTATTTGAGCTTAATTGCTCAGTTTTTCTCAAAGAGATGAAATAATAGAGACTGATGAAGGAGGATGAGAGATGGGTACAACCCACCCATCACATGAATCCCGGTAGAATTTTACATTTCCAAAATGTGTAAGACTTAAGATAATTGTGCAATCGAATTAGTACAACAGACGTAATTTTTTGGGCACTTGTCAGCAACACGTGATGAATACACGAAGGAGAGCTTAACAACTATAATCTGTTTGCTACAATAAATTTGAAGAAAACATATCAGACAAATACAATTTATAATGAGTAAAACTGGAAAGAGCAAAAATGTGGAATCGACACCTTGCACCAATAGATAGCTCACTTCTAATCTATACCTGAAGCAAACAGGCGTTGATATTGATGAAATTCACCCATCACCACACTTCTGAATCAATTAAGCGGTTCACTAATTTCAAGGAGCTCATCGCAGAGCCCTGTGAAGACGGAGGAATCTGTTTCTTTAGGCCTGAACTTGATGAGAGCTGAAGGAACCAAATCCTCATCCTCTAGGGTTGAGGCTCTCTGCCCTCCACTCGGAAAATGAGGGAGTACCCGCCGTTTGATGAGTATGGGGTCTAGCAACTCAAACTCCAAACTGGGGTCCTTTAGTGATGTGCTCACAAACTGCAAATAAAAAGAGAAGTTTGCATCATATTGATTTCACAAAAACCGAGCAGATGACATGCATCCATGAGTTTTCAAACTTAGGGTATAACTATTATTTATGGCAGTTGCAAGGTTAAAGCCTCAGGCTTTTTCACATATAGGCGACCTCAGCACTCCTGCTTTGCTACAAAAGAACAAGGCAACTGTCTCTACTCCTGATTTCCTTCACTTGGGGTTGCCAAACACCCAGAGGACTAAAACAACACCTAAAGAGTGCTGAGAGGATATCGGAAAACAAATGATAGGGCCAGGACAACCAAACAACAAAAAGCCAGACCTCAGAGCAAAAGGATCAACCAGTCAAGCAACAAGCAACAAAATTGATCACCATGATAATAAGGCAAAACCGAGGATTTATTCAGATTTTAATTGATTTATTCTGGACAGCGGAGACAGCCCAGCTCACTCCAAATACATTACAGGGACTGGTTTACAAATGCTTCACTCGTGGCCAGCGGAAGAAGAAAGTGTTGGCAGCATCTGAGAAGGAAGTATTGACAGTACCTGATGATTGGAAGAACTGATGACAGCAGTTTGTTTTAGTTAAGTTCTACGTAATAGTTTGTTTAGTTAATTTCTACCTAATGTTAATTTCTTTCCTTTGTAATTTCTATGTAAAATATAAACATGGGAAGCAGTTACTTTTTTAGTGGATAGCAGTTATCTTAGTGGGAAGTTCTAATGTAGGGTATTTAAAAAGTTTGTTAAATGCAAAGGGATTAAGTTGAATTTCAAATATCTGGTGTTGTTAATGAGATCGTTGGGTTCTCTCTTTACTAGCCCAAATTAGTTAATTTACAAAATAGGTCATAAAGGTAGAAATTCTCAAAAGAGCAAACCAAACACTAATCCTGATACGAAAAATCCGCATTTTGATTTTGAAGTTCACAGAACCATAACTTGATCTATAACAAAGCACCATAACAGCCTGGTACCAGAGCAGGAAGTTACAGGAGATTTGTGCAGTTTACAACAGTAGCTTGGGGCTTTTATGGACATGTATCAGGAAGATAAGGTGCGGAGAGGTGGTACAAGAAGCCAAACAAAGGGAAATTTCTGAGCGAAACTTGCAGCCTTAGGACGTAAAAAGGCTGCCACGAGGACAGAAGGACATAGTACAGCAGAAGGAAGTGTTAATCAAGTTTGAAGGGAATTCCGAGTTCAACCATGAAGGGGCAATCAAGGAGGGAATCTCGTATCATGCTAAGCTGAATTTTCCTTGTTATGATCGCAACAACAGATCCATTAGGATAGCTTAGCCACTGGGAGCATTTTTTTTTTTTTGCCATCAATGGAATCAGGAAAAATATAAGTGGAAGTAGCTTCTCTCCACTTGGAAGCTGATGCTCAGATGTGGTTTTTGAAGTTAGACAAGGACTGTCCAGATCTTGCAATCACTGTTTTGGACCAACAATAAGGAGCAACAAACTGGGAGATTTATCGAAGCTTCATCAAACCGGATCAGTTGGCCGATTATCAATGCTGTTTTGGGCAGTTAGTAGCCCAGGCTAGTGCTCTCACTCTGGAAGTAGAAATATTTGTCAGCAGACTACAACCATTTATCTCAGTTGAGGTGGAACTCCATCAATCTCGAGACTTAACAACTGCCATGAGTCTTGCTAGACTTTTTGAACAACGCAGAGATTAAACATGGGTATAGGTCGTACTAAAAGAAAAATTTTGGAGGAAGTTCTTCGCATTCTCCATCTATTAAATGTCTTAGCATGTCAGAAATGGAAGAAAGAAGAGCAAAGAGACTTTGTTATAATTGTAGCAGTATGTTGGTAGCAGTCCAAAAAACACTTTAATTAATGAAGCGTCTGCGAAGATAACTAAAGAACCTGAAATATCTATTCATGCCATCACGGGTTTTCATGCTCCTCAAACTATGCAGATTTCTAGGTGATAAATGGGTAGAACTCATTCCCAAAAGCTAGCTCAAAGGAAATACACTATAACAAACCAGTAACCAAACAATGTAGGATAAGTACAACTTCTAACACCCTCCATCACACTTAGCGCGACATGCAAACGGGCCGGTTCTAAACCCATCATCACAGACAAAAAGCCGGCTCTAATACCATGATAATGGGCTTAGAGAGAACTCATTCTCAAAAGCTAGCTCAAAGGAAGAGGGTGCCCAATCCACTTATATATACTATAACGGCCCAGTAACCAAGCGATGTAGGATAAATACAACTTTTAACACTAGGCAATTGGCAGGATAGCCCATACAAGTGCTAATAGACTCCGGCAGCACCCATGGTTTCTTGGATATGGGTATGGTGGACAATTTGCAGCTTCTTGTTCAGAAATATGAGGAATTGCGGGTTGCGGTAGCCAATGGAGAGTGAATATGTAGTCCAAGGGTTTAAAGAGCAACTCCATTGGTTTTCGTGCAATCCTAGAAGTCATCTGATTGAAGACTCTTAGCCCTATCACTGACGACTTCTCTGCCATGCAGAAGTCATTGAGTCATGTTGGGAAATTGATAAAGTTGCAAGGTTCTCATGATTCTCACATATGTCTATCCAAAACAATCCAAGTCTATCCAGGATGAACGAGAATTGGAATCACATCGGTTGCTAGCAATATGTCAAGCGCTACTTTCTAGATCAACAAGTTTGCCTCCGCAGCTTCAAACAAAACACCAGGTTAAATGACACTTTTATGTTGATTATCAGGCGTTGAATGCAAAGACAGTGGTCGATAAATTTTCAATTTCAATAACTGACAGATTATTGGAAGAGTCATCAAGGGCACAATTCTTCACAGAATTAGATTTAAGCTCTAGTTATCATCAAATTCGTATGAATAATTTTGCTGTGGGCAAGACAACATTTGGTAAGCATCATGTGCATTTTGAGTTTTTACACCCTCCATTTCTCAAGCAGTAAATGAATGATGTCTTCAAACAATATCTGCACTTTTTTTGATGATATTTTGAAACACAATCGCACCTAGACTAAACATATTCATCATCTTCAAATGGTGTTTAGTTTGTTAAAGGAGCATGGCATATTTCTTAAGAAGTCAAAATACCTGATTGGCCGAACTTAGGTATCCTACCTGGGTCATATTATTTCAGCCGCATGAGTGGCAATTGATGAAGGAAAAATTCCAGCAATGTTGCAACGGCCACGTCCTACACCTCTCGGGAGCATAACATGGATTTTGGGTCTAACAAGTTATTACCACAAGTTTGTACAAAACTATAGTTTGATTGAAGCTCCGCTTGACGGCGGCTTTGCAATAATTCTTTTGTGTGAATAGATGATGCTATGGCAGCTTTTAATAAACTTAAAGTTGCCGAAACCACGACAAGGGTCCTAGTATTACCAGATTTTTCTAAGCAATTTGTGGTGGATTGCGATATTTCATATATCGGGATAGGAGCAATGTTACAACAGGAAGGGAGACCGGGTGCTATTCTCAGTGCACTATGGCCAAATGTCAGCAAAGTTTAGCTGCTTACGCAATGGAACTTATTGGCTTGGTACACATCATTGGCGACCTTATTTGCTGGGTAATTCATTCAAAATCTGAACTGATCACTTTAGCTTGAAAAACCTTCAGGGACAACGTATTGTTACCACTCAAGAATATTGGTCAAGTAAAATTATGGTGATTGATTTTACTGTTCAAAACAAGGCAGGAAGGGAAAACATTTTGGCTGATGCACTGTCTCATCGTGAGGGAAACTCTGTCGTTCTTGTTGCAATTTCAACGACGCCACTCGGACTTCTCGATGTAATCAGATCTAAAGTCGTTCAATCTCCGGAAATGCAACAACTGGTGACTAACATTCAGGACCGAGAGGCTGTGGGACCATGGGAATTTAAGGATAGGTTGGTTTTCTTTAAAGGCGAAGTTTACTTACTTTGAACTCTCCTCTTATTGATTCTTTCATATTTGCAATCCATGACCTTTGTCATGAAGGATATCAGAAAACTTTGAAGTGTATTTCTTATGATATTCACTGGGATGGAATGAAACAGCGTGCCAACAAGGTTGTATGCAACTGTCTTATTTGCCAAAGGACAAGACAGAACATCTGCAACCTGTTGGCTTGTCACAACCCTTACCTATTCCAATGCCAGTTTCGTCAGATATGTCAATGGATTTTGTGGAAGGGCTACCATCATCTCATGGAAAATCAGTGTTATTGGTTGTTGTGGATCAATTGTCAAAATACGCTAACTTTATCCTTCTTCTCATCCCTATACAGCAGTGGGTGTAGCATGGGTCCCCTTTGATCACATCTTTAAATTGCATGGACAGCCAGAATCCATTGTTAGTGACTGAGACCCTACTTTTACTAGTGCTTTTGGACTCAGATTTTTCGCTCGAGTGGGACCAAGCTCTCTTTTAGTTCTGCATACCGTCCCCAAAGTGGCGAGCAAATTGAAGTTGTAAATAGCACTACAAAATTTTGGTATTCAAGTTCATAGACCTATAACTCAATCTATAACATGGGAGCATAATAGAAGAGTGTTGCAGGAGTTTCTGTGAACTGCAGAATCTACAAAAATTTCTTATCAAGTTGCCACGGCAGAGATGCAAGAATAGGGCCCACTCAAATCTGACTTTTAATTAATATTCTTAAAAGAGTATTTGCTCTTGGGCTGAGAAAATTGGAGAGAAATCTTGTTTTCCTTGTTCAGAAAGTCGGAAAAAGAAAAGGTCATTACCAGGTGAGGACTCCGAGACATCCATGTCTAAGGGCTTCCAAAAACGACCAAGACGCTCATTATTTAATTGCAAAGCAGGATTAAAGAATGGATATATGTATAAGATTAGCTAGAAGCACTGACCTCATAAAGAGCACTAGTTGGCTCCCATGGAGCAAAGACACCCTGAAGCACTACTCCATCAGGAAATTGGATACGTATGAGGGTTCTTTTGTATCTCCTCCTGGCAGCTTGTGCCTGTTTTTCCTTGTAAGACTTAGGGATCAGAAGTTGAGAATCTGCAATTTTTTTCTTCCTGGCATCGGCTTCCCGTTTTAATTCTTCTTGAGACAGATTGTAAAACGAATCAGGTAGTTCAATTTTTGCTGCTACACTTTCTGGGACAGAAAAGAATACCTGGATCTGGCAAACCAAAAGAATGGTTTAGAATGCCAAATCCCAAATGTGTCAATATGGAGCACTCCATTAAAATATTCATAGCAAGAGAGTACAAAAAGAACAAGGAATAGATGGAGAAAATTTAATGCAGTAAAATGATCAACATGTATAATGAATAATAGCACTAAATATAGTCGAACAAACAACTTCTATTCGAAGTTCATAGAATCAATTGTACTGATTGATGAACAATAAATAACAAGAAAACAACAAATGGCATGTATGCCGGACAAATAACAGCCCAGTTAAACTGCAAGCTTGGAAAGTTTATTTGCAGTTGGTAGCAATACAAACCATCAGCTCAATCACTGTCCATCATAATCTGACTTCAGCCAGTTCTTTTCTTTTTTTTTTTTAATTCTTGGAGAACGGAGTTTTCACTCCCTTTTGGTTGTGGGCGCAAGCTGACTATAGTTGCGATCTCTAAGTGGGATTTTCAGTCATCTAAGAAAAAATAAGTTTTTTCCTTGCATAACATAACGATTTTAAAAAATGGAACTCCTACTCCGGCTATGAGAGAGCTTAGAACTTCTTCCTTAATTAAAACCCAGGCGACCACCTGCTCTACCTCTTACGTTGTAACCTCTTTAATGAGTGATTCTCGATGTGGTGAATTGACTTCAGCCAGTCAGATAATCTCTCAGGCAACATACATGTGCAAATCCATTCCAAGAAATTTAAATTCCAAAGACCAGGATTCAATACCTCATAACATTGACCAGCACCCATAGAGATAACTAAAATCCATAGGCTCATCCTTTCCCAAGTCTCTACTTCTGCATGCTCACATCTCTCACTACATCATACATTATAAGGTCAAGCCTGTTGATTCAAAGAATCTTCCATATGATTCAAAGTTGCAGGTTTCCACATAATTTAGGAATAAAGTTCAATTTCGCCCCTAAACTTACATTTAAGGGTCAAGTCAACCTTTTTGACCTTTCTAGGGCAATTTAACTCACAACTCGGTTTTAGATCAAATAAGTCCTCCTTTTCAAAGAGTTGAGAGCATGAGCTAGGGTGGGTATTCAGTTTGTAAACATAAACCAAACCAAACCGAACTGTTGCAAAACCAAAAACCAAATTTCATATGAAGATAAACTGAACCAAACCAAATAAGACAATAAAACAGAAAAGTCAAACCATATGCACCGAATTGCATAACATTCATTTCAAAAAATTAAATTTGTAAAATATTTAATATTTTAATAATAAATAAACAATAAAATTTTGATATTTCAGTTCATGCAATTAACTGAAATACCTTAGAACCGAATTGGACCAAAAGATTTTTGCTTCTACAAATACAAACCGAATAAATCAAAGTATCAAAAAGATTAACCAAACCAAACTGATCAGTTTCTTTGGTTTATTCAGAATTTTGCTCACCCCTAGCGTGAACACTCTCCACACAAAGTATGTGAGCTTTGCTTAATAATAATGCATCAAGGTATTAGTCGAAAATCAGGAAAATTCACTCATGAAAAGGACACCAGAAGTCCACAAAAGAGAAACAGAAATCTTTTTGTAAATAGCAAATTGGATATTGACAATGTTGTCTTTTCAACCTGCATTTCTTGATCTTTGATAACAGCAAAATCAATAAGTGAAGCTATTGAAACTGGCTGTAATAGAGTCTGAAGAAGAATTAATTCGAATATGATCACAATCAAAAAGAGACTGAAACTAAACCACGCCACCAACAACAACAAAGAATCAAAACAATAACGCATAAAGCCCCCCACCAACACCAAAACTAACCCACCATACTAAAGTTCATAATATATGGATTTTGAAATTGAAGAAAGCTTTAGAAGAAGCAGATGATGCAAAATTGGAAGGGATAAATAATATGAAATGGAAAATATGAGGAGGAGGAAGAGGAGTCGACGATCCATTCATCTATTTAATTTGTGTTCTATTTGCAATTCACGAATTCATGAGGTGGTGGTGGTTGGACAACGAGGAGGAGTAGATGGTTGATGCTGCGGTTGCTATTGCTGTTAATGGCAGTGATGCTGCCACTGGCATTGCTGCTATAGTCAGCAATGCTGAGGCTGGCATTGCTGCTGCCAACGACATCACTACCGATGGTTCTCAATTTTAATTTTATTGAAATAGTTACTATGTTATTTGGGCTTTTTTTCATTTGACAAGTGTTGAAAGAGAGAACAGCTTGGTGAAGAATTTAATTTCCAACTGAATGAGAAATGGGTATTTTTGTGAAGAGGTTGGAGGAGGAGATGACTAGGTGTGACTGTCTTCTGTTATTGCTTTTAGTGATAAACTTCCCTGCTACTCATGGCTTCCAGCACCAAGTACTTATTGATTTTGCTGGATTGAACCAGGGTCAAATTGGACCCTTTACTCCAGTTCACTCATGACATTCTTTTTGCTCTTGAAAGATTGATTTATTTTCAAGTTTATAAAATCTTCTTCTCTCCTGTAGAGGAGAGTGTAAGTCATGCGCCCTACCAGCTGCTAAAAGAAGTAATTTGAACTAAAATTGGGAAGTTGTGTACTAAAGTGCCCCAAAAAGTTTAGAAGGGTCAATCTGACTTTTAGCAATAACTTTTGGGCCATATTGAACCTTATTCCTATAATTTCTATTGAATCAAACCTTCATGTAAGAATTCATGTATCAATGATTCAATTCTAGATTTAAAGTGCCATAACAATGGGCATCCCTGAATTGGTCAGTTTTGTTTATGTTCAATGCATAGTATCAGCAAATGATCCGCTAAGACTTCACTTCATTTCAAAGTTCTGCTAAAATGCTATTTTGAAAGTTGTGAAGGCAGCTATTCCCTTATTATAAAATGGTAGTTAACACTGCTTTTAAATCTAAGTATTCTATTCTAAGATTAATATAAAGTATAATAAAATAAAATAACAATTCAATGTTCTGAATTTTAAACCTAGTTGGCTCATAATATTTGCCAAACTAGAAATCACAGTGAAACATTAAAAGAAGCATAAGAAAAGGTTACTTAAATTATACCATGAATTAAACACTAGGACAGATTTAATATACCTGCCTATCAATTTTCTTTGGCTCAACCTGCTCTTCTGTTCCAGCTGGAGCAACAGAAGGTTTATCCTCTGCCTTCACCACTTGCCGTTCTATCTTTCTAGGTTCTAATAGCCTAATGACCTTATTAATCAACCTAACTCTCTCCTCATCAGGAACCTCCATAAACGCCCACATTTCTCCGACCTCTTCCCTCAACTCAAACCCAATAAACTCCAACAGTTCAACCGCTCCTGCAACCTCACTAACCGCCTCCCTAATCTTCGGATTACTCATTCTAATCTTCCTAAATTTTGCATTCTCCGGCTCCTTAACAATATTTGTAAACAATCTAAGCACAACTTCCGCAGAACCCTCCCGCGGCTTCCCTGATATATAGGCACTAACACAAGCCTGCAATCCACTACCACTATATTCATTCCCTCCATCAACTAAAGCACTGCTATTTTTATTGTTGTCAACACAACTTTCTACATGTATAGAAACCTCTCCTTCTGATCCAAATGGCTGCCCACAAATTGGACATTCGAACACATTTAAAGAATACCCATTTTGAGATCTTTCTCCAGTGGTAATTAATGAGTCAAATGGATTAAATCCATCTGCTGGTTTTGGATTTGGAATTAAGTTAGCTTTGTCTTGATTTTGATCAGAAGTGGGTGTTTGTTGAGGTAAAGATTTGGAAATTGAAGGATTAGGAGTTGGCTTTGGGTGTGTGGATTGTGAATATGGGGCATGGATCGGATTCTGATTAATGGGTCCTGATGAAGAAGAAGAAGAGGAAGAGGAACCATCACCCAAGACTCTACCTTGACCTTTAAATTTACCAGAAGAAGATGATGATGATAATTGGGAATTCACTTTCTGCATGAAACCCTTGAACTTGTCTTTCATGTCATCCATTTCTTTTCAATTGAAAAGATTCAAGATCAAGAGATAAAGAAATTGAGCTTCCAATACTGACACAAAATTAAAGGAAAAAAATCAAAGACTTATTGAATAAATTGAGAGTGAATGATTATAACAAATTTTGTAGAAGAAAAGAAAAAGGGCAGTGCTGAATTTGGAGGATAATTGGATAGAGGTAGAGGGTTGACCGCCTAATCGAAGCACAGAGTGAAATATTAAACAAATGATTTAGGCAAGAGATTAGTCATTAGTCCGCTAAGATTATGCCACGTCAGATCCACAACTCCTGCAGGCTCCTGACATATGGAAAACAACTCACGTATTACAAAATGTTATTCAGCCATTATTCCAAAAACACATACATGATATTATACATTTATATTATGAATCAAGATTATTCTGGTTAATCACGGGACACAAACGGAAGCTTCATCTTTTTTTTTTTTTTTTGGTTCTGCTCTGCAGGGGTTATATTGTTCCGAGAGTGAAACAGAAAATATAACAGGATTGCAACTAAACCACATCTTTCTACTAAACTCTTAATTCAACAAACTCAAAACGGCAAGACATATTACTAAACGACATTTGCTCATAACGCAGACCTATGGTTGATGAGAAATTATAGCATTTTTTCCGTTGGCATATGGGGTGTTTCCATGCCATTGGAATTTGTTGAATGATCACACTGACTCGCTGCATTCTCCTTGTAGAAATCAGTATGCAATCACTTTGCTCTCTAGTTATCAGAGACTATCCTGAGTGAATGTATATATATATATATATATATTTTTATTTTTTTCTGATAGAAAGCTACGTATACAATGACTCATTCCTTTTTTCAAGTTAAACTTGTCAAATCGATCATAAATTAATATCGAGTGACTAATAACTCCCTTGGTTAATGAGTTATTGGTTTATGCATTCAAATGAGAAAGAAATCAAGATAGCATGAGAAGGAAGCCCGGAATTAAAGAAACACCAACCATTTGAGTTTAACTGCAAAACATACATGATGCTTGTGTCAAGCAAGCCTTCTAATTGTACTAAACAGTTATCCATCTGTTTTGATAGCAAGCCTTTTGACCTTACTAACCATTTATCCATCTATTTCGACATTGAAACGTGAAACCTCTTAGTTGGTGCATTCACTTTCTTCCTTTCTCGGACCGGATTTCAAATGTCACATGATTCACTCAATTTATGAATCTTTTTTCTCTTTAGAATCAATTTGTTCATATATATATTTGACTCTTTCAATTTATAAATATTATGATCACTTATTGGCATTTTTATCATTACAATAAATGAAGTAATAAAAAATTAAATATGTAACTATACATAATGAATAAAAAACTCATTGTTTGATATCATGGCCATTTCCTTAGCTCTGCTCTATTCAGCTCATCTTTTTTCGCCCACTATCCTTGCTTAGCTTGCTAGCTTGCTCCGGCTTGGTCTCAACCTACCTACCTTTAATGGCCCCCACTGCATTTAAACAATGGGCCGATGGAAACATTCGAGAGAGTTGAGCCAATCAAGTATCTCCATTCAAGCGATTATACAAAAGAAGAACGAACCGAGGTGAGAGACGGGGGCCAGGGAGAAAGAGTCTAGTCGACAATAATCAGATGGCTATAGCAAAATGTCGCACAATACATGGAGCGTGAGCAGATTGATCTTTTTTTCAATCGTAGACTATGATTTGATTTTGTTTAATCGTAGACTGATATTTGGGATACATCTGTTGGAGAACGACCCTACTCGATAGAAAAATTAACTATTAGACCATAAAATATATGGTCTCAGCCTTGGGAGGGACCAAGAAGCAAAACCCACGCATGAATGTGACATGTACAAAAGTCCAGTGGCGTATATACTATTGAAAAGAAATCAATCTGCTCACCAGTGGTAACATCGATTTTCCTATAAAAACTGCATAGCCTGTAAATCAGATACCATCAGTAAAATAAAATACAGAACATGAGGCAAACAAAAGGCAAGCAGGAAAATTTTATAAGAATTTCATAGGCTATCCACCAAATATCATCAATGAATAAAATACGGGATACAAGGCAAAGAGAAACTAAGCAGCAATATTCCTATAAAAACTGCATATCCTGTATACTAGATACCATCAATGGATAAAATATAGGACACGAGACAAACAGAAGATATTTCAATAAAAATTGCATACTCTATACACTAGAATACCGATGGTGGATACGGGACACGGGCAAACAAAAGATATTTTTATAAAAACTGCATAACTTGAAAATCAGATATCGTCAATAGATAGAATACAGGACATGGGGCAAACAAAAGCAGAGCAGCGATATTCCTATATAAACTGCATAGCCTAAAAACTACATGGCTTGTATGTCAAATACCGTCAATAGATAAAATACAGGATACGAGCGCCACGGGGAAAACAGAAGCTAAGCAGCGATATTCCTATAAAAGCTATATATCAAATATCATCAATGGATAAAATACGGGACATACATAGAGCAAACAGAAGCTAGACAGCAATATTCTTGTAAAAGCCGTACACTCTGTATATCATATACCGTCAATAGATAAAATACGAGACCCAGGAGAAACAGAAGCTAAGCAGTGATATACCTATAAAAACTGTATAGTCTGTACATCAGATCCTGTCAATTAATAAAATACGAGACATGGGGCAAGTAGAAGCTCATACAAAAACTGCATAGCATATATAGCAAATATCGTCAATGGGATAATATATGGAACATAGGGCAAACAAAAACTGATCGGCGATATTCCTATAAAAGCTGCATAACTTGTATATCAGATGGTCAATCGATAAAATATGGAACACAGGGCAAACAGAAGCTAAGCAATATCATTCTTATAAAAGCTGTATATCTTGTACAATAGATACCGTCACTGGATAAAATATGGGGACACAAGGTAACAAGAGCTAAGCAGCGGCATTATTATAGAAGCTGCATAGCCTGTAAATCAGATACCGTCGATGGATAAAATACAGGACACGGGTCAAACAGAAGCTAAGCAGTGGTATTCTTATAGAAGCTGCATAGCCTGTACATCAAATACCGTCGATGGATAAAATACGGGATACGGGATAAACAGAAGCTAAACAGCGGTATTTTAACTAAGCTGTATAGCGTATACATCAGATACCGTCAATGAATAAAATACGGGATACGGGATAAACAGAAGCTAAGCAGCGGTATTTTTATAGAAGTTGCATAGCATGTACATCAGATACCGGCAATGAATAAAGTACAGGACACAGGGCGAACAGAAGCTAAGCAACGGTATTCTAATAGAAGCTGCATAGCCTATACATCAGATACCGTCAACAGATAAAATACGGGTCACGGGGCAAACAGAAGCTAAGCAGCATTATTCTTATAGAAGCTGCATAGCCTATACATCGGGGCAAACAGAAGCTAAGCAGCAATATTCTTACAGAAGTTACATAGCCTGTATCAGATACCCTCAAAAGATACAATGCGGGGCACAGGGCAAACAGAAGCTAAGCAGCTAAACATCGGTATTCTTATACAAGCTGTATCGCCTGTACATCAGATACTGTCAGTGGATAAAATACAGACACGAAAAAACCATAAGCTAAACAGCAGTATTCTTATAGAAGTTGCATAGCCTGTACATCAGATACTGTCAGTGTATAAAATACAGACACGAAAAAACCATAAGCTAAACAGCAGTATTCTTATAGAAGTTGCATAGCCTGTACATCAGACACTGTCAGTGGATAAAATACAGACACGAAAAAACCATAAGCTAAACAGCAGTATTCTTATAGAAGTTGCATCGCCTGTACATCAGATACTGTCAGTGGATAAAATACAGACACGAAAAAACCATAAGCTAAACAGCAGTATTCTTATAGAAGTTGCATAGCCTGTACATCAAATACCGTTAATGGGTAAAATACAGGACACGGGGCAAACATAAGTTAAGCAGCGGTATCCTCATAGAAGCTTCATAGCCTGTACATCAGATATTGACAATAGATAAAATACGGGACACGGGGCAAACAGAAGCTAAACAGCGATATCTTTATAGAAGCTGCATAGCCTGTATACCATCCATAGATAAAATATGGGACAAAGGGCAAACAGAAGCTAAGCAGCAGCATCTTTATAGAAGCTGCATAGCCTGTACATCTAATATTGTTGATGAGTAAAATATGGGATATGAGGCGAACAGAAGCTAAACAGCGGTATTTTTATAGAAGTTGTATAACCTGTATCCGATACTGTCTGTCAACGGATAAAATACGGGACATAAGGCGAACAAAAAGCTAAGCAGCGGTATTCTAATAGAAGCTGCATAGTGCATACATCTGATACTGTCAATGGATAAAATATGGGACACAGGGCGAACAGAAGCTATTATAAGCCGCATAGCGCGTACATCAGATACAGTCGATGGATAAAATACGGGACACAAGACAAACAGATGCTAAACAGCGATAGTCTAATAGAAGCTGCATAGTGTGTACATCAGATACAGTCAATGGATAAAATACAGGACACTGGGAGAACATAAGCTAAGCAGCGGTATTTTAATAGAAGCTGCATAACGTGTACATCAGATACCGTCAATGGATAAAAACAAGGCGAACAGAAGCTAAACAATGATATTCTAATAGAAGCTGCATAGCGTGTACATCAAATACCGTCGAGATAAAATATGGAGGATGGAGCAAATAGAAGCTAAGCAGCAGTATTCTTATAGAAGCTGCATAGTCTGTATCAAATACCGTCAACGGATAAAATACGGGACACGGGGCAAACAGAAGCTAAGCAGCTGTAGTCTTATACAAGCTGCATTGCCGGTACATTAAATACCGTCAAATACGGGAGATGAGGCAAACAGAAACTAAACAGCGGTATGTTTATAGAAATTGAATTGCCTATAGCATGTCATGCACATCAGATACATGTATAATGGATAAATAAGAGTCAAACAGAAGCTAAACAGAAATATTCCTGTGAAAGCTGCATAGCTTGTACATCAAAAATCATCAATGGATAAAATACAGAACACGGGGAGAACAGAAGCTGAGCTACATATTCCTGTCAATGGATAAAATACGAGCCACAGAGCAAACAGAAGCTAAGCAATGATAATTTCTCATACCTTCACATACCGTCACTATCTGTAGCTAATAGCATTTCTAGTTAAATAGACCGACTTTATCAGATGCAAGTCACTAGAGGGTTCACCTATTATCAGAAGCATTTTTCTCTGTCGACTCACTATCTGTAGTGAGTAAGACCATATCAACTGTTCCATAAGACTGTAGCAACAGCTTAATATACTCTCTAGTTAGAATATCAAAAACCATACAATCAATCAAAATTATCAAATTACTCTTTTAATGCCATCATTTGATGCTTTATCCTGCTAAACAGAAACATCGATGCCAATATAATTGGGACATTAGGTTCTCATAATGAAATGTATCTGCTGCTGATACGCCTTGATGATCACCCACCAGAGGAAACAAAAAAAAAATTGCAGACTTGGATATAACTCTCTTCTCTTCTTGATTGCTGGGTAACACAGTAACGGACTCCCATAAATTCCCTAAACATTTTTCTTTAGTAAATCAAATTGGGAGTCCAATTTCTACAAGAAAATTGCCTACTAACAATGATGCATTGTCTGCACGAACAGAATCCCCAAAAATGGATAGAAATCAAATCAAAAACTAAATACGCTTCATATTAAAACCAGTCAACTTCCAGAAAAAAAGACACAAAATAGTGATTCACAAACTTGTAATTACGTGAAAATAACATTAACCGAAGACGACAAAATGCACTTATCTCATAACAATGATAATGACAATCGATCAATGAATCATTCCTTATTCTTAAGCCTCTCAATTCTCTGATTCAACTGCTCAATCTTAACCACAAGATGGGTAACCGAATAAAGAAGCCAATAAAAGACGAGCGCCGTCGCTATAAGAAGCGCGTTCCTCTGACTCTTCATGATTGACTTCTGATGCCGCAGATGCTCCGATGGCGTACACGAATCTCCCTCACAGGTCGGCCGCGTTTCGTACTTCCAATATATATCCATTAACAGAAACAGACAGAACGGCACCACCGATAAAAACGGCTTCAGGAGATTTCGTGTAACGGCGATTAAGCCTCTACGGAGTCCGTCGAGGCCTGGGATAGTTAAGAGAAGGACCATGATCGCCTCGGCTCCGGCAGCGTAACCTAGAACGACCCATTCCAATGCCATGATGACTTCGCAAATTTAACCCTAGATCTGAATTTTGACCGACTTTATGCTTTTCTTCGGGAGTAAGTAGGAGAGGGAGTAGCGTTGGTTTATATTAGTAATGATGCGGTGAGTGGGTGACTTACCTCTTGAAGTTTATGACACGTGTCACAAGACTGATGCCGATGCGTTGGTGTTCGTGGCGGTTAAGGAAGAAGGGCCGGGTCTGGTGCTTTAATCATAGTTTAGCTGCGGTAGAAAATGGGCTGGGTCATGGGCTACAACTTCTTAAACATTTAGGGCTTAATAAATGAGCTCAGCCGAGTCGAACCAACTATTGACAGGTCCATACGATATGTTCAAGGGATGGGGCGAAATGCTATTCGTATTTTATGGCAATTCAATTGGTGAAGAAGAGCCCAATACTGCGGTGAAAGCTCCGTGGTCCCGTCACAACGACTAGGAGTAGGGTAGGTATTGCAGTCCAAATTCATTCTGAACCCATTTATTGTTTAATAGATTGTATTTCTTGATCACTATATAAACTAAAAGTAAATTATTTTTCTTTTGGGACGATTGAAGTATTACATTTGCCAGATATATGTTTTTATCATTCCGCAGTTTGCCTAGGTTAGTCTGTCTGGTTGGCCAGACAATTCTGCAATCGGTTGTGCTGGATCTTTCTAATAATCTTTATTTAATAGACTGACTACTTGGTATAAAATTATCCCTGCAAATTGACAGTACCATTATAAAATGTCCCTTCTCCTCTAATAATATTCACCTCCTTATCCCTATCCCATAACCAACAAGAGAAGAAGAAAAAATAAAAAGAACTTCGATAACCAACTTTGCCTCGTTCCAACTAATAAATCTTGATTCTTGATCGTCACTATATGTATCAGATTGGCCTTATCTCTCTCTAGTATATATATACTGGAAGCTTCGGGACTTGTATTATTCTGCCCACTTTAACATAAGCTTCTCCTTTGTTCCCATTTTGATACACATGACATCCCTTCATTAACTAAAAGCTTTTAAGCCAATTGTCCATTTCTTCCACACTACAGTCTGTATTACAAATGGATTCTAGTAACTTCTCTGTCTTTGTCATTTTCTTTTTAGTATATAACACATTAATACAGGGTCTAATATGAGTAAAATTCTTAAAATATTGAACCCAATTACTCATAATGCGGTTCGGTTCAATTTATTTTTTAATATAAAATTAAAATATTTTAATTTGATTCAATTTTAAGTTTTAAAAACTTGATGTAATTGAATAAATTTTAATTTATATAATTTGATTCTTTGTGACATCTTACTCATCTCGATTGAATTTATTGTTAATTTGATTTGCTCTGTAATTTAGCATAGTTTTGTTTGTTTTATATAAAAAAATAATTTATTTGGCCTGGTTTAATTCGACATTAGACGTAACTAATTAAATATCCACTCTTAATAGTATCTATAAACCACTCTATTTTGACCAAGAAAAGAAATAAAATAACATTTTAAGAGAAATTAATATATACTTAGAATTAGCATATGTATAATTATATAAATTGTATAAAGTTGGAGATTTATATAACAATGTGAGCGAGAGGTTGCAAGTACCAATTTTTTCTTTGAATATTTCATGTATATTCTTTCGGACGTTAGCTTAGGTGTGGCATTTGTCTAAGAGCAGTATTTTACATTTGGACAAATACGTTTCTAGTTTTATAATTACTCCTGAGGAAGTTAACATAATAAGAAAACGAGTCAATTGTAGATGATGACACTTGGGTAATTAACTTACTTGCTTCAGTTTTAAATATTATGAAAATCAAAGTATTTGCTTGCTTCCTGTTCAGTGTTTCTCCACTTGAAAAATGATAAAAGATGCACTTGTTTCATGTCAATGATTGACACACAGTAGTATTGTATTCAATAATTGATGATATTATCCACCAAATTAAGAACTGTAGTACACTTTGATACTAACTTCTCTGCTTATAAAATAAGAGGCGGAAGTGATGGAATTAGAACATGTCAAACTTATTACTAGTTGTAAAGTATACTTCATATTCTCCAAAGGGTCTCATTTTCATAAATGCCAAAAACAACAGAACAAATCGAACAAAAAAAGAAATGAAAGTTGAGGAAGGTAGAGTCAAAATATTTGAGCGTCTCGTCTCGCTGGGAATAGAAGTATCTTATTCTCGTTACCTACTCCTTGGGCAAACTGTTTACAACATCAGTTTTTCAATATATTATACTCAGAACATCCAACTACCAAAAATATAGCCTTAATATATGGAATATACATCACAAGGTAAGGCACTCTGGTTTGCCCTTGAATAATCACAAAGCACAAATAAAGAACAATGATTCTTGAATCAAGTTAGAGGTACATGTCAAATACAAATGAATGCAAGAATATGTTATCAACGGAAGCTGTATGTCTATGAGAATATGACTAAAGAAAAAAATATATATAGAGAGAGTAAAAAATTCTTAAAAATTATTATTCTTTACATTCTATCTGCAAAGGAGAACATGGGTTTGAGGATAAAATAGAATCAATCTCACATATCATTCTCTCTGCTAACAAACTTCAAGAGGCACTAATTCAGGAAACCTTCATAAAGTTAAGTGGTAATAGTAGATATTGATATTGTATAGGAAATCTTGGTTTTTAAAGTATTTAAATTAGGAACAAACACTAATTTATTTGTTTAAGCTTTGTAGTTTTCTTATCTGCACCCACAAATTAATTGTAATGCATCTTGCCACTTTCTTTCTTCCCATCACCCCCTTTATCATGTATAGGGCCTCGAGTAATATATTATTAGGGTTATCAATTATGGGTTTTCAGCAAATCGATTAACTATTGCCATAACTTTAAACAATTCTTTTTCATTTCTTTTTAATTGTAAATACTAATATGCATATTTGCAGCTGAAGAGAATGAGAATCTTTGTAAATTTTGTAACCATGCTTGTGAAAGATGGATTAAAGTAATGGTGCCAATGACTAGATTGAGACATTCCCACATATATACAAAACTTACAAATTAAAAGCAATTGCTAAAGTGCCTAAAAAGCAATGGATAATAGATGAGAGAGAGTGAAGCAACTGTGATCAATTCATGAATGTTATATCACCCACTAGCTAGCATCATGATCCTCATTATTGAATCCTTAATCCATTAATTCTGATTGTCCCTAAATTGATTTTTAATTTAAGTTAATAATTACTTAAAAGTACAAACAATATACTGTCTTAATGGGTTTATCGATTAATCAGCTTCAGCAGATATTCCTTAAGAATTCAATTATGCTCTTGGTCTCTGGACAACTCAGTCAAACATGAGTTGGCAAATCTAATCACACCATTAACTTTTTATTTCCTTTTGGAAAGTTGAATATAATGTCAAAAATAGTGAAACATTTTAACTTTACTATACCTCCAAAACTTTCGATTCAGCATTATACATTTCTTTTCCTTAATCACATTAGTGTATACCCTTTATTATTTAGATTGAGTCAGGTTCTTAAAAATCAATCAGATATTCTCATTCCCCAATATAACTGCACATCAACCACAAAAGTTCTGTACTCAAAACTCATCACATATGACAGCAAAAATAAAGTTGATTCCACAGAGAGATTAGAGACAGGTAGAGTAAATTGAACAAGGAATTTGACAGGAAATTTAATAAGTACTGAGGTATAACCTAACAGTTACAGGAAAATCAAACTTTAGTGTTCTACTAACACCCAGCAAAATGTCACTAACTAAGCATCACAAAATAGCACTTTCACAAAAGTGTTCACTATTTTATACAAATAATTAGAAACAACAAAGATTAATATTGTGTTATAAGACTTTAGTGGGTGTAGGAATGTGGAATCTTTGGACCCTTTTTCACCTTATTGCAACTTCCTTTTTCACTTGTTTCAAGATAACCTGTTTCAAATAAACATCTTTCTATATCTACCCTTTCAGTTATTCTTTTTAGAGGGAGATATGAAAGAAACTTCAAGAAAGAGAGAAAAAGTTGAGACCACATAACAAAAGTGAAGCAAATTACCAGAGCATATAGAGAGAGTGGATATGGAATTCCTGATATGGCCTTAAAGTTTATATTATTTACCACCTGCATATTGTGATAGAAAGCACAAAATATATATGAGATTGGACAATGTTACAGAAAAGAAAAGGCTTTGACAATGTTCAAGTTGTCAAAAGAACATAAGGGATAGGGAACCAAAGAAGCAAAGGAAAGGAAAAAGATCAACAGGAATGAAATGGCATTACCTTTTCCTTTTTCACACACTTTTCTCAAGAAAGAAAGGAAGACAATGAGTAATGCAACCCCAGCAATTAGCCCAATTAATATTGCTAGTGTCTTCTCAATCTCATCATCATTGTGGTCATCTACACCAAATAAAGAAAACAAAATAAAAGCAATTAGCTGCCATCAATTTCCAAGGAAGAATTAACAATCATAAGTTAATAATGATCATTTCTTGGTTTTAGAGTTGTGCATTAACATTATTACTTGCTATAGACAACTTAATTGTATGTGAACTTTCTTGCTATCATGAGCAATCAGGAAGAATGTCTTTGGTTGCATATGTAAGTTAGTTTTCCAATCAAATAACCAAAGAATATATGGGCTTCCTAGAGCATTTACAATAATCAATTGGCAAAAACTTTAACATCATTAGAGTACTGATGCTATTCTTTTATATATAGAGTTTCAAACACTTGGAACAATTAAAACTATGATTAGTGGCCATAATTACTCGCATTTGCATTGGATTCTTATTTGAATGCTAATGCATGTAGGCATTAACCCAATGTGGGGCCTGTTTGTATTATAAATGCCATGGTGATTGGGTGCTTTACACAAAGCTTTATTTGCATGTATAAGAAAGTGCAAGATATTTTACAATGAAAGTTCAATTACATGTTCTCAAATGGGATAAATATACAATTAATCGTATATCCCTTGTCTATCTTCATCCATCTTTGTAAATAAACATATACAATGTCATCGCACAAGAATATTCAATTTAAACACATGAATTTGATATCAAGCCCATGATCAACTTTTAATTAAACACCTAAAGGTTTCAAGCATTTAAGTAATTAACCAATTAACCTTCAAGAAAAAGCAAACCACTTCAAGAAGACATGGAACTTCAGGAAAAATTGCTCCAAACTCTCTCCTTAATTAATCATATACTATAAGATTCATCTTGATATATATGCATTAATATATAGATGACACACAGACGCTGATTTTTTGTCTCTCGGTCCACTCCCTAATACAGACACACAAGAAAGTGAAATAAAATAATTTAGAGGAGAAAATTGGAAAAACTTAGAGGGAAAAAGGGGTTCTTGATTAATAATTTGAACTTACCCAACTGATCACCATGCAAAATTAAAACACACACCTAGATTGTTTACATTTTGACAGGGTGTTTGAAGGTAAAGTTCAAGATTTAATCAAGATCACCTTTCTCACTAAATTCCCACTAATTTAAACAAAATCATGCTCAAGTACCAAAAACCAAAAATTGGAAACCACCACCCATCAGGGTGGCGAAACCGCTTACCATTTCCACCGTGTGAGTGAGCTCCACGCTCAGAGAATCGCACGTAGCATTTAGCCAAGTACATATCACCAGAAGCAGCTGGCCCACAGTCCGTTTTAAGCCGTTCAACAGCGTCGGATAAGCAATCCTGGCACTCACTCGCACTCAAATCCTGTACGCACTGCGCCACGCCATAAACATCACCGGACCCAGCAACTCTATACGGCTTATAGGACCCATCACTAGCTCCTAAGTAACCCAGAATTGCGTCACGCCTAGTCAACGCATTAGAGTCATACCCAATCGACGGCCCACATTTCTTTAACACAACAGTCTTGTCTTCAACGCCTAAGAAACTCATATTATCGTACTTAACAAAACACCCATCAAGCTGCAACGCGCCACCGCACGAGTCAAGGCAAAGAGTACCGAGTTGACTCACTGCAGCGGCGACACAACGAGCACAGTCACCATTGGAGAGGTCTCCCCGGCATTGAAAGAGGCCGTAAAGGGTGTCTTGGGAAGACGAAGGACTTTGGATAGTGAAGTTGTTGTAGTTAGTTAAGGTTGCTGAGTTGACTAAAGAAGTGAGTAGCGAGTTAACGTTTGACTCGTATGGAGAACCGGAGGTGTATTTGAGCTGTGAACATCCTCCGAAAATGAAGGACTGGAGTGAGGAAGATGCTGGTGTTGTAAGGAAGGATAATATTGTGAGAAGAAGAAAAGAAAGGGAAGCTGCTGTCGTAGAGATGGTTACAGACATGTTTTCTTGAATTCTGAACTCTTCGGAGAGAGGTTTCTTAATAAGGGAATATATGAGTGTGTGTAGAAGTGGTCGTTTGGCACTTTAGCAATGTTTTTGGAGCTTTAGAGAGAGAGGGAAAAGAGAAGGTTTTCTGGGCAGAGAGAGTGGTTGTTGCTTTGATGAGAATTTACGTAAGGAAAGGGGAGTTTCTTCTTGGCCTATGCATAAATGATTGTTGCTTCCTTTTCTTTTTCCTTTTTCTTTCTTAACAAATTTTATTTGAATTTAATTTTAGCTATTTTATATTTTTCCTTGATCTGTGTATAACATATATGATTTGCAATCACAGTGAGTGTCAATATACTTTAGAAATAGACGTAAATATTCAAATATACAAAATATAAATATAAAATGTAAGGAGCATCAGCAAAATGTACATATGGACTTATGTAAAGGTAATGTGAACGCCAGGAATCATTTAAATTAAAGGAAAAGAAGTTTCTAAGAAATGTATAGTTTGGACCTTTTGAATTGTTATAATTTCCATTTTTTGAATTGATTAAAGCCATTTCTTTTATAGAAATTTTTTTAAAAAATAAATGTTTGAATAGCTAGCAGCTTAAAAGTCTAGTATGTATGGTTGGGGACTGTTTATAGTTGACCACATCAGCATCGAAAATGGTCCATAACCTTATCTAAAAAACGCTAGAGATGTGTATAATTCACATAGTTTTCAAATCATTTATATGTAAATTAAATTGATAATTGTTCTCTTCAACGTGATCAATCACTTGTTGGGGAAAATAATATATAAAGAAGAAAACGAATTGGAATCCAAGTGTATTGCAAAGATTTAGCTAAAATAAATAGAAAATTATTATCTATACCAAATATATATACGCTGTAATAAATATAAATATAAAAATAATATATATATATATATATATGAATATTTTATATTTGATAAAATTAAATTTTTTAAATTAATAAATATGTTTCAATCATTTGTTAACCGGTTTAATGCATGAATGCTAATATATATACAATAAGTTTTTCAAGAGAAAAATGGAATAGCCAAATACTCATCTATGATTGAAGTAGTCATTGCCAGACATCTTTCAACTGCGATTTAAGTTTGTAATTTGATTTATAAACTAAAAGAATAGAAAGAGAAGGTGAAGTTTCTATTTATATTTTATAGCCTTAACCAAAAAAAAATAAAAAATAGAAAGGATTGAAATATGTTAAAAACAGAAAACCTCCCCCGTGCCTAACAACTTGTGCCACGGGACCTACCATTAGAAAATGACTGTAACCCTTTAACCTCCATTTTTAGATTTTTATATTCTAACATATAAAGGACATATAATAGCAGTTTAAAAGAAGATGAAGCATTAATATTGATTCAAGAATCAAAGATATATCTTATTCTAATCAGCTATAGCCGGAGGTGTTGAAGGAGATTGTGAAACCAAAACTAACCCAAGAAAATAAAAATAGATACATTTTTTTTGGATAAAAGTAATGGCGCAACGCAACCATGGTTTTGTGGTAAAAGAAAATTAATTTGAGAAGGTTACCCCCTCAGTATACTGATATAAGAGAAAGTGGCCGTCCTTAATTTTTAGGCATATGGCTTCTGTGGATTGCCACTGTCTTCTAAACAAAGCAAAAAGGTCAGAGCCCCTGATTGTTGGTTACAACTGTAAAAAGTGTAAAAAAGAAAAAAAAAAAAAAAAAAGAAGAAAGAGATCCTTTAGAATCATCAATATATAAATAGCAGGCAAGAATCAAGATATTTGGGGCCCTTTTTCCATTTCAAATTTTATATATATAAATAAAGGTTTCTAAAACCATGATCCAACATGATCTTACCAATATCTAAGGTTCTCTTAACGTTTTACTCACCTAATTTTTGTTGGCATCAAGTCTGATGAGTGAGAGAGGTGACTTCAATTTATCATATTGTAGTTGTTAATTGGTCGTTAGTCCTTTTATCTCTCTCTCTCTCTCTCTTTTTTTTTTTTTTTTTGGGTCCTGAGTCGCTCACTTTTCATATTCTGATAAGCTTATTTTATTGTCTTGAAATGTTTAAATCTTATCAATACAAGTTCAATAGTCACATTTGAGTATTGCAACATATTATTTTTGGTTTCTTTATCCCACATTCAAAAGCTAAAAAGAAAGAAGTAGTCCCAAAGCTAAATTGTATTTCTTTTCTTATTAATATTTTTTTGTGATTCTATTGAATTAAGAAATATTATTTTGGTAGTGCCCGAGGAAGTAAGCATAATTTTTGCCGAACTTCATTAAAGTTCTGGTGTTTCTTTTTTTATTGTTTATTTAATAGCTTATTTATCAGTGGAAACTAACCTGATTTTCACAACATTTGATATCAGAATCAGGTTGCTGAGTGGTTGCAGTTTAAATTGATCTTCCACATCAAAAAAATCTGGTTCATTTCGCATTATATTTAAAAGCTATTAAATGTAGATCGAAGCAGAAATAGCTGACGGTGAAGATACCTCTACACCAACCATAATAGTAGCACCAAATTCATCAATTTCAGTGAGAAATTGCAGTGACGAGTTCCAGAATTGTGGTGGAGATATTTGATGGTACTAGTCATTTTGGTATGTGGCAAAGTGAAGTTCTAGATGCCTTATTCCAACAAGGTTTAGATGTTGCCATTGAAGATGAGAAACCAGACTGTGTGGAGGAGAAGGAGTGGAAAATAATTAATCAATTGACATATGGTACAATTTGATCGTGCTTGTCCAGAGAGCAGAAATATGCATTCTGTAAAGAAACTTCTGCTAGTAAATTGTGGAAAGCATTGGAGGAAAAATTTCTGAAAAAGAGCGGTCAAAATAAACTCCATATGAAGAAAAGATTGTTCAGATTCACATATGTTCCTGGTACCACAATGAATAATCACATAACAAACTTCAATCAGCTTGTTGCTGACTTGATGTATTTAAATGTGACATTTGAAGATGAAGATTTGACCTTAATGTTGTTGGGATCTCTTCGAGAAGAATTTGAATTTCTTGAGACTACTTTACTCTATGGGAAGGCTGAGGTGTCTCTCAGTGAGGTTTGTGCTGCTTTATACAGTTATGAATTACAAAGAAAAGATAAAAATGGTAGCTCTAGTGGTGCAGCAGAAGCTTTGGTAGTGAGAGGCCGTTCGGAGAAAAGAAATAAATGAAAGAAGGGAAAATCGAAGTCCAGAGTTGGCAAAGACCAATGTGCCTTTTGTCGGGAAAAGGGGCACTGGAAGAAAGACTATTCGAAGCTAAAAGAAAAAGCCAAAGGGAAGCTGTTGCAGATACAAATGTTGCTAAATGTGATTCTAATTTTTCATTAGTAATGATGCCATCAATTAGCAATTTGGGAGCTTGGATTCTTGATTCAGGCTGTAGCCACTATATGTGTTCCAACCGGGATTGGTTTCTGATTTCAAAAAAACATAAGGTGGAGTTGTCTACACAACAAATGACAACACTTGCAAAACTGCTGGAATTGGTTCAGTTCGGTTGAAGAATCATGATGGATCAATTAGAATTCTGACTGATGTCAGATATGTGCCGAGTTTGACAAGAAACCTTATTTCTTTGGGAGTTCTGGCAAGAAAGGGCTTCACTATTGTCACTACAAATGAAAATTTGAAGGTTATCTCTAGGGCACTTGTGATGAAAGATGTTCAGCAAAGCAATAACTTATATTACTATCTTGGTAATGCAATTATTGGTACAACAACAGTAGTTTCTAGTTATAATCAGGAACTATAAGCAACCAGTTTGTGGCATATGCATTTGGGACATGCATGCGAAAAATCCTTGAAACTGTTGGCAAATCAAGAATTATTGGAGGGAGTGAAAGTCTGCAAATTGAATTTCTGTGAACATTGTGTCAAGGAAAAACAAACAAGAGTGAAGTTTGGTATTGTAATCCATGATACTAAGGGTATTATGGATTATGTTCACTCAGATGTATGGGGACCCTCTAAGACAGCTTCAATAGGAGGCAAACATTATTATGTTTCCTTCCTTGATGATTTTTTTTCGAAGAGTGTGGGTGTACACTATGAAGACAAAGGATGAAGTGTTAAGAGTTTTTATCACCTGGAAAAAGATAGTAGAAATCCAGACGGGCAAAAAGATCATATGTCTCCGAACAGATAATGGAGGAGAGTATATAAGTGATCCTTTTATGAAAGTCTGCCAAGATGAAGATATTATGAGACACTTCACTGTCAGAAATACACCACAACAGAATGAGGTGGCAGAAAGGATGAACCAGATTCTACTTGAGAAAGTTCGGTGCATGTTGTCCAATCTTCGGGTCATGGCCTGTATCGAGGTAGAACATACGTGTGTCATCTTATTAATCGTTTATCATCAACTGCTATCAACGGTAAAACACCTTTAGAGGTATAGTATGGAAAACCTGCTACAAATTATAATTCCTTACATATTTTTGGTTCCACTGCATATTATCATGTTAAGGAATCAAAGTTGGATCCGAGGGCAAAAAAAGTAATTTTCATGAGGATATCATCATGTATAAAAGGATATCGCCTATGGTGCCCAGATTCAAAAAAGATAATCATTAACAGAGATGTTACCTTTGAAGAATCTATTATGATGAAAAAGGTAGAAGAGTAGGAGACAAATGGAGCTTCATAGCAGGTGGAGCATTCTCCCAAACAGGTGCAGTTTGATGGTAGTAGAAGTATTGAACCAACAGTAGATCAGCCTGATAAATCTACTCCTATAGAAGAAGGGGAGTTAGAAGATGAATCGGGTGATGAAGTAGAGGTTCAAGCACAAGAACCTCCACGGCAACATAAGTCAATTGCATTAAGTAAGCCAAAGAGGAACACTAGAAAACCTGCTCATTTTAAAGATTTTGTAACCTTTATATTTTCAAATGTTGATGTTCCGGCCACTTGTATTGAAGTTGTACAGAGCTCTGAGGCAGATAAGTGGAAAATGGCTATAGAGGAAGAAATGCAATCCCTTGAGAAAAACCAGACATGGAAGCTAGCTAGTTTGTCTAAGGGAAAGAAGAAAATTAGTTGCAAATGGGTATTTGCAAAGAATGATGGATTTCCTAACAAGAATGATGTTCGCTACAAGGCAAGATTGGTAGCTAAGGACTATGCTCAGAAGGAAGGAATTGACTACAATGAAGTTTTTTCTCCAGTGGTGAAGCATTCATCCATTAGAATATTGTTGGTCTTGGTAGTTTGGAACTATTTCAAATGGATGTAAAAACTGCATTCTTGCATGGTAATCCGGAAGAGAAAATCTACATGGATTAGCCTGAAGGATTTAGGGTTGCCGGAAAAGAAAATTTGGTGTGCAAATTGAATAGATCATTGTATAGTTTGAAACAGTCACCGAGGCAGTGGTACAAACGATTTGATAAGTTTATGATGAGGCAAAGGTACACAAGCAGCAAATATGATCATTGTGCATTCTTGAAAAGGCTACAAGATTGATCCTTTATCTATCTTCTCCTTTATATTGATGATATGCTTATTGCATCAAAGAATAGAGGAGAAATTGAACAGTTAAATGCTCAACTAAATCAAGAGTTTGAAATGAAGGTTTTAGGTAAAGCTAGAAAGATTCTTGGTACGGAGATAAGGAACGACAAAAAATTGGGGAGACTTTGTTTAATTCAGAAGGAATATCTGAGAAAGGTACTGAAACAGTTTGGAATTGATGAAATGACAAAGCCTATCAGTACACCACTTGCTCCTCATTTTAAACTCAGTGCTTCTCAATCTCCAAAGAATGATAAAGACCGAGAATATATATCGAAGGTTCCATATGCAAATGCAATTGGTAGCTTGATGTATGCTATGGTGTGCACAAGGCCTGACATTTCACAAGCAGTCGGAGTTGTGAGTAGGTATATGCATGATCCTGGAAAAGGACATTGGTAAGCTGTGAAATGGATCCTAAGGTATATTCAGAATACTATGGATGTTGGATTAATGTTTGAGCAGGATGAGAAGTTTGGTCTGAGTGTGGTTGGATATTGTGATTCTGACTATACAGGTGATTTGGATAAACGCCGGTCAACTACTGGTTATGTGTTTACACTTACAAAAGCATCGGTTAGTTTGAAGTCTACTTTGCAGTCAACGGTTGCTTTTCTACAACAAAGGCAGAGTATATGGCAGTTACATAAGCTGTAAAGGAGGCAATTTGGCTTCAGAGGTTGGTGAAAGACTTGAAAATTGATGAGAAGTACGTCAAAGTGCATTGTGATAGTCAGAGTACTATCTGTTTAGCTAAAAACCAAGTCTATCATTCAAGGACAAAGCATATCGATGTTCGTTATCACTACGTGAGAGAAATTCTTGAAGAAGGTGAGATACTTCTTCAGAAGATCCCAACTGCTTAAAATTCTGCAAATATGATTATGAAAGTAGTAACTGGTGTCAAGTTCCAACATTGTTTGAACTTGGTAAATGTTTTGAAAATTTGAAGATGGGCGATTCAAGCGCATTTGGAGGCATTGCTAAATTTGTGATGAGAGAAAATATAGAATGTTTGATTGGGCTTAGGAAGTCGCCAAGGTGGAGATTTGTTATTTTTGGCTCCTTTATCCTACATTGAAAAGCTAAGAAAAAGAAGAAGTAGTCCCAATGCTATAAATTGCGGGTCTTCTCTCTTTTTCCAAATGTCAAGAAAAATAATGGGCCTTATATTTCTATGGGCTAAATTGTATTTTTCTTCTCTCTTCTTATTAATATTTCTTTGTAATTCTATTGAATTGAATTAAAAAATATTATTTTGATAGTGTCCGATGAAGTAACCATAATTTTTGTCGAACCTCGTTAAAATTATGATATTTCTTTTCTTATTATTTATTTAATAGCTTATTTATCAGTGGAAACTAACCCGATTTTCACAGCACAACCAATCCTCCATATCAATATCAGAAGTGGGAAAGAAAAAAGTCATGTGAAACCTCCAAGGTTAGTTCAGAAACACTGCATAATAATAATAGTGCCATCATGTTTATCGGGTATCTCTAATTATGGCCCTCTCCAGAATGTGAGTCGAATCAAACTAGCAAAGATGAAATTTATCTGCCAGATGTAGAGTTATATAAAATGTTAATTTTGAGAGAAAACTATAGATTAAAAATGAAACTTAAACATCGGGTTGTACCTTAGTTAGGACAGATATGCCATTGATTATATGTATGCGAAGGCTCATTTCTTCCTGGTACATTGATGCAACATATGAAAGTGCGAGGAAAACAACCCTTAGTTGGTAATAAAGGGCAGTCTGGTGCCTTGTAAATTACTGGTCAACATATGGAACCACCGCTTTATATAATAGTTTACTCAATATTTTGGAATTTTTTTTAATTTAAATATAAAAAATGAAGCGATTGTTGGGGTTAATTTTATGTGATTATACATTTCATAATTGGCTTCTACATTAAAAGATCACTTCTTACATATTAGTTGCAACAATCGAACTTAGATGTTAAAGTGGGAGCGACCCACCTTTTTTTTTTTTTTTTTTTTTTTTTTTTTTTTTGCGTAGAAAAAATTGTGGCTTTAACATTTTTATTTTAAAAATATACTTATTCTTTAGATTATTATAGTGCTATTAGTAGATTGAGCAATAAAAGACCGATTAGATAAGGCCCAAAGTGAGTCAGTCAAAGAGAAAAGATAAAACTATAGAAAAATGATTGAAGAAAGTAAGAAACATAAATTAAGTGACAGGATATATATGAGATATCATATAGACATCTAACATGCTGCAAATTATTTATAGGACCAAAAAAGAATTTCTTTACCGCCAATCTACATTTGAATTTCGTATAACAGGTATATATATATATATATATATAGAATAATAATAATAATAATAATAATAATAATAATGTTCGAAAACAATAAATCTCATATTTGTTATTAAAATGCATTATATAGACAATAGATAATAACAAATTCAATTGGGCAGTCTCATCTATCGCATTTGGAAAGCCTCATAAAAAAAAATTGTTGTTTGTTGAAGGACAACAAATATATCATCCAATATCCATGAATGGTTTCTACTTAAAAATGGAAAATAGAAGAGAAACTAGTACTATAAATTGTTTCTTTATGCCACTTGTTATTTGAATAATAGGAGGGGCCATTATTGTTTCCTTAGGGATTCAATACCGACCATTATGCTTAGCAACATGCGGAAGAATGAAAATCATTAATTCCCGATATATTACTTGAGTTAAAACTTCACCAAACTCAAAAAAAAAAATAAAAAAAAAAATAAACATGTAATAAATTGCTTTTGCAATCTGATAATACATTAGTAGAACAGAGTATCATGAAATGCAAATCGGCTTTTTCTTGTTATGAAGGCAATGACATTGTCAAAGGCAACCTTTGTACCTGTACGAAATAAATATTAAAATAGGGAAACTATTTCTAAAAATATAAATAAATACTAAAAGTAGAAGAGTATTGTGATTTTGTAAAATATTAATTATTTTCATAATTATAAAATTGTAGAGAGTTCAACAGGTTGTCAATCAATTTTTTTTTTTTTTTATAAAATTTAAATGATAAGATTTAAGCTAGTTAAAAACCAATGGAGTTTAAAACAAAGTAAAAGTTACTTTATTTTATTATTTGAGATTGCAACTCTCCAAGAGATTTTTTTTTTTTAAGATTTTGGAACAAGTGGTGGAAAGACTTAAATCTGGCTGAGGAGTTCCTTTACATGAGAGATAGACTCGTGGAGACTTATCTTTGGGCAATCGGAAACCATTTTGAGCCTCATTATGCCTTTTCTCGAGCGACGATCACTAAGTATACAGTAATGGTATCCGCAGTAAATGATACATACCATGCATATGGTACAATTGATGAACTCCGGTGTTTTACAAAGGCATTCCTAAAGTACTATGACTTTGTTTTTGTTAGCTAATAAATAATATTTATGTTGTTAGCTTATTGATAATATTTAAACTCAAAAAAAGAAAAAAAAAACAATCAATATAAAGCTAGAAGTTGGCTCATATTATTTATAATATTAATAAGCCAAATCCAACAAATAATTTGGTTCATATTTTTTATTTTAAATGTCACATATTTACAAAGTGAAGGTCCTACCATTACCTGATTTACCTATATAATACGTAGAAGTTTATCTAGAAAAACCCTAATCTTATAATCAAATTACCAATCATGCAGAACATGTGAATAATAATCACTTCTTTCATAAATTTTCAGGGGCGACTTTGATGCTATTGATGGAGTACCAGAATACATGAAAGTTCTTTACAAGGTCTTGTTGAAATTTTTTAATCAAATAGAGGCTGAGGGAAGGTCCTACCGTACTTCTTTTGCTAACGAAGCGGTAAGATTTATGTAGACATTGATAGTCTTTTCAAGCCTTCTTGTGAACCAGAACTTCATTTGATATATACTCAAGTGCAATTTCTTCTTATTTCTTTGTTTTCTTTTTGCATTTTTTTTCTAATGCTCGCATAGTTCAAAGAACTGGTGAAAGCATACATCGTTGAGGCACAGTGGTTTAGTGATGGCTATGTGCCATTATTCGATGAATATATGCGCAATGGATTAATAACGAGCGGCTATAGAGTACTTCCAGCAGCATCTTTTATTGGAATGGAAAAAACTGTAGTGGCCGAGGAGCACAAGTGGGTACAAAGTAATCCAAAAGTTGTCAGAGTGGCTCAGATGATTGGTCGTCTGATGAATGACATAGCATCCCATGAGGTAATATATTATATTATGTAATAAAGTTACTGTATTTCATTTATCATGCCAGGCTTAAACATTTGATTTGGTATTTATTATTTAAACTGAAATCAGGACGAGCAAAAGAGGGGACATTGTGTTTCGGCTATAGAGTGAGTGCTATATGAACCAATATAGTGTTTCAGAAAAGAAAGCCATTGAAGAGATTCAGAAAATATGTGGAAATGCATGGAAAGACATAAACGAGGACTGCATGAAGAAGCCATCTGTTGTTTCGAGGATTCTTCTCAAGTATTATATGAACCTTGTGCGCGTCACATATTTTATTTACAAGTACATTGATGCATATACAATTGCAACCTATATAAAGCAGGACATCACAGAATTGTTCCTGGAGCCGCTGTCCGTTTAGGATCGGAGCAATTGGATTTTCTTAGATATGCTTGTGCAGTGATAAATAATTGTATAATTCTCCGTGGCTTATGCGTTTTGTGTAATTAAGACTTGTCTTTCCTTCTTTTTTTTTTTGGTCGAACAATTAAATCCATTAATGGAAGGAAAAGTCAGATACAAGTAAAAAAGATAACTCAGGGGGAGGGCAAGAAACCCAAGCACGAGAGAGACTCCCTGATAACAGACACTTTGCTAACCACCTAGCCGGTTTGTTTCTAGATTTGGAGACAACAAACCACCTAACCAACTCAAAGGATTGGAGTCTCTCCCTTGCTTGGTCTACACCATTAGCCATCTCCCAATCAACCTGAGAACCATTAGACAAAGCAGAAACAATACAACTGTTTTTGCAAAACACATCAGAGCTTGCTAAATTAAGAGTTTTTGCAAATTGGAGACAAGCAGAAATAGCTAAAGCATATATAAAGACATTGGGTAATAGAGCCGGTTCCAGCTCCAACCGATTCCAATCATTTTAAAAAAATAAAGAGATTAACTAAAATAGATTTTTTATACAAGTTAAAATTAGAGTCGACGGTTCCAGTTCTAGTTGAGGGAAAATTAATTTTGAATTTGTCTCCTGAATCTGAGCTATTTCTGGTCTGTTTTGACTAGTTCGATTCCATTTACCCAACTTATAAATTATTGATATGAATATCAAAAACTAATATAAATAATATGAGAATTTATAAAACATAAAAGAAAATTAAAAAAACTCATACTTAAACTCTAACTTTATTGACAATATAAAATATGCATGTACACATACAATTAAATATTCATTATTAATTATATCTCTATTATATAAAATAAAAAAAAAAAGATTAAAGTATAGAAGCATAGAGAAAAAAATATTGATGTGGTTTAAAAATGGCTTTAAAAGTTTCTCTTTTTCTTCTTTAAGAATATTTGTACGTAGAAATTATAAAATATTATAAAATTATATGTTATTTAGATTTTTTGTTCTATAATTAATAAATAAATAAAATAAACCAGTGAAAAAAGAGAGCTATAGATTAGTGATAATTTTAGGTTAAAAAATGAATAAAAGCCAAAAGAAAATAAGTAACTAAACTATAAAAGAAGAATATGAGATTCATTAATAAACTCAAATTAATAAATAAAAAGGTAAAAAGAAAAAATATCAAATGAATAATTAAGTTTAAAGCAACAATTTGTAATATAGTAAAAAATAGCAAATGCAAATAAAAAAAATTAATTAATTAAAATAAAAAAAAAGTATATATAAAAATTAAAATTTTAAAAATTGTTATTTCTATAATTATAGATTATTTTTGAAAGAAATACTTTTTATAAGTTAGTATTGATAAAAAGAGTGATAAATATCATCATTTTAATAACCCTACGTGGTAATTGTGATTAAATCATTCTTTTTATTTCAACTTTAATATATACTAGTCATTATCCGCGTGTTATACGATCATTATAATTATTTTGATTATAAATAATAATATAAATCGAGTTTATATAAATAAAATTTAATAGAATTTTCAATATCATATAATTATTTATAATATTTTAAAAATAAAGATAAATTCAATATTTTTAAAGTTTTATAAAATTAATACTTTAAATTTTTATTGGTTTCAAAAGAAAATTTTATTAGTACAATAATATAAAGGTTATTTAAAAATATGTATCAATAGATTTTTAGTACTATATAAATTAATACTGTAAAAATAGTGATATTACTATCTTTAGGATTAAAGGTTATTGTATAATTAGAAAATTAACTTATTAGTTAATAATATTATTATTTATTTATAATGAAAATTATTGTCTAGTTAGAATTTTTTTTAATTAATATATATTAAAATAAATTAAAAGCTATTTTTAGAATTAAAATTATTATCTAATTAGGAATATAATTTTTTAATTGATAAATTAATTAAAATAATAATAAAATTACAGAAATATGAAGGTTTAGGATTCCTTCAGCTTTGCAAACTTGTTATCTCTATGTACAATCCCACCAGAAACTATTAAGTATATGAACAATAAAAGTATCTTCTGATCTATTTGCTTATTTAAAATACTTCAATTTATACGTTCTTCAAGTACTAATTATTGAACATCAACGAAAAAGAATAAATAAATAATTTATACTTTGTAGCCACAATAATATTTGGAACTAAATTCAATCACTAAAATTTCATCTTTGCCCCATTGTTGGTTATTTTCTAGATTGGCGATGTTCTCTTTCTATTATTCTTTTTATTAGTTAAATTTAATAAATAAATATTAATATATTTTCTAAAAAGTTATATGATTTTTCCATTAAAGAGATGATAATTTTTTTATATATATAAGTAGTGATATAGATGTTGAATTCTCCTTTTGTAAGAGCAATGAAAAAAGTAGAAAAATTAATTCTAACATTCAAATAATTGAATTCGTCAAAAAATACTTATAAAGTTTATATATAATTTAGTGTTACTAAATGAAATGTACGTGCTGCAAAATTGTAATCTATTATTCCATCAACACGATTGATGGTTATTAGAAATAGATTTATATATATAATTTTATTTTTTATATCAAAATTTATTTGTTAATCTTCATAAATGGAATGTTCATTTTTTTTTATTTTTTAAATGTCACAATTTGAATGACTAGCCTTAATTTAATAAGTTTCTCCCATAATGATATTGACATTTATGTAATTTATATCATTAGCCCCTAGATACTGACTAAAAGAATAATGATAGAAACATAAGACCAAACATTACTACTTTACTAGAAAAATGAATCTATTTTCTTCCTAGTCAGCCTTCAAGTCTTTTAGCTTTATTTACAAATGACTATAAATAATAGCAACAGTGAAGAAGCAATTGGTCAAATTAACAAACTCCCTAATCTGTAAACATGAAAGTTTTTTTTTTCATAATATAAAGAAAATAAATCGAAATAGATAATTGAGGACTTGTTATTCAACAGTATAACATGACTTATATACCCATGTTAACCAATATCAACATTGGCATTCAAAGCAGGAGCTGCTACTGTACTTTCTAGCGCTTACTTGCGATCTGGAGACCGCATAAAGAAGAGCTTTCCCCCGAGCAAAGAGGATAAGACTAGCTACTTTCGAACAGTTTCCCATCCTACTACGGGGTAAGAAGTTAGAGTTCAGGCTGAAAAGGCTGGTCTACTTCCTGCTCGATGAGGGTCTGGAACAACAGGATTTGAGTGGTCAGTATGTATATAAACTCCTCCTCTGTCCCAAAGCCGCTCCGCTCCGCACCATGCATTTTCTCTGTTGCCATTCTCTTTTGCTTTCTCTTCAATTACTGCTCGATAATTAGCTGTTCAGTCTGAAAAAGGTATATCAGATCACTCTTTAATCATTTCCATAAGTTGTTTCTAATTTTATATTTTATTTTTTAATCTGTTATTATATTTTTATAATTTTTTAAATCATACAGCGAGTCATTAAACTCTCAAATAATATTATAGTATAAATATTTATGTGCGTTTCTTTTAATGTTGTAGCTTGCACCACCATTGGAGGCTCTGTTACTCTCCGCTTGAATGCAGCCATGGCAATCGGTATTGTATTCCTTCTAAGAGTCCTCCGAAAAGCCCTTGCAACCCTTACAGCCACAAGGATTGTCCCCCTAACACCAGCCCTTGAAGACGAGTCATGCAGTTATCTACAAGTCCTAATATATGTATGGGCTCACTCTTTCTAAATAATGGAAAAGAGGACCGAAACATGCCACTAAAAGATTCTACTGAGACAAAGATGGGCTGTCAAGAACATAGAGGAGGTAAGATGGGCAATTGGTCAGATCTAGTATGGATCGTACATAGATGATAGTTGGAGTCGGTGGCTCTCCTAGGGTTCCCTCATCTGGGATCCCTAGGTAAAGAGAATAGATGGAGTTCTTAGCCAACGATTGAGAATTTGCTTAATATATATGACTATAAGTTTTCAATGAATGCAAGTGTGATAAAGTATATCATCTTATAAGTAAAGGTATAATATATATGACTATAAGTCTATTCCATTTATTTTTAGTTCAATTTGTTTAATGCAAATATAGAATAGAAAGAAAAACGTATATGAATGTAAGAAATGCAAATATAGAAAAAAGAATTGTATCAAAAAGTGAATTGATACTCCATTTGATTATTATTCTTTTAAAAGTAAAACTCATTATTTCATTAACTAAATAGTATGAGTTAATTATTGCTTAAATGGCTCAACTATATATATCCGGGCTTAATTAGATGTTTTGAGAGGAGCATAAATAGATCTCAAACATTATATTAATTGTGTGATAGTGAAAGGTAAAAGCGTTTGCTCCTGAAAGTGGAAAGTTTCAAGTTCGAGTTATTTCCTACTTACTAGATAAATTTTTATTTTTATAGCGAGTGTAAAGAAATTATTGTCCCTATTGTATAGTCCATTGGCCATTGGCCTTTTAACGAATAAAAAAAGAACAAAAAAAAGCATGCATTGGCCTCTCCTCTAATCTCAAGTCAACTAGTAAGTCTATGGTCTTATGTTTTCAGATTGCCTCTAATTCAATATAACTTTCTCTGATATTCACTTCTGTGGGTGGAATTGTACCCACATGTACACTTAGAAATTAAATTTCACCAAAAGAAAAAACGAAAAATTGGCTTCTATTCTTCCAAAAATATTGACTACTTAAAGATAAGGAAAAAAAAAAAAAGAGAAAAAACGGTATGTCGTGGTCATCTAATGGAGATATTTCACCAAAATTTTATTTTTTTCTTCTCTTTTCTTTTTTAAATTAAAATTAAAACTAGTTGTTTATCCGTGTGTTGCACAGCGTTATTATTATTTTAGTTATAAAATTAACTTGATAGATATAATTTAATAAAATTTTTAATATAATATTTGATTTATAAAATTTAAAAAAATAAATAGCAAACTAACTATTTTTAAATGTTGTCCATTTAAAAAAAAATTATTAATGTAATAGTATAAAAATTATTGATTAATTAATTTCAATATTATATAAATTAACATATCAATGTAATTAATATTACTATTTTTTAAGATTAAAAATTATTATATAATTATAAATTATCTTATTATTAAATATAATATTAAAAATATAATTAAAAATATAATTTTTTAGAATTAGAATTATTATCTAATTATAAAATTAATTTATTAGTTAATATAATATTAAAATATAATTTATATACTACTTCTTAGAATAGAATTAGTATCATTATCTTATTAAGAAACTATTTATTAATTAATGTAATATTAGAAAATAGTTAATATACTAGTTTTTAGGATTAGAGCCGTACTTAATTAGGAACATAAATTAGAAATCAATAATTTGAATCTTATGTGTCAACGAGTCTCTCAATTAAAAATTACTTAAATAATATTATATTATAAATATTTGTTTGCATTGTTTTTGTATTTTTAAATTACTTCATTTCGATGTGACCATAGCAACCAATATTGTATTATTCCTTTGAGAAACGCTTGCAGCCTTTACATAAGCGACTATCATTTTGATTTGTTCCAAATTCGAATAAAAATATTTGTATTATTATCTGAATTCTATAAAAATATGTTTAATATATATAGCTATTAAATAAATTTTATGAATATTTAAACGTATAGTAGAAACCTTAATTGTTAAATACTAGTTTATATAAATATTTAGTATCTACACCCTATTTGTAAATATCAGTTATAAGTACTTGATATAAATATCCATTTATTGAATCCGTTTATAGGAATTAAATTCTAAAATATATCAATAAAATTTAATAAAAAAATTACAAAATCTAAACTATGTAATTTTAAATGAAATCTTAAAATTTAAATTTTTTTATTATTTTATTTCATACACATAATATATATGTACTTATTATTTAAATGGGCATCAGATACTAAATTCGGATACTTTATACCGTATCTATTTAAGTAATCGGGTTTGTCTAGCAGGTTTGATGGTTCGAATCTAAATCCAAAATGAATATACAAATTTAATTCCAAATCTGTTTAAAATTATCTGAATCTATCTTATTAGAATTCTACCGAGTCGGATAAAAAAGAATACATGCCTAGTTGTTAACCTTATATAAACTCTTTCTTTTATAAAAATTATAAATTAATGTTTTAACCTTACCATTAATATGAGGCTATTTGAAATGTATTTATCTCAATAGTAACCAAAGATATTTCCCGACAATGTATGGATGTACTTATAAAATAATTCATAATATTTATTTTTTGGTTAAAGTAGATATTCCATTTGAGAATAATTGATATTCTCTTAAATTAAAAAAAAATCAATTATCTGTTATTTTTTTACATCTAATACAATTATTTAATTTTTTTTCTTATATTAACTTTATATATCATTGTATTTTACAACAATAAGTAATAATTTATCTATATAAATGAACAAAATAAATATACAAAAATGTAAGAGCATTTCCAATGCACTCTTTATATATATCAAACTCTTTATTTTAAAGAGTTTTATCATAAAATAGACTCCAATTCACTCTTTTTATTCTTTGAATATAAAGTAGAGAGTCAATTTGGCTCTCTACATATAGAGATTCAAACTTCACTATCTATTCTATATTTAATAAATATAATATAAGTTTCTATGTATTTGATTTAATTAATATTTGTAATTTTTATTTTTCTATTGGTAAAAATTAAAAAGAAAAGAAAATAGAAATTAAAACTATTAAAGTTTATAGAAATAAAGCAAAATATAGAATAAAATATAAAGAGCTTACTGGACTTAAATAAAATATTTTACTCTTTATATATGAAAATTCTTTAAGGTACTCTTTATAATAAAAATTATACTCTTCAAAATAAAGACCATCATTGAAAATGCTCTAAGAAAAGCAAATACATAAAGCAGATTGAAAGAAAAGAATTGTATCATAAAGGTGAATTAGTACTCGATTTAAAGTACTTTCGTAACTTCTAAATTAACAAATGAGTTGAATAGCTTAATTGCTAAACATGAACCAAGTGGATTTGGACATAGTACTCTCTAGTGGAGATGGTATGTTAATGGTTGCTTCAAGTTAGGGTATATACCTATGTTAATATGTTTTAGACAAGTGGTTTTCTTATGTCTAGAGTCCATTAAGTTGTCTAGCTTGGTGGTTGAGGCTCATTGATAGAGTTTCTTCTGCCCTTTGGGTTTTTCAGTGAAGGAGGGTGCTTTATTAGATATCCTCTACTTTTTCTCATTTTGAAATAGCTGGTGGTCAAGATCATTTATTTTATCTAGGGGTTCATCAATTCTTGTATCAGTTACAGGAAAGGTAGGTATAGCTTTCTGCCACCCTACTCTGATGGGTGATAGTATTAGTATGGGAGAGGAGAAGGTCGACCAGGAGATAATACAAAAAACACAAATTGTCCTACAACTACACTCCAACCAGGCGATGGACTCCAAGCTTTATGATAAGCTCATGGTTGGAAAATCTTAACTTTTAAGCATTTGTTGCGGCCCATTGTCAAATCTTTACTTATCAAGTTATGGAATTTATCATGGAACTTCTTGATGCAACATCATAAGTCAAATGTATTCATTTTTTCAGTTTGAATCTAGCACGGATATGGAAAAGGTTATGGAAGGTGCTCCTTGATCTATCTCAAACTCCTTAATGGTACTATTTGAACGGCCTGCAGACTCCATTGCAATGGCTGCATTTTTCGGTTTATCCGTTCTGGGTTATAATCCACAACCTAGCTCCCGATGAAGTGAACCAAGAAAATGATAAGGCCATCATTCGACTTATTGATTAGCTTGTAAAGTGGGAAGAAGTCCCTCCTAGTATAGGATACCATCATGTCATGAGGATTCGAGTCTTGGTAGATGTGGAGGAGCCTCTACCAATGGAGTTTTTTAACAATAGGAGTAGGAAGAGTATGGGTTTTCGTGAGTCTGAATGGATAGTATTTAACTATGAAAGACTTTACCTCAATTTTGCTTTCTATGTGGTAGGATTGGGCATGACTTAAGGTTGTGCCCCTCTCATGATGAGGAGGAATTCTAGTGGATGATTGAAACATGCAAGTTTAAGTATGGGAACTGGTTATGGTGGGAATGCAAGGGAATAGAATCATTAACAATGAGAGTTTAGCGTCCAAAGGAAACTAGAAAGTAAATTCCATTAAAAGTATGAGTATTTCAGATGACAAAGCAACTCCAATGGAGGATGAGGGAGCGGATCAGCTGGCAGTTGTAGCCCATGTGCCATCGGTTGCTAGTATAGGAGGCTAGGACAAAAGGAATCATGATAGTATTAAATCAACAAGAGTTCATATGTCAGAAGGAGCTTGGATAACCAATTCTATTCTCGGCATGCAAGGATTTCAAGTGATGGCGGGGAAAAGACCGGTTGGGGGTATCAAGATTTGTGAAGGGGGTACAATGGGCCTGGGTCTTATCAATCTACAGGGAGGACAAGGGTCCCAACCTGGGCATATGGACTCTAAAGGTAAAGGAGTTGCCAACCCAAGCACAATTTCAAGTTCGGATGATGACAGTTTGGAAGTGGAATCAAAAACTTCGGCCCAACTTACTCCTTTGGGCCTCACAGAACCTGATTTGAGAGATATTGGGCTGGGCATCATGAAGCCTTATAAGTTTAAGAGAATCAATTGACCTGACCCATAGATTAAGGCTATGAAGAGTGTTTTAGAATAGATAATTAGTGAGCCTTTTATTGCAGGGGAATTTAAATCAAAAGAGGTTGGCGTTGCTGATGGGAAAAGGAGCGATTCTATGGAAGGGTCCTCGAAATTTTCTACCTATAGATTAGTAGTTCCTAACATTATTTCTATTGGACTGGTTAAGAAGAGGAGGCTTAAACAATTAGCTAGACAGAGGAAAGTCATCCATATTGAAGAAATTCATGACGAAGGCAAAGTAACAAATCATGAAGCACGAAAGGAAGTTGGCCCGAAAGGACAAGGTAGTAGTGTGTTTGATTCTGATGGTGCTGGTAGCTCGCCTAAAGCCACCCATCAGCCATGAGTTGGATAAGCTGGAACTATCAAGGTTTAGGGTCTCGCATGACAGTTCATACTTTAAAAGAACTAGTGTTCTGTTGGAGACCCAACGTAGTTTTTTTTATGGAAATGAAGAATCATTAGAGTTTTCTAGAGAAGTTAAGCCGTAGATTACAGTTTGACGAGGTTGTTTACGTGAACTCAAAAGGAGTTAGAGGAGGTCTTGCTTTATGGTGGAAAGTTGAAGTCTTGATCCAGGTATTAGCTAGCTCATCTGATTTTATTCATGTTGGCTGTAAATATGAATAAAATATTTACTTCATGCATATATTTGTTTATGGCAGCACTTATAGATATTTGAGAGCTGATGTTTTTGATAATCTTGCGTGCTTATGTTCGAGTAGCACCTAGTCCTGTATGAGCGATTTAAACTGTGTTTTGTTTGAACATGAAAAAGTGGGGGACGAGGGGTTGATCTAAGCCAGGCAAACCTTTTCTCAAACAAGTTCAACGACTGTGAATTAATTGATCTAGGCCATAAAGTCACCCTTTCACTTAGTTAAATAAGCAATCTAGGCGACACTATATAGCTCAACGGTTGGATAGGGCTTTTGGCAATGCTGAATGGAGATTTCTTTTTCAACATGCTCAGATGATTCATGAGGAGTTGATTGGATCTTACCATCGAGCATTGATTCTAGTTTTCCAGCGGAGGTTAGGTTAAACAGTGCTTTAGGTTTGAGGCAAAATGGTTAGCTCAAGAAGATTTTTCGACTATTATTAATAATTCTTGGCAAGCAGAGGTTAAGGGTTTTAATATGTATTGGATAGTTGTAGGAAAGCCCTAACTGTTTGGAATAAGGGAAGATCTAATGTTAAGATAATGATTCTTCAAAAAAAATCCAAGATTGATGAACTTCACTCCTCTCCACCCTCGGATAATGCAAGGAATGTCCTTGCCCATCTCACTAACAAGTTATTTGACCTCTAGCAAATGGAGAACATGCATTTATTTCAAAAATCTGGAATTAGTTGGTGCACTTAGGGGACAGAAATACATCATTTTCTTACGCTTCCACTATATGTAGAAGGCATGTGAATCAAATAGTTAAATTAAAGGATCCTAATGGGTGTTGGGTGCAAGGGGAAGCTGATCTTGATAACCTCATATGCTCCTTCTTCCACACTTTACTCTACTGAACTAATTAGCATGCTATAGGAAGCAATTGCTTTGGTCCCTAGCTTAGTCCCTGAGGAGTTGAACCATTCTCTACTTGCTCCTGTCACGGACCAGGAAATTAAGGAAGTAGCATTTAGCCTGGGTAGCTTCAAGGCTCTAGGTCCAGATGGTTTCTAATGCATTTTTTATCATAAAAACTAGGCTTTGGGGGGAGAGATGTGTGTCTGGCTGTCAAACAGTTCTTTCAAATTGGTTATATGCTTAAGGAGTGGAATAAGACCAATATTGTCTTTATCCCTAAATTTAAACTTCTTGAGTCAGTGTCTTAGTTTAGGCCTATTAGCCTCTACAATTTTAATTATAAAATCATTGCTAAAATCCTTGTGCTTAGATTGAAACCTTAGTTGTCTCAACTTGTTAGCCCTTACCAAGTAACGTTTGTTCCCGATAGAAACATCCATGATAATGTTTTGGTTGCCCATGAAATTTTTCATGCAATTAGAATAGGAGAAAGAAGGGCTTTACAGAAATGGCAATCAAGTTAGACATGCAGAAGGCTTATGATAGGATGGATTAGGATCTCCTACATCATGTTCTATTAGCTATGGGTTTTCATGAAAAGGTGGTTGTCTTGCTTATGCAGTGTGTCAACACTCATTGTTAATGGTTCCCCTTCTTCTTTCTTTAAACCCACTAGAGGATTAAGGCAGGACGATCCTTTATCACCTTATCTCTTCTTATTTGTTTCTAATGTTTTATCTTTTACTTTCCAACATGCTCTTAAATCTTATATGATTAGGGGCTTTAGGATAAATAGAAGATATCCCTCTCTCACTCACTTATTATTTGCTGATGATACCTTATTATTGGGGAGGGCCACCATTGAGGAAGCTAGTGGGATTAAATCACTCATAGATATATACTCTGAGCTTCAGGATAGAGAATTAATTATGCAAAGTCTCGCATTTTATTTAGCCACAGTGTGGATCAACCAGTTAGGAATTCCATTCAAAACACCTTTGGCATAAGCAACATGGCACTGTGGGATACATACCTAGGCCTTCTCTCCTTCTAGGGCTCATCAAAATGTCAGCCACTAAAATTCATCTTAGATAGGTTAAATCCATAGCTTAGTCTTGGAAAAGATTTTGCTCTCTCACGCTGGAAGAGAAGTTATAATAAAGTCAGTTTTAGCGGCCATTCTAACCTAAGAAGACCTGTAGGAAAATCAATTCAATAATCAAATCCTTCATGTGGGGATAATACAGGTGGAAGAAGGGAATCCATTTTGAAAAATGAGAAATTATGACCAGATCTAAGTTCAAAGGGAGGCTTGGGTTTAAGGACATAGAGAAATTTAATGTAGCACTCTTAAGTAAACAAGCCTATAGGCTTCTTACTCATCCCTATTTCTTATGGGCTAGGTTGATCAAAGCCATTTATTTTCCAAACACATCCTTTTTTATGCCAAGAAAGGGTGCATGCCCTCATTATAATACCCAACCCTACACTGATAGGTAGGGGCAACGGGAACTAACATTGTAGTTATGCACAGTAATTAACTGGCCAACATAATTCTGTAATCTGCATCACATTAGGTAACTAGTACATTAGGGTATCCAATCTTAAGTATCAAATAGTAACACTTTAAAACCCTTAGGAACTTGTGAACCTCAGTTATAAAATAAAGGTGACAAAATGATTTAAAAGGCCCATCGGCGTATATAACAAAATATTACATAATTCCAAAATAATAATAAAAATATTAACTAAGATTGATGGCTCAACCTCCACAAAAGCTGAGTTTCGAAGAAGTGGAAACGGGGACAACGCTCTAAAAGAGGAATCTACTACTGAATAGCAGGAAAATTTAAAAATATTAGAAAAATAAAAAGATAAGTAAATAACTCTGTGAGAGGATAAACAAATAACAAGAGGAAACAGACAAGGAATTATCCATTATGCTAAATATTTAAAAGAAACCGCAAATATCAACCTAGCTGAATAACTCGTTTGGGGATGAAATCATGTAATAATCCACTAGCTAATCGATTCCAATCATATTGGTAGTGACAATTACAATAGTAGTAATAATAATAATAATGATAATCATATAATAATAATAATAATAATAATAATACTAACAGTATTAACATCAACAACAAATAGTATAAATAATTAAAATTATAGTAAAACACTATGCACACTCATAAATGTCTACTACTGATCCATGGCAGCTTTGGGCGCAATGTATGTCTAACCTGGCAAAACCAAAGCGCAATTCCTTGTCATGCGGTGCAAACAAAACCGCCAAAAAGTAACCACCTAGTACACGCCCCAAAAGTATATGTATACTGAGTGTTATTCCAAAGATAATGTTTTTCAAATGACACCCGACATTCAAACTGTGATAAGATAGACTACATAAATAAGTGTATACACTAATCCAATTACAACATAATCATTCAATAATAATAATAAAATAAATTTAAAACATCATTGTCCGCTTCCAAGTATTATAGAAAATATGTTTCATCATTCTAATTTGAATTTTCCTTATTTAAAAAAAAAGTTCATATTTTTCATCATTATCTGCTTCAGAAGCAATGAGTTTTAATGTTGATCAAGTTCGACCTAATGATAATATGGCAGATTTGTTTACAAAAGTACTCCTTACAACAATATTTGAAAAATTGGTGAACAAAATAGGTATGCACTGACTAAAAGATCTTTGTTAGATGTAACACCAGTCAATTTTTCCTAGTGTTTTCATCAATTTCATTTTCTCTTATGCATAATTAGTTCATATATTAATTTATTTATTTCTTTTTATTTTATAAATAGCCTTATGATAATGCACTATATAATATAACGATTTTATTGCTTGAAAAATATAATTTGAGATACCCAGCCTTATAATATTTCTATGACTTTCACTACACTTCATTTGCAAAGAATTGAAATAGACAAAATCATGGTAAAAAAGAAGAGAAGAGTAAAAATACAAATTAAGTAAATTTATAAATGTATATGTAAATTTATGTAAATTTAGCAAAAAGCCACAGGTCACAGCCTCCCCAAACTTGCAACATCTCGGGCTCAACATTTCCTTGCTGGAAAACGATTAAAAAAGGAGCAACGTTTTGATGGGGTTGTTGGTGTCTCTTCGACCAAACCAGCGCTGGTCTTGTGAAGTTAAGGCTGCCAACAATCTCCCCACCTCTAATGACGTCGGCCTGAAGCATCCCCAGCCTTTACAGTCGCTAGAATCGAGTGGTGGAGCCTCGCTAGAGCAGCCCCTTATAAGCCATCTTTTGGAAAATCGGTGAAGAGTTAGGCGAAAAGAACTGTATATTTAGAATCCTCATATCAAAAGCTTTGAGTAGGTTGTCTTGAATCGCAATCAAATTTTTCTGCCACTGCGAGTGGTGGCGCCTTGATTTGTGTGCCGAGAGGCAAAATCTTCCCCGCTTTATTTCTAAAATTTTGGTGGTATTGGTTGGTTAAATTCTCGGATAATTAGTTATCCATTTTTAATGTGAATTTTAGTATTAAAATTAGAATATTTAATTTGGGTGAATTATCATTAAATTGTGAGTTGTTGGATGATTATAGAACCGTTAAATCGTTTAAATGCTCGGGATAATTATTATATTGTTCTTATATGGAGGAGAATTATTTTGGATATCAAGAATTAAATGAATTGGAATTTGAGAAAATAATTTATTTTAGTCTAATATTATTATAATTTATTGTTGGAAGCCAGTGAGACTTTATAATTCTATTGTGTTGTGAATTTGGTGTGTTTTTGGGCATAATGTGTAGTTTGGAGACCTAAATAAATTTTAGTCAAATATAAAAATGGTTTTTTCTACAGGTTTTGGACCGCTTTGCGGGTGGATTATTCGAACCCATGATTCAAGAAGATTGTATGTCGATTTAGCAAATGAATGCCTTAAGCCACTCAGCCATCCCTAATCCAATCTTAGGGGAGATGTTGTTGGATTTTCTATAGAAATTCTAGGAGTTCATTTGAATCCGCGTATCATATTTTTTTATTTTTTAAACCGTTTCTAGTTCAATTCGAGTCCTTATTTTAAAATATTATCTTATTTTATGTAAGGGCCTAGAGTCTGTGATGGATCCCAACAGTCCTCCGATTTGCTAGGAGTATATTCTCCGTACAATTATGATGAGTGAATAAGTTTATAACATTGTAGTTTTTCAATTATATTATAAATATAGATTTTATTTAAATGCTCTTAAAAGAAGAATTTTGTTCTTAGCAAAAAAATTGATTTATAATGAATAAAATATTTTCCTTAGAAACCCAGGAACGGATAATAGTACTTTGGGTTTTTCTGATATTGATAAAAGTAATTTTAAATAGCTAGATGAGTGATATAAACTTATTTATGTGACTTGTACGATCACACATTAGATGTCAGCATTGATTCAATAATAGAAAATAAATAATATATTGTCTTTAGGACAACATTCAGTATACATATGCTTTTGAGATATATAATATCGCCTTTTGGAGGTATATTTGCACACGTATCACTTAGATTTGCACTTTGAGCTGCTAGGTAAGACATTATTGCACTCGTTGTTGCTAGAATCGTCCGAGTATATCTATGAGTATGTATTAGATTTTATTGTTGATATTTTGATGATCTTTGATTTCGAGATCAGTTAAGAATTCAGACTTTATCACTGATATTCGTCCAACTAGGTATCAGTATTCAAATTATATTTATTGTATGAATTATAATAATAAATTTCTTATCAGTTTCCCATTGTTATTTATTTTCTTAGGCCTAGACTCATAGATTAGACTCTCTAAGAAAATTGAAATTCAAAAATTCGATAAAACCTCCTCTAAAATATGGACGTTCACTCCCCGTATAATGAATGAGTCCAAAACCTACTAGAAACACTTTAAATATATTGCAATTAATTAACGAAAGTCAGGCCACCAAAACAATATTTTTTTCCAACTCCGCAACACACTACAATTAATTACAAATAGTCCGACATAATATTTATTTTGACAACCAACTTACGCAAAATTTTTAGATATTTAAACTAATCCAATACAACCATATCTACCACAAAACAGAACAACAATTAATCATACCAATTAATTTATAATATTTATATTTAAACCATAATTAATTAAATTTAATTAAATTAAATTATCTATAATTAATAATTAATAGTAATAATATTTTCTAAAATTATAAAATAATCTTTTAAAGTCAAAATAAAATTATACAGAGTCCAAAATCCAAAATTCTAAGCGTCTGAAAGGGTCCGAAAGGTGGTACTGCCAACAATGTCGGAATTCGAATCCGAAAAGGCTTACACGAAGCTTGAGTTGCGAGGAGTCCGAAAATGCAAAAGCTTTGGTCGGAAATTCGCCGGAAGCCATCGGATCGAGGCTGAAAAAGCGCTGCTCCGGTGAGGCTTCACCGAGGCTACCGGAGACGAAAAACGACGGGGAAGCTCAGCTCGGAGGTTTTCGATGACGGGGAGCTCATTTCCAGTGTCGCGTTGGCAAAAGGACGGTGGCAAGTGGCTGGTTCAGCAGCGGCAGCTCCCTCTCTTCCACGTCGATGTCCCGGGGGGGAGGAAGGAAGTTGAGCGGTGCGGCGAGGGAGGGGAAGGAAGGAGGCAACATCGGTGGCTGGAGGGCACAGGCGGCAAAAGTGGGAGGCGACGAGGGTGGAGGGAAAGAAGAAAGGAAGAAGAAGAAGAAGAAAAAGGGGTGGAAAAGAAAAAGAAAATAATTTTATTTATTTATTTATTTATTATTATTATTATTATTATTTATCTATTTATTTTTAGGATATTACATCCACTCCATCAAAATTCAGCTCTACTAGAGGATGTGCTAACAATTTTAGTTTTTATTTTTATTAATATAAAACTGTGTACTATCTTTTTGTTAGCATTTTTGTCACTCTTATTTATAACTCAAGCTGAAATATTTTTTAGCGTTATTAAGTATTATAAATTTTATATTAAAAGATTAGATGTCCTAATATATTAGTTCATATTCATGATAAATATTTTAGAGGTATGTTACACAGTCATGTTTTTATGAGAGGAAGATTCTGATGCACTGTATTTCTTTTCCCTTAGCTTAGTTTTTGTACCGCTAGATTTTTTAGTAAAGTTTTTAATGAGGTAATGTTATAACGCAAGTTTCTACATGAATAATGTTTTTTTTTTCTTCATTAGGATTTCTTCCCACGAGATTTTTTTTTAATAAGATTTTAACGAGACATATTAATTGTAATAGACATCCAAGAGCGAGTGTTATGATAATATTAAAGTATTTAGGTAATATTGGATGTTTATCCTTATTTCTATAAATAGATTTCTTATATAAATAGAACTCTATTATTGTAATCCTATAAATATGTGTTGCAATCAATAAAATGAAACACATACATACACACAATTATTCTCTTTTCTCTTCTCTCTTTATTCTTCTTTATTATTATTTTTATTTTACTACAATTAAAACTTTTTAGCACATATAATTTTTTTTATTTAAACGTTATTCAACAAAAAATATTAATAAAAAATAGTGTGACATGGTTTGATTGAAAATAACAGAAAATGGGAATAATTACAAAATAGTATTTTAACTTGTTAAGATTTGACAATAAAATGTTTAAACTTTTTAAAAAATTACAATTTGATATATAAATCTAGTAGATGTTTACGATTGAGTATATATAACAGGTCAACAACAAGTTACAAGTTATATATATGTTTCTTTTAAAGATAAATACAAAATAGCGTATTAACTTATTAAAATTTAATAATAAAGTGTTTAAACTTCAAAAGTTATAATTTAGTATGTAAAATTATTTGAATGTGAATTTAGCCATTATATATATATATATATATATATAGACAAATCAAACTCTATTATACTTTCCTAATAAAAGATAATATTTACATGAACGATGATAAGTCTTTCATTTAAACAATAAACATTATAAGAATAAATAAAAATATATAAAAAAAAATACTACATGTCATAAGCAAATGTATTTGTAATTAACATTATAGCAAAGATTATCAATTGGTTAATAATTAACTTTATTTTAGATGTTTATAATGATGGATTGAAAAAGATAAGGTGTTGGCTTAAAGTTGGATAGAAATATTTTTAGAAAAATTGATAAAAATATAGTGAGAATAGTACGTGATAGTGAAAGCGTTGTATTACTCTACTAAAAGTATATACTTTTAATAGATTTTTTATTATTTTATTCTTTTTAATTTATACTAAATTCATAATATGTGTTTTAAGATTACATGTCCGTAATTGCTATTAACACGCTGTATATAGTCAATTTAAGTATTTATTAAGTTGATACACCAAATTGTAACTTTTAAAAATTTAAAAATTTGATTGTCAAATTTTAATAATTTTCAATTGTCATTTTTGTAATTATTCAATTACTGTTACGTAGGTGACCGTTTAATACATTTAAATATTGATAATTTTTAATTTCATACATTAAATTATAATTTAAATATTATTTTTATAATTATTTTTTAAAAAACATTATTCTTTAGATGTAAAAAGTGCAAAAAAAATTTGTTGATCGTGATAAATCTAATGAAATAAATTAGTTAAAAGTTACATGAATGTTAATCTTATTAAATTAGTTATTAATATCATTTTAAGAACTTTAAATTAAATATATTTTATTAATCCTGCATAGTTTTCATTAACTTAATTTTTATTATTATTTTAATAATTTATATTAAAAATATTTTATTAATCTTGCACGGTAGTTTTGAAGTATTTGCAAACTAAAATAAAGGAAAAACATAAGGCATTGTAAATTGGATACAATGATTCTATTTTCATCTCTTCTCTACCTCTCACAGCCTCCACGCCACCCTCTAACCTCTCAAGCCTCCACCATTGCAGACCCTCAATCTCTGGTCATCTTTTTTCAAGCCTCCACCCTCACAGCATTCGGCGGTAATTTTTTTCAAGCCTCCACCATTGCAGCACTCACCGGTCATCTTTTTTATCCAACCTCGCATCAGTCACCGCCGGTCATCTTTCTTCTTCCAGCCCTCGCAGCAGTCGACGCTGATCTAGGTATTGTTGTTTTTCTGTCTTTGTATCTTATTTTCTTTCATTCAGGTATTACAATAATCTGAATGTTCTTGAAGATTGAATTTTTACTTGAGATATTTGGCTATTGTTTGACCTCTTCTAGAAAAGCGGCTATTTTCTTGTTGTAATATTGAGTTTTGACTCAGTTATGGACCAGTTAATAGCATTTTAGGGAAGCAATAAAGTTTCCTAAATACTCAAATCTAGTGAGTTGCAACTAAATAGCATGTCTTGGGTTATCATTTTACTTACAAATCGGATATCAAAATATTAGTCGTAATCTCAGTTTCTTCTTTTTTTCGGGTATGCCACATGTTCTACACAGCAATGGGAAGGCCCCCTCTTTTCCCCTACCCTGCCATTTTTTCCTAACAGGATTTATGCCTGACACTTCCCAAAGGAACTCCTAAGCCTTCAAAGCCAGGGTGTCTCAGGTTAAGTGAGAATGCGGTTCTTTTTTTCTTTCTTACAGTAAAAATTCGATGATGTCTCTTAGATTTTTTTAAACTTTCTCTCACGTTATAGTACTAGTGTCTATTTCATAGTAATGGACTATCTAAGCATGTCTACTGCTGCTTCTGGCAAAAAAAAAAGAACTCTGTTACGATAATTTTGAAGTTCTAACATGCTAAAATAGATTGTTTTCTAGCTTTTTTTTTTTTTTATCGCATTCTGATTGCACTATGTTGATGTTTGATTTTGATTTATTCAACTTTAATTTTGGATTTGGGGCAATTGAACCCAATCAAACCCTATTTTTGGGTTCTGTTTTTTGTGCCTATTTAGTTTGGTTTTCTCTATTTTTATTCTTACTTGTTTTCCTTGAATTTTGTGCTTACTGTGTCAGATTTAGTTCTCATAAGCATAATTTTCCTGATGAGCTGATGACCATGATTGTCATGGGCACTTTGTTGTTCTGTTTTATCAATTTTCAACTTGTTTCTATCATCAGAAGTTAATGCAATCTGTAATTTCATCTACTTTTGATCTGTTCTTAATGCATTTGCATTCATTTGCTTTGTAAAAGCTAAAGAAGATTGCTATGCACCTTGAATGAAAGATACGGTCAAACACTTATTAGTGTTTAAAGAGGAAAAAAGATTGCTGTATTTTTTGTTTTTTGATTGATATATGCAAAGATTCTCTGTTACAATGTGTAGAATTTTATAGAGAAAGGAAAAAAGATAAATATTCTCTTATCTTTTCATATATCAAACATAGAAAAAACACAACTTATATAGACTAGCTAAAGGATAAAAAATCTTAAATCAGGAACTGATTTATCTTATCCTTAAACCTTAGAATGTTTATCCATATTTCTAACAAACAAAAACTAATTAGTTATTCTAACTTATCAACACTCCCCCTCAAGTTGGAGCAAATATATCTGTCATGCCCAACTTGCTAACTTGAAGTTCAAATTGCTGTCTAAACAACTCTTTAGTCAAAATATCTGCCACCTGCTGTGTGGTTGGTACAAATGGAGTACAGATAATTCATTCTTCAAGGTTTTTCTTTTATGAAGTGCCTGTCAATTTCAACATGTTTTGTCCTATCGTGTAAAATAGGATTATGAGCAATACTGATAGTTGCCTTTTTGTCACAATATAGCTTCATAGGTAAACTCACAGATCTTTTAAGCTCTTGTAGAACCCTTTTCAGCCAAAGAATCTCACGCACTCCTTGTGCCATTGATCTGAATTCTGCCTCAGCACTACTTCTAGCAACTATATTCTGCTTTTTACTTCTCCATGTGACTAAATTACCCCAAACAAATGTGCAGTATCCAGAAGTTGACCTTCTATCAGTGATTGAACCTGCCCAATCAGCATCCGTGTACACCTCAACTCCTCTTTTTTCATTTTTCTTGAAAAAAAGTCCTTTTCCTGGTGTACTTTTCAAATAACGAAGAATCCGATATACAACTTCAAGATGTTCTTCATATGGAGAATGCATAAACTGACTTACCAAGCTTACAGCGAAAGCAATGTCGGGACGAGTATGTGATAAGTAAATCAGTTTTCCAACCAACCTCTGATATCTTCCTGTTCATCGGAACACCATTCTTTACCTCCCAAGTCTAGAATTAGCTTCAATTGGAGTTTCAGAAGGTTTACAACTACTCATTCCAGTTTCTTTCAAGAGATCTAGAATATACTTCCGTTGTGAGACAACAATGCCTTTCTTTGACCTTGCTACTTCCATTCCAAGAAAGTATCTTAGCTGGCCTAAATCTTTAATTTCAAACTCCTTGTCTAGGTTTTGTTTCAATCTGCTCATTTCAATTATATCATCTCAGTCAAAATTATATTATCTACATAGACAATTAAAATAGAAACTTTGTCTTCAATAGAACTCTTTATGAAAAGAGTATGATCCGATTGACTTTGATTATAACCTTGACCTTTAACAACTTTGTGAACCTCTCGAACCATGCTCTAGGAGATTGTTTAAGGCCATATAAAGATCGCTTTAGCTTACATACCTTGGTTTCAAATTTCTGAGCAAAACCAGGTGTAGGTTCCATGTATACTTCCTCCTCCAAGTCACCATTCAAAAAGGCATTCTTCACATCTAGATGATTCAAAGACCAATCTAGATTAGCGGCAATAGATAAGAGCACTCGAATAGTATTGAGTTTCACCATAGGAGAAAAATTTCATAGTAGTCCACTCCATATGTTTGAGTGAATCCTTTGGCTACTAGACAAGCTTTATACATTTCCAAGGATCCATCTGAATTGTACTTCATAGTAAACATCCATTTACATCCGACAACTGTCTTTCCATCTAGCAGACCCACTTCTTCCCATGTAGCATTCTTCTCCAAGGCTCTCATCTCCTCCAAAATAGCTTCTTTCCACTTAGGAACATTTAGAGCCTCCTGAACACTATTTGGAATAACCATACTAGACATTTGTGAGATAAAAGCACAATACGATGATGAAATATTTTTGTAAGATACAAAATTTGACAAAGGATGTTTAGTATGTGACCTGATACCTTTCTTAAGAGCAATGGGAAGATCAAGATGACTAGATGAATTATTTGTAGTAAGTTTTGGAGACTTACCATAAATTTCATGATCCAACCTCTGATTAGATTCTTGATGGTGCTTGATGGTGCTATGGGATAGTGGCTCTTTTTTGTGCTTGATGTTCCTTTGAATATACAAGACCTTTAAACTTTTTCGCATAGATATTAGTTATTTCAATATTTTGATTTTGAGATGACCTTATTAAAGGCTGTTCAGTATTTTCAATATTTAAATCATTTGTTTCCACACTTTCTTTACTTTTCGACCCATTTTCTTTTGAAACATGATCAGACCCCCAAGAAATACCATTATTTGAAAAAAACTCAAAAGTTAAATCATAATCAGAATTTAAATCAGAACCATAATCAGTTGAGACATCTTCACTAGTGTTCTCCCCCTGAAGATGAAATTTGTCAAAGTATGATCGTCCTTCAGAAAAAGTGACATCCATAGAAATAAACATTTTTTCCAAAACTGGATGAAAACATTTATAACCTTTTTGATTTGTAGGATAGCCTAGAAAAATACATTTATGTGCTTTTGGATCAAGTTTTGAACGTTTAGGATCATGATTATGGACAAAAGCCACACTTTCAAAATTTTTTAAAGGAATATTGCTAGTTAGTTGAGTTATAGGAAAACATTAACTAAAAACTTTAATTGGTGTTTTAAAGTTCAAAATTCTTGTAGGCAATCTATTAATCAAATAAATTGCTGTTAAAACTGCTTCTCCCCAAAGGTACTTTGGAATTTTAGCTGTAAAATAACTTCTAGATATGTTTATTTTTTCTTTCAGCCAACTTCGTTTTGCTGAGGCGTGTTACTACAAGAACTTTGGTGAATAATCCCTTTTTCAGCAAAAATATTGTCCCAACATATTGTTAAAGAACTCTTTTCCATTATCACTTTGAAAAATTTTAATTTGAGTTTGAAATTGTGTTTGAACCATATTATAAAAATTTTTAAACACACTTTCAGCATCAGATTTCTCTTTTAAAAGAAAGACTCAAGTGACTCTAGTATGATCATCAATAAAAAGGCTAAACCAGCATTTTCCAGAAAATGTTGGCACTCTAGAAGGATCCCAAACATCACTGTGAATCATGGTAAATGGCTTGGACTGTTTATAAGGTTGCGATTGGTAAACAGTTTGGTGATGTTTAGCTAATTCACAAAATTCACATCGGAAAAACAAAGGATTTGTATTCATGAATAACTTTGGGAACAAATATTTTAAATATTGAAAATTTGGATGTCCTAAACGATAATGCCATAACATAATCTTAGTGTCACTTGAAATAAAAATAGGATTGAAACAAGTTTGCAGGTCTTGCCTTCCAAAGGTTGACTCATCATTGAAGAAGTAGAGTCCACCATCAAATTTAGCACCCCCAATCATCTTCCCCAAGGTTAAATTCCAAAATTTACAATAGGAAGACTTAAAAATCACTTGACAATTATGATCAAAGGTCAACTTACTGACAAACACAAGATTATATGACAAATGTGGAACATGTAAGACATTCTTAAGAACTAGAGAAGACGAAATAGGAATTATTCCTTTCCCAGCAACAATGGCTAAGGAACCATATGCAATTTTAACCTTTTGATTTCCTGCACAAGGTATATAAGAGGAAAAATTTTGCGAATTGCCAGACATGTGATCAGTAGCACTTGAATCTAATATCCAAGTGCCATGGGGTTTGGAACAAGCTATGGCTGCAATTAAAGAATTACCTGATTGTGCAAAAGAACAAGACATGTTAGATTTTTCTAAAGTTTGAGACTTAAACATTATGTACAGGTGCTCTATCTGTTCCTTGGTAAAAGGAAGAGATTCAGAAGAAGACTGCTGCCCCGGATTAGTATTGCTAGCTTGAAAAGTGCGTAGATCTCCCCCTAACTTGGTGTTGTCGCTGCCTGTTTTCTTTTTCGGTTTCCCATGCAATTTCCAGCAAGTATCTCGAGTATGCCATGGCTTTTGACAATGATCACACCAGGGTTTCTGCTTTCCCTCTGAGTTTGTACCTCGAGTTACAAGAGCAGATCCGTCCGGATCTATTTTTGGTTCATCATTTCTTAGCATCACTTTTCGTCGTGCTTCTTCTCTATGTACTTCTGAAAAAACTTCTCTAATAGCTGGTAAAGGATTTTTTCTTAATATACGTCCACGAACCTCATCAAGATCTTTGTTTAAACCAGCCAAGAAAACAAATACTTCTCTTTCATTTTTCTTTTTGTACCGAGCACTGTCATTAGGATTCTCCCATTGTTCATCTTCAAACATGTCCAATTCCTGCCAAACAACCATCATATCATTATAGTAAGCTGTTACCTCTCGATTATCTTGTTGCATTTTCCACATATGGGTGTCCAAATCTGAATAGATTTCTCGAACTGCTTCCCAAACATCCCGAGCAGTCTGCAAAAACATGAATGGTTTTCCAACAATTGGATCCATTGAGTTAATCAACCAGGCAGTAACCATTGAATTTTCTGAGCGCCACTGCCTGTATTTCGAATCATCGGTTGCTGGTGGTTTTACCTCACCATTCAAGTATCCAAGTTTCCCTTTTCCGTCAATCACCAACATCATGGACTGAGACCATTCAAGATAATTCTTGCCATTCAGCTTGTGAATGGTGATTTGAAGAGAATTTTCAGGAGGAATAGGTGGAAGTAACTGAGAAACTCCCCCTGATGATGTCACGCCACTGCTAGCTTCTGAAATGGCTGAACTAGAGCGAACCATGGCAGCCTTAAAATTCATGATCAAGCCCTAAGCTCTGATACCATGTAGAATTTTATAGAGGAAGGAAAAAAGAGAAACATTCTCTTATTTTTTTCATATATCAAACATAGGAAAAACACAATTTATATAGACTAGCTAAAGGATAAAAAATCTTAGATCAGGAACTGATTTATCTTATCCCTAAACCTTAGAATGTTTATCCATATCTTTAACAAACAAAAACTAATTAGTTATTCTAACTTATCAACACAATGTTTCTTCATTCAGGTTTAGATGAACCAACAAGTAAGAAAATTGGCTCGAGTGTTTAACTCTGTATGAGTTCAATTTAGCAACTCAGTAGCCACAAAGATATTGCCATGAAATATTATTAGGGTAGCCACAAAGATGTTGCCACAAAGATATGCAAAGACTGATGAAGCTCGGCATAAACAATGTCGTTGCAGTGCTCCAGAAAACTGCAATGTATGCTATTAGGGTAGCACTTGCATTCTTGGTTATGCTTGCAGTTATGTCCTTTGATATAAGTGTCTTAATAGCTGCTCTTGCTGGATATTCAATTGGGTTCCTGATTTTTGGTAGCCAAGTTTCTGGACAACCAAATATTGAACCCCACAAAGATTCAACAGATCGCCATCTTTTGAACTGCTAATTGCAGGACCATGTTAACCATCTCCTGCTAGCTCTAGAGTTGAAATTATGGCTCCTGTTCATAATTATCTTCTTTTGAATCTGAGTACTGCTCTTGCAAGCTTGTATTTACATTTTGTATATACTTTTTTGTTATACTCCGTATATCAATTGTAGTGTGATGAGATCTTTTATGATAAGGTGCATGTTATGTTACAAATGCAAAGTGGAGCTGTAGCTTTTAGAATTACTAGTTAACTTTTAGTATTCATCAAAACTAAAATTAGACTGTTGTATATAGAGATGAGCATGTATCTTAGTTTAAATATGAAGAAAGACAGCATTTCACTTTGCAGGTAAAATTAATGTTTTCTTTGGTCTCTCCGCAGGTGGTGAAGACAGTTCATGCATCAAAAAGTTGTGTACATTTTCACAGTGGTATGATATTTTTCTTCCTTTGATTATTGTTTAATTTTAATTTATGCAAGAATGAACTGAAATAAATAATTGGTCTAGAATACAACATCATCAATGGAAGAGAGGTAGAAAACTATCCTAGAATACTTAAATAAGTATTAACTAAAATTATAATTTCATTTTTATTTAATGTGTGAACATAATAGAGAATGTCTTTAAAACTTAAAGTGTATTGTGTTCAAGTACAATTTGCTATATGTCTATTTAAGATTGAGGATATTATATTTATTAATACCTGCTTTTATTTGACAAATAACTGATAAATCTAGCATATACAAATAGATGAAAAAGTTATTGTAAAATTATTTTCAGGTCACATCCGATACAACTGAAAATTAAGGTTTGACTTTTTTTCTTGAAAAAAGAATTACAAGTTTAAATTTAACTTACCAGATTGATTAAATAACTTTTATTTAATCACTAAATCACTTAATTCGATATATTTAATACTTTGCTATTAACTTCTAAAGTTTTAGCTATTTAACATGTTCTTAAAGTTTTTAAAGCTTAAATAATTATAAAAGAATCAGAAACAACAATTACATGAAAATAATGATTCTCATAAATATCTAAAAGATAAAAGTAATATTTAATATCTAATTACTATGTGAAAATTACAATGTTCTTGACTGTAAAATTGTTAGATGATTGTGACATTGGAGAGTATAGGATCTTTAATTCATTAGCAATAATTTTAAAATATATTATTTAATATAAAGTTTTAGAATTTGAACTTGTTCAATTGAAGTTTTAGGTTTAAAATTTTAATCTATCTTCTAAGTGTTTTAAATTAATTAAAAATTTTAAACAGATTTATATCTCGACTTAATTAATGTTTTAAGTTGGAATGCTTCCTCATTTCTAACCAAAAAGAAAATTTTAAATATATGCTATATTTGATTATCAAACAAACTTAACAATAAAAAGTACTGAAATATTAATTTTAAATGGTGAATTAAATTACTAGACACTCTTTATGAAAATCCCATTTAAATTCAAATATATTTTTAAATTTTTTTTCAGAAAATAAATAAATTAAATAAGAAAATTATGAATTTTTAATGCTCAGCAATATTCCTAAGCAGGTCTTAAAATCTTTTGAGCGAGAACGGTCCGTACAAATACCAGCAAACACTTACAAAAACTGTGCGATTTTGGAATTTGGATTGCTGACAGTTGTTGATGCCGTTAAGATGGTAGATGATGACGTTTTATATTAATCCACTTGCGGAAGCATTTATCTTTCTGTTCATTATTCGTTCCTCAGCTTCCATTCGAGCTCTTGACCCAGGGTAAGCTTTCATTTCAGCTCTTATGAACAGTATAAAAATCTCTCTCGCTAACATTTATATAAAAAAAATCAAATCAATTTAATTGGCTCATCATTGCTCAGTGCCTGTCGTCATTGAAACAGCATCGTCATCCTTGTGTTACCAGTTCATCAGCAACACTGCAACAGTAGGAATCAAAATTTAGTTGCATGTCGGGGCCTCCTTCTCCAGTGAGTTGTGACGTCTTCTTCTCCTTCCCCTTGTCACCTCAGCATCTGGTCTCTATTATCGCTGTTAACGAAATTTGTCAACTCCAGCAATGATTGATTAAGAGTGGGTTTTGATTTTTCGGAATAAGCTTCAGATTTGTGGTAATGACATGAATGTGCTAAAATGAATTCATTTCTTCTGTTGTTCTCGGTTTTTCTTGTTGGGTTAGTTCCTGATCTTTAGATTGCCTTTGCAGGATTACAGATGTACTGTTGAATAGTATGTCTCGTATTTCTTGGTTCATGAGAAGTGGGTGCAGACACTGCGGATTGATATTCTGATTTTTAGGACTGTCCACTAGTGGTCTCATTTCAAAACAAAAGCTGGGTCAGTGCCCTTCTTGAACTATTAGGCTATATTTTGTTTTGGCATTTCATTGTAAAAAAACTGCTTTTCACTTGTTTCAATATTATCTATACTACACATGCAAATTCCTATTTGAACGGAGGCTTATAAGAAGGCATCTGTGTTTGTACATGGTGGTGATGGCGCTGATTTCGAAATAGAAAAGACAAGAATCAAGAGTATAGTGTTTAATTAATTAAAGTTCAATTTTCATTTAGGAGATTAGATAGAAAAGTGAAAGTTAGGACATGGAAACTGTAAAGGTTTTCCAGAACCATCTGAAGAAGATGGTTTGCACAAATTTTTACAGTGTTAGAAATAAAAGGAATTAGAGAAAGAGAAAGCTTATTAGCAGTAACATGTAAATGTGGGACCATTTTATTTACGACTTCAGCCACATTTAACAGATTTCAAAATTGCTAAATCTCTAGCTAGGAGGAGGGGTATGAAGTAAGATTTTTCCATTAGTTAAGTGCTTAATTGTCCTCAAGATTTGTTTAAGCGCTAATCCATTCCTCGCGCCAAACTTTAGGAGCAAACATGTACCTTTTCCCATAAAAGAAAGTACAAATTTTTTAAATTAGAATCACAAAATATTATGTGAAACACTTGCATGTCAGGAGTTTCCTTAATTTTGAGATCTACAAAACTGAAAATGGGCAAATCATATCACTGTGGTCTTTATTGGACAATGATTGCCATGTGATCATGTGATAATGAATCAATTAAGAAAAAGTTAATTGTTTGCAGAAATGAGGTCTTCACGAAGTCTTCAAGTTTGGAAATTGGGAACTGTCAACTACTTAGAGGCACTTAAACTTCAGGAGAAGCTGGTTGCCGATCGAAAGGCTTCTAAGATTCCTGATACAATACTGTCCCTGCAACATCCCCCTACTTACACCCTCGGTAAACGTCGGACTGATCATAATTTATTGATCCCTACATCTGAACTCCAGAAGATAGGAGCTGAACTTCACTATACTCAAAGAGGCGGAGACATTACATATCACGGTCCGCGTCAGGCTGTTTTATACCCAATTATTTCTCTTCGTGATATTGGTCTTGGTGCCAGGAATTATGTGGAGAAACTTGAATCGACTATGATTGAATTGGCATTACTATATGGCGTGAAAGCTTGTGCTGGACAAAAAGGTGAGACTGGGGTTTGGGTTGGAGATAGAAAAATCGGTGCGATTGGAGTTCGTATATCGTCTGGTATTACTTCTCATGGATTGGCATTTAATATTGATCCTAATTTAAACTATTTTAAGAATATTGTACCCTGTGGGATTGTGGATAAAGAAGTAACATCTTTGAGAAGGGAGACAGGTGTTGTGCTTCCTTCTGATGAAGTAATTCATGAGCAGATGATTTCTTGTTTTGCACGAATTTTTGGTTTTAATAGTCTTATTTGGAAGGAAAATAATTCAGTATTATTAGATAATGGGAAGAGTGAAAGCTATGCGACTGATAATGCTTCATTTTCATGTAATGAGAAAACTGTATGAGATAATAGTTATTGTATACCTGACAGGTAACCTTTACACTGTGTAATTTATTTATTTATGGAGAAAGTTTGATAAGATTTTTGGATATTGTTCTGTTTTGTGAAAGTCGAATCTGTTTTAGAGAGATAAGCGATTTATAATGTGCATGTTGAGAAACAGTAACAGAAAACAGATTACTTTTGGATTCTAGATAGCCGGGGATTTTTTTATTTCCTCTGTTTAGAAATGTTGGACATATTTCAGGAATTGAGGGAAGAGAACCTAGAGAATAATTATAAGTCCAGTCCTGGGATCAGTGCCATCAATGAGAAAAATCTTCTTCCATTTTTTCGGCATCAAGGCAATATCCATTTGTTAGAAATAATGAAACTATGTTTTGCAACTCATTGAAGTTAAACATCCATAACCATGTTACTTTTTGAGGTTTGCAGTAATCTTCCGTTGAAGAAGCCTAAAAGTCATGCTGTATCTTATGTTCAGGTTCTGTGGAACGAAAACTCGACTCTTCTACAGGTAGAATCTGCAATCCACATGTTTGTATTCAAGGTGATGCCTCAGTCATGTTCTTATTCGAATACATCTCCTTGACAGCTGTTACCATAAACTTGTTTTCCTTACCCTCTTATGATTGCTTTTTATTCTGCTCAAGGCGACGAGGTTTATATATACATATATTACTCTAGATGTTGCTGAATAATTTGGCATGACTAAGCAGTGATGCTCAAATCACATAGTTAAATGGATTAAGGCTTACAAAATTTCTGAAGATTGTCTTTCCATAATGCTCCAAATATTGCTGATAGAGCTTGGACAGGTGGAAACTGATTTTACCATGTTTTCAAATCAATGTTCTATCTTAATTCCATCTCTCATACTTGGGAAAACCAGTGGCCATGAGGGGCATTTGAGTGAAAACATATTCATGAATCCAAAACAGATTTGTCAAGCCTGACAAGCCAGCTATTTAGTAGGGGCAAAAGGTTATTCTTTTTATTTTATTTTATTTTATTTTTTATAATTTTAGGCATGAGACAAATAGTTATTGAAGCCAGGTTTTATTCACAGTAATGGGGATCAACATGGGGAAACTTTGGATACAACACAAGTCAAGGTGATGCAAATCCTGCATGATAAGAAGTGAAATAGAGGAATATTGGGATTATTTATGCTGTGGAAAGCAGATTTGCTTAGCTGATTTTAGCTGTATTTGTTAGCTGAAAATAGAGGTGCATAACTAGTTAGTTATTCAATAGACAGAGTTAAAGAAAATGATATCTGATTTCTTCTCATGTGACATGAAATATTAAATTGAATATTTGCAGGGACTGCACAGAAGTCAGAGAAATATAATACTCAATTCAGTATCACATGATAGCTGCTTCCAAGTTCCACCCATTAAACAACAAAAGGCACATGACCAAATTACTGATAAATATAGAAAAGAAAATCTTTATAGTATATCTCATGTTAATTAGAATTAGGGCAATCAAATTATGTTTGTACCAGTTTAAATACATATTATAAGTGGAATTCTCTACCTGAATTTCTCTCCATAAATTTATCTTTCCACAAATTCAAGTGCAGGGATGTCCTTGGTCTAGTTAATGATCCCCTTGTTTGGGAATGTTTAGATCTACCCCATTTAACTGCAGAAGGAAGCTTCTATAATAAAGTCTCTGTATGATATTTTGCCCTTTTGTCTGTAGTTCCAAGGAGCATCACAACAGGTGGTCCCTGGTCAGGGATGGTTGAATTTAAGTAACCAAACTGAGTCTATTTAATAGCAGCTTTTTATATGTTACATGTAGTCAGAATTCAATGCGAGTATATGTAAGAAAAAAGAATTCAGTGTGTTGCCACCTTCCTTGAGAGAAATCATCATATGTCCTCCCTGCAAAGCATATCAGTTTCCTCTTCCTTCCAAAACCAGAACAGGATGAGACCCAGTGGAGCCTGGTTTGTTCTTTTTGCCTTGGTTCTTTCTCAAATTCTCATGTGTTCTCTACTTTCTGTTCACAATGACAGAAAGATCCATTCAGGAGACACTGATCGATCAAGAAAACTTCTAGTATCTGTCTCCTCGCTTTCAGCAAACATGAGCAATGCAAGTGGAGCTGCTAAAGCTGCCCAGAAAGCTTTGGACACTAGTCTAAGGAAGGCTCCACCAACGCTTTCAAACCCTATTCAGAACAAGTGACATCAACATTGTCATTTAGAGATCAAGAAAGAGAAACTCATTCTCTTTCTGAAATTTTTGCAGTTTTCCCTTAGTTATTATACTGTTTGACAGGTAGAAGAATTGGATCCCTATACAGTTCTTAATTTTTCGTTTTTAACTTCCCCTTTCCTTTAAATACTATGGCTCTGTAATTTATTTTACTAAAGTCTTTGTTTTCTTTGTAAATAAGCTGGAACTGTAATTTACAGGAACTCTGTAAGACTATATCAGATGTAGAATCAGTTTATTCAGAAAACATCCTCCAGTTTTTATCACTAGCCAATTAATCCATATCTAAGCCATATGTATTGATTTTATTTATTTATTTATTAATTCTTAGCTGCTGATTCTTTTATATTTATGTTTTACATTATCCTTTTCACCTTACATTGTTTCTCGTTACATTTCAATACTGATCAATTGGGATTGTTGGGACTGTATATTCTTGTCACCTGGTCAGACGCTAGTATCAGGTTTTTAGCTTTCAAATGACATATAAGCTAAGCTCTTAGCTTCTTGCATCCTTAGTTTATTCATAGCGTTTTATTTTTGTTATGTGAAAATCTTTCTAATTTTTTTTTTAATAAAACTAACTATTATCCCATTTTTATATAAAAACAATTCAATTAAAAGAGTAAAATAATAATTTAAATTACAATTTAATTTTTGATTTTATAATTAAATATTGAACTCATCTAGAAAAATTTGTTTCTATCAATTTAGGTAGATCTTATTTTTAGCACAAGTTAATTTCTTTATCTAGTAAAAATAATTAATTGATATTCTTTTACTTATTCTAATTTTTTACTTTTAGTATAATTTAATTTAATCTGACCAAAATTTAAACGTTTTAAAACCATTTATATTTACAAGAATATTATTAGATTATTATATTTAATTTTAAACTATAATATAAAATAAAAAAATTTAGTTAAAAATTCATCTCTATTATTATTGTATATTTATACAATAGAATCATATATTAAAAATAAAGAAACAAATTAATCCAATTTGATAAAAAAAATCAAACAGTCATATCATAATCTGTCTAAATAATATGTAATTAAATTTATGAAATGAATGCTGAAGTTGACAAGTTTATTACCAGTGAAGAAGATCATATGATAATTTTTATAGTTTAAGAATAGACTTTCATATCAATAATTCCAATGATATAATTTAATTTTAGTGTCTAATCAAATTAATTATTATTAAATATTTATTTATGTAATAATTTAAATTAAATTTTATAATAATTTAATAATATTATTAATTTTTGAAACTTTTAAATTTTTCTTAGATTAGATTGTGCTAAAAATAAAATACTAAACAAGTAATATTAATTAATTATTTTTATTAGATATTAAAATTAATTTGTGCTTAAAGTAAGATTTTATCCTATTTCAATAAAAAGAATTAATTTTGAACCAAGTTAAGCCTTAATAATAGGTTTAAAGATCAAATAGTAATTTTAAATTACCAGTGAATCCTTTATCGCCATTGACTCTGTAATAGTAATTAATCTTATAAATATTCAATAGAATTTAACGTAATAAAAAAAAATATAATGACCGACTTATATATGAAAACAAACCTCAAGGGCTAAATAATAATTAACCAAACTTATCGATACTAACAAATAAAAAACTCAGTAATTTGATATATTTCACTTAAATTATAAAATTACAAAAATAAACTAATTAACATGTTAACTAATGTAGTATGGCTTTAAAATTAAAATTCTAAAGTGATAAATATTTTCATTTAAAAAAGGTAATTACAATAATTTTACAAATAATACTTCAATCAATATACATTTAATTTTAAAATCAAATAAAACTTAAAAAAAAAAAATAAAGAAAAAGTCTTGGGTATTGATTGAATATGCTCAACCATTTTGATTTTAGAGGAATCTAACAAAAATAAATTGAAAGGTCATTTAAATCGTATTGAGTTTCAATATTATTATAAGCTTAGCATTAATATGCTTCAACTTTGACGTTCCATAAGCAACTGGCTTTCAATATGATTTAGCAATAAAGCAAACAAATAATTAAATTAAATAATGACAAATTAAAAAAAAAATCATCATTCCTGGCTCATAAATTTCATTATGATCAAAATCCCAAAAACTTATGGAAATTGGTATATTCATATAAGACGTAATTAAGCTCAATAATACCAAACCTAATTTGGAGAAACTGCTTAAACCGACCCGTTCCGTCACATCATATTCATCTTGGAAAAGTCCATGTTTGGATTCTGAGCCATGAGTTTCTTCAAGAGGTCCTGTTTCTCAATCTCATCACTTGTTGGAAGTCCTAGCAGCTTCTGTCGTTGATCAAACATCATCTTCTCGACAACACATCTAGCTTCAGGATCCAACTCAGAAAGCTTGCTCGGTTCTGGTTCAGCTTTTTGAGTATCAATCTCAGGACCACCTTTATACAAAGACTTCCACCAGTTCAGCCTGTCAACCTTTGTCATAAGCACAGATACCAGCCTTTGATCCTCTAAGTTCCAAAAACAATCATCAACTTTAACAGATTCAAAAACCTCTCCTTCAATTATTGGTGCTTGACCTTTGAGTCCTACTCTCAAGGACTTTTTCTTTATTTCGCATACAATTTGTCTTGATTTTGTTCCACAAGGGACTGGAACAGTAACAGTTACTTCTTGTAGAGTTTGTGTCCAAGAATGGTTCTCCATGTCTAGACCATTGCCATTGTTGGGAACAGGCAAGTTTCTCTTCTCGTTTTCTTTCTCTGGCTCCTTACCTACAGTTTTTGAGCAAGGAGATTTCTGGGTTTGGTCTTTTTGACCTTCTTCTTCATAATCTGAGAGGATTGCCATGATTAAGTTTCTTTCTTTTTCGGATTCGATGAGAGAACTAATGTGTCTAAATTAGTACTTGCAAGTGTACGAACCGAATGGTAGTTTGGGTAAGCTCATCACGAGGTCGATCTCACAAGAAATTGTAGAGCATATATTATAAAGACCAACTATCACACAGATTACTGAAAGTAAATATAAACACTCTAAGCCGATGTTTTGAGAATAATCTTAGTTTAATAAAAGAAATTAAATAACCAGAAAGTAAATATGCAACTAGAATGATTAATATGAACTATATGATAAAATAGCATTTAGTCTAGCTTTTACTTAGTAATCCCCTTAAGCCCTAATTTAACAAATGAGATGGTGATGTGTCTTTTCCCTAAGTCACTCAAGCTAATGATGCAACTTAGGTTTCTTATACCAACATAAATTAAAGTAAAGATGATGTCTCTAATACTTTTAACCTAAAAATTTTCATAACACATATTACTACTAAATTGATATGATGGTCAATCAATAATAATAGATGAAACTAATGAACATATGAAGGAAAAGAAATCATTCATTAAACTCAAAATATATAAGGTTTATACATAAGTAAAAAGTCAAACTAAACACTTATGGGACTTAGCCTAACATACTTAATTCAATGCTCATTGTAATTAAATAGAAAGACTTAAGATTCATAAAACAGAAAATTAAAACTCCCTCAAAGTTCAAAGGCTCTTCAAGGAATGAAGAAGATTGGTCATCTTTCTCCACGTCTTCGAAAATCTTCTCTAATTCTTCAAAGAATGATGCCACACAAGCTAGCAAGATGTCAAAGATGATGAACTCCAGAATTTTCTGCAGAGAATAATAGAACCCTTCTTCCCTAGAGATTCAATAGTCGAAGCACTCCCTATTCTAATTCATCTCTACTCCTTATAGAGATTCCCTTCTCTAGAGTTCTTTTCTCCACACACAACTCCTATAGTTTATCCCTTATTGTCCTAAACAAACTAAACAACTCAAATGATAATTATCCACTAATTACATAATAATTACTTAAACTCCCCTTTTTGGGCCTTAATGAATTAAGCTAGGCCTAAACTATTAATAGTCCACGTGTCTGATTCTCGAGCCTTTAATAGCAGTAGTCCAATTACGTCCATTAGTGCGTTTTAAGCTTAAATTCTCTTGTTTTGCATTATTTCCTGAATTTAGATAAGAAAAACTAAAGTGAGGTAAAACACATCTTTATACCATATTATATAGAAACAATTAATTAATGTTCTAAAATACTTTAAAATATCTATATACAATTTAGATCGATAATATACCCTCACACTTGAACTTTTACTTGTCCTCAAGTAAACAGTAACTTAAGAATCAATCGTTGCAAAAATTCAATAAAGCAATTCGTACTCAGCTCAAAAGTACTTACTATTCAAAAGAATCTCACTAATGCAGAAATTATGCAAATCAAAGAAAACTTGAATCATAAGAATCTTTCTAAAAAGGTTGTAAACTCAATCATAGTTAGTCAAAAGATTCAAGTATTCATCATTTACACATGTTCACAACAAATAGCTTAACTCATTATCAATGAATATAATTATAATGCATAACCCAAATTATGATAACCCTATTCAAGAAGGAAAACCTTAATGTTCAAATAGAGATCAATAGGCATTTACATTTTTCACTTGCTTTGCAAGCTCTTTTTCTTGAATTTTTTTTTCTTTTCACCCCTTAGATTTACTTGATACTCGAGGTTTCTTTCTTTCTTAATATGTTATGCCTTTTTATGCAAATACAAACATGGGTAATGAATGCACCTGGTTACTCAACAAAATAAAAATCAAGATGCTTTGCATACTCATAATTTCAATTGCCTTTTTACACGAAAATCAACATTGGTCATGAAGACCCCCGGTTACTCAGCAATTAAAACTAGCGGAGTAGAATTATTAACTTAGAGCTTTTAACTTACCCGTATCATTTCTCATAAACATAGGTAAACCATAATAATAGCAAGGGAATAATAACTTAAATCATACACTTCTAATCATACCCATGTCAAATGTTGCCAAACTACTAATCATGTTCTTATGCAAACAATGAACACTTGATCATTTAAGTGCAATCAACTCATGAGTTTACATTCATATAAGCTTAAAAATTAATTCAAAAACTCAAAGATTTATTATAATAGCATTCTTTCATTGATTCTTTAGTGTAGAATAATAACAAAAGCTAAGTATAGAATAGTTTTAAATTTTTTTACAAAAATTAATCAAAAGCTACTAAATACTTGGTATATATAACATAATTACTCTAAATCTTCTCCCACACTTATTTTAGACATTGCCCTCAATGTCTTAATCATAAAAAGAACACATAAAAGAGAAAAAGATAGAGTACTTCCTTTGGAAATTGAAGTGCCATTTAATCACCACTGGCCATAAGTAATCATCATCCCGTATAAATCTTAAACAAGCTTTAGAGAACCATCATTGATAAGAACTAATTAGCTTAAAATAAAATATCATAAATAAAACAGAATATAAAAGTTATTATTACAAAATAAATGCATAACAGAAATCCTAAATAACTATAAAGCATGGAAATCCTAATATAGCTAAAAATATCAAAGCAAATGCACTATGGTAACTAGATAGCTAAATCCTAAAACAAACCAAAAAAAAAAAACTTAGTACAAAACTAGAATCAATGATGAGGCGAGGATGATGGTGGTGAAGGAGCATCAAAGTCGACGGATTCGAAGTAGCAATCGAGTTTATATGCTTGTCAACGTTGACTCTTCTCCACATTAGCCAATCGAGAATCAAAGGCATCGAGCCGTTGGTTAACGTTGGTGTTCAGAAGTTGAGTTAAGACTTGGTGCCAACCTTGATTACCCCATTCTTGTCCTCTACTTTCTTTACTATCCGATTCTTCCTCTATATCATGTCTTGGTGGCTCATCTCTAGCCACACTACAACTACCTCCATTCGATCCGTGCTTAAAAGTAAGAGGACCACCATGACAATTTACCAAATTAGCTCTAATCAATACATTAGTATCTAAATTACCCGTGGAGGGTAATGCCTCATATGGAGAAGACTCCGGATCAAAACTACAAAGATACATAGCCAACCCTATAACAATATGTCATAACCCGATACAATTCTTAGGTTTAGCCGGTGTCCTTAGTAAACTTTGCATAATAAAGTACTTTGAAGAAATAGATTTATAGGTATCCAAACAACATAGAATATTTAGTTCTTGCTTCGTCACCTTATTTATCTCTTTCCTACGAAAGATGCCTCCACACATGAATTTTAAAATAAGCAAATAACAATAATCATTGAAGACATTATTTGGCATGTTATTAATATCATATTTGTCTTGACCCATTAGTTTTTTCCAAGACTTATCCAAATCAAACTTATGATGTTGCTCACAAGTACCTCATTTCTTTAAACCGAAAGCTTGGACAATTGCATCAATAGTAACAGTATAATTATGCCCAAACAATCTTACCTTAAACTCTTTGTCATTGGAAAGATCACAATGTAGAGTTGTGAAAAACTCTAAAGTTAATTCATTATATGATGGCAATGAGTTAAAGGCAAAATCTTTCTATCCTAATCTATCCAAGAGTATCATCATTCTCTCAAAAATATTTAACTTAACTAGAGAGGGAGCATCCAAGAACTTACATGAAACTTGCTCTCTTGAAGCAAGGCTAAGAAATCGATTGCCCTCTTCATGAGAATAAAGATTAAAAGGAGCTCCATAAGTTGCCTTTAAGCTTTGTTCTTCTTCATGAGAGCTTGACACTATCTCTTTCCTCTTTTTCTTTTTTGTTCTCTTCTTTGGGACCATTATTTACTTATGGAATGAGTAGAATAAGGATTGGTGGGTAAAGATTTTGAAGTTTTGGAAGAAAAATTGAGGTTTTTTATGGAGAGAGAAAGAAAAACGAGGAGAGAGAAAATATGAGGTGGTGTTAATGGAGGAAAGGAAAAAAAGAATAGAGTTCTATGTGAGGGTTAGGGTTTTGGGAAGGTGTGTTTTTGAATTCAAATAAAATTATTTTTGGTGTTTTGGTGGGAGAACAACTTTGGAGTCCTAATGTGTTTCAAATTAAAGTTGCTCAACTCTTTTTATTTTTTTGGGGTTCCACACCCCCCCACCGCGCCTGGCGGATGCGCCATGAGGTCGCAGCGTGCGCCAGGGCGCCGCTGCTGTGGACCTTGTGCAGATCCACGGCTCGCGGTGCTTGCTCGGGCCCGCGAGGTGCCGCTGCCGCGACCTCCAGGGAGCATCCGCGGCTCGCGGGTGCTTGTCCCGCGGGGTGCCGCTGTTGTGCACCTTGCGAGGGCCTTCGTGGCTCGCGCAATTTTTTTTTAAAATAAATAAATTTTAAAAACAAAAACCAGAATTGTATCTAATAATAATAGGAAAAAAAACTAAGCTATCAATGATGACTTGACTAGAATTAAGACTAAATTCCTAACTAAAGACAAGCATTGCAAGGGATACTCAAATCCTAACTAAATGACCCTTATATAATACACATAATCTTATAAATACTTGAAGCACAATATCGACTAGTAAATTAAGTGTTACCACATAAAGCTCCTTTGTTGTACTTGATGATCGTGCATGTGCTCGGATGGTTGAATCTCTTGCAGGTTCCTAAAAACAAAGTGAGAAAATACTTTAAATTGAAAACTAAAATAGTAAAAATAGAAAATATGTAATTTACAAGTGCTAAATTTATTGTCTATAGTTAGACATTGACAAAAGTTATTTCAAATTGGAGGTGCTTCAATGCACTCCACTTCATGTCCATAGGTCATCCCTTCATAGTATGGCTTTAAGCGATGACCATTAACTTTGAATTTTTCTTGGGTCTTAATGTTATGTAATTCCACCGCACTATGATTGAAAACCGTTATTACTTCGAAGGGTCTATTCCATCTGGATCTAAGCTTTCCTGGAAAAAGTTTAAAGCGTGAGTTAAATAATAATACTTTCATTCCAGGGACAAAAGATTTACGAAGTAAACTCTTATCATGTTGCTTCTTGGTCCTTTCTTTGTATAGCTTGGCATTCTCATATGCCTCAGTACGCATTTCTTCTAACTCATTTAGATGCAATAAACGCTCTTCACCTGCTTTAGTTAAGTCCATATTAAGCTCCTTAATAGCCCAATATGCTTTATGTTCTAATTCGACCGGTAAATGGCACACCTTGTCGTATACTAATCTATAAGGACTCATTCCAATCGGTGTTTTATAAGCCGTTCGATATGCCCACAGAGCATTATTCAAGTGCATAGCCCAATCTTTTCTAGATGGGCGCACTGATTTCTCAAGTATTGACTTAATTTATCTGTTGCTAACTTCCACCTGTCCTGATGTTTGTGGGTGATAAGGTATTGCAACTCTATGAGTTACTCCATATTTCTTTAATAAGGCGCTAAATGCCTTGTTGCAAAAATGTGTTCTCCCATCGCTAATGATTAGTCTAGGCGTTCTAAACCTGCTAAAAATATTATCTTTTACGAATTTGCAAATTATCTTAGCGTTATTAGTTCGTGTAGCTATTGCTTTTACCCATTTAGACACATAATTAACAGCAACAAGTATATATTCATAACTATGAGAAGGTGAAAATGGTCCTATAAAATCGATACCTCACACATCAAATAGTTCAACCACAAGATTAAAAGTCTGAGGCATTTCAGTTCATTTATTAATACTTCCACTTCTTTGGCACATATCAAATTTAGCACAAAAAATATGAGCATCTTTAAATAACGAAGGCTAGAAGAAACCTGATTGCAGAACCTTGTAGGCTGTTTTCTTACCACCAAAGTGATCCCCACAATGCATTTCATGGCAAAAGGCTAAAACGCTTTGTTGCTTATCTTCAAGAACACATCTTCTAATCATTTGATCGGAATAATGTTTAAACAAATACGGGTCATCCTAATAATAATGCCTACACCTTGATAGAAATTGTTTCTTTTCCTGCCAAGTTAAGTTAGTTCTCATAACACCACATGCCAAATAGTTCACAATGTCAGCATACCATGGCTCATGGCTTACTACAAAAAATTGTTCATCAGGAAAAGTCTCATTAATTACTTTTTTAGAACCAAAGTTATCAAAATCAGAAATCAACCTTGAAAGGTGATCTGCTACTACATTTTCACTCCCTTTTTTTATCTTTTATCTCTATATCAAACTCTTCCAATAAGAGCACCCACCTAATAAGTCGTGGTTTAGCATTAGGCTTAGTTAGAAGATATCTCAAAGCTGCATGATCTGAATGAACAATGACTTTAGATCCCACCAAGTAAGATCTAAATTTGTTTAGTGAATATACAACAACTAGAAATTCTTTTTCAGTTGTCGAATAGTTTACTTGAGCATCATCAAGAGTTTTACTAGCATAATATATTACATGTAATGCTTTATCAACTCTTTGGCCCAAGACCACTCCTATAGCATAATCAGATGCATCACACATGATTTTAAAGGGAAGAGACCAATCAGGTGCCACAATAACCGGTGCACTAGTCAATCTTTCTTTCAATATGTTAAAAGGAGATAGGCATGCATCATTAAAAATAAAGTTAATATCTTTAGCCAACAATTCAGTTAAAGGACGAGCGATTTTAGAAAAGTCTTTAATAAAACGCCTATAAAATCCTGCATGGCCAAGAAAACTTCTAATGCCCTTTACTGAAGTAGGAGGGGGCAATTTGGCAATTAAATCAATTTTTGCTTGGTCTACTTCAATAGCTTTACTAGAAACAACATGTCCTAGCACAATATCTTGTTTAACCATGAAATGACTCTTTTCCCAACTCAATGTTAAGTTACATTTAATGCATCTCTCAAGTACACGAGTCAGATTACTTAGACATGCATCAAATAAGGAACCAAAAACTGAGAAATCATCCATAAATACCTCGATGCAGTCTTCTAACATGTCAGAGAAAATAGAAAGCATACATCTTTGGAATGTTGCTGGAGCGTTGCACAGCCCAAAAGGCATTCTTCTAAACGCAAAAGTTCCAAAAGGACATGTAAAAGTTGTCCTTTCTTGATCTTCAGGTGCAATGGGTACCTTGTAATATCCTGAAAGTCCATCAAGAAAACAAGAAAATTCATGTCCTGCTAAACGCTCTAATATTTTATCAATAAAAGGAAGAGAAAAATGACCCTTCTTTGTTGCTGCGTTTAACTTTCTGTAATCAATACACATTCTCCACCCTGTTGTCATTCTTTTAGGGACTAACTCCCCTTTTTCATTTTTAACAACTGTTATGCCTGACTTTTTAGGCACTACATGAACAGGGCTTACCCAATTACTATCAATTATAGGGTATATAATACCCTAATCCAATAAATTATGAACTTCCTTTTTTACTACTTCTTTCATATTGGGATTAAGTCGTCGTTGTGTATCTCTAATCGCTTTAGAATTATCTTCTAAAATAATTTTATGCATACACATTGTTGGACTAATCCCCTTAATATGAGAAATTTCCCACCCAATAGCTTTTTTAAGTCTTCTTAATTCTCTAATAGTTGCCTCTTCCTCTAAAGGAGAAAGATCAGAGGCTATGATCACTGGATATATATTCTTTTCTCCTAAGAAGACATATTTAAGTGTGTTAGGCAACTCCTTAAGCTCAACCTTAGGTGGTTCATCAATAATTTCTGATTTGTTTTCAATGGGTAAATCTAAAAGTTCAATAGTGCTTTCATCAGATAACATTGGAATAACTTCATCTAACTTATCATGTATGTCTAAGACTTCTTCATCTAAACATTCTTCATGCTTTTCCAATGTTAATGCAACTTCTAACTTATCATCCTTATCCTGTAAATATGTTTCATAAATAAAATAATCCATGCAATCAACATATGAACATTCATCAATTGAAGTGCTAGGAGATATGGTTAGAGAATCAAACACTTTAAATTCTACAGTCTCTCAGACTGTCATAGTCAGCTTCTCATTGTCCACGTCAATAACTGTCTTGATAGCTGCCATGAAAGGTCTACCAAGGAGTATTGTTTGCTCCTTATCCCTTGCTAATGTTCCTTCCATGTCTAGAACCACAAAGTCAACATGGATTATCAGTTTTCCTACCTGAATCAACAAGTCTTCCACTATGCCTCTTGGATATTTAATTGACCTATCAGCCAGTTGCAAAGACATGGTGGTTGGCTTCAATTCTCCTAAGCCAAGTTGTGCATATGTTGAATATGACATCAAATTGATGCTTGCTCCCAAATCCAACATGGCTTTAGCAACCTTTTTGTCCCCCATTGTAATATCAACGGTAAAGCTCCCAGGGTCTTTCATCTTAGGAGGTAACTGTTGTTGGAGAACTGCACTTGTTGTTTTAGACACCATAACTTTTTCATTGTTTCCATATCTCCTCTTGTTGGAATTGAGTTCCTTAAAAAACTTAGCATAAGTTGGTATATTCCTAATCACATCCAATAAGGGCAAATTAATGTTAACTTTAGAAAGCATATCAAAAATTTCAAAAAATTGCTTATCATGTTTGCTTTCTTTCAATCTGTTCGGGAATAGAATAGGAGGCTTATAAGTCTCAGCTGCCTTATGAAACTCAGGTCCTGAAAATGTCTCATTATCTTTCTCTTTCTGTCCAAGATTGGGCTCTATTCTTCCTTCTTTTTATAAACCTCCTTCAGTTATCTCTACATCAACTAGTTCACCTTCTTTTGATGTACCTGCGTAAGAAGAATCTTTTTCAATTAGATTTTCAATATTATTATCAAATAACTCACAATCCTTAAGAATAGTGATTGCTTTAGCTTGCTCAGGTTGACTTGGCAATTTTTTTTTATTTTCTTATACCGCTTCAGTAATTTGCCCAATTTGAATTTTCAATCGCTTCACTGAAGCTTCTATGGAATTAGTTTTCTTCTCATTCCTCTCTATTCTATCATGGGTAGCCGTCATAAAAGATTGGAGTGTTTTCTCCAACTTGGTTTTCTTTGAGGGGCTTGTCCTTGATTAGGGAATGAAGGGTTTTAGTTCCTTGGGTATTGAGGCTCTTGATTCTGATACGAGGGCTGGTTTTGGTTCTTCAGTATTTGTGGTGGGTTATGATTGTTTTTTCTCTAGGAGAAATTTGGATGATTCCTCCATCCTGGATTATAAGTGTTGGAGTATGGATTATTCCTAGGTTGCCTAGGTTGATAAGATTCCATCAAGTTAACCTGTTCATAATCATCTCCTGCATAAGTCTCATAAGACGAACAAACGTTAGCACCATGACCATAAACATCACATATACTACATACCTTATTGCTTTGTACATTCTTAGTTGAAGCAAGAATCTTAACTTGTTTAGTTAACTCGGCTATTTGCATAGCCATCTCATTATTAGATACAACTTCATTCACTCCTACTCTTTTTGTTCTCACACTCTTTTGTTGTGAATTGGCTCATAACATCTCAAAGATGTCATAAACCTCATCAGCAGTTCTTTCTAGCATAGCACCCCTAGCTGCATTATCCACCATACATTGGTATTGTTGTGTTAAATCATCATAAAATAATTGGTTAGTAACAGGAAGTGGGTAACCATGGTGTGGGCATTGTAATAAAAGTGATTTGAAGCGGTTCCATGCTTTGTGAAAGGATTCAGTATCCTTTTGATAAAAATTGGAAATCTCAGCCCTTAATTCTTTGGTCTTTTGATGTGAGTAAAATTTACTCATAAATTTTTGATAAACTTCATCCCAAGTTCTCAAAGAATTAGGAGGCAAGGTCATTAACCAAGCCTTTGCTTTATCTTTTAATGAGTAAGGGAAACATCTCATCTTTAATTGATCTTCATTGAGTCCAGATAATGGGAATGCGTGAACTATAGCATAGAACTCTCTAATGAATGTCAATGCATCCTCACTAGGCATACCATAGAATGACGAGAGCATATTAAAATGGATGTTCTTAAGCTCATAATTCCTAAATGCATCGCCTAAGACTATGCATGAAGTAGTGTTACCAATTATCGGACGAGCATAGTCCTTCATGGCCATTTGCCTTTGCGCTGCAACTTCCCTTTAATCATTAGCCATTATCTCAACTTCTTCTTCCAACTCTTGTTCCAGCTTTTCTTCAAATTCAATTCCTCTTGGAGGTACAAACTCACTCTTTACCTCTTGGTCTCCTTCTGCTTTTTTAACAATTGATCTCAAGTTGTAGGGATTTTGAGTTGATGAATTACCTGATCTCGTTTTCCTGCTAGGCATACAAAATCAAAGGAAATTTTTTAGAAAAACTTAAAAATAAAATTTTTAAAAAATAAAACAGAAATAAATAACATACAACACATAAAAAACATAAAAAAAATTATATTTGATAATTAATCAATATAATATTGACACAATTCTCTGACAACGGCGCCAAAAACTGGATGTGTCTAAATTAATACTCGCAAGTGTATAAACCGAATGGTAGTTCGGGTAAGCTCACCACGAGGTCGACCTCACAAGGAATTGTAAAGCATATATTATAAAGACCAACTATCACACAGATTACTGAAAGTAAATATAAACACTCTAAGCCGATGTTTTGAGAATGGTCTTAGTTTAATAAAAGAAATTAAATAACCAGAAAGTAAATATGCTACTAGAATGATTAATATGAACTATATGATAAAATAACATTTAGTCTAGCTTTTACTTAGTAATCCTCTTAAGCCCTAATTTAACAAATGAGATGGTGATGTGCCTTTTCCCTAAGTCACTCAAGCTAATGATGCAACTTAGGTTTCTTATACCAACATAGATTAAAGTAAAGATGATGTCTCTAATACTTTTAACCTAAGGATTTTCATAACACATATTACTACTAAATTGATATGATAGTCAATCAATAATAATAGATGAAACTAATGAACATATGAAAGAAAAGAAATCATTCATTAAACTCAAAATATTTATGTTTATACATAAGTAAAAAGCCAAACTAAACACTTATGGGATTTAGCCTAACATACTTAATCCAATGATCATTGTAATTAAATAGAAAGACTTAAGATTCATAAAACAGAAAATTAAAACTCCCTCAAAGTTCAAAGGCTCTTCAAGGAATGAAGAAGATTGGTCATCTTTCTCCATGTCTTCGAAAAGCTTCTCTAGTTCTTCAAAGAATGATGCCACACAAACTAGCAAGATGTCAAAGATGACATCATCTCCAGAATTTTCTGCAGAGAATAATAGAACCCTTCTTCCCAGAGATTCAGTAGCCGAAGCACTCCCTATTCTAATTCATCTCTACTCCTTGTAGAGATTCCCTTCTCTAGAGTTCTTTTCTCCACACATAACTCCTATAGTTTATCCCTTATGTCCTAAACAAACTAAACAACTCAAATAATAATTATCCACTAATTACATAATAATTACTTAAACTCCCCTTTTTGGGCATTAATGAATTAAGCTAGGCCAAACTATTAATAGCACACGTGTCTAATTCTCGAGCCTTTAATAGCCGCAGTCCAATTACGCCCATTAGTGCGTTTTAAGCTCAAATTCTCATTTTTTGTATTATTTCCTAAATTTAGACAAGAAAAACTAAAGTAAGATAAAACACATCTTTATACCATATTATATATATATAGAAATAATTCATTAACACTCTAAAATACTCTTAAATATCTATATACAATTTAGATCGATCAAGAACTCGGACAAGTGAAGAACAATGGGAGGAATTCAAGTGTAGAATATGTGTTATTATGAGTATAAAAGGCGTAAAGAGACCCAAAAGAGTGGATTTTAAAATTCAAATCAGGTCAGGAAATCCAAATCTATCTTGAATTTGAAATTCCTTCTCACAATGCAAAAATATTTCTTACGACTACAAGTTGGCAAGGCCACCATTTAAACATTAAAAAAATTGTAATTGGTAGCATTTTATTTAACTCAAGAAATACTACACAATAAATAATCTTTTTTTCAGGAGAAAGTAAAGAAGTTATTGTAATTTTTCTAGGTTTTAAAAAGAATTTCCTAAAAAACTTACAAGACATTTTTCGGGGATTAATCTCCACGTCGTCGTTTAGTTCCTGGATGATTCATATTTGTTCCCGCCATCAACAGAGCGGTTAATTAACGGTTACCACCTTTCAGAAAATAAACTGCAGTAAACAAATTAACAAGCAAGCAAAATTTAGGATTAGCTCTCTCACTCTAGATTTGCACTTTTGGAGAAAAGATAGTTTTCTACAATGTCGATTATTTTCCTTCTCTTTTTGCCACTAATGATTTCTTCGGCTTATGCTGATTCGATCTCCACCGCAAATTACCCTTATGCTTTAGGTCAATTAGGTTCAACAAGGACCAGTTCTAGGCTTTCAAAACCTCTAATTGGTGATGATGATGGCAGGATTTATACTTGTTCTGATAGGATCTTTTTTGCATTTGAAAGTAATGGGTCCATTGCCTGGTCCTTACATTTGGCTTACACTTGCAATTCTAGCATGGCTCCAGTTCATGGTGGTAGAGGAAAGGTAAGCAATTTTTATGCATATTCTTATAGTTCAGACTTGATTATTGTATCCTTCTTCAAGATGTATTCTTAAGCACATTTGACAATTGGGTTTTTCAGTATTTTTCCCTACTTGTGGATCCAATTTTGACTTGATCTATGGTCTGGTCAGATATATTTGATTGCAGAGAACAGAGTTCTAAACATAAATTTGTTAAATTTGAGAACTTCTACACCTACATCAGAAGTTTTCTTTGGCCCAGAAAAAGGACAAGAAGGTGCAGGTGAAATTATAGGACTTGCAGTGAGTACATTGAGTTCATCAGTATTTATCAATATTAAGAATAGAGGCTTATTTGCTTATATGATGCGTGGACAACTATTATGGAGTGCTGGACCTGTGCTTTCTCAGTTTGGCTACCGTCTAGGTTGCAGGAAAGGGATTTCTGACTGTTATTTTAATTCTGTCCCTATGATTGATCGTTGCGAGGCTAGTTTATATGTAAGGTTTACTAATTCCTAATATTGTTTGAATTTTTCTTCTTTTTTTTATTACTTGGGCTTCGTGGGGTTTGAACTCCTAAACTCACATCTTCGAGATGACTGCAGTACCATTGATCCAGAGCTCATTGTTGTTTTTATCTACATTTAAGGTACTCAGTTTTTTTATGGACATTTGTGTATGTGTGTTTGCACTTGCAGATTTCAAATACTGCAGGAGAAGTTTATTCTTTGTCTCTACACAGTCCTCATTTCAATTGGGTTCAAGATTTGAGCTCATTTGACAGAGATTTTACTCTCACACCAGGAAACAATGGCCTTTTATATGTTACCGTACCCACCAAGGCTATTGTCTTGGCACTTGGTGTTTCTATGGGCGATATTTTATGGCAGAAAAATATTGGGCCATTTAGTGTAGTTGACTGCACACCAGTTGTGGATTCTAATGGTAAATATGTAATCCATGGAACTCAAGTCCCTCCTTAATAGTCTGTTTGACATCAAAGTTGCATCTGCTTTTGCAAGAACAATACCATTTTAACCTACAATAGTTCTAATGTAAACAATTGTGGCAGGTTGGATATCAATTGGTTCCTTGGATGGTTTTCTGTACTCGATATCACCAACTGGAGAAGTAAAGAAATTCACAAAAGCATCTGAATTGAATTATGTTATCCAAGTTAGTCCATTTCTTGATTGCTCTGGCTATGCAGTTTACATATCTCAGGCAGAGATGGTGGGGAAGGTTAGCCACATACTTGGCGAATATAATTATGTCTCAGCAATGATTCCTAAAGGAGTGGTCTTCACCTTAATGGTTCCGACAACTGGGGCGGTCTACTGGTCTGAAAGCTATCCTGGTATTTCAGTTTTGATTTATCAGAAGTTCGATTCTTTCTTTTGGTTTGATCTTCTCTCTTTAGAGCCTCTTTGGTGTTTTATCTCAAAAGAATACAGGTCTTTTTTCTTTCTTCTTATATTTTTTCATTTTGTTAATGGCAGGTCAGTTTTCATCCTCATTGTCACAAAGTGATCTGCAACATTTTGCATTCGATGAAGGAATACTTCTTGCTTTTATCACTGCTTCAAGTAAATTTCCATGACAGACTTATCAATTTATTGTAGAAAAGGGAAAGAAAAACTCTGGCTGTTTTATTAGACTTCTTTCAGTGGAGATTTCTGCAAAATCTGTATGTAAATGAATTCATATCTTTGGTTTGGTGAATGATGCAGGAACAGGCAACACACTGCCATGCCGTAGCAAAAGTAATATTTCATTCATCTACCTCTTCAATTTCTTTTTATTGCAAATTGTGCATAATCTTCTTGTATATGTCAACAGATGAGAAGCTTGTATCTATCTGCTCTCAAGCAAGGCCTAAGCATCTCAGAATTTACACAGGCGGGCTACAATTCTAAAATAGAAAATTCAAAATAAGAGTAACATGAATTTTTTCTAATGACTTGTCATGCAAAACCATTTTTTCTCTCTATTTCAGGTAATGAGAGGACAATAATGCTGTTCCTATTATACGAGTCCATAGTCTTGGTAGTTTTAGCAGGACTAGTCCGATTCTGCTGCATCTTCTGGAGCAAAAAGAAGCTACAACGTCAGGATTTGGCAGTTTTTCTGGAAAGACGAGTAAGATTCATTTCTTTGTTTTTCATCCTTGTCAAGTCCCCTGGTATAAGTATGAACTGTTTTTCTCTGAGCGAAACTGAATAATATGTTGCGTGAAAGTTGGCCTGTGATAAAACAGAATTATTACACCCTTTGTTCAACAGCGCTCTCTCCAACGCCAGAAGAAAGAACTAAGCAGAACAATAACAGAACTGGAGCAGAAGGCTGCAGAAGAAGCAGTTGGAAATCAAGCTATGGAAGAACTGGGAGATTTGGTACGAGAAAGACAAGGCATTGAAAGGAAGCTCTCAACAACTTACAGTTTAGGCAGGGATGGAGCTAGGCTGCAATCAAACTCAATCCTTCCAGTATATGATGGGAAGACAAGAAGTTACTCTTTTCAGAGTGCAAAGAAAGAAAGTTTCACTATTTTCCATACGTTAAGTGATACATCTTCTTCTGAAGAAAGAAGCAGTACCAGTGGCAGAGATTCTAGCAGTTGGGAAGTTGAAGAAGAAGAACCAATTGATAAGGCAAAAGCAAAAGCACCCATGAAAGAAGCGAAAAGTTCAAGTGATGATGATGGAAATTTTGTTATGGATTCAAAGAGTTCATCAGAGGCAGCTTCAAGCTCAAAATTGTTTTTAAATCAACTGTCTGTAGAATCGATGCAAAGAAGATGTAGCAAAAAAAGTCTCTGGTTGAAAAGGAGAAGGACCTTGTCATCAACTAACTAGAGTTTAATATATTGAGAAAACCTGTGGACATTCTGCAAATTCCACTTTTGTATTTAAATTCTCAGAATACATATGAAAACAACATTCAAGCTTTTTTAATTAAAATTGAGATAATAATAATAATAATAATAATAATAATAATAATAATAATAATAATAATATAAACTTTATGGTTTTGTATACTGTACAATTTAATGTCGAATTCTTTTTTCTTTTTCTTTTTCCTTCTAAAGAAACCTATTATATGATTCTTGCAAATTAACATTTTCTTTTCAATATTAACTAGATATTAGTATGCGAGATTAATAAAATAATTTTACTTTAATATTAAAAAATTTCAATAATCAACTTATATAATCTTAATTATATGAAATTAAGATAGTTTTAAAAAATCTATTTTCATAATAAAATCAGATAAAAGAATTTTATAATAGAGTTAAATTGTTTTAAATTATAATATAATATTTTTTATTTTTTTATTTTATATTATAGCTCAATATATAATATTTAAAAAATTTATAATTGATATATATACGATATTTTTATATTACTTAAAGTCAGCTTTTTAATTCCATTACCTTAGAAAAATATATTGACAATCATCTTTCCATAAAAAATATTATTTTATCTATAATAAATTTTTAATATTTGTACAGTTAATTTTCATGTTTGAATAATAAAATATAGTTTTATATACCAAAAAGTAAAAATATATATAGTCTTTTCAAAGAATTTCGTAAAATAAATCCTAAAATTTAGATAAACATAAATTTAAAAACAAAAATAATAGCTTTATGCAAAATATTCTAGCATAAAGTTAGTAGTGTCTAATTTTTATATTATCAAGTGTATAATAGAGTACAATCTTAATATAAAAATATGTATTGAAATTAAATAGAAAAGGAAGGTATTGGAATTTAAATTGCAAACTTAAACATTTAGACTATGAGAAAGTTCTCATGTAAAGAAACAGCATTAATTCATATAATACAAGACACTTAATATGACATAATTATTTTTAAGGAATATATAATATTGTTTGGAATACAAATTTTTAAATTAATAATAACTAAAAGGCATTGCATAATTATAGACTATTATTCTTATATTCTATTTTTACCTAACATATTTCTTTTTTCAATGGTGATTCTTAAAGGAAAAGGTCTCATATTTCTTTAGCCATGGAAGCATTAGATGTAGAAAGTTGAGTATAGTTATTATCTTTAAAAATATGAATCATCTTTAAAAAATTTCTTATATATTTAAATATTATATTTATCAATAAAGGGCAATGAAAACTTATCTTTATATTTCCGAGCTAAATTATTTACCGATAAACCAATTAAATAAATATTTGCAAGTGCATATATAAAAAATATTGTCCGACTACGTGAGTCTATATTTAAAAAAATGAAAATTTTATTAATCATGATGCAAAATTAATAAGTATAATGTTACAATCATTCTAATTCATATAAATACATAGTGGTTCTTTTAATGATCCGCAATTATTACACCATTCCTGTATGAGTTTGGTTTCACAATAATTTTCCTTCTTGTGTGAAAGGTCCTTCATGCTCCTGTATTGGAAAGCATTATTATTTTCAACGAATATTGAATCGAGGGTATAGAAGTAAAATGGAGTGTCTATGGATGGAACCCACGTGCTTTAAAGGATGTGTTGCTTTGGATTGTAAATCACAATCCCGTCCCCCCATGGTGTGAACATGGGATGGAAAATATATTGGTCGGGGACAAAAATATAATCTTGAAACGACGTCGTTATGGGGTGCTTTCTATGTGGCTAGAAAAAGTTAAATTGGTAAATCAACTTGTTGAAATCAATTGATTAAATATTATTCAGACTGTTTTCTCTTTTATTGTGTAAGAGATTAATGATTAGATAGATTATTTTTGTTGGCTTTTATTTATTTATTTATTTTATAATAAATATTGCCTATTTATTTTTTAAAATCAGACTTAGTCCTTTGCTATATATATATATTATATACATTGTAAAGGCTCTATACATTCTCAATTAACAAGTCCCTATATTATTTTTCTTCATAAAGGTTTGTGTTTTTAATATGTAATCCTTGCTGATTTAAATTTTATATTTATATATTATTTAAAATTATCAGTCTATTTATATTATATTTAATTAAAATTTATTTAAAAAAATTGAAAAAAATAATATAAAAATAATAAAGTTGAAAGGGATATTTTAGTATTACAAAATATATTAACTTACTAATATAAAATTTATTTAAAAAATTTATCTATTTTATTAAAATTTAATTTAGGTATAACTAATTTTATTTAAATTTAACTACTTATGATATTAAATTAACTTTTATTCCATTATAGATTCACATACAATTTATATAAATTTTATAAATTTCAACTAAGTTAATTTTTTGAAATTTGATTCATATAACTTAATATAAAAAATAATTTAAAAATTTTAGTGCCATTTCGTAGCTTGATTATTTAAATTATATGTAAGCCATTAAGTCCCAAATTCAATTGGCGCCGATTAATAAAAAGAATTATTTGAATAATTTTCATCTAATTCAGAAACAGAAAGAAAAACAATTATGATATCTTGGCCAAATGACGGAAAAAGGTGAAGACTACTCTGTTACTCGATGCATCTGATAATCGTCTCTTTCAAATAAATATACTCTAAAAATTAAAAGAAAAATAAAAAGGAAAAAGAAAACGAAAAGACTTTTTTGATTAGGGGGAAAAAAAATAAAAATCAAACAGATCCGGAGTTGGATTCACTTTCCCGTAGACACCGAAACGATAGCTTGTCACTCATCTTCTCAGGTAACTAACTATAAACCTCACTTTCATGCAATATACCCTAATTCCACTTTTTCTATTTCAATTATTAGCTCAATTTTAATTCATTATTGTTCCTAATTGGAAGATAATTATTAGCAATGTTTATGTCTTTTTAAGGTTTGATTTTCATTTCTAGTTGCAATTCAATTCATTGCACCATGCGATTTTTTTTTATATCAAATAAGGGATCAGACCGCTCTTAGAAAGATGAAAGAAAAACAAACTCTCATAGTTCGGAGCCCAGCTCTAACTACTACTTCTTCGTGAGTGAGGTGAGGTACTTCTTTCGTTTTGAATAGGGGTCGCCCCTTTTTGGTTTGAAGCAGCCACGGCTTTTGTCGTAGTCAGTTCAAACACATAAACCCAGTCCACTTGCAGCCATGTTGATCAAAATGACTAAGTTTCATGACTGGTTGAATTTATACTCTTTATCTCTTTGTGTAACTTTTTTTATGCTCTATTAGAGAATACTCTGGGAAAGTTATGTTTTTTCATATGTTTATATTTATTGTTGTTGTTGTTGTTGTTGTTGGAATGGTTGAGATGATGTATCATTGTTGCTCTTGCTTTTATTTCTTTTTCTGTTTGGTAATCTTCTGATTTTGATAATGTTTTAGGTTTTTTTCCTTTTTCAAAAATAGACTAATTTCTTCGTCTGTGTAGTGTAAAACACATGATTAGAATTAGTTTTGAAGATTGGGTTACTATGCGTAATGGCCCTACTGGGACTACCTTTTACATTTTTAGTTGCTGCTTAATTTGAAAGGCTAACTTGGTGTTCTAATAGTTGTTAAGGTTTCTAAGGAGGTGCAGGGTTCAACCCCTCACAATCTCCTATCTTTAATATATGTATGATTGCACTCACATACATTCATAGTAATATTTTTTCATGTGTGATGTACTGTAGTTTCTGCTCAAATATTTGGTGATATTGTGCAGATTACTTGTAGCACTTCAGTTTGTGCCTGGTTTACAGGAGAAGGTACTTATTCTGTCTATGGAAACTGAGGATATGATTAGCCTCCCAGATTCTACCAATTCTGGAGATGGCATTGAGAACAATGAACTTGATCAGCCTGAATCTGGGCCAGGTGAAGCAGAATCTCAACCTAGTAATTACGAGGCTGAAGAAGGCATGATAGATGGGCACAATATGGGGCTCAATGAAGTTGATATTGGAAATAAAACAGAAACAAGCGATCCAGAGAAGTTGGAGCTCAATCAAAATGATTTTGGGGCTGAAGAATGTACAAAAGGATCAAAAGATTCGGAGTTAAATGAAGAAAATGTTAAAACTGAAGAATGTTCAGCAGTGCAGGAAAATTTGGGAGAGAATTTAGTTGATGCTGTAACAGAAGAAGATACAATAGATCGGGATTATTTGTTTCTCAATCAAGGTGTTGTTAGAGAAGAAGGCGCCCAGTGTCTGGTGGAAACAGATGTTGACATGGATTTGGTTGATTCCCCTGTCATGCAAGTGAATATTGAAGTCGCTGAGGCTGTTGCAGTTTCTGGAAACTTGAGTAGCTTTGGCTTTAGATTGAATGCTCAGAATAGTTGCCTTGATACCCAAAATGAGAGTCTTATCCAAAACCACATGATGAAGGGTGGTCGTATCCTGTTTTTACTTACATCTTTTGTACTAGGTCTCTTTCAACTCAACAGCATATGGACATGTTAGCTATAAGAATTCAATAAAAATGAGCTTTGCATCCAAAATTCCAGACTTGTAAGCTGCAAAGAACTTAAGTGGATGATTTCCACTACATGTCATCTGCCTTTATGTTCTGATTCACTCATGTGCTTTCCATAATTCAATATGATAGATGTATCAGGTGTTAAGAGAGCAAGGATTGCATATAATGAACAACAACCTTCCGTGCATGTCACTTACAATTCATTAACAAGGTCAGGGTGGAAATACTCATTATATCTCACAAATCCAAGAATTTAGAGCTGTATGTCTTGGGTTCTCCTTTAAGTGTTTATGACTATTATATTTCTGGACTGAACGAGAGGCATGTGTACTAAAACAATTAGGTTGGTATTTTGATCAGTTTTATTATCTGTACTTTGTTGCACTTCATACAGAGCTAGCAAACGTAAGTTGGAGGAACTGTTACAGCAGTGGTCAGAGTGGCATGTACAACGTGGTTCATCATCTCAAGTAAGTACATGTTCTGCATGAACTGAAATGGTTTGTGTTTGGTTCAAAGATGAAGTGCAATTTCTGACTTTTTCATCCTTCTGGAGTGACTTAAGTGTCATGTGAAACTGCTAGGATATGCTTCTCTTTTGATTTTAGAATTCTTAGCTTAACATACATAGCATAAATTTGATTCACCACACTTTAACTTCTAGCACAAGCCAATTGTTCATTCCTATGGGAATATGGTGGTGAGAATGTTTGCATCCTGTTCTGCCATCTTATTATTTCCAAACTTGACATGCCATTTTGCCAGCACTCTGCTATGGTTCATAGCACCAATTAAGGCCCTTACAAAGGTAAAGTAGTGAAGCAAATCAGTAGCACTGATGAACATTTGTCGCTTGTCATAGATTGTATGTTATCTGGAATATAGAATGTTAATTCCTTGTGTAAGAAACTGCAAATGGCTTCTTGCTTTTGGTGTTCCTAAAGAACTGCAGTGAAGGTGTTTCTACATTGTGCTCTAAAGGATTCATGGGTTCTACTTACTGAAAACTAACTTAATCTTCTGGATAGAGAATGTATGCAGTTATCGTGATAGTCTGTTGCTATTTACTTGTGCCCTCAATTTGTATCTTAAAGGAACTGGTCTGAATTATTATTTTACAGGACTTGAATGAAGTGCTAGAGTCCGGTGAAGAAACATACTTTCCTGCTCTATGTGTTGGCACTGAAAAATCCTCTGCAGTGGTAAAAGTTTACACTTTAATTCTGACCTTGCCTATATCCAACTTGTGGACTGAAATTATCTCTATGTTTTGTTTTGGAAGTTATTGGCATTTCCCTTTATTTTCACTGCTAACGTGTCAACGATTTCTTCATTATGCAATGTAAAAGAGTGGACTGATAAGTATGCCCTGTTGTCCTTCATGTTATTATTTCCCTGATTTGGAGGGGTTCTAACAATTCTAGTGTGCCTTAATCTGAATTATCAAAATCAAACTAATGTTAATTATAGACTAGGAATTCACAATTTTGTTAACTCCAAACTATCTTTCAAAATCAAAATAATGTATTTTTGTTGTCTGACTTAAAAGACAATGTTTTTCAGTTTCATTTGCTTTTACTTATATGGGCAGGAATAAGTATGGTAGGAAGGTGTTTTGATTTTTGTTGTACAAATTCCTAGGAAAAAAATTCATGATGGGTGATGTTGATAGAAGAGGTTTGAGATTTCCATTATGAACATTATAGAGAGGCTCCAATAGGTTTGAACTAGAAATAATGTGGGTATAATGCAACAAGGATGCCTTTCCTAGGGAACCACATTAGTAGTGCACTACCACCTTTTGGTAGTGCATGAAGGATATTTGATAATACTTGATCAAGTTCATTAACCACATTAGTAGTGCACTACCACCTTTTTGGTAGTGCATGAAGGATATTTGATAATGCTTGATCAAGTTCATTGTTGAACATGAAATGTGTAATATTTCTTTTATCCCTTTGGTATATAAATGACATGGCTTTGATATTTATATTATCATGGACTATTGATTCTCTTCATGTCCTAAGACTAATAAAGAAGAATCCCCTATTTGGTGAACCATAAATAGTACCACGAAGTCCTCTTTTTGTATCAGAAAATCTTACATGGATCTCATGGAGATCCTACTTGTATCTTAGTATTTTATATAACCAATCTATACTTGTAAGTTGTAACAACATTAGCACTCTGGAGTTTCTTCTAATTTGTCATCTTTCAATAGAAGCTATTTCTGTTGATGTTCCTAATTCTTATGATTTTTTGTTATAGAATTACATCCTCCTTTTGTTGATGCGCTTGGGTCTTGGTTTACCCTTCTCAAATTCGTGTACTTGATATTCAAAAAGAGTTCCTTCTATGTGGAACACTGTACTTTTGGACCTTATCCTCTTCATTCCACTCTTTAAAGAGTGGACTTGTTTGCCCTAAGAGTGGACTTGTTTGGATTTCTACTATGATGTGGTAGCAGTTATGGAATTAAGAGATTGAATAGGAGTCTATGCCAAAGATGGCTAGGTTGAGACTTGAACATCAAAGAATTTTTAGGGTTTATAAAAAACCTCTAACATTAATTAAGTTGATAAGATAAGATGACTGCTGGAAAGTAGTATAAAAGACTTATACTAGGTTATATCACATTAAAAATCTTAGCGCCTGAATACTTCTATACCCTATTTAATCAAAATACTCATCTAACTTAAAAGTCGCATGACTATTTTATTGACTAAAATAATACTAAGCTGAAGTAAATAATCAAATAGCAATACTAGAAAAAGGGTATGCTCCTCCATTACACCATATTATAAGTAGCAATATCACTTTGTTAGATGGTGTGTCCACTAAGAGTAATTTGTCTTTGTTGGTTTTCTATCACCCAATAGGATACAAAGTTATGTTGTTTGAGTCTTCATTTTTTTATCATGTCTACTTCTTCCTTAAAGGGTTATTTTTTATATGCAGTCTTTCTGGATAGAGAACCAAACAAAGAAACAGCTGAATAATGATTTAATTTCTTCGGATAGTGACTCTGTGCCTCTTTATGATCGTGGCTTTGCAATAGGTTTGACTTCAACAGATGGCCCAAGTAATGTTGAAGGGTAATAATCTTTTATCTTCTGTATCATAGCAATAACTTTTGAGATCTAGCCTCTTGGCTTTGAGCTTCTTATATGCTCAAGTTACTCGGTTATCTAATGGTATGATTGAAGTCAATTCCTTTTCTCTTATATGTATCATATGCAGGTTCAGTTGGTTAAAATATATAACTTTTCATTTAAAGCAAGCATGAGATTAACATTTGCATTAACGATTTATAATCATTGCATGGCACGTATTGGAATGAAGGATAATAGCTAAATGTATATTTGGACACCTAAATTTTGGCCATTTGATCACCTTAACATCCTTAACTTTTGATATAACTTTTAGACACCTTAACTTGTTTCTTTTATAATAGTTAAACACTTCTTGACATGTGACTTCATTCAACATGTTCATCTGTACTGTACAATAGTGTTTAAATATTATCAGAGTATATATTAGGTTAAATCGAAAGTTAAAGGTGTTTAAGATGTTATGAAAATAGAGTCTAGGTGTTTGTTAGGTTACCTTACAAGGGGTGTGTGTGTGTGTTTTACGTATTGCTTTCTATGCGTGCATATTCGACATCATTTGGTTTTCTAGACTTTCTTTTGATAGTGTAATGCAAAGATGTACGTGGTTGGAACCCTCATTGGTGTCGTGTAGATCTAGCTTTTAAAAGTGAATCAAAATAAGTGTGGGTTTGGGGTTGTTGTTGGGTGTTAAAATAAGTCATTGATAATGTATCAATTACACTCTTAATGAATCTTTTGCTAAGGACTTAGTGCTCCTTTATTTATTATTCTACTTTCATCATTTTTTCCAATTTTTGTTTTTGTTTATTTTTTTCTTGATATCTGTAGTTTCACGTTTATACTTGTAATTTACAGTTGTCTCATATCTGGCTTCTTAGTTTGGCTTCAGAAGCATACTCCCTTCAGTGTTCTACTTGCTTCCTTTGTTCGTTATGTTGGAGAAACCAGCATTTTTAATATCTTACTTCTGTTTATATAGAGGCCTGGAAATAGTGAACGAGGCTGCTCGCTGTTTCAACTGTGGATCTTACAGCCATGCTCTAAAGGAGTGCCCTAAGCCTCGTAATAATGCTGCTGTTAATAATGCTCGAAAGCAGCATAAGTCGAAAAGGAATCAAAATGCTGGCTCGCGCAATGGAACTCGTTATTATCAGAGTTCCTCTGGCGGAAAATACGAAGGATTAAAGCCAGGTTCTCTCGATGCTGAGACAAGAAGACTTTTGGGTCTTGGGGTAAGCGCTGGCGTCTCTAAATTAAACTCTATGGTGTGATTTCATATTCTAGAGGTTTAGTATTCTATGAATACGACCAACTTATATCTGGTTTAATGCTAGAGCATCTAGCCAAAAATTTAAGATAATAGGCAAAGATGCCCGTATGCCATGTTAGGCTTTGTGCAACTCCACACTCGCTTTATGGACTTGATCGTAGGTGTAAGGCCTAGTTGGTGAATAGTGATGACAATAAATATGCAAGGCAAAAATGACGATTTGAGAATCAATCAGCGGTGTTTCTTTTTTTTTTTTTATGTCAAACAATATAGTGGCTTTTCTGTTTGATGTACACATTTGAAGGGAGAATATTCACACTAGAGCAGATTATATATGAAGTTTTATTGAGGATCATCATTGTTGGCCTTTTGGATTTTGATGGTATTTTTTGGTGAATGAACGATGCATTTCGAGGAAATCTTATTAAGAAGTTTGAAATTCTTTTATCTGCTTATATGTTCAGTTTTTCTTAACATGTGTCACTCCATACTGAGTAATAAATAAATAAGGTTTGTTTTTTCTGGTCACCAGGCCAATAAATAATAAGGGAATGTTTTGGTCCTACTGCTTCTAAATTAACTGTCATGGATGACAAATGAGCTTATGAGTGAGAATCAGAAGCTATCCTTGTCATAATGTGTACTGCAAGTTTTGTATAATAGTCAGACATTTGCAGTTATGAAGGTTGACCATTTATTTTCAGAGTCTTCTCAGTAGGAACATCTTTCTAGGGAACTTTTGTCTGGTATGATAGTGGCTATAGGCTATCATTCACCTTAGTTTTAGGTCCTGAGCTGGCACATTGCCAAGTTCCATCTGTTCTTAATTCGGGCCGCCTTGGAACCTAGAGCAGACCCCAGCAGAAAAGGATAAGTGTGGTACTCATTTGTGCAAGACAAATATCTACATGGAACCCAACTTCCTTCAGTGCACCCCATCCTAAAAAAGGGATGGGGGGACAGAGAGGAAAGATGAGAAGGAAAACCAACTTTTTTGTTTGTGCCTTTATGAACCTTAATTTTGCATGTTGGCTTTCGTAAAATGTCAGTCCTGATTTCCAGAATCTTGTTCCTTGTAACTTCATGAGCTTCAGTATTGTGTTGATCTTAGAATTTTTAAGCACCTGAAGATGCTTCAATTTTTTTGTTGATAATTATTGCTGAAATTGCTTTAATTCTTTTTATTGTCTACAGGAGCTTGATCCACCTCCTTGGCTTAACAGAATGCGGGAACTAGGATATCCCCCAGGATATCTAGGTAATCTCTTAACTTGCTTATCTATTTTTCCAGTCTTTTCAATTTTAGTGCTCCTACTGACAGGAAATGGCCCTGTACTATCTTGGGAATTTGTTGACCATTCATTTTGTTACTACTATCCAACATTAGGGAGTTTTAGTGATTGGGTACTTGAGGATCATGGTATCGTTTGATCGTCGCATATGGTTGAGAATACAATTCAATTCTTAGTTTTATGTACGTAGCATTTGTAAATTGGATATATAAGTTAGTATGAGCTGTGGTTTAGATCTGGAAATAGTTACCTGGCTAATGCATTCCGTACTGATATTGTTCTGCACATTACTCGTGCACGTATAAATGTGCCAGTGCATGAGAGCACCTCTTATTGTCAAAGTGGAGGAGTCTGAAAAAGGACTTGACAATATCCACAAATTAGAGATTCTTTTGCTTCCCAATGTATGAAACAGAATATTCTGTGCTCAATGGTCATAATTATCACAAGGGTGACGATGTTTATAATAGGAGAGCCTCTGTTATAACCAATCTCAGCAAACATTATGGCAAAATGCACTAAGATGCTAATAAGGGGTCTGTCCATTGCAATAGATTTGTATTGTGGTTTGTTTTAGACCAATGTACTCAAATGGTTTCTTGATATTATAAGCTGTAGGCTGCAAGTATATTCTGTTTATGCCATGATACCACATTCTGACTACAAGTTTCAGACCCAGATGATGAGGATCAACCTTCAGGCATCATAATATTCGCTGATGGAGATATCAAGGATGAACAGGAGGATGGAGAAATCATTGAAACAGAAAATCCTGATCCACCAAGGAAAATGGCGGTTGAATTCCCAGGAATAAATGCACCAATCCCTGAAAATGCTGATGAAAGACTTTGGGAAACTGGGCCTTCAAGTTATAATTCATTTAGGAATCGACCGTTCCGTAAATCAGACCATTCTTCAGAAACTATTAGCAGATGGCATCACCACGAACAAAGAGGCTCTAGGGATTCCATTGATGAGGGGCCTCCTGGTGTTGACCCAGTCTTCAGTCCATCTAGTTTCCCCCCAAGATATGGTAATTATGATTCCAGTTACAGTTCTGACAGCCTTAGAGGTTCAACAGCATCCCTTCCGAGATCACGTTCTGAAAAAGGAAGGAGGAGCCCTGTGGTATATGAAGATTTTGCTAGTCATAGTTCATCACCATTCTCGTCTTTAAACAAACGATCTTCACCCAAGGATAATGACTCGGATAGATTGGAGAGTGAGACTGATGAGAGGTGGAATTACTCTCGACTGGATTATTCATACCGAAGCATTGATGAGCATGACCGCTACGAATATGATCGCCACCGCCATCGTAGTAGGAGGTGAGTCACAGTATATAATGTTGTAACATTATGGCATAGATGTGATTTAACTTTGTAAAAAAAAAGAAAATTGAAAAACAAGATGAGGAATTTGTTTTAGTTTTTCTCCCAACAGGAGTTGCATAGTTCTTTCTTCAGCAACAGGGGAAAAGGGGTCAAAAGGCTGTTGTACAAATAATTAGATGGGGTATTTGGTAGTTGATATTTGTTTACTTTACAGCAATGCGTTCCTAAGGCCTTAAATTCTGTTGTAGGATTCATTCGGAAATAGTTGTTGATGCTACTGCTGCTATTGCAAATTGTGTTTTTGGGAATTCTTTTTGTGCAGATCGTGATGCAGAAATTGGAGATGGACTGTGTAAACTTGAGAGACACAATTGCTGCAATTTTGATCATGGATTTGCATCATTTTTGTCATAGATGGTATTCTTATCATGGACGATGGATAACATTGTCTTTGAAACAAGTGAATTTCCAAGCACTGAAACGCCCACACACAATAGAGCCTTAGAATGTAAGGCTCAGAAGAAGTTTGGTGACCTCTAAATGTGAGTTTTGCATTGAGCTTGGAAAAGTGCCTTTCCAATTTCATTTTTTATTTTAAATGATTTCCTCAGTTTTGAAAAATTGCTTTCCTAAAGGCAGGTAAATGGATTATTTTTTAAAAGCGGTTTATAAAAAATTTTAAATATCAATATACTAAATTAAAAAAATTTCAAATCTGTTTTTTTGAATATTTAATAGATTAAACACATTTTAATAGTGTTTCTGATAGTAATTTTTTATTTTAAAGAGTATAATTTCTATAATAAAGAATATTCATATAGAGTAAAATATTTTATTTAAGTTCAATAGATTATATTTTATTTTTATTTCTATAAGTATTAATAGATTAATTTTTGCTGTTTCTCTTTTTTATTTTGATTAATAGAAAAATGAGAATTATAAATATTAATTAAATCAAATGTATATAAATTTTTAGTGCATTTATTATATAAAATAGAAAATGAATTTTAGTTTTTTATATGTATTTTATATTTAAAAAATATAATTGAAGCGTTATTTTATCACATAATTTTTTAAAGTAAAAAGTTTGAAATATATAAAAAAAAATGTATTGCAGATCTCTCAATCATTGATATTTTATTGTTGGCATCAGTTTTATAAAATTGTTTTGATCTCATCATTTAAAAGTATTAAACAATTAAAGTTAGTGTTCTTGGTTTTATTCTACTCGTTTATTTGAAGTTTGATTGTTTGTATTTGTTACTTAATTTTAAATTTTAAATTTCAACATAAAATTATAAAATTATGATAATCCATTTGTTGATCCAAATGTGCTTTAGAGATATTTTAGGTTGGCTGATTTTCTCATTCACGAGAATTTTCAAGTTTTATCATTTACCAATATTATTGGGATATGACTATCACAATGTTGCACATCTATTAATTCAGAAATTATAATATTCCAGAATTTATTCTAAATTCTTTTAAGAAATTATATAATCTCAGTGATTTTTTGTTTAGGATTAATACCTTTTGTTTAACGGTCCAAATTTGGACTAAGACCTTATTCATTTATTCACTAGAATTAGGAGTAAGGGTTAAATAATATTTACTCTTTTAGATTTGGTCTTTCTGTTTTTTTTTTTTTTTTAATTATTATATCAACATCCTTTTAAATTTTAAAAATTAACTATTACATATTTCATATTAGTTAAAGGATTAAACTGGTAATTTAATATTACTATTTAATCTTTAGATTTATCATTAAATATTAAATTCATTCAAAATTCGTTTTTGTACCAAAATAAAGTAAATCTTATTTCTAATACAAGTTAGTTTAGAGTCTAAAAGTAATAATAATTTTTAACTATTTATTTTATTTAAAAATTTAAATTAAACTTTTAATAATAAATTTAAGAATCAAATTGTAATTTTAAATTATCAATTTAGTCTTTAGACTAATATTAAGAAGTGGTAATTAGTTTTATTAAAACTTAAGAGAGTCTTGATATAATAATAAAAATCTAGAAATCAACTTGTGTATTTGCCTTAAACCTTAAAGTTAAATAGTAGTAGTCCTAACATTAATAATGAATTCAATTTTACAAACTCTTAAACAATTAGGGCTTTCATTTTTTTTGGCCTAATTACCAATTAATTTCTAGTTTTTTGCGCTTTCAATTTTTTAACAAAAATATTTTCGGTGAGATTTTTTGAATTTTTACGGTGATGACGCTTATGTGGCACGCACATGTGGCAACCATAGATATTAGTAAGAAAAAAAGGGTTAATTAGCAAAATTCATTTGCTGAGTCCTAAATTAAATTAAATGATGCATTTTGAGAAGGGAATTTAAAATTACAATAACAAATAAATGAAAGAAAACCCTAGGATTTGGGTGGTTTCTTCCCTATCTCCTCCAATTGAGATTATGGTTTTCATAGCATAAGAAGAATAGAAAACAGTCTCTCTTCAATAGTCTGACACTTAAGGAGTAAATCTGAAACTCATCCACTAATTATCGCTAAATCGAATATCAAGTGGTAGTTTTATTTCAGTTTCATCGTTGCTCAAAGCTAATTGCAAACATGGTCCCTGCATGTTGTGTACATCACGGACGTTAGAAAACCCTGGACGAAGGTTCCTTCATTGTCCTTTAATGCAACAGGTGAAGTTGTTTTCTTAAATTAAATGATGTTTGTGATATGTTACTTTGCACGTATACTAACATCGTATTTGTGTTTATCTTTGTTTATAGAATAGAGACTGTCATTTCTTCAAATGGGTTAAAGAATCCTATGTTGGGAAGATTAGGAAAGCTTTAGTTGAGATAGTGAGTAAAAAGTTGCTTTTAAAAGAGAAGCTGAAGGTTGAAGGAGCTAAGCAACTTTTTTAGAACATAAGGTGAAGAATTTTAAAGCTAGTAATCAAAATTTATTATGTGAATTATATAATATGAAGGCAAAGCTTTGATGGAGATTGAGAGAAAGAAGTTGTTTTTAGCTAACAAGAGTTTAAGCCATGAACTGGTGCAAATGAGGAGGAAATTTGCAGTAGCAAAGATTATGCTTGTAACCATCAAATGCACCCTAATATCCTCAAGCATGTCAATGATTGCCTTAGTCCTAGATTTAACTATGTAACCATTAAAGGTTTCATACATATTATTGTCTAATGTATTAGATTTATTGAAACTTGAAATAAAGGACTTACAAAAGACATTAGGATTTCTACTTAGAAAAGCTTCATATGCATCAACATATTCGGCCTTCAGATCCTTTAATTTACTGTAGAATTCAAATTCACATGTATTTTTGCCTGCATCCCAGAATAATTTTTTTATACTTAGGCCCATCATAAACCTTATTCTAGTTAGCATAAATATATCGTATACAATTGCGATCTTTAGCATTTAGAGCCAAATTCCTTATTGCATTTATGCATCCCTACCATGTGAAGGAAATGTCAAAAATTTAAACTATGTTAAAGAAATACAAGTGAAATAAATACTGCCAATTTATAAAGAAGGTACAAGTACATACCTTTTGTTGGTCACTTATGAATGACCAACCAAGCCCATCCATTATAGCCAGCTCCTCAAATATTTAACGAAATCATGTCGATATGACTTTATTTTCACGTTCAACAACTGCCCATGCCACTGGATACATCTTATTATTAGCATCTTTAACAACTATTGAAACTAATGCTCCCTTAACATTGTTTTCAAGAAACATGCACTAAACCCTAACATATACCTATAACCACCTAGAAAATCCTTAACTAATGCATTGAACAGAATAAGAAAACCTCTAAAATACATAATTTCCTTCAACATCAACCTCTGAAGGAAGTCAAACCTGCCTTCAACTCAAACCTGCCTTCCTTGTCCATTTTCTTCAATTCAGCTTCATATGACCTCAACTTCTCATAGTATTATACAAATGAGCCTCTCAAGTTGTTTAGGGCTTTCCACTTATCCTGTAGCAAGTCATTAAAGTTACATTTACATCGGATGTTAACTTGACGTCTTCTTTCATTAACTTAGCACTATAGTTGGGATTTCTTCGAAAAAGACCTAAAAACTTTTTTACTAACTATTATGAGTTTACCTGCCTATTAGTTGGTTCCCTAATGCAATCATGCTCACCTATGTATGTCTTTATCACAAAAGTGTCCTCATCCTATAGTTTGCTAGCATATGGTCTCCATGGACAATCTGTGGCACATATGGCGTTAAGCTTGCCACCACCATTTCTTTTTCATCTTATGTTACGACCATTCAATATTACCCATGTTTGCACTGTACCCTTACATTCAACCATATCCTTGAGTCTTAGGCCAATACATAATTCTAAACTTTTCTAGTCACAATTGGAGCATACACCTTTGCCTTTACTCTTTTTTTTTTTTTATGTGTGGAGAGAGGTCACTTTCATCTAATGATACTAAAGTCATCACAGACTCATCAGAATCAGCATAACTTGTTTTATAACCACTCTCTTCTTTTTGGGTTTCATCTTCTAAGATGATTGTAGCAGTCTCAATCCTATTCAATTCACTTATTTTTAGATTAATCATTTGACTAGTTATATCATTTACATTAGCCACACCAGTTCCATTGTTTAACTCAACAACCCTTTCTTGTGTTGTTTAGAGCTTGAATCATTCTCTTCCAACCACTGGTAGCTTCATTCTCATTATCATAAGACTCAACTTCATGTCTTCTAGCCCATTTCAAATTCCTCATAGCTTCAAATGCTCCTCATCATTTGAGCTAAAATCAGAATCACCCAACCCATCATTCGTATCACTAACTTCAATAGGCTTTGAGTCACTATCTTCACTATCAGTACTAATGTCTTCTTCTTCAGCCATAACATGAACTTAACCACCTTCCACTTCACCAGCAATCTATGAAGCATCTACATCACCAACTTCATTATCACTTACATGTTATGCATTCTCATTCAAATCTGCACCATTATCATCTTCTACATCATTCTCCAATCAACTCGACTATAGCCTCCCTTTCACAAGAAACTGCAATCACCCCATTCCTAATGAATTTTAACATTTCCATAGCATTTTTATCCTCTTCAAAGAAGTAGAAACCACCACTTTCTAGTTTCATGTATCCCATTTTCAAAACTTTAGAATACCTTAAGTCCTTCACAATGCCCTCCATATTGAAAAACCCAAACTTGTCCGAGTCGCAGTTATCACAAAAGCCAATCTTCCCCAACATATTATGTGCCTAGGTTAATTTCAAAAAAAAAAAAACCTACATGGTGCACTTCTACGGTAAATAAATCCATACTGCAAATTAATAAATACCACAACATGTTAGACCATGCATGCATTTTCTTAAATTTTTTTATTATTACAATTATTAAACAAAATCTATTATATACCTAAAAAGTCAAAACTTTAGCAAACATCAACATTTGATAAAAATAATATAATGTAACAGCATAATTATAGTACCTATGCAGTTCTTCTCAATAACGCTTACTGAGATTGAATGACAGCAGTCTCGCCAACAAATCAAATAGTTATAATTTCACTTTTAGTAGATCAAATGAACAGAAATCCACAATGTAGGGGACCACAAACCTAGCTTTCAAGGTAGTGGACTCCGCAGTCGATAAAAAAGAGTGATCATTTGTCTTAGAAAGGTAGTTAAGTTTTGTAAGTTTGTATTAGTTTACAATTTGAGGATATGAAACAAAGTTAGGATTTTTTTGATTTGATTTATTGAAAGTGACAAATTGATGCCAAAACACATCATTTAGTTTAATTGATGACTCAACAAACGTAATTTGTTGACTAACTCTTTTTTTCTTTTTACTAATATTTATGATTGCCACGTCTGCATCTGCATAATACATAAACGTTCTCGTTATAAAAATTTTAAAAATTTCATTGAAAGTATTTTTGTTAAAAAATTGAAAGTAATTATTTAATTTTATAAATTCTGAAAAGTAGATAAATTTATTAAAAGCACAGAAAATCAGAAATTAATTGATAATTTTTTTTTTTATGAAAATAATTACGGCTTCTTAAGTTAATAGTTGAAGTAAAGAATAATACGCTACGCGGACCCACATATCCAAAACCAAACTAAAAAAAGGTCAAAGCATATCCTGTAGGGCCCACCACCGACACAGATTTCCAGAAACAATTTTAACATATAAATATCCAAAAATTACGCGTAGATATTATTAACCAATACAAAATCATCAAAAGAAAAAAAAAAAAAAGAGCATTTCTTTTAACAGTAACAGGTACTTTTAATTTCCCTTAAACCCTTTCTTTTTATCTTTGTCTCTTCTTCTTGAGGTTTTCTTACTAGCCCTAAAAATTAAAGAAACAAACAAAAAGATAGGTTGCGCTTTATCAATTATCTACCCGATCCATCTGCATTGTAAATTATACGATCTTGAAGCTTCAATTTTATGTCTTTTTTAATTTTTCTTCTCTGTTGAATTCAATTCTTCGTCTTCTTGCTTGCTCGAATTTCTAGGTTTTGAATTGTGTCAAGGGCTCAAACGGTGTCGTTCTCATCGTCATTAGGCTAATAATTTAGAAAACCCTATTGCGCACGTGCGCTTTTAGTTTTAAGATTTTTTTTTTTTTAAAGAAACAAATAAAAACCGAATCTTTTCGGGTTGTCGGAGCTTTATACGCGACAGCATACGGACTTAATATAACCGTATACGGCTGCTTTTTGGCGATGATCATGATAGTTGTGCGTGTTAAGTGTATCGTTGTGAATTTGATTGCTTTGTTGGGGTTTGTACAATTCTTTTTTTTTTTTTTTTTTTTTGGTTTGTGGTAGATTGTAGGAGTTTATTTGGATTAAATTATAATTCTAGTTAATTTTTGTGCCTTAGGTAGCTACTAAATTGTTGTAGTTCTTGGTAATTATTCTAAGAGCAACATATTTGAGGTGGCTTTTGAATCTGTGCCCTAGCTAATTTTATATTGGTACTACTACATGAGAGTACTTTTTTGTGATGATGCAATCGAGTACAAATGAGGTGTCTTGATGTGGCCTACATTCATGCTTTGTCGAGGTGTTAGTGGTTGCCTGATAGCTGCTTGTTACTGAAAGGGAAAATTGGGAAAACTCTATACAAATGGGTTGACAAGTTACCAGACATATGATGGTTTGCATTAATGTTGAAAGGATTTTTGCGTTAGTTTGTTTACTCTGTCAATGTTTATTTTGGTAGGATCTATTTATTATCCATTTTCTATTAGGTACCGTCTAAATTCTCCGACTTTGTGTGTTTGTGACAATGTCTTTGAGATTGTAACTAGATTTATATGTGCAATATATGAGAACTAAATTTTACCAGTCTCTATGCAGTATATTGGAACTAAATTTACTTGAATTGTATTCTTTTTCTTTCTTATATTGTGTTTGTTGTATTATGTAGTTCGTGCAGTATGAATAAGCCTACATAACTCAGCTAGATGCTTGCAAAGGAAAATATGTCAGGGAAGACATTTGGCCAGAAACAAAACTTTTCTTTCTCAAAATTTGCATGTCTGTTTGAGTTGGGAGGGACTGCCACACATCGTCACCCCACAAATGAATTGAATGGCCTGAATGACTGGCGCAATGGTCCTAGAATCAGCTGCTTTCGTGATTTGGTTAGAAAGAGGATGTAAGTTTTAGGAGCTTGCCTTAACTTTGTATGAAATGTTTGCTCCTAAACATTAAGGAGCATGAATCTGCATTGATGAATGGAATGTATTTCATAGTGTCTTGCTTTTCTTTTTACTGTTTCAATTCTTATACAGTGCTGGAATTTGTGAATTGGAAGCAAATTATCAATGGAAAGAGCTAGGATCCAATTTTGTTAACCTCTTAGAAAACCAACTATTCATGGAAGCTGCTTCAGAGGTATATCATTTTAACAATATATATTTAATTAGATTAATTGCTTTTTTTTGTTCTAAGTAATAAGTTAGGATAACAATCAGGGTCTTAAATAACGGCCAATACATATCGTATCGGCTGTTATGTAATGGAAATTGAAGGAGATGAAAGGGTATATGAGGCATTACACACAGGAGACTTAGAAGTAGCTAGTATATTAGCTCTGTATTGTTTGTAACAGATTTTATGACCGATACAGGCTGATACGTATCTGAAGAATTTATTTTATTTTTTTATTACTGATGGAGATTGTTAATATAATTTTTTTTTTTTTTAATTTTACTAATTGTTTTTAAAATTCATGATAGCACCTGATAATACAAGTTGATATAGTCTGATACAATCAGATATCGTTACACTGAATCTGATACTGATATGTTTCCGGATACTGTTATTTAAAACCCTGGTAATAGCTTGAAGTCCCTAGGAATAGTTATCTGCGGTCATCAAGGTTTAAAATAACAATATAGCAAACTGTATAGGTATCGAGAAGTGCAATGGTATTGGATCAGATCGCACTGTATCGGTCCAAAAGGGTTTTTGTTACTGTAAATTTTTAGGAACAATGCCCATTGAAATGTAAATTTAGAAACATATTGGCTAAAGGCTCTAGTGAAGAATCTTTCCTTTTTGGAATCTGAAAAGAAGGGATATAGTTACAAAACATAAGTAGAATGTGAAAAACTAAAGGAAACTGAGTTGCTTCCAGATTTCCTATAATGTATCTGCAAAATAACATTTAGGGAGGCCAAAATCTCATCACAAAACGGGTGATACATAACGTATCGGCCATTATTTAAAACCATGCTGCCGCCTAATCATCGTTTGAATCACAATTGACTATGTTTAATATTTGATGACTTTTCCCTTTTTGCATCAGACATTTGTTATTAATAGGTAAATCAATTTGTTGCACTTTATTTCTTGTTCAGTTGAAGTTTCATGGAAGCACATGTCTAACTTGTAATTTTGTTTTTAAAATCTTGTGTAGGAGGAGTATATGAATCAGGATGTGCTGAGATGGCGGTTGCAGGACTTAATCCAAAGGGTGATGGTTGGCTTAAACTGCAGTCCTGAATTGCCCAGCTACACTGCTCCATGCAAAGTGATGCCAACCTTGGGTTTGGCTCATGGTTACAATTCAGATGCAGCAGATTCTCCTTCTAATCACTTAAACCAAAACATTTGTGGATCTAACTCAATGGTGGCTGGCAGAAATCAACTTCGCTTTCTAAAAGGTGATCGATTGACCCCCTCCAACAGGCTTACTGCTTAATTTGATACTTACTTTTTCTCATTATAGTTCTTTTGTTCCTGTCTATAGAATTACTTGATAATAAGGATTCACACATGAGGCAGATTTCTAATGACATGCTCCTTTCTCCTGAAATGAGCTCTGTCATTACTACATTTTCTGAAAGGGGTTCTACCATTACCGCAAGTTCCAATGGAGATGGCTTTTCCGAGGTTGAAGCTTTTAATGGTGGACCATTCTTTACCAAGCAAGACTATCAACATAGTTTTGAGGTTGCATCCAAGGATAGCTGTCAACAACAATATCTTGCTCAGGGTATGTGCATTTGAGTTCAACTATTGAGTAAATTCTCCAAAATTTGTAGTCTCAGTGATATTTTAGTTTTTCGTTTTTCAGTTGTTCTTTTCACCTCTATAATGGCTAATGAGTAACTAAGTTGTAATTTTGAGTAATTTACAGTTGATTGCTAGTACTGTCCTGAGAATGTTTGAATTTCACTTGTGTGTTTTTATTTTCTTATAGTTTGTTTATGTTCTCTATTCCTGGCTTTGCTTAGTAAAAAACTGTAGATAATTCTCAGCATTTACAAGTACCGAATTACTTACAAATAAAGTACTTGCTAGATTGTGGCTTTTTTTCTTTTCCTTTTAACTAGTTTCTTTATGACCTTAAGGTATAATTATAATTATGCACTTTATTCCTTTGGGTAGCTCTTTTATGGTAGCATATCTGCTATGAATTCTCTCAGCTGTATTTGATTGTCAACTTCTCTAATACAACTGTGTGTCTAGCTGAAGGTAGCTGTATGCCCTTATAAAGTTTTTGGTACTATAAACTATCATCCGTAAATAGTTTATTCAATATGTTATATGTAATGAGCTTACATGCTTCTCTTTTTCTATCCTGCTGGCTTTATGATTTTTGCAATATAGGCTGTCATTTATGCACATATAGTTATTCCTGTGCTTGCAGCATCTTATAATTCATTCTGTGATCTTACTCATTTTCCCTTTGTTTGTTTCATCTTGTTGCTTTATTGGAGTGTTTGTTTGGGGTATATCTCTCAGGAAACACTAAATCTAGTGACACTTACAGGTGTTGCAAACAATGAGAACCTTCCTGCCAGAGATTTTGTATCTACTTTTAGAGAAGGCTCAGAGTTCACTGATTCAGTTTTGCATATCCCAGAACATGCTTCTCAAGTAATTTCAGAAGACTCTATGTTCTCTAGCATGGGCTTCAGCAGAATGAATCCTGAAGCACAGATTCTGGAACAGAAACAGTGGCAACCTTATTTGTCTCATGAGCAATTTAATAAGCCTTTTCATCTGGATGAACCAATGTATTACCTTGCTCAACAAGGTGAATTTAGCAGTCCAATTGCTGGACAAGCAGTTTCTATGCATTCTCAGCTCCCTTCAGAACAACTTCATGGCATTCATGTTGCTTCAGAAAGTTTTTCACTTCTTTCCAATTCAAAGGAAATTGCTGGTCCTAAACATGATTCTTTTGAATGCAAGATCTTACATGCATATTCTAGCCACAAGAATTCAGCTATGCCCACAGGGGATTGCCTAGTTTCTTTTGTTAATTATTTGCATTCAACATTTTGTAAAGATCGAAGTTGCAAGTGCAGACATTTCTGCGCACTTCTATCACATTTTGACAAATGTTGCTATGCTAATTGTGATATCTGTGGTCCTCTTCGAGATCATCCTTTAACCCACAATCATCACCAAAATGGTAGCTTTTTGGGGGATTCCAGCAAGACTAACACTGGTGGATCTGGCTCTTGCTCCTCAGAAAACATGCTGCCACCTACAAAACGATTTAAGCCCAGCTCTTACTGTTCAGAGAATTCGCTACCATTTTCAGGTCATCTGAAGGTGAATAAGTCCTCTAGTCTGTTGTCATCTGATAAAAGAACTTCTGTTTTGGCCCCGTTGACTGTTCAACCCTCTGATCCTGAAGGTCTTCTGCCCTTGCTGCAATGGCCAGAATCTCCTGTGTCTATTAATTCTGAAGTTTTGGAGGGGAACACTGAATTTTCTACAAGGCCCATGCAAAGTCCTTCAAGGTTTTATCAGAAAGGAAATAGTGCTGGGGAACAATTTTTGAGTCCTAATGCTGAGAGCTTGTGCAGGCCTTCTAAAGAACTGATTGTTGCTCCTAAGTCAGAGGAGATAGACTCTAGAAGTTTTGGAGGAACTGTCGATTCTGTAAGAGATAAGGCTGACCAGTTAAGGGTTAATTCCATGCCTGCTCTCTTTGAAGAGCCTGGTACCTCTTCTAAAGAGGAGGTGATACAGATTGCATCTAATTGTGACCTTGCCAAGCCAGATTTAGAGGCTGAAATGAATGAAGAGATGAAGGCGGAGAATCCAAAGACAAGAGGTGTGTCCTTGATTGAATTTTTCTCTGCAGATGAAATAAAGGACCACATATCAAGCCTTCGGCAGTGGATTGGCCAGGTCAGTACATTACTGTCAGCGCTTTGATTACTGTATTAAAATTGCTATTAGGACCGCTTTTGATTACTATATTAAAATTGTTATTGGAATCTATAGTTATGAATAAAACCTTGTGAATAGCTGTTACTTCTCCTTTCACCCTTTCTGCCCTATTTCATTTCATCGTGCTTCAATATTTTGGAACATCCACTTCAACCAGTTGTATAACGTGAAGTGAACCATGCACGTTCTTTCCTTTTTTCTTATCTTTTTTTTCGTTAGAATACAAACATGAGTCTGGTTGATCTGTATTATGAGTAGTTGCATATTGTGCATATGAATTTATGTGTTACATGTGCTATTGCTGTCTCAATACATGTCTAGTTTTCCCACAATCTTACTGAGGTTCATCTTTGTCTCTTCTTTGTGTCATGATACGATTTCAATTGTCGATTTCTGTCTTGTGATAACATAAGATGTCCTTAATCTATTACTTTGCGAAAGCTGCATATAGCTCTCTGTCTCTTTTCCTGAACACGTGCTGATATGCTGCTGTGTATTCTTCTAGAGAATATCAAAGGAAGAAAAGGAAGAACAAGAAATTCATTGTGCCAATGAGAATACATGCCAGTTGTGTGCAGCAGATAAGCTTTTACTAGCCCCAGTTCCAATATATTGCTCATCTTGTGGTTCTCGCATCAAACGCAGTGTGATTTATTATAACGCCTCAGAGGAAAATGGTACGAGGCATTCTTTCTGTACTTTATGTTATAAGGCTCGAGGTGCGAGTATCACATTCTATGGGATAACTATCCCCAAGGCAAAGCTGGATAAGAAGAAGAATGATGAGGAAATTGAAGAACCAGTAAGCAAATAAACTTGTTTGCTTTGCTCAGCCTTGGGATACTGTAAGCTGCTTTTGTTATTTATTTTTCTTTTATTTTCTGCAGTGGGTCCAGTGTGACAAATGTAAAAGCTGGCAACATCAGATATGTGCTCTCTTCAATGATAAAAGAGATATGGAAGGGGAATCTGAGTACATATGTCCCAAATGCTGCTTAGAAGAGATTAGAAGGTGGGGACATATGCCATTGCCAAAATCTACTGTTCTTGGCGCAAAAGATTTGCCAAGCACTTTGCTTAGTGACTTCATAGAGCAAAGACTCTTTAGACGTCTTCAGCAAGAGAAAGAAGATAAAGCAAAGGTTATTGGAAAAAACATTGATGAGGTTAGGTGCCAATTCTGACACATGCATAACTAACCTGCTGGAAAACTATCTATTTAGATGTATTTTTCTTTCACAAATAATATACATTTATGGTCCTTGTATTAGATTTTCATGCAAAACTTTTGTGGATATCTACAAGTGCGTTTGTTAATAATAAAATCATCTACCTATAAATTATGTGCTCAAGACCAATGTAATCTGATTTGTCTTTGTGGGTTCTGTTTCTCAGGTTTCCCTGTATTTTGAACATTTCTGTTATTTATGATCTACAATCTTAGCTTCAGGAATTTGATTGACTTATAATGTTCTCTTGTTACTAGGTTCCTGGAGCTGAAAACCTTGTTGTCAGGGTGGTGTTATCTGTTAAGAAACAGTTGAAAGTGAAGAAGCAGTTCTTAGAAATTTTTCGAGATGGCAATTACCCTGATGAATTTTCATATAGCTCAAAGGTGAGAGTTCATGTTTAAGATCATGAGGGAATCAATGTATTTCCCTCATAGTTCCTTTCAGAGTTTAGGAAAACTTAGTTAGACCTTTTGACAATCCCAGGTTATTCCACTAAATTTTCTTCAGCTTTCCTGAAATATATACCACTTATTTTCTTATGTTTAAATGCTTTCAATGGTCAAAATCTCAGGAAAGTTTAGTTTAGGCCTTCTGTGTTAAAGTTAATTGGTGCTTTTGGTATTGGGGAATCTTAGGTCTACTTTATAACTTGGCTATTTGGTTTTCTATTTCAGGTGATTCTTTTGTTCCAGAAGATTGAAGGAGTAGATGTATGCCTTTTTGGCATGTATGTGCAGGAGTTTGGATCAGAGTGCAGTCAGCCGAATCACCGCTGTGTTTATATCTCTTATCTGGACTCGGTCAAATACTTTAGGCCTGAAAGACAAACTGCAACTGGAGAAGCTCTTCGTACTTTTGTTTACCATGAAATCTTGGTATCATACTGTTGTCTTCTATGCCTGTTGTTTATGATTAACAACCTGTTCTCTTTATTTCTTTTTCTCATTGTCTTTTTCATTCATCAGATAGGATATCTTGAATACTGTAAGAAACAAGGTTTTGCGGCATGCTATTTATGGGCCTGCCCACCTCTAAAGGGAGAAGATTATATCTTATATAGCCATCCAGCAATTCAGAAGACACCAAAATCTGACAAGTTGCGGCAATGGTCTGTCTCTACTCTCACTTAGAATCCTAAAGTGCATGTGTGTGTGCACGTGCTGATCGAATTGTTTGCTCACCATCTAATGGTGACATTATGACATAGTATTACATCCCTGAGACACTAGCTTCATTTTCCTCTTATCCTTTTTGTGTCTTTTCCTCCATTTCAATCTTCATAGCTAAGGCTATTCTCTTTCCTTTTCTGTCTGTCTGTCTTTGAGAATCTCCTATGCTTCTGTGTGTGTCTTGAGTATTAGCTGATTTGGATTGGCAGGTACAATTCAATGCTAAGAAAAGCAGCCAAAGAAAATGTCGTGGTCAACGTCACTAACTTATATGACCATCTCTTTGTTCCTAGTGGACAATTTCACTCCAAGGTAACGGCAGCTCGCTTGCCATATTTTGATGGTGACTATTGGTCTGGTGCTGCTGAGACTATCATCAATAACATTGAGCAGCAAAATGGAAAATCTTCAGGGAGGAAGATTAAGAAATCAATGACAAAAAGAACTCTTAAAGCCATGGGCCATACAAATCCTTCTGATGATATCACCAAAGAAGTTCTACTGATGCAAAAAGTAATCCTGTCAACTTTAATATCTCTGTCTATATATGTATCTATGTCTGTGTGTGCCTGTGCATGTCTCCTTGTCTGTATTCTTAGTTCTTTATATGATTTTCTCTGTTGTCAAATTTGCAATTAATTAAATATTCTATTTGCAGAGTTTTCTGTGCTTCAAATCAGCCAAAGGCTGCTCTTTAATGTCAATTGAAATCTCCAATATGCCATCTAATTTAGGAGTAGCATAAAACAATGAAAAGAATAAAAGAAAACGCAAACTCGCTCGTGTTTCTTGCATATGACTAGATTATAGCTGCTACATGTGTTGTGGGTGGTATTTATCTGTTTCAAAATAGTAAGTAGGAACCATATGGTGTTGCAACCTTGCTCGCCAATGTAAATTTTTTGACAAGAAGCATAAGGATTTGTGTTTCTGGAATATCACGTATATTTACACATTCTTTTAGTTTGAACATTGGCTTCTGTAGTTGTATGGAGTTGGAAGGTAATTAATCAGCCATTTTACATTTCTTCTGAAATATTTGTAGTTGAGCCAATATGATGGGAAGTCTACATCCATTTATATGATGAAATTTCTGCAATGACATATTCATAGATCAACAGTCACCTTTATTAGGTTACATGCACCCTATGATGCATTTATCTCCATATTAGTTCATCAATGAAGCTGGAAGAAGTATAGAATATTTTATTTGAAGCTGATGAAGATATTTGCTGTCAGTTTCTGTTTGGTTGGATTATTAACAAGTGTTTGTTATTCTAACTTTACTTTTTTTTTTTTTTACTTTATCAGCTAGGGCAAACTATCTTTCCTGTTAAGGAGGATTTCTTTGTTCTCCATTTGCAATTTGTTTGCACATCCTGCCACGAAGTGATATCATATGGGCAGCGATGGTTTTGCAGTCAATGCAAAAATTTTCAGCTATGTGAAAGGTAACTTGCATGCTAACATAGTTCTCACTTTCAGATTCAGAGGAAAAGAAATCCTTGCCATCTGCTCTATGCTCTTTGGTGTAGATGGAACCTCATATCTATCTCACATGGTTTTAACTACTTCTCCACATTTTATGCTGACGATTTGTGGTTTTGTTATTTAATTTATGATCTGCAGATGCCATGATCTGGAGCACAGCCTCAATGGAGGGGACACACACGCTATAAGTAGCAAAGAAAAACATCTACTCTCTAAGGTTAATCCCATTGTCGAAACTGATATGAAGTTTTGTCTTTGTAAATACTAAGTTGGCATTTTTGATTTCTATATTTCATTTTTCTCTTTTCAGATTATGGTGGACGATATTCCATCTGATACCAAGGATGAAGATGTTATTCTGGATAGTTGGTTATTTGAAAATAGGCATACCTTATTAGGTTTCTGTCAGAAGAATCACCATCAGTTTGACACACTTCGACGAGCTAAGCATTCTTCAATGATGATCCTGCATCATCTTCATAATCCAATAATGTCCACTACTGCAACCACCTGCAACATTTGTCAGCAGGATATCAATGCCGAGGATAGGAATGTTTGTGCCACATGCCGTAATAAGAAATTTGGTCTATTTCGTATTCATAAGTTGGCTTATCAGTCTTCTGCTGCTAATTGTGAGACTGAGAATAGAGATGCATGGCGGGGATTACTCAAGGTATGAAGAACTTAATTTGATATTCCCTCCTTTAAATCATTGTCTTAATAGCAAAATCTGAAATCCATTTTGTTTCTTTATGTGTCTATACGACAATTGAGATTTATAATTGTTGTAGATATATCAAGGCAAAACCCATTGTTTAGTCTGAACTAAACGAGTTTTTGGCATTAGGTCCTTAACGTCTTATTAGGTTTTAAATGGATTTAAACTGTTGTTTTTGTTGACATTATTAAGGACATATTTGACCAAAGTTAAAAGCACGTAAAAATGCACTGTGAAAAGGGAGTGACAATTTTATATATCAATTTTTTTTCCCATTAGAAAACGAAAATCATAATATTCTCTCTATTGCTCTGTTTGTTCTACTTCACCCTTGTGGCTCTGTTTCTTTTATTTCTTTTAGACACCAAAACAAATCTAAATTCATGTCGATATAATTCATAAATCAACATTAAAATGAGAGATAAGGAAATCCAGAAAATTGCCTAAAAATTCTAAAAACCAATAGCCCTTTAATCATCAAAGAACCTAGAAGAGAGAAGTAGAACTATCACTGACACTTGGAAAGTAAGCGATCAGGTCATAGCAATAAAGTCACTTAGCCTACTGACAACTTGTTTCGCAAGTAGAATTAGATTCGCAATTAATGTTAAATGATCAACACAGATCTTATATCTTCTTAATTTAATAATTCTTTTTAAAGAAAACTTCATTAAAATACCTTATGGTTTAATATATTTTCACTTTATGGTCTGTGGTTTGCTTTTTTTCACTTTAGTACCCTGTGAATATGACAGTTAGCAAATAATGGCCAAATTGCATAATATCATTAAGAGACTCTAACGTGGCACGCAATAGCCACTGTTCTTCCAACTATCACATTAACACTTGCATAACACCGTTATGCAATTTGACCGTTATTTGCTAACGGTCATATTCACAAGGTACCAAAATGACAAAAAGCAAACCACAAACCTTAAAATGAAGATACATTAACTCATAGGATAGTTTACTGAAGTTTCCCCTTTTTTTTATTCTCTACAATTTGAAGAACCAGCAAGGATTTGGATTCATAATAAAGAAAACCCAGCAAATCAAGAATTCCAAATAAAAACTTCCCTTCCTATAGCAAAAGAATCAGCAATAACAACATAATATTATGGATCTAAACTTCAAAAGCAATTTCTTTCAGCCGCTCGAACAGTTAATTATTTGCTGGGTTTGAGATTGGAGGTGTCATCTTCTCTGTCCAGAGTTGTGACAGGAAGAGATTGCTGTTGAAGGGTTTTAGACATCTTGTAATCGATAGAGGCTGTGCTCCTACAATTTTTTCTTCTGCGATAGATTCAGAGTAAGAAGAGAGAAATTCTGTGCTGATGGAGTATGCTGCTTCTTATTTGAAGCTTTATAATTTCTAGGTGTTTGCAGAGAAGCTGTGATTTTTCAGTGTTGGCAGAGATGAGATTGAGTAGCAGTAGATGTAAAGTATGCTATGAGATACTAGGGATGGGTTTCTTATTTATTCTGGAATTATTTATTTTTTTAGTTTTTAGAGTAAACAGTGTTGGTCAATTTATTAATTTAACTACCTTTTCAAACCCAATGATTTATTAAGGACCCAATGCCAAAAACTCATATAGTTTAGGGATGAATTAATAGGTTTTACCATTGTTTAATATAAAATTTTTGTTATGCAGCATTTAGCTTTTATAAGTTGATAATATACTCAGGAATGACAATTAGTTAACTGAGTGGAGCACTTCAAATTTATTTGCTTTCTAATATGTTGGTGCAGCTAAAGGAACTGCTATATGTTCTACAACATGCCTCGCAATGTAGAACAACCAATGGTGAACCCTGTTCTTACCCAAACTGCCTTCTGGTTAGAAGGTTGCTCTACCATGCATCTAATTGCACCATTCGGATCAGAAGAGGTTGTCCGGGCTGCATAAAGGCGTGGAAGATACTTTGGATTCATGCAAAATTTTGCAGGCAAGCAGATTGCTGCGTGCCGCGCTGCAGGTCAGGCAAACTTACCATTTCCAATGTTTATCTTCCTAATCTCTCATTTCTTTCCATCATAAACTATCAAGTCCTTATAAATACTTTGTGCTAAATTTGTAGAGATTTGAAGAGTCATATGCATGCACTGTAACCGGAGACTCTCTTGGAGGATTATTAGGATCGCAAGCACCCAAAATTTTCTCAGGGTAACTGAACAGTCCAAGTGTATAGGAGATAACCAACATCACTAACCAAGTATACAGCTTTTCGAGACCCAACTGTACAGTTCTTCGAGTTTTAAAGAAATGTAAGGCAAAAAACCAAGTTTTGACGCCTATTTAGTAAAGTAAATTAGCTCAAGTTTTTCCCCTCTTGAAAGGTGGAAATGGAGTGCCATAAGATAGGTAACTTTCTCTAGTTTTAGTTAGGTCTTAGGCTGATACAACATTTTGAGCGTCCATATCATCAGATCTTGTTTGCAAGTGTATAGCTGGACTCAACTCAGTTATTAATTAGTATCTTATGTGTTGCTGCTGCGTATATCATAGAAATCTAAGATTTTATGAACATGACACTAGTTCTTTTAGCTAAATGAATTTCAGCCTACACTTCACTTGGATCTGGAAGATCTATTTGATTGGTTGTCCAATTCTGAGAGAGATGAAATATGAAAGAATTTTAAAAGAATCAGATAACAGTAATATGTACATCCGGGAAATGGAAAGCAAAATGAACCCGGATGTACTAATATGATTTTAACTTTGAAACTTATTTGCATGTTATGTTAAACAGGGGAGAGAGAGAGAGAGAGAGAGAGAGAGAGTATTAGCAAATGCACATCCAGGCTTGTCTTGTTCGTAAATATGGAAGTAAGAATGATGAATTATGTGAGAAAGGAATTTGTTAATGATAAATGTTTTTGAATTACTACTTCTAAAAACTATTTGATAAATACAGTCTTAAAATTGCTTTTCAACTCATAAGAAATTCATAACTGTTTATGGTTTTAAATAAAAAATTATAATAATTTTGTTTTACTAATAAAATGAAGGCAATTTAATCCACATTTCTTTATTATAATAAAACATTCTCAACATCTCGAAAAAATTTGACCGTCACAGAATGCCATGTTGCAACCACAATATTTATTTGATCCTCCAATCCATAACATTAATAAGCTTTTTGTCTTCTCAAACAAAAACTTCCGTCCAACTCAATTTCGTTAGCAGAACTAAATATTAGCAATGAATCATTGTTAAACGACAGGATATGGCAGGAGAGAAATAAGATGAAAGGGTTTTTCAAAGTGTCAATTATCGTAAAATACAGGCATCTTGATACAAACAATTGGAATGTGGAAGATGTTTCCAGTGTTAAATATGCACTGGTCATTGCTACATCAAATCATCTAAAAATATTTTTAAGGAGAAAATAGAAAACCAACGAAAGAAAGAAAAGACAAAAATAACCCCGAAAATCCTAAAAAACTAACCAAAGAAAAGAGGGCGAGAACACAAGATCCCTCCACTCCACCTGGATTAAGACCTGAAGTGTCACCACAACTACATCTGATCTGATAATACACACTACTACACATCAAAGAGCTCCTAACAGCAATCCTAAAAGAATTTAAAACAATCAAGAATCCACAAGAGATAGCCGCCCATAATTCAGCATCATTACGTCGTGAAGAAAGTCCAAAGCTTCTTTCCTATTGATGCTTCACCGGGATGTACCGATTCATCTTCATCTTCATCTTCCTCGTCATCTTCATCTCCTCTATGAGATTCACTCCTATACTCCTCTGCAACACCAAACTCCCCACCCTCGTCTGGAGTGCCATTTACCTCCTCACTCAATGCAGCATATTCAACCAAGTTTCTGGTTGAATCAGCATCAGTGTCTGAGACCACCTCCAACTGCCAATAAACACAGCATATGTTGTTAACAAATTTATAATTTGTTCGTGAACATATCAAGGATTTTTATATGGAGTTCAAAATATCAAATGATGGTATTTACAGCACTCACCTGCTCAAAACGTGCATTACCACCATTTTCACTGGCAATTCCAGTCGAAGTTGGACCCCTAACACCGCCTTCTTCCTTATCTTCACGACCAATGTCAGATAACGGTTTAGCTCCTCTATTCATATGTAATACAAATTCAGGAGAAAGTTAGATAAACTTGTGAAGATTAATTAGTACGGACATGCCAATTAAGTAGGTGGACATGTTTCCTTATTTAAGGAATCTAATGATGTGTAACAACCAGCAGGCCTGCCAGATATGGTCATATGACACTAAACACGGCATGGCTTATGCATGGCATGGCTTATAAGTCAATTACTACATAGCAGATTGAGAACTTACTTTTTGGGCCGTCGAAGATTGTATCGCTTTTCACCAGGAGTTTGCACAATGGCAACTTTTTGTTGCCTCTTCCTGCGCTTGCCAGCTGTGATACTATCAGAATGTCCCTCACTCTCATCACCATCACCATCACCATGTTCACTAACTGTATTTTGAGAAGCTCGAGTGCTTTTCCGTTTCCGTGCATTTCTTGAAATTTTCTCATCTGCAAGATTAGACTCACCACGGCTTTCAGCCTTTAAATGGCTAGAATCTTCTGTCTCAGTATTAAGCTCCAAGGACTCCCCAAGTATAGCCTTCGCATCCTGTACAACTGCCTTCATTGAGCGTGTTCTACTAACTCTGGGTCTCCCTCTCTTGTGAATTTGGCGGCCAAGCTTCACATTAGAAGGCTGAGTCCCTTCCGGAACTTGTATTGCCTCATTGTTAATATTGCTCTTATCATCAATAGAGAAATCCTGTACAGCTTCAGCCTCTCTAATGCTAGAATCAGATTGTATCCTCTGGACATCCAATGAATCGTTTCCAATCGTGAAAGACAACTCTGGTTCATGTGCAGTGAAATCTAACCTTTTTGATGGTTCTTCTCTGTCCTCTGCCAAAAGTGGAGCAGTCAAATTTTGTACAGCAGCAGGCTCCATCTTATTACCTGGGGAGAAACTAAATATCTTTGACGTGCATTTTCGGAGCCAAGAAACTGGGGACGCGGAACGGCCTGCACTGGGAGATATATCATTGTCTTGCACTGCAGTAGCAGCCAGATTTTGATTACAATTTCCTGTTGCACTTTGAATTAGTCCTTGGTTGGGAAGGAGCACTGCTTTTTCAATTTCTTGTGAAGATATTAAATCAGAAAGCACAAACTCAGAGGTTATTTCACCACAGTTCTTGCAACTCTTATGCTGTTCAACAAATAAAATAAAACGTTCTTTCTCTTTAACAAATTGTTCTCTGTGGTCCTTCAGTTTCTTGCTAAGATCACCAAGCTTATCGATATCATCTCGCATTTCAAGTTGTTGCTCTTGAAGATGCTTTTTATTTTCTTCAATTTCTTGCCTTTCTTTTTCTATCCTAAGTCTTTCAAATTTCATTTCCTCCATTTCCCTTCTAGCTAGATCTCTTAAGAAATTAATGTTCTTTAATTCTCTCTCCTTCTCTTCCTCAAACAATTTCTCCTTCTCTTGCAAAACTTTTTCCATTCCCTCCTGCTTTATCTGCAGATCATTCCCAAGTTCACTCTTCTGCAGTTCAAATTCATGCAGCATTTGTTGTCTCTCACTTAGAGCTTTCTCAGCAAGTGCAGAGCGCTCATGCTCCATATTGGCCTCAAAAGATTCTTTGGCAATTTCAAGAGCTTCCCTCTCCCTTATAACATAGTCCTCCACATTCTGCTTTTCATGCTTTATTCTTTCTTCTTCTGAGGCTTTCTGCTTTTCAAACTTCTCCCTTTGTTCACTAATGCTCTTCAATTGTTTCTCAATCTCAACCCTTTTCTCATCAAGATCATCCCACTCTCTCTCAAAGTTCTCCTTTTGCTGTTTTAAATCTTCAACCTCTTTCAGAAAGAGCTGTTCTTGAAGCCTGCACTTCTCTATCTCCTCTTTCAGTTCAGATTGCAAGCGAACATACTCAACCCTCTCTTCTTCATTTACTTTGAGCTGATCCTTCTCCTCACGAATTTTCAGCAGCTGTTCTTCATTTGCAGCTCTTATCTTCTCGAGTTCAGCCTTGAGATTCAGAAAATTCTCTTTATCAGAGTTCAATTGGCGTTTCTCATTTTCCAAGTTCTTTTCCTCAGATTTGATGGTCTTCTCCTTTTCCTTCAGGGCTTTTGATTTCGACTCAAATTCTTTCTCTTTCTCCTTAAGCTTATCCAATTTTTTATCTAATGCCTGCTCTCTTTTTAAAACTTTGTCCTCCATATGCTTGATTTCAGCTTCTTTCTTCTCCACTTCATTCACCTTGTTTTTCAGTTCCTCGTCGAGAGATTTCCTCTTCTGATCAGCTTCCAATTCAAACTCACGCTTTTTAACTTCCAAAATAGCAGTGTGTTCATCAATGAGCTTCTGGATCTCAACCTGTTGATGTTGGATGCAAAAGCAAGCAAAAAATGGTAAGTAAATAACCAACAGAACATATTAAAATTGCTCCACTTTTTCATCAATGATTACACAACATAGTTCCAGCTACCAAAATGTTTGTAAATAAGTTCGTGATGAGCAACCAAAACAGAGTATGAAGAAAACTAGAGGAGAAAAAAATCAGCAGAACAGTTTATAATCAAATATAATTTACCATCAACAAATATTAAAAGAACAAGATTAAGAAAAACAAGAAATCAAGTAAATAAGAACAAAAAAAATAAATGTCTATACTTGATAAAAATGAAAAGAATAATATGGAGCAGCTGCATAAAGAAGAATAGATTTGGGCGCCTACCACTTAGTAAGTCTGATCTGTTTGAGTCACTGTCGCCACTCAAGCAAAATTTGTATTTGTCTTTCAAAAATTTGGAATTTGAAGAAGCCGATTGAGAAGAACAAAACCTTTTTAGTTATTTGATAAAAGGCCCTCTAATATTTTTGGTTCTTGTTCAGGACTCTAGGTATTTAATAAATTGGTTTAGGAACTTGATGAGTCTTTTATTCATAGTTCACATTGCCCATCTTCCCTTTTCTTCTTCTCTTTTTTTTTTTTTGGTTCAGGGAATGTGATTGTCTCCAATTTTTATAAATTACAAAAGAAGGCTTGATAGTTTTTGGAAACATCTCTTGGAGTTTCCAAGACGTTTGCAAAACGCAGAAGCATCGATTAAGTGAAGTTTCCATGCATCATAGCAGGTGAAAATAAAAGAACATTCATACTGGTAGAAGAATTTCTCAGAAAATATCACACAGTATTGCAAGGACTCACTTTTTCTCTATCATTCAGGCTTTCTTCAAGCGAACGTAATTTTTCCTCTTTCATCTCTAATTTCTTTCCTGTAGCATCAAATTCCTGCACAACACAAATAGACATTATAAATTTATAACACACTCATCAGTTGTAATCAATAACACTCAGCATGAGGAAAAAAGTGCCTTTTCTTTAAGAGTCAAATTAGCCAGCCGGATGGTCATTTCATCTTCTTTATTTTTCAAGACTACTTCTGCTTCGTCGATCTTCTTTTGCGCCTCTTCAAGGTCCTTTTCTTTTTGCTTAAGAATTCTATCATTCTCGTTTGCCCTTTCCTCTCTCTGGTTGATTATCCTTTGACCTTTAGATATCCTTTCTTCTCCCTCTTGTAATTTCCGTTCCCATTCTCGCAAGTCCTCCCTTTGCCTGGACAAAGTGGACTCATGTGCTTCTTTCCTGAGAAATATGACCACATGAAATTGTCAACAATTTGAACTGCAGTAATAGGAAATACAAATATGGAAAAAGAAGGAACAAGAAACAAAACAAAACATAATAAAAGCAACAATGGTAAGAATCATTGAGAATACTCTGCAATGAAGGAAATGCGCTCCCTCCGAAGGGCACTTTCTCGAGATTCCACATCCTGTGATTTCCTATCAATCTCTGAACTCTTCCTACTCACTTCAGCAAGCTTGGCATCAGCAGCATGCAATTTTGACTCTACTTCTAAAGATTTTTCTTCAACACTAATGATCAAGGCATTTGCTTCAGCCAACTTTGAATCAGCAGTAAACTTGAGTTCTGCATTTTCAGAACGCATCTCACGCACTGCCTTCTCCAACTGCAGCAGCACACATTCTCAAATTTATCCAAAGAATTATATGATTAAATCATTTGCAGTAGCAAAATATGAATGAACAGCCTCGCTAATAACAGATAACTACAATACCAGATAAGGAATTTGTGCACAGCATAAATAAAAAGAAAAAACAAGTCTTACATCAAGCACACACTGTTTCTCCACACCCAAGGCCTTTCTCAGATTCTCCTCTCGCCTCTCAGCATCAGAGATTGCAATCAAATGTGCTGCTTGTTCTCGTTTTAGTGCATCTGTAGCTTCTCTAATTGCTTGCTTGAGTTCTTCATACTTAGAAGTCCATTCTTTCTTCTCAATCAAGAGAATCCCCATATTGTATTGGTAGTCAAACAGCTGGCATACAGGTTGGTAGGTGAAAATTAGCAGAAGAGTGGGAAAAAAAAAAAAGACCTCAATTAACTGAAGTAGGAACTGAAAACTCTAAGATATCAGTCATGAGTCTACAATGCCCAGAAAAATATTAAGACAATATGGAATTGCATCCATGAAACTGTAACAATTGATAAACATCAAATAGAATTGCATATAATACCAATGCTAAGCTCATCCATTTAGATAAAAATAAAATCATAAAAATGCAGTCATTATTTTACATCTGAGAATCGCCTTTTACATTTTATAATTGTGTGATTTTGCCGTTCAAACCACATTGATTCAAGAAAAAGACAACTCTTCATAGAAGGGTCTATATTTTAGGATTTATACATAACCCAAAAAGGAATGCTGTTTACAGGAGTTACAAATTTAGTTAAGCAGGAGGTGCTGTAGAAATATCAAGAATCTTATGATAAAGGTTCAGGTCAGTCTTATTTATGCTGTAGCTCCCCAACTAAGAAAAGCAATCTTTGTTGGATGAGGAAAAGAATCAAAGAGTCACATAGGCTTAGATATTGGATTTGGACGCACTCCTATATACAGTGTGATCTCTGCCCTTCTCAATTCTCATTTTTTTTTCTTTTTTTTTTTTTTATTTTATGTGTACTTATCTATCATTTTTTCTCAATTTTATGCAGTTAGCACTTATTTCCTCCTGCAGAAAATGTAGCAGCTTCTTTAAAATTTGAATCGCAAATCAACTTTTTTCTTTCTTTCCTGAGAAACGTTAAAAGTCCACTCAGTATACACAGTCCCCATTTAATCAAAAGCAATAATTAACATCTTAGCCACAAAGCGTGCTCCTCACATATTTTATCAGACTTTCCTAAATCAACTCTCTCTTAAATAAATTAGGTTTGTTGTGCATATTACTACTCTATGCCTGTCTCAAAAAATGCATGGTTGAAAATCATAAACATTAAGCATAGAGGCTTCATATTAGTAAGTTAAATGGAATCATACAACATCAAATATTAAAGCAATTATGATTATTTTCATGACTCTTCAAAATGCCAATCAAAACACAACTCTACTCGCAAAAATTTGCACACATCCATGCTCTTCCACAACTCTTCTTGTGACTCAGTTTTCTAAGAACTAACTTAAGTTAGACATAAATTTCCAGTTGAAGATTTTTGGAAGTTGAAGAAGCCACATCAAGCCTTTAACATTAAGAACATTTGAGATGCTACTGGAAAAACCTCTAATTAAAAAGGAACCATAAGGGCAACAATTAATGATATACCCAAGTAAAGTGATTGCAATTTCATGAACTCTTGAATTTGCCCTAGAGTCCCCATGCCAAAGAAACAATCTTGGGCCACAGTATGAACCTCAGAGATTCCCACCTAACAGGAAAATATATGCAAAACAAGAGTGTTGAAATTAGAAATTCAATTCCTAATTTCAATGCTCTTACCCTACATCAAAATCCAAAAACATAATTGGAAAACAAATAGCCAAAGACAACTTGCAGCACTTGAAATTTACCCCTATCTGATACACACGTAAAGAGTCCAAGTATCATCGGCAGCAGTCAAGAAGTCCAAGTATGCAATGTGTATAATCAGTAATAGATTCACAGCACAACTACAATAGTCAATAGCATGCTTGAGCAGCATAACACCACAAGCATGAGACTTGTAACTCTATATTAAATTACTATCTTTATCTACGCCAATCTTTATAGTATATCCACTCTGCTAATTCAACCTCAGTTGCAATCATACTACCAAAACAACAAAGCAAACATCTTACCTGCCTAAAGCAACAATTATGCCCCTGACACTAACAAACCAAAATCAATAAACACTATAATTGAGAAAAAGAAAAAGATAATCAAGAACCCATTATAAGAAGTCTAATAAACAACAAAACCCGAACCACAGAATTCCAGAAAAAGCACTAAATGGGAAAAAAAATTTAACAAAAACCAACCTCGTTTTCGAGCTTTGATATTTTCTCCACCAAGCCAACATCATCACCATCCAAAGCGAGTCCCACGCCGTTAGGAGTCACAGGTTCAGCAAAAGCCACACTCTTTCCCTTCAGAACACTTGCATCTCCAGAATTTACATTATTTAACCCATTCATTTTTGAATCCGACCCAGAACCAGTCTTCTCACTCCGTGGCGTGAGAGACCAGCCGGACCACACTTTTCTTTGAGGAGTAAACATCATAACATGCTCCAGAATTGCCACTCAATGATCCCCAAATCTATGGATCCCAGACTCAACCTCATAAGAAAAGCCCTAAAAAAGACTTCCCAAATTGAACCCCTCCCTTCAATTCCCTGATAATAAAAATCCAGACTTTGAACACAAGACCAGAGATTATAGTGAAAAGGACGAAAAAAGTCTTGAATTACGAGGAAACTGTTAAATTTCAGAACTTTTTAAGAGAATCTAAAAACCCTAAAGACCGGACATGAACCCGGTTCCCAAAATCCGGTGGAATTTGGATTTGGAGTCCGATAACGTCTAGAAACGAACTTTTCTCTTTTCTTTTTTCTTCTCTCTCTCTCTCTTGTCAGCCCACACTTTCTTCTTCCTATGGGTGTGCGCGGATCGGATCATTCACGCTTACTATCTATTTTCGGGTCCCACAAACACTAATTCCTTTAGTAAATTGACGACATTGCCCTTGGTTTATTAATCCATAGGAATAATAGAAGGGTATTTTGGGGATTAAAAAATTTTATGATTTTGGACTGGTGTTTCTTTGTATTTGTTTGGTCTGACAAAAATGGGCTTGAGCTGAGGTGGAGTGGGAGAGAAGGGTATTTTGGGGATAGGAGAGAAGGAGTGAGAATATAGCATATGCTGGGTACTGAAATGCCAAGGTGGAAATGAAGAGGGGAATGGATTTGATTAGGTGTGAAGATAAGTATATTTTGTCCCATGTGGGCTGTTTGAGTTTCAGCCTTTGAGGCCATTATCATAAACTTACTTCTCTCTTTATGTCTCTTTGCCTTTGGTCTTTTCCAAAGTAGAGAGAGGAGCCTCCTCTCACTCTCTCTCTCTCTCTCTCTCTCTCTCTTGTCTATAGGAAAGGGATACCAAAAGGGTTAAAAAAGGGGAAAAAGAAAGAAAAGGATTAGGCTTTGGGGGTGTGCACACACAAGTGAGAGGGGCCACACAAACATATGAAGGAACTTTGATAATTATTATGGTGGCACTTTCAATGCCAAGCAAATGGATTATTGTTACTATTAACTTTTGAATCATTTCTAATTCAATGTCGTAACCCTTTCAGCTATCTTTTAAAGGATGCTTAGCTTTTCTAAATTTTCCCATTAGGAGGAGACTCATTAGTTGTAGATTCCAACTTGTAGAAAAAAAAAGCATATGAAAATTGGGATTTTTTATTATTCTTTTGTTACTATATTACATATATATTATATCTGACAGTTAGATCATCCACCTCTTTTAATAATTATAAATTAAAATATATCACTTTTCAGCTGTCTAAAAATAAAATTATTTCAAATATATAATATTTATCCACATAAAAAATAGTTAATTTATTTTTATAAATACAATTTTTTTATCGTGCATTGTAAACTTTAATAATAGCTAATCTAATAATCCAAAAAAGTAAAATATTGAAAAGTAGATTAAAAAGCAAAATAGCTGTAAAAATAATCTTAATTCACTTTATAATGTCCAAGGCAAATTTATTATATGATATGTTTTTTTATTTTACTAAATAGTTAAGTATAAATTTGCATTCACCTCAAATTATATGTCCACATTTCAAATCATCTCATGGCTTAAGACATTCTAGGTTTACACCTGTATGGAACGGGAGGCCAGGGTGATTATTTATAGGCATCAATGTATTACTCGATTTCTTTTTATCTGTTTTAAATAATAAAAAATTATTTTAATTATCTACCACTTTTTATATATCTAGATATACTAATAATTTTTTGCTATTTTATTCTTGTATTGAAATAGATGTAATAAATTTCATAATATTTATAGAAGAATAATTTAGTCTAATTTAACTATTTTTTTATAATTAAATTTAAATAAATTATTAAAAAATGACAGTTAGTATGAAATAAAAGAAAATATATTTTTATTATTTAATATACTTTTATAAGAAACACGTGGCTTTTTAAGTTTAAGGACTTTTCTAGAAAATAATAATAGAATTTTAAAATTATAAAAGATTAAAAGATTTTATTGTTGTTTAGATAATTGAATGAAACTCCAAATCTCCTAAAAAAAATTAAATATGACAAAAGTAAATTTACTTATATCATACATGTATAAAATGTGAAAGGAGGAAAACAAATAAATTTACTAAAATAATTTTATGATTAGTGTTGTTAAGATTGGTGAATTTAATTTTTTGTTAATTAAGATAATTAATAAAAAAATTAAAATATGGCACTAGTATAAAAATAAAATTTTGTGTATTAATAGGACACTACAATTTCATAAATAAGAAATAAAAAAGTTCTACAGAAAAGAACAACAAACGATTAAAATTAAAAAAAGTTAAAGAAAATTCTATTATGAAAAGAAAAAATCAACGGAAAATAAAATAAGTTTTAGATACGTAATAAAACCTATAGGGTTTAGGTTTCTAAATTTATCTCATTTTTGTAATTGTTTCCACAAATTCAACTTTAATTCAATTTGGACTTCTTAATTTTACGGATTGTTACTTTTAACTTCTTCAATCACATACATTATACGTGTGTTTCACAACATCTAAAAATATATAAAATTAAATAAAAAATATTTAAAATATAAAATAATGACTAAATACATAAATAACCTTCTAAACTTGTCTCATTTTTGTAATTGGCCTCCAAAACTTAACTTTGATTCTATTGAACTTCTTAAATTTACCGGGTGTTATTTTTAACCCCTTCAATTAGAGACATTATATGCATGTGTTTTATACCATTTAAAAAACGCGTAAGTTCGAATAAAATAAAAAAGTAAAACAATGAGTTTTAATTCTTAAACAAAACTTATCATCTTTTGATATCTGTTAAAACATTTTTTTGTTATGGTTATTGGGTGAGCATAGCCTATGAGAATAAAAAGAAGTACTTGATAGTAAAAAAAAAAAGTTGAAGGATTACAACGGTTTATTTTAATCATTTGAAAAATATTTTTTTATTTTATTTAATAAAATTAATAAAATATTTTTAATGTACAACAAATAATACATCAAAACTAATGAAACACACTTTTTATAAGAGATTAATTCAAAGCGCTTAATTTTTATATGTGAAGGATTTAAATATAATTTATATGCCTAATTATGTCAAAATCAAGTATGGGGAGGCAATTATAAAACAGGACAAGTTTAATAGTTCCCATTTGGCTGTTGACTATTGCGCAGTCAGCAATTTTTTCCCTTACCCACTCGCACATGGTGGCGCATGCAGCATCTCCAAGAGGCGGTTTTGGACACTTATACCTCCATTAGACTCCACATTGATTGCTAAAATTTTTGGTAAATTAAAATTATTTTTTCCGAACATTGAAATATTTATTTTTGATTTTTTTTGTATAGAAAATGAAAATGAAAATATAATTATTTTATATGAAAATAAAATCTGAAAAAATATGAGATATATCTAATTAATAGATCTTAAGGTGTTGAGGCTCAGTGGAAAAAACAAACATTCTACCTATATTTTTTAATTTTTTTGAAAAAAAAGTGATTAAAGTAGAACTTTAATTGATTTTATTTATAAAATGAATTAAAATTCGAAAATAGGTAGGAAATTTTTTTTTAGAATTCCTGTATATGAAAGAGAAAATTTTGATCAACGTTCATAATATTTTCAATGTTTATAAATCCAACAAATAAATTAAAAATCTTAATTAAACAAATTATAAAGAAATGTACTAATGGATCTTAAGTACATTTAAATAAGATCTTTCTAGGAATAGACTCTTCCACTTTCTTCCTTTCCATGATAGTGGAGACCATAATCATAATCTTTAGCCAAGGGATGTTAGGAACAGGCAATCTAGCGGTCCAGAGATTAGGACTAGATGCTAAAGTGGTAGACTTGTTCAAATTCTTCCAAGTGTATTCATCTAAAAACAGGTAAACTAAAGTCTCATAAATATTAGTTTTTCCATTCATCATGTGTCTTTGATCATTTGGTTTAGTCCAAAAATCTTTATCCACTTCCCTTAACCAAAAACTTTCAAGTTTTTCTTTAAGTTGGTCTGACAAAGTGATATGCAAAGCATGAAACTTTTCATCACTAGTTAACATATATGACCCTTGTGAGTTATATCTTGAAGCATGCTACTGACAACTTTAACATGTTCAACAATGTTATGATTAATGATGCATTCTATATGCAGTGAGATTCTCTTTTAATCTTTCAAGCCTTTCTCTCGTAGCTCGAGTCCTTAACGCTATAGGAGTAGCTTTCAAATATTTTCCACTAGGAATATATCTATTCTTTTTTTCTATATAGTCTCTGAACTTTTGTATTCTCTTTAAACGAGACATAAAATTCCTTAAAAATATTTTAAGAAAAAAAATTAAGTAAAAATAGGTCGATAAGAAAATAATTTTATAAGTAAAATCAATTAAAATTCTATTTTAATCACTTATATCTCACAAGGGGAAGATGCATGAGGCTGGTCCGGGACCAAAGAAAGAAAACAAGCAGCACAAACGCAAAAGAGAAAAGCACTGAAGAAAAAAAGATAAGACAAATGTGACCTGCTACAATTGTGGCAAGCTGGGTCATTTTGTTCGTGAGTACACTGAGCCTCGAAGGATAATGTCTTATCTCAATTCCTTATATGAGTGTATTGTTTCTAATATTTTTATTTTTAGTACTGTTTTGCTAACTGAATCTCATCCTATGTGGACTATAGACTCAAGAGCCACGAACCATGTAGCTAGAGATAAAAACGCGTTTGTGGAATTTCGTCAAATTTCAAGAAGAACAAAATGAATTTATATAGGCACCAATGCAAGAGCTAAAGTGAAGGGAATTAGCACCTGCAAATTGGATTTGCAAGAGGGTCGAATTCTATACCTACATGATGTCCTTTATGCTCCCGATATTTGATGAAATTTGGTTCCGGTGGTTGCTCTTCTACATTTAGGATATGGTTTGTTATTCAAGAACAATTATGCTAGGATTTCTTTCGGTATAATTTACTATGGTTGTAGATTTCTTATGGATGGTTTTATGATTTTAAACACTACGTATTGTAATAGTAATCGTAATGTTTGTTTTTTCTTGTTCATCGAATCTAGTAATCATGATATAAAGGCTTATTTATAGCATTGCTAGATTAGGACATATTGGGCAAGATAGAATGAATAGACTAGCTCGTGATGGTTTATTAGGATCAAATGCAAAATTTGCATTACCCACTTGTGAGTTTTGCCTACAAGGAAAAGCCACCATAAAACCATTTAGAAAAGGCACTCGAGCTAATTTTGCTTTACAACTTATACACTAAGACATTTGTGGACCAATGGACGTCCAAACAAGGCATGAAGCCTTATATTTTATCATTTTTATAGATGACTTCACTCGATATGGTCATGTTTATTTGATCTTCCATAAGTCTAAAGCATTAGATTGCTTTAAAAGATATTTAAATAAGGTTGAGAATTAACTAGACAAGGAAGTAAAAGCTTTAAGGATCGATCGAGGGAGAGAGTATATGTCTGACTAATTCAAAGAATTGTGTCATAAAAAGAGCATTATGAGGCAATTAACAACCCTAAGAACTCCGCAATAAAATGGTGTTGTCGAGCGAAGGAACAGAACCTTGCTAAAAATAGTTAGGTCAATGATGGCTCAAGCTAATCTACTAGTACCAATACTAGGCTGACACTTTATTAACAATAGTCTATGTACTTAATCGTGTACCTTCAAAATCAGTCTCCTTAACGTCTTATCAGTTATGGAAAAAAAGAAAACCAAATTTGAATGAGTTGCATCCTTAGGGATCCGTAACATACATTCTTGACTTTTCTTATAAATTTGGTAATTAGGACCAAGAGGGAAGAAATGTATCTTTATAAGATACTTTGAAAACTCAAAAGGTTATGTATTTTTCGGTAAGGATTCTGATGGAAGAATTATAGAAATTGAGTCCCGAGATGTCACTTTTCTTGAGAACAATTTTCTTAAAAAGGAAGATATGAATAAGGACTATCATCTATATGAGATAAAAGAAGAAGGTGAAACTAGTACAATTCAACAAGGAATTGTCCCTCAGGAAGAGGAAACTATCCCTATTCTTGACAGTGGAAGTATACCAGAACTACTTTACCCATCTCAATTGAGTGGGAGAGTTGAGATAAAATTCGAGCCAATTTTAATTGGTGAAAACAATAATCCTCAATGATGAAGGAATATATGTTCCAAAACTCCTAAAGGGAATTTTTAAATAAAAAATAAAACCTACATTATCACTCCTCATGATGATGAAGAACCTAGAACGGTTAAAGGAGCACTTGAATGTCCTATAAAAGAAAAGTGAAAAGTTGCATTGGAAGAAGAAATAGAATCTATGAAAGTCAGTCAAAGTTAAAACTTAGTTGACTTACTGCTAGGATGCAAAGCCATTGGAAACAAATGGATTCTTAAGATAAAGCGTAAAGCGAATGGTTCTCTTGATTGTTACAAAGTTCGCCTAGTGGCAAAAGGATATACCCAACAAGAAGGTATAGACCATGGGGAAACTTTTTTACCACTTGTCAGATTTTCCTCCATTCGCTTAATTCTAGCTATTGTTGTACATTTAGATTTAGAATTGCATCAAATGGATGTTAAAACTGCTTTTCTCAATGGAGAGCTAGATGAAGAAATTTACATGGCACAACTTATAGGTTTTGTTGTTAAAGGCTAAGAGCGCAAAATATGCAAGCTCCAAAGATCAATATATGGTTTAAAACAATCATCCAGGCAATGATACCTTAGATTTTATAAAGCCATTTTGACTTATGACTTTAAGATGATTGACGAGGACCACTGTATTTATATCAAGAGATCAAATGACAAATATGCAATCCTATCTCTTTATGTTGATGACATTTTAATAGCTGAAAATAACAATGAGTATGTGATGGATATCAAAAGATGGTTATCCACACATTTTGATATGAAAGACATGGGTGAAAGCTGACTACATATTAGGAGTTAGAATTAAAACAAATCGTTCGAGGAAACTTTTGGCTCTATTACAAGAGAGTTATATCCAAAAGATTTTAGAACATTTTTATATGAATAATTGCAAGCTTGTGGATACTCCTGTGTCAAAAAATGAGGTTTTGAGTCTTAACATGTGCCCTAAAAATTCACAAGAATAAAAGAAAATGTCCAATGTAATATGCTAATGCCATAGGAAGTCTTATATATGCCATGATGTGCACTCGCCTAGATATATGTTTCGTTGTTAGTTTAGTTAATCGGTATCAATCAAATCCTGGTCGAGAACATTAGAAAGCCATAAAGAAGATATTGAAATATCTAAAAGGCACTTTAAATTATTTTATGTGTTATCAAGGGTCAGAATTGTGCCTAATTGGATATTCTGACGCTGATTGGAGAAAAGACCTTGATCAACTTAAATCAACCTCTAGTTATGCTTTCTTGCTAAATAAAGGCGTTATTTCATGGAGTAGTAAGAAACAAACCAGCATGGCCTTGTCGACTATAGAAGCTGAATTCATTGCATGTTCAGTCGCCGTGCAAGAAGTAGTTTGGTTAAGAAGCTTCTTTGAAAATTTAGGTTTTCAAAATGACTCTGATGGTACCATTACAGTCTATTATGATAATCAAGCATCAATTATTTTTATAAAAGATCCCAAATATCATAGTAGAACCAAACACATTGACACCAAGTACAACTACGTTAGAGATATTGTTACTAAATGAGAAGTAACAGTACAATATATTTCTACGTACCAAATAGTGGCTGATCTCCTTACTAAGCTAAGATGTTTTCTTGTACATGTTGAATTCTTTTGGATTATGTAGAATTTAGATAAATTGATTATCAAATATTGTTGAGCTTATATTGCACTATTTTAAATGAATAAAACTCATTATTATTATTCATGAATATTTGATATTCATTTTATAGCATATACACATCAAATATTACTTTATTAAAAAGCTCAATATAAGAATGTAACACAAGTTTTAGATTGACTTGCTCACACGAGTAATCACCTCTGGCGCTGAATTGTGAAAAGAGATGGGACATTATATTAGGATTTCACCTCAAACAAAAATGAGATGAGATGGTATTTATGAATACATTCATTTTTGGATTGCCCACATCCAAAATAACTTGTGCAAGCTAGATTTGAGTTCTCAACATTAACCTGCTATAAGTGAGAACTTAGAGAAATTTAGGTTAGGTCTGAGTAGCGACTAGACTTAGATCTGTACAGTATTTTATTATACATCATGAAAATAGAAATGTTGTAACACATGATTCATACCATGTGTGCTTATTCAATCAAGAAGGTAGTGAAAGGACAATCCCTTGTATCTCCACTATCTGAGACCTAGAGGATAACAAATATCCTCACATGTATACTCTTATACTTTTTACTGACATTTGTATTTTATACTTAGTACTTTATTGTCTCAGTATGTTACCTATAGTTATGGATGATTTGACCTATAGAACCGGTTTAGAAAAGCAGCTAAGTATGAATTACAAATCTCAAGTGAAAAATGAAGGCCTTGTCAAATATATTCATTGGCTAGCCAATCTTGTCACTTAAATAGAAGAATGACTCGATTATGAATATATAAAATATGGATATATATAGAATATGCTCTTTAAGGGATCAAGAGATGATATGATATCTCGAGATAAAATCTAAAGTACTGCGAGAATAATAAATAAATTATTTAATTATTTATTTTTGGGTTGAAGCTACTATATTATTCCTAATAGATGTGTCACGACCCCACCTGTGGGCTCGTGACCGGCACTAGGGAATGGGTAGGCGTAAGGCCACCAAATCCCATAGTAAGCCTGACACTCACTAACTCAAACCAACCTCAACTCAAATTTTACTATTATTAATACCACAATAGACAGTAACATTAAATTTTATACAATTAAATCGGTTTGCCCGAAGAATTAGGCGAGACCCGAAACTACAGAAAATTACCATTGATATCCCTACTATTACTACTACGGAGAATCTAAGATTTTTACAATTTGACATACCAAATAAACACCACCCGATGATGATGGAGTCGGGTTATTGAGTAAGAGTCGCGGGAAGACTAACGATACGAATCGAAAAAAGAAATGGAGATCGGTCTCGAGTGAGTTAAAATCATATATCTAAAACAGTTTCAAACATCTCAATATCACATTCATTTAATTTTAAAATAATTAATAAATCACGCGAACCATACGTGTCATGTTAAAACATATGTGTCATGCCATTCTTAAATAAAAATTATTCCACACGCAACGGGACGGAGTACTTCAGTAGAACCCTAATCCCAACTCAACATCTCGATCAATTTCATAACTCACGTCTCGACCAAGCTCAACTCTAATATCTCAACTCTCTCATTCCAACAGGACTGGCGCCCAGAGAGCAAAGCTCGATCAGGGACCTTACCTCCAGCCTGGTCACTTATATCTCAACTCTCTCATTCTTTTATAAAAATATCCCTTACAATTTCTACCATAATTTTTTCAATATATAATTTATTTATACATATACATATACATTGGGAAAAAAATTAGAATAATAAAAAATATAATCTGCCCTTCAAATAATTTACTTAATTAATTCTTAAAATTTCAAACTAATTGGGTATAGAAAAAAAATAATTCATTTAATTGACTAATATTAAAATTTCCATTAAATCTTTTCAAATTAAACCAAATAAAAATAAAGCTAAAATTAACTTAAATAGAAACTCATTGTTAAATATATAAAAATTTTGAGTATTACAAGATGCATAGTAATAGGCTTCTAAATACAAGTCTGCTCATTAGGTTGCACGATCCATTTACTAGTATGAAAGTTTTAAATTGTTTAAAATTCAGAGAGACTCGCAATGAGGTCTATCCATCATATGCAAATGAGAGATGTTAGAATTCGGATTGGATCGCCCATGATAGATTTATCCAAACTCATTTATATATGTTGACCCATATTAATTATAATTAACATTTATTAATATAAATAATAATTATTAATTGTTTGTGTTGGTAACTACTAGGGAAAGTTACCAACACAACACAATAAGAGAAAGTTAACTAGAAGTGTGTAACTTCCACTAGATAAAAAAAAAACAGAACATGGATACTAGAAATTAAGAGAAAAGCTCTCTCTCTGGTTTTAGAAGAATAATTAAGAACTTAAGATATTTGAGTTGTGAATATTAAAATACAATTTCTTAGTAAATTGTGTTGTGATCTAATGTACATCAATATATTTGTGGAATCATCAAGAGGTAAGTGTTTTCCTTTTAATTTCTGCATAAACTACACTTCTAACCATGAGGTGCTCAAGGGATAGTAATTGGGTATAATAAGAGTCATATAGAGATAATGAGATTAGCAACAAAGGATTCATTACCAAGGTAATTATTACAGAGGATCATATCCTATAATTTCTTGAGTGTATTAACTTATACAAATCTTTGTGCAAGGCAGTTGAACATATTGATTATGAATTGAGATTCATAAATCAAATTCACAAGTTAATGGCATTATATCAAAATATATATATAATTAGATCAAATATAGAGTTGACACTTGAATTTATACTCTATGATCTAATTGGGATATAAGGATAATGAAATGATTGAAATAATTGAACAAATTTTTTTACAGCAAGGTTGATTAGTTGGCACTAATCCTTCCTACACATTTGGGTAGTCATTATGTATTGTTAGATGCCAATTTTGATCTATGAAATATGAATTAAGTTAATTAGAGAATTAACATTGAATTAAAAGGGTTTAACTTATCATTCATAATTCATCACCAATATATTAGAAACCTTTTGGATCACATGCAAATAGACCTAAAATTGAGATTACAATGGCTTGAGATTGGACTTAAGTTTATATATATTGAACCTAATTAAGAGTCAATTATTTTAAGGGATTCTTTCATAAATACAATTAAAAAATGATAAAAATATCATTTTAACTGTCAATTTTTTGTCCAAAGATACTGTTTTTAAAAAATTATTTCAAAAATATGATATCACGTGTTAGTATATATTTTTTTAAAAATGGTATATATTATTAGAAATTTAGTATATGTTTTATAATTTTTATAATATTTAATTTTTATTATATATTTAGTATAAGTCTGATATATATTTATTATCTATTCGATAATATTAATTTGTTGCAGGTCAATCCATCAGAGAACCAAACATATACATAACTAGTATTTAAAACTATTTTTTGGTATCTATTTCATATGTTTTAGTATATGTTTCTTATATATTTAATATATAACTAGTTTATGCATCTATTTTATATTTTTGGTCTCTAATAGTATATCTTTAATATATAGTATACATCTTTTATTTATATATAATTATAATTTGTAAGAAAGTTTTGTATCATATTATTTTAGGATATTCAGTATATAAACATTATATGAATTTATCTTTTAGTATTTATTTTAAATTTTTAGTATCAATTTTATATATTTTAATATTTATTCAATATATATTTAGTATACATGTGGTATAATACTATTATCTAAAACTGATATATCAAATTATATTTTAGTATCTATTTAGTATATATTTAGTATATAACTAGCACTTGCAACTATATTTTTATACATAAAATGAAGAATTAAATTTTCTTATATCTGATTGCATAACTTCTATATATATATATATATATGATATAAATACAGTTGACATACAATTTTAGTATCATGAAACAAATTACATTAAACAGAAAATGAAAATAGTCTTACATCTCCAGAAACTAACAAATCAACATTAGGAGGGACCTCCTTAACCCAAACATAGAAAATATCTTTTGTTGGCACAAAGTGAGCCAAACTATGAGCCATTCTGTTAGCAGTACGAGAAACATGCTTAAAGCCACGTACATCAATCTGATTAGCAAGCATTAGAATATCATCCACTGTTAAGTCACCAAAGGCGTTCAGAATTTCTTTTCCATGAATAGAATCAATTAGCACTTTAATGTCACATTCAACCTCTATATCTCATAACAATCTTGGGCAATTTTTAGCGCCCACCTTAATGCAACTCCCTTTGCCACCATTGAATCAGCTATCATAACAATTATGCTTGCGCAGCTAATAATACATCTCCTTCCTTCTTTCTAATAACAAAAACCAAATCCACTACAATTCAAAGAAAGAATATGGGCAAACCTGTCTAGGATCAACATTAATTTTCTTTAATTCACTAAACCATGACTTGCATACGTATTTTTTAAAATATAGTTAAAATCATACCTAATTGCAGTCACTTTAAACCCTTTATCCAAAAAAGCAGGCCTTAAAAGACCATTCTCTCTTTCAAAGTCCATGGCATTAGAAATAATAGCCAAACAAGCATTTGGATTAGACTTAAACAAACTCTCAGTAACAAGAAATTCTCTGTCAGCAAATGGCTCTGAAGAAGAAATCCAAGTCCTAAAGAACATAATATAGAACTCATCAAGAAAGCTTTTATTCTCGTTGAGAAATTCTTTTATTTGCCTTCTAATTGCAGAACCTTGTTTAAAATTCTGTGTGTGTACAATTTTTGGGGTTGATACTAAAAAATAGTCAAGTCCAAATCTGAAATCTCCACACTAAAGTTTCACATTCTCAAGCATATTCCAGAAAACAAAAACCACCCAGTTTGAAACTAAGCATATATTAACCATTCAAATCTAGAAGAATCAAAGCTAAACACAAATTCTAGTATCTAACCACAATTTATATCATCCATCAATAATTTTAAGCATTAACCAAGCATAAAAACCACATAAAAAACAATAATAACAGTTTTAGTATCCATATAAGAAAACAAGAACATAGTGGTGGTTGAGCTCCTCTCTTAATGGTGCATTAATGTACGTTGATGCAAGTCCTTCTAACTCTTGGATTGCAACTACTAGATCGGTTGGTATTTCATTGGTTAATTAAGGCCTAAGCACACCAACAGCTTGCCTTACTTTTGATTAAAAAACAAAATCCAAACGTCAAGGATCTTTGTTTGCTTCGGGTTGCAGTTGCGATGCTTGAGCTGCTGCCGATGAAACATTTGCATTCTTCTTAGGCCTCCCAACATGCCTTTTTTAAGGATTAACGACAACACTACCAACAACTTTGGGTGGCCAGCCCGCTCGCTTTCTTGGAACCACACAGCACCACTGATACTGATAACACCACCAACACTAGTAGTAGTCGCAGGAGGTGCACTTTTTTTAGGATGGTTGACCAACGAAGCTGATGGCGGTCGGCTGACCAGCGAGAAATGGTTGGGCAAGACAGCAGCGTAGTTATACGATAAAAGAGAAAGAAAGTAAAGAAGGTGAGGAGGAAGGGATACTTAAATTCAAGGAAAAAAGGCAAAAACGATAAAAGAAAAGTCAAACAGATATGAAGTCATTTCCACGTAAAAGTCATCTCCACTCTCTCTTGTGAAGGATTGCTGGTAGAAATTCCAACTTTGGAGTTGTATGAATTACCATTGGAGGCTAGTCAATATCTTTGGTTTCATATCAATCTTAACAAATCAACAAACAATAAATTAAAAGGGATCAAATCATGGTCGAGATAGCCATTGTAAGATTTTTTTTTTATTTACTTTTTTTTAGTTAAATGACATCCATTTTAGGAATTGAAAAAGAATTTTTAGATTGTTTTTATTTTCTCTTTAATGTTTTACAATCAATTTCTAATAATATATATATAATATACTATTTATAATAACTAGAAATAACATTTAACTTAAATTTATAGTCGTAGAAAAATTAACATTTCCTGAACTATATATCAACTAAATGTACGGTCAAAGTAAAATATGACTTTTAGCTTTTTTTTTTCTTATTGTTTCCAAAATGAAAGAGATTTTTTTACAAAAAAAAAGTCCTTTTTTAAAAATATGCACACAACCAATAGAAAGTGATTTTTGAATAATATTTTAATAAAATTTATGTCTACAATATTAAAGGTATGTATAAGAAATGTTCTAAACATGTGTTTTTTTATCTTACATAATAATTTGTGATGTTAAAGTTATGCGCTTGATAATTTAGAAAATATGAACTGTTAACTTTGTGTTAGAATTTTATTATTTTTTATAACGCAACTTAATTGAATATAACTGTTTATTATGATTTTTTTTAGTTTATATTTATCTAAGTTTTAGAATATTTTTATGAAATTTATCAAAAGGATTTAATATTATTATAATTTTTAGCATACAAACTGTTATTTATTAATTATATATAAAAAATAATTGCATGAATATCTGAAAGTTTTTTATGAAGAAAATAATAGCTTTCACAAAAGATTTCCAAGTAATGGGGTTAAAATAACAATTATATTCTTATAAAGTAACTTAAAATATTGTGTATATGGAAATTAATAGATTTTACAAAAATTATAGAACAAGCAATATATAATATAAAGTAATGGTATTTTATTTAAAAATGGAAAAATGATAAAAGTAGCATAATATAATTCAAATTAATTTAATTGAAAGTCAATTTCACTGTAAATATTTTTGTTTATTTTGTTATGATAAAATAAATATTTTAAAACTATTTCAACTATAAAATTAAAATTATATAAATTATTTATTAGAATTTTATAATATTAAATTAATATTATTTTATTAATCTTGGTTATCCTGCGGGCTAATATCTAGTTAACTCTTAGGAATAAGTACATAAAAGTACTTTGTAGTTTCATCATTTTACAGCTTTCAATATATAGTTTTTTTAAAACAAAAATAGGCATGTAGTTATAAGTCGTGACAAAAAAAAGGTATTTCACCATTAAAAAGTCTCGATTTGTAAGGATTTAGTTGTCTCTACTCTGATTAGCCATCATTATCATATAATATAAAGTAATGGTATTTTATTTAAAAATGAAAAAAAAGACAAAAGTACCATAATATAATTCAAATTAATTTAATTGAAAGTCAATTTCACTGTAAATATTTTTGTTTATTTTGTTATGATAAAATAAATATCTTAAAACTATTTCAACTATAAAATTAAAATTACATGAATTATTTATTATAATTTTATAATATTAAATTAATATTATTTTATTAATCTTGGTTATCCTGTGGGCTAATATCTAGTTAACTCTTAGAAATAAGTACATAAAAGTATCTTGTGATTTCATTATTTTACAGCTTTCAATATGTAGTTTTTTTAAAACAAAAAGGAGGCATGTAGTTATAAATCGTAACAAAAAAAAAGATATTTCACCGTTAAAAAGTCTCGATTTGCAAGGACTTAGCTGTTTTTACTCTGATCAGCCATCATTATCATATTTCTCAGGTTTGATAATATATCTTTAGAGCTTAACAACTGATGCGAATCCTATTAGCACTAGGAATCCTACTTCAACAAAAAATCCTACTTTAACTAGGATTCAAGATCCACTTCATATTTATGGAGGTCCAATTACAAGATCCAAGGCTAAGAAGATAAAGAAGTTTTCAATGGGTTTATTCATATGATATTTGGGCTAAGGACATATCAAGGCTTAAAGAGTTTGATTGAAATTCAAGGCTTATTAATCTAATTCAGCTTATTGGGCATAAATGAATCTAATATTAGCTTAATGAGCATAAATGAGCACATAAAGGAGTTTGGGCTAATTAGCTCCATCAAAGATGGTCCATACGTGTGACCTAAAGAAACTAGGGTTTCTTACTCCTAATAGGTGGTTACATAGTATTTTAAGAGTATTAGGACTTTGTTTTTAGTTATCTCTTTCAGTTAGGATATTTATCTTTATCCTATTTGAGTTGTAATTCTTTAATAGCTTAGAATTAAGATTTTCTAAAGGCTATAAAAGCTTAATACGAATTTTCAAGTTCATTGATTAATGATTAATATATTTTGTGAGTATATACTCTATTCTTAGTTCTTGTTTAGAGCTAATTCGAACTTATCAAGCAATTTATTGTTTGTGGCGTTCAAATCTAACTTATCAATTTAGAATCTATACTAAATTGTGGTGTTTTTTACCTCTTATACCTTAGGTTTGATAGTTTAATATACTTGAAGGGTCTAAGATTTCCATCGATCTGGTTCTAGATAGATTTTGGGTAATAAAATCAAACTTTCATATGGATTTACTCCTTTGATATAGGTTAGGTTCGTATTATTTTTCCTCCTTTTTTAGCATGATTTGTCCTCGAATTATCACCCGTGTCAAAATAAAAAAGAGAAAGATCAACAACATTAAAGTAGTACTAATTCCATACTCATCGTTATATGCATTATCATTAATCCTTTTGAAAACTTGAAAAGGACCATATTCTCGTGGAAGTAACTTGGTACTCTTTTGTGAAGGAAACTTTTCCTTGTGCATGTGCACCCAAACTCAATCATTGGGTTCAAAAACAACCTTCACACACCCTTTGTTGGCTTGTTGAGCATAAACTTCATTCTTTTTTTCAGTATTTGCTCGCACCTTCTCATACAAACTCCTCACAAAATCTGCCTTTTCCTTTCCATCTAGATTGACACGTTTACTCAAAGGTAAATGAATCATATATAATGGGGATAAAGGAATAAACCATAAACAATTTCAAAAGGACAAAATTGAGTAGATGAATGCACACTATGATTATATGCAAACTTTATATGCGACAAACATTCTTTCTAAGATTTTAGGTTCTTTTTTACCATAGTACGCAACAAAGTTTTTCAAGGTTTAAATTTTCTGCAAATCTCATTATTTTGTAAACATATTCATATTTATTTGAAAAAGGTATTTGAATACAATCGCATAAATTGCTTGCAAATATAGTAGTAAAAATATTTAAAAACCTACAGTTTAAATCTTACGAAACTAAAATTTATAACTGAAAAACTAACATTTTATATAGATGTTGTAATTGATGAATACATTATTATTTTATATGAAAAAAATTATTCCTTTAAAGCATCTTATATATGTATGATGAACCTCCTGATTATAACCTATGATTAATAAATTTATGTTATATATTTGATGAACCTCAACTGATACGCTGATTATAACCTATGAATAATAAATTTATACTATAAAACTATGTTATATATTTGAGGAATCTCAAGTAATACTTTATTGAACCTGTTATTTATAGATAATAAATCTGTTCATTATAACCCATAAATACTAATTTATTTTTATGCACATATAACGCATTCATTATATAAAACTTTTATATTCATCTGTTAATGATATAAGATTCATTGTACTATAAAATAAACTTAAAATGGAAATAGTTTTTAAAATTATAAAAATATGATGAACTTGTAGTCATATGTAATGAATTTCAGTGTGCTACAAAATGAACCTATTATATTTCAAAAATAAAACTGTTACCAAAATTATGAATAAAATGATGAATCTATTGTTCATATATAATGCATTTATTCAATTTCAAAAATAAAATTGTTATCAAAATTATAGATAAAATAATGAACCTGTAATTCATACATAGTGAATCTATTATTTTCTAGCAATGAAATTGTTATTATATTTCACAAGAAAGGATTAAAACTTGTAAAATCTGATCTAAAGGTATGAAGAATGGAGAAAAAATAAAAAATTTCGGCTCGTCAAAAATAAATTTTTAAAATCTGCAAATATGCATAATCTATGTATGAGAATAAAAAAGAAAGAAAAAAATGAAGAACAACAATATTATAAAGCAGAAAATAAAAAAGAAAGAAAAGAACAAAGAACAACATTTTATAGAATCGGATTTGAAACTTTAAATGATGAAAAATAAAAAATGGAAAAGACAAAATCAAACTAAACTGTTGAAAGAGAGCTCACAATTTTATTTTAAATCAACAATAATTAGTAGTAGGGCGTTGTATTTGAATTGAAGCTCTTTCACACCTGTGTTTTTAAATTCAGTTCTCTCGTTTAAATGAAAATGACCGCGTTTTGTACACTGAATACATAATGCACATAATGACCCAGGTCCATAACATAATTTATCGATATTTAGGTTCATAATAGATTTGAGATTTTGGATCTTTCTTTTATTGTCTTTGTATATCGTTGTTACTATGTTGTTTTCTTGCTTGAATTTTTCTATTTTCGTTTGGCCTTTGTTTGTGCTTTGGTTCCTTAAAGTAAAAGTTGCGAGAGGGCCTAAAGCTGTTATTTGTTTGTGCAAGCAATTTGCATTAGCTGTGAGAGGACTTATCATAAACTGAGGTAACAAAATTGAGATATTTTTGTTGATTATTCTTTTTGATTGTTAAATATTGAAATGATTATTGTTATTTTTAATTAGTTTAAAATGTTGGATGGATATTAGTTCTTTTTAATTTTTTTTTATAGATTTTTCTCTTATTTTAGTTTCTTCTTGATAATAGATTTAAATTTTTTTATTTTATTTGAATTTGTTTTTTATGTTATCTTAACCGAAAAGAGTTATAATTATGAAATAACAGAAACGTGAATAAATGTTTATTTGTTTCTAATAAGCCACTTGTTATGGATAATTGATTTTTTTTTTTTTGTAAATTTGTTTATTGTTTTTTCTTTTTTACTTGTTTTAGTATTATATTATAATGTTATATTTTTTTTTAGCTAACAAACATGAACAACTTTGGTTTGAATTTTATAGTAAAAATCTTTTGTTAAAAAGGTATATCGCTTTTGGTTTAATACTATATATTCTTACACTTTGTTCTTATTAAGCATATGATTTTTATTATTAATATTAACTAGATATTAGCCCACACGTTGTGCGGGATAATAAAATAATCTTAATTTAATATTATAATTTTTTAATAATTAATTTATATAGTATTAATTATATAAAATTAAGATAGTTTTAGAAGATCCATTTGTATAGTAAATTCATATAAAATCATTTTAAATTATAATATAGTATTTTTATTTTTCTAATTTCTAAAATAAAATTCAGTGATTTTATATTTTATCTTATTACTCAAAAATTTATAAGTGCTATATATATAATATTACTAAGCTATTTTACCGGAGCTTTTCGACCCTATTATCATGAGAGAAAAATATATTGAGAATTTCTTTTGAAAAAGGAGTAACTTGAATTACTTAACCAAAACCCATACAAAGTTGATCAACTATCAACAAAGAAATAAACCAGAAACATTATCGAAAGCTAAAGCAACTAGAGCATGAGCAACTCTATTAAGATATCAAACAAGAATTAAAAGACTTTTGCAATCTGATTCAACTAAAACCGATCTCAGAGATAGAATATTATATTCACAATTATCTTTTATGAAAGCTGTTTTTTTCTTTATAATGGATTCTTTTTTTTAATATTCATGCAATTAATTTTTATGAGTATTTAATATCCATAGTTTTAAATATTAAAAAGTATAAAATATTTTTGAAAGGTTTCATAAATAAATTCTATTAATTTCAAAATCAAAATAATTCGCTTTAATAAACCAAATTACAGTATAAAATAATAATATTTTAGCATTAAATCTAATGGTGCTTATTTCTTAAATTATCAAGTATATAGCTAGCAATTTTAATATAAGAATATATATTGAAATTTAAATAAAAAGAAAAGTATTGAGATCTAAATTAAAACATTAAAATTTTTAAACTCTGCATGCTGCAACATTTCACTTCATTTTCTATTCATGCTCAATTACATTTTTCACATCACATAAACATGTCCTTTTTTCTTTGAATATGCTACAATTTCATATAATTTTTTTTTGTTGATACTTGTATTCTTTCTTTCCATTTTATAAGAACGTGCTTCAAGTTTTTAAAAGTTTCTATAACTTATTTTACACCTTTCTATTACTTCATTTTTATATGTCAGTAATCTATAAGGTTTATTATATTAATTCCTAACTAGTGGGCTGCATATTTACTCATAGGTTAGGAATATAAATCAGACCAAAATCACAGGCTTCAAAATTTATTTAAATAAAAATTAAATAATATATTTTTATGAGTCTAGCTAAATTTATTAGACGTCATCTAATGTTAAATTTGAATGTAAATATAATATAAAAAGGTCGAAGAAAAATTACGGGTTATATAAATGCAAATATAAAGCCATATCATAACTAATAAATACATTATTGGAAAATAATTGGGCTGAATACTATTTATCTCATGTGGTTTAATTTAAAATATAAGTTGGTCCTTGTATTTATTTTATTACATTACAACTCCTTTCAGTTTTAATAAAACTAACTACTATTCATTTCTTTGTTAGTTTAATAACTAAACTGGTAATTTAAAATTATAATTTGATCATTTAATTTATTATCAAGTATCAAACTCATTCAAAATTAATTTTATTATCAAATTATAATAAAATTTTATTTTTTCATAAATTAGTTTTAACGTCTAATTAAAATAATAAATTTAATATTCTTTTTCTTGCTTTAGTTTTTATTTTTAATACAATTTAATTTTAATAAATTTAAACATTTTAAAACTATTTATATTTACATTAATATTGTTAAATTATTATATAATTTAATTTTAGTTATTAATATAAAATAAATATTTTTAGTTAAAAAATATCATTCTATTATTATTTTATTGTATATTATAATTAAACTATATAAACATTAAAAATTAAATTAAACAATTATGTCTTAATCTACTGAAATAATTTAGACACCAAGTTGACAAATTCACTATCATTCATTATCTTCTATGTTAAAATTAAAAATTTCTATCAACTATTTAAATGCGATTAATACGAGTAAATTTTTTATTTTTAATATAATATAATTTTAATATTTAATAAAAAAATAACTTTTAACTATTTTTATATGAAAATTTAAAATTAAACTACATAGTAATCTAATAACGTTAAATAAAAAAATAAGTTTTTAATATATTTAATTTTTTTAAAAATTAAAAGATAAAAATAAATAAAAAAATATTAGATTTATTATTTGAACTAAACACTAAAACTTATTTATACTAAAAATGAATTTTTATTCTAATTTAATAATAAAATTAATTTTAGACGAGTTTAATAATACTTAATAAATTTAAAAATTAAATTATAATCTTAAATTATTAATTTAATCATTAGACTGATATAAAAAATAATTAAATTTATTAAAATTTGAAATAACTTTAATAGTAAAAAATACAGAAATTAATTATATATTAAACTAAATTTAAAAATAAATAATATTTAATCTAAAATAATTTATTAACAACAGTAAGTTACAATATAGTATTTTATCACAAAATAAGACAGGGAATGGTTTTTGCCAATAAGTAAACCACATGGTAATTTCTTCTTTTTTTTTCCAGTTTACCTTTTTCTTTTTTTTCTTCCTACAGCACATATAACAAGTTAACAACACTGTATGCCGTAAGCTTTTGTCTGGGCTGGATCAAGGAAGCTTACTGGGGACCAGAAAAAGAAACGAAAAAGGAGGAGGAAAAACATTACCCAAATTGCCGAGTGAAAAGAAAGGAAAAGGCACAACAGAAAAAGAAATGCACAATAGAATCCTCGTCTGCGAGCGAGATTGCCAATTTGCTTTAACTTAGACCAGAGAAACCATAAAAATAAATAAAAGCATCTTCGTCTTCTATTAGTGAAGGCTATGGCAGGAGCAACAGCGACAGCAGAGGCGCCCAAGTCCTCTTCAGGTGGTGGTGGATCAGGTGATTCATACATTGGAAGCTTGATTAGCCTCACTTCTAAGTCTGAGATTCGATATGAAGGCGTTCTTTACAACATCAATACTCAAGAATCCACCATTGGCTTGAGAAATGGTAATCTTTCAATGCTTGATATTCTTTTTCTTTTCTTTTATTTTTCATGGGTATATTTATTTTGATTAATTAAACTAGAAATCATGAGATTTTAATTCTTGGGTTTGTGGGTATATAGGTATAGGGATAAGGTTTTGTTGATTTTAAGTGTTCCCTTTTAAACTAATTTTTTTTTTTTTTAAATCTCTCTGTTGCAACTTTAAAATGCTTTAATGCTTCTGTAATTGATGTCCTATAAATGTGGTTTGGTTGCTCAAATGAAAATTACGTTGTAATTTTGGCAAAGGTTGAGAATTGCGAACGGTTATGAATGTATTGAGATATCTGTTCAAAGTTCAGTGCTTGGCGAGAGATGGTGAGATATACTTGCATTAACACGTACAATAAGTGGAATAGATTTAAGCTTTTTTCATAATCACCTGTAAAAATATGAGAATACGTGAAGTAGATATAAGTTACTCATTGTTATGTCCTTGACTTGAAGGAAAAAGCTTTCCTCGTGTAAGAAGAGTGAATTGAGGCTGTAATGGATGCAAAATCTGCTGATGACTCCCTTTCGATTTAGTTATTTTCTTTTATAAAACAAGAGATGTTATATTTAAATGATAGAAAGGAATGCCAGTTGTGACTCAAATAAGGTTGTAACTTGCTAGTCTGTGCACACCCTTCGAGTTTTCAGCTTGTGTTTTGTTTGAAGAGCAGTGTTGGTTTGGTTGGTTAGAAATCTATTTTGTAGATTAGAGCTTAACTGCTGTCTGCTGCAAAGAAATTTTACCATCATTTCGAAAGAAACATTCTCTCAATGCTACTTCAAAATTAGTACAAATGAGAATTCATGTGCCTCAAATAAAACAAAGAGAGATATATTAAAGGGATTTTCACCGTTTCTCTTCTATTTTGTGTAATATCTGTTCTTTTGGCAGTCAAAGGTTCTCATTGATAATTCCAAACCATGCTTCCCCTCCAAGTGTCAATTTAATTCCAAAGCCCCATCTCATTTAGATTCTCTTTCCAAGATGGGAGGAAAAGGACACTAGAAAATTTCATTGTGTATGAGGCAAAACCTTGTACTTTCTGTTATATGCTAAAGCACTTACAACTGGAGAATATCATGTTTCTCTGGAGAACCTTTGCTCAATAACAGGGAAATTTGAAACGTTTTACTCTTGTTTGTGATAATGAAATGCCCCACTGCAGAAGAAAATTTAAAGCCTCGTTCAAGCTCTCCACTTGTCTTGTATATTGCTTCCTTTGCTTCAATCTTTTGGATACTGTTAAAGAGATGTAGTCTATGTCTAATTACTCTAAACCTATCTTACTTTATTTGGCAGTAAGGTCATTTGGCACAGAAGGGCGTAAAAGGGATGGACCACAAGTTCCTCCAAGTGATAAAATTTACGAGTTCATACTCTTCCGAGGAAGTGATATCAAGGTATACAAAATGGATTCAAGAATAATTGGCTGAAATAAATATTTGATCTGCCTACTACTTAACCACATACATTTGAAGCTATAGGCTTTTTATTCTGTTTTAAATGTCAAATTGTGAAATCACAACCTTTCTAAGACGACATGCATAATTGGTTCCAATATTGTCAACAAGACATCTAGTTGGTTGAGATTGACTTCGTTACTATCACTTCTAGTGCTGTGGTTATTCCTCTTCTAATATGTCAGAAAGAGCCCATATAGTTGGGAACTATCAGTTATGCACTCATTTGCGACTCTGGGCTCTTGGTTTTTCAAAATAAGTATGTATTAACACTTAAACTATATCTCTTTGATGTCTCTTAGTTTAGTATTCAGTTTTACAAGCTCAGATTTGTTGTTTTAGTCAGTTTTCTACTGGGTTGAAGTTTTGTCATTTCTTAACTACTCACCTTGTTATATTACATATACTGTCAGAATTAGTGAAAGGTCTGGCCTTGATTAGCCAAAGACAGAGAGAGATTTACTTAGTCATGGTTCAACTTGCTTCTGGTATAAGTGAGACCCTGTGAGCTGTTGGTACCTACAATGGTGTATCTGGATGTCACTTTAGATTTGTACTCTTAATATGTTGTCGCTTTATTGCGGCCAATATCCGTGAAGCTAGAGTCTGGGCTTGCATTAAATAGTCATGCAGACATGACTTAGACTTGAACTTGAACTTAAACTTATATGCCTCTGAAGTCCAGCCACGGGTGCAGGTGAGAATTTTGTTATACATCTTTAGGGGCTCAAGTCTTGACGATCATTTGGAAGTCTTGCTAGTAGTATCAGTTTAAAATACATATTCATAAGGTGCTAGTGAAAGCTCTGGCCTACTCATAACCTACATTATTGTCAGGACCAACTTCTCAAACAAATCAGGGATTGAAAATCATATTGTATCTTAATAATCCACATTGAACTCCAGTTGATTTACTGGGCATGGGTGTTTAATTTGATAGACTTTCTCAGTGGTTCCCTCCATATTTATTTAAGCTTTCAATTTTTGTTCAACAGCTTTAATTCTCCTTTTGTGCTCGTGGTTACAGGATCTGCAGGTTAAATCTTCTCCACCTGTTCAAACTACAAAACCTATACATACTGATCCTGCTATCATACAGGTGAAGAAAATGAAATATATCTTATGCATGTGTTTTTGTGGATCATTCATATAGTTTGAGTTGACTTGAAAACTGTTGCCTGGCTAGTAATTTTGACTTGTATCTGATTATTAACTATTTGTGCTGTAGTCCATTTTGTTGACATTTTTTTAAATACTCTTGCAGTCTCACTATCCCCAAACAGCAACTGCATCTATGACCATGCCTTCTTCTAGTACTGGATCATTAAAAGATTCAAGTTCCCATGCTTCACCTCATGAATTATCCATGCCAACATTTCAAGGAAATCTTCCCCTATATCAACCTGGTGGTAAGTTAGGGTCACAGGGTTCATTATCTAATCCGCCAACCACCAGTGGTACTGGTCTTGCTATGCCAATGTACTGGCAAGGGTATTATGATCCCTCAAATGGATTGCAGCCACATCAGCAAACTTTGCTTCACCCCCCACCTGGCTTGTCTATTCCTCCTTCCATTCAGCAGTATGTGCAACACCCTGCCACAGATGCATCTAAGCTCTCAGCTTCCCAAATGTCTGAAAATCCCCCTCTTTCATTCCCATCCTTTAGCACAGGCACTCAGAATATGCAGTCTTCTATTCTTCCTGTGCAGTCTTCTCCAACAGTTCCAGACTCTGCAAATTTGATTTCCAATAAGGCTTCTGTTCAGGCGCTTCCTGCTGCATCAGTTAATATTAACTTGCCAATGGCATCTCCATTGACATCGGCTTTAGATAAAAGTTTCATTGCATCACCAGTTATTATTGAGTCCAGGACAGTTGATGATCCTTTAGTGCCTTCTAAAAGTATGTCTGAATCTTTGTCCTCCAACACAAGGGCATTGGTTTCTGTTTCAAATGAGGGAGCAATACCTTCTCTGGTGACACCGGGCCACTTTTTGCAGCCTGGCACAGTGCCTTCATTGCAGTCTTCTCAAGCAGCTCAGAAGGATGTTGAGGCTGTGCAATCGTCAGAATCACCACCACCATCAACTGTGGCTGTAATGGAAATGCAAGAGCCAATATTACCTTTACCTTGTCCACCTGATCGCAGGGTATGTGAATATTTTGATTTTTATTTCCATTATATTATGTCAAAATAATGAACTTGACCTCTTTAATGTGATTTGGCCTCTACTTTTTATCAAATCTAGCATGTAGTTTGTAAATTTTCAATTTCAATATCATATTTTAATATTGATTTCAATTTTAGCATTCAGCAAAATTATCCGCCAAATTCAATAACGTAGAACTCCAGTGACAACAAAAAAGAATTGAGTCAATATTAGAGTTATTAACTCATTCCATTACTAAGAATTATCATTTAAGAATATAAAATTAATTTTTTCTTTTCTTAATTTTAGAGTTTCATTTATTTTATGTATTTAAACAACAATATTTTAATAGTGAGAGTGCTGAGTCAATTCCTTTTTTTTTGGTCACTATAGCTTACGCCACATCAACAATTTTGGTTGATAATTTCACTTGAAGCTAAAGTTGAAATCAATGTTAAAGTTTGATGCTAAAAATTGAAAATATAAAAAGTATGTACTAGATTTCATAACAAATGTAAAATACAGGATTTATTTGGCAATTAAGCCGAATAAATAAACAAATTTGGCAATAGTTTAAGTTTTGCACTAGAAATTAAAAGCATCTACAATAAGTTGTTGGTTAGCCATTTTATTCGTTTATATTGTTGCATCTAATAGATATGAATTTTAGTTGCCTGTTTTCCCTCATTACTTCACTGGCATGACAATAGATATGATTTTTCTTTTGCTTTCCTACATTTAAATACTTATTTAACCTACTCTGAAAGTTAAAATAGTGGTTTGAAATATGTAAATTACTTTATTGTTTGTTTGATTTTTGTAGGTATACGGAGCTCCTATGCATACATATCATGGTAGCAGAGGACATGAAAGGGGAAGAGGGAATAGAGTATGTGCTTGTTTCATGCATTCCACATTTGTTAGTTTGATTTTCATTTGGGTTATTAATTGCTTAGTTTTCAGACCCAATCCAGCCATTGGCTTGGAGAATGCAGAGAGTCAAGGGTCAAAGGTCCAACCAGGATTGAACCGGTGACTAAATATTTATACATAAATATTATATATGATAATGCATAATTAAAGTATGCTTGGTTTAAAGACACTTTTAAACAATATAATTTTAATATTACCTAATAACCAAATCCAACAAAATATAATATTCAACAAATATCAATATGTTCCAAAATTAATAATGGTTAAGATATTAAGTCTTAATAACAGAACATTAACACATAAATCTAATACAATATTTTATAAATATCCATATTAAAGATAGTAACACTTAAATAATGACAATAGGCATAAGATTCAACAAAATACTTAAAAGAACAGTTGATGTCTTTTATGGTTGAATTTCATCATTCTTTCTTTCATCTCTTTCTACAAATGGAATAATAGGAGAAGGAGCTTGACTTTCACATCAAAACTGTGTCGTTTTATTTCAACATTTAAAAAAAAAAATAATCAAACCCACAAGACCTGTGCGACCAGTGACCGGGCTGCCGGGCCACCCAACCAGTTGATGGATTTTTAGCAGGTATGTACAAAAATGGGTTTAAGGGGTTGCCTGGCCCAGACATAGTGCTGGTTCCAGTTCAACTGACAAGGTTGGGCTGGGTTTGACAGCCATAGTTAATAGTGAACAGCATGCAAACATGCTTGAACACCACCATGTAGAAACAATGAATTTGAGTTAAACTTAATTGTATTTGTGCAGAAACTGTGGACATATTTATTATAAAATAGTTGTGCTATGTCTTGATTTTGCTATAAACTCATAAATGACATGCAATTGACTTGGTTCATGACATTTATTAATTTTGGGCACATAATTGTGGCCTGCAATGCCTCATTAAGTAAACATGTATTTAAAATATAATGTACTTGCCCACTTTTCTTTATAAGCTACCTGCTATCTTTAAAACAATCTTCAAAGATGCTGAGTTTGAATTTATCTATACATTGGAAAAATAAAAAAGAAAGAAAACAAGGTTCAGGACCACATTGACTTAAAGTTGATTACACATAACCTCTTCGTTAAAGATGTGAGTGCCTCGTTGTACTGTCTTATGAACAAGTGGTTTATATATGGTTAACTTGTCATGATATGGATAACTAAATTGTATTATGACTTTGACATATCAACAAGAGTTGCGAAATCTAACTTTGATATTTTACAAGCATATGAATGTTACATAAGCCGTTATGTTGTTCCATAAGTATATGAAATGGAAAATGCTTAAGAAAACCACAATAGAATCATAGAATCGCGTGCTCTAACTCTTCCTCCAACCCCCTCCTCTTTCTCATGTATTTAACTTTTCACTATCATCTAGATGGTCAATCTCTTATTGCTTTTGCTTATTCTGTATAGTACAATTGTTTGTCTAGATACGAAGAAAGTGTATTTCATCATTCTTACTTTTTGATCAGTTCTACTTCTTTGGTTATGCAAGATCAGCAATATGGGCATTGGTTCTCCAGGCCAAAGTACTTATATATTCTTTGGGTTATTTGACAATGTTAACCTTTTCCATTTCAGGTTTGGGATGCTGCAACCAGATTTGAAGAGGACTTTGATTTTACAGCAATGAATGAGAAATTCAACAAGGATGAAGTATGGGGTCATCTTGGTAAAAGTAACAAGGCTCAAGAAGATGAGGAGGAGTCAGAAGATGAAGATAATGAATTATCAAAATATGAGAAAAAGGTATGATTTTTTTTTGGCGCCTCTTCCCCCTAAAACACACTCACACAAGCATGACTGCCTCCATGCACAAATGCACCATCTCATAAACACACACATTCAAATAGCTTGCTGCTGTTCATTCTGTTGTAATTATTTTCTACTTCTCTCTTTCTGCAGCCTGTTTATGTGAAGGATGACTTTTTCGATTCCCTATCATGCGGCAGTCTTGGCGGTGGATCACGAAATGGGAGCACTGGCTTTTCTGGGCAAATCAGAAAAAATACAGAGGTATTTTGTTCTGTTTACTATAACCTTCATGCTTTGTCTTTATACTACCTTAAAATCTTGCAGAAGTTTCTAATGAATCTAGTAAATATATATCAGGCTGAATATAAGGGAATAATTTCGTGTTTAGAAACTACTGAAGCAAGGAATTTGTTTATTTCACTTTTCCATAGGGCCAAACTTGTTTCCTTGGTCCTCAACATTATGTTTAATTCACTACTACTGATTCAGTTTTCCTTGATGTAAATTTGTAGACATTTGGTAATTTTTCACGGCACCGGGGTGGTGGAGGTGGCTGGGGACCTGGTCGAGGCGGCCGATCACGAGGCGGTTATCACGGAAGGGGCTATGGCTATGGTTATCTTGGCCGGGGTCGAGGCTATACAATGCCCAATCGTGACATCTAATTATCTCTTGAAGAGTCTTTAATGTAATAATGATTGTATAAGTCGCCCCATGTTAGGCTACACTCAGTTTTCAGCGTCAAAGTTGGAAGAGTGCGTGGAGTTTGCAATGTAATGATTAGGTTTAACCGGGTAAATTGGAGATGCTTGTAAGAATTATATATGCTGTGTGAATTAGGTGGCTAACTTGGATTGTGCTGCGGAATAAAATTGAAAAGTGATTTTCATTGTAATGCTTCTACCTTCGATTATGAAGTTTTTCAACGCCTTTTTAAAGCCTGAGCTTGCATAAATTACTAACCCGTGGAATCAGTCCTACATTTTTCTATACCATTTCCTTATTCCGTTTTGTATGCTTTTGCTCTGCCTAATTGACAAATGATTTAAGCTTTAGAGGGCGGACCACTATAATCAAACCCATAAAGTAACACAATTACTGAGTTCTACCTTTTTAATCCCTTAAGGAGGTCATAAAAAGTTATCTAAAAAATCCCATGGAACTACTCATCTTTTAAATCAGTGAATCAGGGGTAAAATCTTCTATAGTATGACAAATGAGAGACCTTTAAAAGGAATTCACTACGGAGGTTTCCCTTTAATAATAAAAATAATTTATATCAGTGCAAAGAAGTGACTGCAAAATCTTTCAACTTAGAGAAGAATTCTATTAAAAACATTAGAATTATTAGGTTAGGACTTGTGCATTCGTAGATTGGACCATTCATTTCCAATCAAAAAGTGATAAACCAGCGCAGCAAACGTGGATTGGACAATTTTATTCAAGAAAGAAAAAAGAACGTGGATTGGACAATTCCTAATCATTCGAATGACGTGGCCCTATATATATATATATATATATATGTATTCTTGTATTTTTCAATACAAAAGGTTCTGAAACTTTGCTTCTTTGATCTTCCAAAACAGAAAAAGAAAAAAAAAAAGCGAAGAAAGAAGAGAGAGAGAGCAGATCCAAAACCCAAATCCAAGTCAATTGTCACAAGCAGAAATCCCAAACCCAAAGTTGTAGCAATCATAAACCCTAATATAAAAATTCTAGCTCTTTTCTTTTTTTCTTTATATAGATCACTTTTCTCTTGTCTCTTTTTGTCTGCAATCAAAGAAGAAGAATGGGAGTTCCAGTAATTAAATTTCCAATCTTTACCATTATTAGGTTAATTGGTGTGATAGTCACTGCCCTTGTACTCATATGGACTGTGCATTACAGGGGAGGCTTGGCTCTTGCTTCTGATAACAAAGATGTCATCTTTAATGTAATGTCAACAAGTTCCCATTTTCATTGATGATAATATATATTTCTGTTTTTAGTTCAGCAACTTGGATTAGTTGTTAATTTTCTTATGACTAACTGTTAATTCTTTATCTGGGTTTTTGTGTTTGGCTTTCTTTTTCAGGTCCATCCTGTTTTAATGGTGATTGCGCTTATTCTCATTAATGGTGAAGGTAAATATGCTTGTTTTCTAATTTTATTTATAAGCTTACATTTGTGGCTACTGTGGAGATATGAGTCTAGGATAGCGCAAATCTTAACAGACTGTTGAGTGCTACAATGCAACAATTTTTCTTGAAATGTTATGAACTATGAGATTGCAAGGAATAAAAAATATATTTTGTTTGGAATTTTCTGTGCTTGAATAAGTTTATTTACCTGTGAATTCCTTGGGCAAAATAAGCTAACTGTTAGAGTTTTAGGGACTTTTTTGTTAGAATTTGACTAGTATATAATGAAGAAATCCTGAACATGCACCTCGTAGCGATGCTTAGGACATCAGAAAACTTGTTTGCGATTAGCCCTAATGTACTGTAGGGACCCTAGACAACTTGGATCCGTGGCCATTTTTCAGATTTAGCAGGGTTTTTAAAGCCAGTTGGACCTGTTAATTGGGGACTTGGAACAATGATAAAACCAGATTCTGCAAAAAATCAGTAAAACTCACCATGGTTTATCCATTGTGTGAAGAGATTGTAAAATATTTCGCCGAACTTTAATGGAGGTACTTGTTAGTATGATATTTGGGAATGACCCACAGAATGCTTATTAAACTTTAATTGTAGATTTGCACCAGCTGTTTACTGATGCCATACTGGTAATATTTGGATATTGCTTGAAATGTTTATTATGGATTTTTGCAGCCATGCTTACCTACAAGACCGTTTCGGGAACAAAAAACTTCAAAAAATTAGTTCATCTTACACTACAGTTGGTTGCTTTGTGTTTAAGCTTGATTGGAGCATGGGCTGCTTTGAAATTCCATAATGAAAAGGGCATTGACAATTTTTACAGCTTGCATTCTTGGCTGGGTCTAGCTTGTCTTTTCCTCTTTGGCGTCCAGGTCTTTTTCTTACTTCATTTTTTTTTGTGACCCTATATTATTTTTTTCCTTGAAGCTGATTAGTTTCCTGGGAATTACTCCTTCACAGTATGCCGCCGGATTTGTGACCTTCTGGTACCCAGGTGGCTCAGGAAAAAGCAGAGCCACGTTACTGCCATGGCATGTATTCTTTGGGGTTTATATTTATGCCCTGGCTGTTGCTACTGCTACAACAGGTATCTTAGAAAAAGCCACATTCCTCCAAACCAACAAGGTAATATCACGCTATTCTACCGAAGCTTTGTTGGTGAACTCGATGGGCATCTTGATCATTGTTCTGGGTGGTTTTGTTGTTCTTGCAACAATTACTCCTCTGCATCCAAAAGAAAGTGTCACTAGAAACTCAACAGAATAGCCTCAGCATGTAGTGTAACTTTCAGTAAAATGATTATTAACCAAGAGGTGCATATGTGATTCACATGGCTTGTTACTTGTTAAAAGATGACTATCTCATGTAAAACTTCAATTGCGAGCTCTCCCTGAATAATTGGGAAGTGTTGATTAATGGTAAGGAAGCATGAGACAATAAACTTAATCCAGTTTATACTCTATGTTGGCGTCGTCTTTCAGAGAACTCATTGTGTTCCGGTGTATAAGGCAGGGGTTTTATGATGTGAAATACCGGATTTTGCTAAATAATCTTTGAGAACCATGTATTCACCTCCATTATCAATGTATAATGTGACAATTTTATGGCTGAAGTAATTTTCAACAATAGCTTTAAATCTTATAAAGACATCTTTTACTTTAGATTTGTGTTTTAATGGGTAATACCATATGTACTTTGCGTAATGATCAACAAAAAATAATATAATATTTGAAACCATTATGTAACATGATTGGAGAGGTCCAAAATCAGAGAAAATAACTTAAAAGAGGTCGCAAGGAGACGAGTGGATTTGAAAAATGACAACTTGTGACTTATTGCATTTGCAAGAATTACACGAGAAATTGTTGGACTCAGGTGACAACATTTCAAGATTAAAATTAGACATGAGATGTTTCAAGATATGCATGGCTAGATATCCTGATCTATTATGCCAATGGGATACTGAAGTTTTGACATTTGAAAAAACAAGTAAAGGTGAATTTAAAGACTATTGGGAAGGCTATTCATATACTCTATCTTTAGTTTTGCTATTTAGAAGAATTGCCATTATACGAAGATCCTTCACCTAAAAAGAAAATGGTGAGAACTCAACTAAAATATTATTGGTTTTACAAAACTGAGAAATGAAAATTAAATTTGTATTCATGTTAGATACAGAAAATAAATTATTTAATGAGAGAGTTGATGTTGGAGTATGTAGAGAAGTGGAACCCGTATGAGTCATGTCACGATATGATCTGTGGGCCCGTGACCGACACTAGGAAATGGGTAGGCGTAAGGCCACCGAATCCCGTAATAAACCTGACACTCATTAACTTAATTAGATCTCATATGATATTATTGATGCCACAATTTATCTTAACCGTTAAATTCTATATAATTAATTAGGTTTATCCGAAGAATTAGGCAAGGCCCGAAACTACAATAATTTACAACTGACAAGTCTATTATTTCTACTGCGGAGAATCTAAGATTTTACAAGTTAACATACCAAACCAATTTCATCACCCGATGATGAAGGAGTCGGGTTGCTAGGTAAGAGCCGCGGGAAGACTAACAATCACAGATCTAAAAAACAGTAAAATTGAAATTATCAGTCTCGAGAGTGAGTTAAAGTCATATATCAAAGGAAAAACAGTTACAAACACTTCAATAACACATTTATTTAATTTGAAATAAATACTAAGTCATGCAAAAATAAACGTGTCATGCCATGCTTAATTAAAATAATTTTCACACACTACGAGACGGAGTACCTCAACAAAATTCCAACACTAAACATCTCGACTCTCTCTCATTCTAATAAAATGGCGCCCAGCTCTCATTCTAATAAAATGGCGCCCAAAGAGCGAGGCTCGACCAGGGTCCTTAAATGCAGTTCAGACACTTAATTATCACTAACACTCTTAGTCTTTCGGCTCTCTTATTCCAATAAGACTGGCGCCTAGAGAGCGAAACTCGACTAGGGTCCTTAACTCCAGTCTGGTCACTTAGGTTTCCAAATAAGCCGGTGCCTAGAGAGCAATGTCGACCAGGGACCTTTACTCCGGTAAACATACTCTAGTAAGCCCAGAGAGCGATGCTCGACCAGGGTAAGTCCTAAATTTACGTTTTTAAATTTACCATTTTACCCTTTTTTCTATCAATCTCGGATTTATACCGGTGCACTTATCAAAATAGTATGTTCTATTGCTGTCCCATCCCGAGTCATCAGACAATAACAAATTCAGTGATGAAGAACATGATATATATGAATAGTAATAAAAAAACATGATATATGTATGAATAAAAATTAAAGAGCATGATACATATGAATAATAATTAAATGAATAATTTAAATTTGAAATCAATTAATCACAATAACTATTTAAAATTTGTGCATGACACGTGCATAACATATATATGACTTTAACTCACAGCTTTAACGACCTCCTATCTCTGCTCCGATGCCTCGGCTGGAGCAAGCCGAACTGGCGGATTAGCTAATCACGGAAAACAACTTAATTAATAACATTAAAATATTTGACAATTCATCCTAGGTCTAAACTCCTAAGACTGACTGTCTAAGAATCTCGACTCGGGTAAATTCTACCGAAAATTCGGCAGAACCTCCCTACAATCATGACATTTACCCTCAGAAACGGGTCCAGACCCTGAAAAATACTTCAAATATTCAACAATTCATTTTAACGGGAGTCGGGTCCCTAAGACTTCACTATTTTTTCTGACTCCGCCACACATCACAAAACACGACCTAAGGTAGGCAGTCCGACAAACAATTATTTTGACTCACAATATTTTCTAATACTCAATACAATTCAATAAACATATAACTTTACCAAAGAATTCTAAAATCAACGGGTCAGAGAATTACCGAGGCGCTTGATTGCTCGGTTGACTCGCCGCCAGCCACCGGAGTCCGATCGACGATCCGAACACACCAACGGACTAAAAATGACGCTCTGATGACGATCCCCACTTCCGATCTTCCGATCTAACCCTCGATCATCCGAAAATATTTACGGACGATCTCGGCCGTCGATTTTCGAACGGAGTTCGATCGCCACGAAACTAGTGCCGTTGGAAAGCTTATGACGAGGAGAGTCCGGATGCGTGCTCAGATCATTTGAAGCTCAACGGCACTAGCCAGAAAAACTCTAAAAACTAAACTGTCCTTACAAGCTTCTTCTTGCTCGATCTCCTTCCTCAACAACCTTCACATTTGATGCTATCCTCGAAGAAATGCACCAGCCGCTGGCCATTTGAAACTAGATTCACCGAAATGGTTGCCGGAGTTACTGCCATGCTTGTTAACTCGTCTGTTTTGACAACCAGCTGCAACGACGCTGACGGTAGCTTCAAGTGGAGAGAACGAAGGCAGTGCTGCGCTGGCGACGCTGGAGCACCCCTCGGCCGAAGCTCGACGCAGTGTAGCGACGCTGGAGCACTCCTCGCCAAAGCTTGACGGCCTCCGCTCGCCCTCGCCCCTACCAGCCATTTCCGGCAGCAAAAGCTTCCCTTCCTCCCCCATCGATCATCCCTTTCTCTTCCTTTTTTTTTTTCTCTCCATATCAACTTTCAGTCCCTGAACTTTTCTTCATTACCACTTAGTCTCTCAACTTCTTTAATTACTAACAAATTTGTCCTGAAAATTTTTTAATTAACCCTTAAATTTTATTTATTTTTTCAATTAAGCCCCTAACTATTTAATTTGGCTAAATTAGAATTATTAAAAATATATAGTTACATATTTATCCTTACTTTTAAATGTAAAATTACCAAAAAGCTCTTGCTGACATAATTAATTACAAAAATACCAAACATACAAAAAACATACAAATTTTTATTAAAACTCCATATATTAATAAAATTATATTTTTAATCCTTATTCTAAATTAATTTTCCAATTTAATCTTAACACACAATTAATTTAATTAATCAATTTACTAAATATTTTTCAATTAAAATTTAACACCATTAGCTAATTAAAATGTCATTTTTTTCAATAATTCTTTTATAAAATATCCTTTACAAATTCTTCCATAATTCTCAAATATAGAATTTAATTTATATATATTCATTTGGGGGAGAAATTTTGAATACCCAAAAATATAATTTATTTCTCAAAGAATTTACTTAATTAATTTCTTAAAAATCAAACTAATTGAATATAGAAAATAACTCACTTATTTGTCTAGCATAAAAATTCAAAATTCTATTTAAATTATTTCAATTTAAACTAAGTAAAATAAATTAAAATTTTATTTAAATAAAAACTCATTTATTAATTATTATTAATGTTATCATTATTAAAGAAAAATTCAGGATACTCATGACATCATCTGAGCCATTATACGGGGTATGGAGAGATAAACTGTTAAGATCTATCGTAACATGTTGTTAGGCTTTGCTATCAAGAAGCCAACGTGCATTGCGGGAGGCTATATTGGTAACATAGTTTGCTTTTAGCTGCCAAGGTGTTGTGGAAGTATTAGAGGTTGGGGCCTGACCATTGTTTGTTTGTTGAATTGGTATCAATTGGAAGGATGGACAACATTTGGATGTATGGCCTTGAGTACCACAAATCTGACAATAACACATGTATGGTCGTTGCGTTCAGTTCCCACGTGATGACAAGTTGTTGGCGCTGGTATTTGGCGGTGGACGATTGTTGTTGGAGAATGGCGGGCGAGAGCCGCTATTTGAGGTGGTGGAAGAATGCCAGTGATTATTGGAATTTTGAGGATGGTAGTTTATGCTGGTTTGTTTGGTTAGATTGGCAGTTGTTGGAAAATAAATAGTGTCTTTAGTTTTACCTTGAAGAGTTGCTTCAAAGGTAAGAAGTTTCTCATGGAGTTCATCAAAGGAAATGGGTTGTCACGAGCTTGAATGGCAGTAATTAGTTCTTTATAGTCATCGCCAAGGCCATTCAAATTTTTTTAGCAAGATCTTCATCATCCATAGGAGCCCCTAGTAATGCAAGTTCATTAGATTTGGCTTTAATGGTTTGAACACAGTCTGTAATATTTTGATTGCCTTTGGTGATGTGTTTGAGATTTGCTTTCACTTACTTGATGCGACCATGAAATGGCTTAGCATAAGTATTGGCCAATATTTTTCATGCTTCTTGTGATGTTTTAGCTCTAGCTATAAAGGGAATGATTGTTGAAGAGAGAATTCTGACAATGACATTTAGAATAAGTTGGTTTTGTCGTACATAGAGGGTATATTTTGGATCTGGTATTCTTTCATTGTTGATGGTTATAGTAGGGAGAGGGTAGGCTTTTGAACCATCGATATAACCAAGAAGGTTATAACTAATGAACAGTATTTAGAACTGAATTTGCTAGGATACATAATTTACGAGTGTGAGTTTGAGAGGGGCTTGTGCTAAAACATTGATACTGATCAAATGGGATTCATTAGTGTTAATGGTGCTATATTGACGAGAGTTGGAATAATTGAGAGTTGCATTTGGAAAAACAGGAAAGAAAGAAAGAAAGAGAAAAAGGATCAATAGAGCAATAGCAGCTTTGATATCATATAGAGAGAAAAAGATTTGATCATAAATTGAGCACACTTTTCATTCAAGAAATATGCAAATATATACAGGTCTTGTAACTATATATCATACCACAATGGGATACAACATATTTAGATTTAAAAAATACAGCTATACACTATCCTAGTACATTTGAATAAATAATAATATCTAAAAAAAATCTTCAACTAACAGATTTCATCTTCTGTTCTTTAATAGTATATTTTTCTAAATATATTTTATAAGCTGAATCAACAATGTTAAATTTAAACAACACCTTTTAAAACTTTTAAAAAGAAATTTAAGGAGAACAACCAATAACTAATGTATTTTTCTTATGATGATTGATTAAAGTGAGAGTTAAATAAAAAAGATAGTGTAGAGTTTAATAAGTATATTTAGATTTGAGTCTAACTAGTACTAAAATGACTAGAACTACTGAAATTGAAATTGAATTGGAAGACAGCGGTAATACCGGACAAGCCGTTTGGAACTAGACATTTAGATGGAAAGGTGAAAAGTTAAGAAATCAGACAAAATCTACATTGATACCATATTAAAAACTGTGGAAATTAAATGAATGAGAGCATGTAGAGCCCAATAAATATATTTGGGCTCGAGTCCAATCAATACTAAATGACTAAGATTAGCCACTTAATTGGTTAGACCTTTTTTCTTTTAAATTATTGATATTTTTTATAAATATATCTCCTTTTATAACAACAATTGCATTATTACCTCAAAATTAAGTTTGCAAAACACACTATTTTCTAGAAAATATACTTATAAAAATAGGCTCAAATAAAATATCATAAGAATTAACCAAACATCAACCATACTAAAAATCAATAAAAATAACCACACATCTACTAAAATCAACCAAAAATCAACAAAATCATCTAGTTATAAAAAAATATTAAATAAATAGAATTCAATAAATAAAATCAAAGTCTAAAGAAATATGAATTAGACAATAAACAAAAAAATCAACCAAATATCAACAAAATATAAACCATACCCATTTTATATCGCTCACTAAAAATTATTCAAAAGTAACTATACAATACCCTAAATTTTTTAACTCACAATTGAAAATTTAATGTTTTCTATGACTTATTTGAGTGTTAATAAATTTTTAGCTCCTAAGCATTTTAATTATTTAATTATTTTAACATATGTATATGTGTTATTTTATTTTTATCTTTACTCTTTTTTATGTATTTAATTTATTATACTATTTGAGTGTTTCTTTGAACCTAATACATTAATAAATATTTAATGGAGCATATTTAATTATTTAAACGGCTTTTAAAAATTTGAGTATCGTTAATTAAGAGTTTATTTATTTTTATTTAAATTGGGACTATGAGAAATAACAATTTTGCACCCTTAATTTGTAAAAAAAAAATATAAATTTTATTAAGAATTTGGGTTAATGTAGTAATATTTATTCTTAAGGGCATAAATGTAATTCAAGCTATTGTAAAATATCCGCTCAGGTCTCTTATACTCTCTCTCTCACCGACACCAACCGCCGCCTCTCTCTCTCTCTTTCTATTTTCTTACTGCTCGGTCACCGTTCGAAGCCAAACTCCTGCCAGGTGACTTTTTCGACGTTCCTACCACCTCAATTTGAGTGTTACACAGAAGAATTAATATGTGAAGGAGTTTAAAAATTGGTTCTTTTAAAAAAACGTAAAAATATAAAAACATAGATTAAAAATATAAAAATCAAGGTATTCTTACAATTATTTTTAAATTTGATGTATAAAATATATATTTATCTATTTCTTATACAAATATTTTTAAATTTAACGTCTAAAATATATATTTATCTATTTTTTATCTTTTATTCATTTACACGTTAACTTTCTGTTAACTAAAACTAAATTTAATATAATGCATAAATATCCATCTTTAAATTTAAATTTCAAACGGAAAAACACTGTTATTCACAATAGATTGAAGAGTTTTCTTTCTTCTCTTCCTATTTGTGATTTTCATTTTGTTAATGTATTATACATAAAACCTTTTAATTTTTATTTTCAATTCATAAATAATACTGATATCAAGCCCTTCACTAGCTTCATTATCACAAATATAAACGACACCGTTTGCGAACCAAACGAGGATTTGGTTGTGGCTTGTTAATAAAGTCAGTTGCCAGAGACAGACGCCATAAAAAGTAAAAAGAGAGCAAGAGAGGAGTGAAAAAAAGAAACAGCACAAGAGGGAAAAATAATTAAAAAGAAAGTATGGAAGCATCAAAAACAACAATTTCGCATGAAACCGGAGGGATCCAAAATGATGCGCTCCGGTTTGGTCTTCACGGTGTCAAAAGTGATATCCTCGAATCTCACCCTCTCGAATCCGCTTATCAATCTGTAAGCTTTTTTTTTTATTTTTTTTTTATTTTATATTAAAACAATTTTCAATTCGGTGTTTTTTGATAGTTAGGGTTTATATTATTTGTGATTGAGACTTGAACTGAGGTTTTGGGTTTTCATTTTAGGCGAGGAAGACACAAGAGGAGATGAGGACAAAAATCCTTGGAAATACATATGGATCGGCTTTTCCATTGAAGATGGATTTTGAAAGGCAGATTCTTTCACGGTATGAGGCTTTATTGTAGATAATGATGAATAGCTCATTTAGTTGTGAAATTGTGGTTTTAATGCCAAATATGAGGATATAATGGGTATAATATATGACTATGAGGTTAATTAATATGGTGTAGGAGATTACTTTTTGTTTGTTTCAGTGTTGAGTTTGTCATTTATTAATTTATCAAATGTATAACTAATGCTTTTGGTTGGAGCTATTAGGTATGGTTGTGTGTGTGTGTGTGGTGGAAGCTAGAGCAGTTTTAGTTTTTTCAAATGCGAAATGATACAGAGTAACATGACATCTTAAGAAGTTGAACACATAATATAGGTTAGGAAAGGGAACAGTGCATTAGTAATTAATTTGCAGTTCTGATAAGTTAATCTATTGAACTTTTTTTCTTTCAGAAATTGCTTTAAGTTCGAATGATGGTATAGTTAAGTTATTATACCGTTGTATGTTTTTGTTTTGTGAGACTATGATACTTAATATTATTAATGAATTTGAAAGTGTGGGCTGTGAAAGTTTTACTCAATAGGTATAGTTTTGATGAAACTATCTTCTCTATATTATACCTTGGAGACTAGATGAAAGAGAATGGTCGGACATAAATTTGCACGCTTGAAAGCCATCTTTTTGGTTTGCTATTCAAATGTTTCCATGCACTCGTTACATACACAAGATATGGATCTTTTTTTCAGTTTCTATTTATGGTTCAAAAATTTTTGTTTGAATGTTTGGTCTGCTGATGTTTCTTTTCCATATGGAGGTTCTTCATTTATACAATTTCGATTCATATGTTACATAAACATATTCTATCCATACAACCAATTTTCTTACACTGTTTTTCTTCATGGTGCTTAACTTATCATTCATTGTTTTGCATTTATTAGAATGGACTAATGTCTTTATTTTATCGTCTTTTCTTTGAAAACTTTCCAGATTTCAGAGGCCACCAGGACCAATTCCTTCTTCAATGCTTGGACTTGAAGCCCTTACAGGAAGCTTGGATGATTTTGGTTTTGAGGATTATCTGAATGGTAAGTGATTCTAATGGAACACCATATAAAAGCTATTTTAAAGTTGACATCAATTGATATTTTTTCATGAAAGTAAACATGAGATAACAAATTTCATTGTTTTGTTGAAAGTTGTTTCAAAATCTGTGAGATGACTCTACTTTAATATTTACAAAGTCTGTAGATAGTTATCCTTCTCAGTTACAATCATAAGAAATCAGGCTAGGTTAATACTATACTGCTCTGAGATTTCTTTGGTTGGCGATAATTTCTTGGTCTTTCTTTCTCCACCTCTTCCCCATTTAGAAAAAAAGGAAGGGCTGGCTAACTTTTTATAGTCTTGTTATTTAGTTGTGAAGTCAGTGTGATTTCAGTGAAGGTTCATTATTCTTTTTTTCTTCTTTATTTATTTTTTATTTTGTTTAATTGTGACAACCTTTTATTCGAGGAAAGGTCCCTCTGAGTGTAGGTTGAGTTCTTTGAATGACTTGATTTAATTCAGCAAGGTGTTGGGGATTTTATCTTCCTAGTTACTGTTGTAAGAAGATCAATGTAGTTGAAATTTGCTTAAAAAATCTCAAGTTTAGTGAAATACACTGAGTATGCTTTTTGAAGGTTTTGTTTTTTATTTTTAATTTTAAATCTCATTTTCTAATTGACAAGCATAGTTGTGAGGAGGTTTTAGTATGTCACTGTTTCTAGTGTAGTATAAATAAACCTCCTTAACATATTACTTGAAGTTTGAGCTTGCTCAGGTTGAAGCCTTAAATCTCTAGCGCCGTGTGACAGTTTAAATTTTAAACAATAGCCAGTTTCTAGTTTCTAATGAAATTTAGAACAAAGTTCATACGTCTGTTCGCTAAACATCTCGAGTGTTGGTTACCTGATCAATTTGAAGCCTTACCATCAGATGAAATGATTGATTCATGGTACAAAATTGGTTTACTGCTGCTGAATTTTGCTGATCTAAGTTTTCTGCTTTCTGCTTTGCAGATCCCCGTGAATCTGAAACTATCAGGACACCAGACATGCATCACGCAATGGAAGTACGCGTTGGACTTTCCAAAGGACCAGTTTGTCCGAGTTTCATCTGATTGATGCATTTTAGCAGTCTTGAAAGTGGGAATCAAATGTTTACTTCATGTCAAATTTTTTATGGATCTTGAGATCAAGGATGTTCTTACTGTCATGAGATTACATTTATGCGAACAAACAATGTATTGTGTTTGGGTGTAGTGACTTTCTGTTATGACTGTTGCACTTAAATCATACTTACATATCTACCTTCAGGTCTTATAATAACACTTGAAAGATTGATCTTGGAGTTTAAAATTGCACAAGGTGTTCTGGAGCTTCCAAAGAACAAAGGATCCCAATTTGTTGCGAGAGAGGAGGATTTAAGTCACAGTTATAACCTTATAATACGTGTTTTTTTTTTTTTCTTAAATGGTCAATTCTTTCAGCTAAGCTGAGGCAAACTAGCATCTCATAGTTTGCGTGTTTATGCATGATTTAAATGCTTGGTATGCTGGGTGTCAAAGCAAGTCTTCTGGATGTAAATAAGATCACAGCCGTCCGACAGTTATTATTATTATTATTATTATTTTTTTCATTATACTTTGGAGATAAGTATAGGGCAGTAAAAGCTTGACCATCCCATCTGTAAAAAGCAGATGCATCAGTTGAATCATGCATTCTGATAGTTAATTCTAAGCTCTGAGTATCAAAGACAGAATAGAAGCTATCAAAATTATGGACGCATGATTCTGGAAACTCTTAAACCACCAAGCTCTATGTCGTTCAATATGCCTGCCCTCTGTTCTTAGCGGCCTTTTTGTTTTTCCGTTTTTCTTTTCCTACTTGAAACGGGTTAGTCCTGTCCAATTGATGCTGAAGAGGCTCAAACTGGGATTTTGATAACGATACATAAACAAGTATTTCCATTCTAAAACCTCTGAAAAAGGTTCAAATCAGCTATTACAGAAGCCAATACCAAACAGAAAGCCGAGAATGTAATATGCACCTTGTCTTTTCCTCCAGATATGATCTCATAGATTGTGACATTCTTCTGGGACTTGAAACTCTTATCAGTTCACAGGCTGTAGCCCATGTAGTGGTGATAATAGGCGATGGCATCTGCTATTCGCCATCACTTGTGGGCGAAGGATTGATTGCTGGAAATATTACAATTGTTAATTGTTAATTTGTTTACATAAAAGATTTTGGTATCTGAATTCAGGTCCTGCAATTAGTCATAGGTTAGATATTTTAGAATTGCCTGCTGATGTATAAAGATAGTTTTATTGATTCAAAATGTAATAAATAATTTCTAATATAGTCATCTTCTTTATGTTACTTTCATCATGAAGTCGAGTCATACCAGAGCCAATAAAGAGGACCAGGAGGTACTGAAAGCAAAACCATAAAGCAAAATACGAGAAACCTAAATATTTTAGTATCATACAAGGCCTCTGCAACAACAAAACATATGAAACAGAGGGCTTGGAGTTTCAGATAAAAAAGAAGCAAGAAATATCATGCAATGTTAAACATTCATTACGTATAATAGCTAACTGTCATAGCACAAATATTACACTTACAGTATCTGTTATAATCGTACATAAATCAGAAAAAAGATTGAGATATGTGAATTATAAATGAATCATCTCGACTAACTTAGCCTGATAACCTAACTTGGAGACCTTCGAAAATCTTCTTGTCTTGTGTCATCCTTCCCTTGCATGGCAGGTTCCTAACTAAAAGCGTTCTTCGCAATAGCGTCATCCAAAGCAGTACTCATGCGCGCTATCTCTGCAGGATCAAAATCAGAGAACCAACTACCTTTCTCCAAATATGCCCACTCAGGTTCCATCCCATATTCAGTTTGAAGTTCCTCACGAGGCGCTACAGTATTCGTGATAATACCAGCACCAGTCATAGCAGTTGGACTACCATTGTTGATTTGATTGCCACCCTCATTCACATATGCCTGATCAAACATCAATGTCTCTCCCATAACAACCTCTCTATTGTTGAGTTGATCATCAGCATCTTCAATCGCATATAGCCCTCCATTCTTGATTTGATTACCATCCTCAATCATACGTACTTGATCGAACATCGCATTCTCTGCCACAACAGCCTCTCTGTTGTTGATTTGATCACCATCCTTAATCAAATGTACTTGATGGCGCGCCAAATTTTCTGCCATAGCAGCCTCTCCACTGTTGTTTTGATTATCAGCATCCTCAAACGCATATCCTTGATAGAACCCTCCAATGTTGACTTGATTATTAAATTCACCTGGTCTAGCTTCTTGTGATGAAACATACCGATCGAAGACCAACTGATTAGTTATAATTATTGGCTCTCCATCATCATCTTTCTTCTGTCCCCTGCAATGTTTCGTGATATGACAAAGAGCATAGCCATCACTGGAATCTTTTCCTCCCATCAAAGAATACTCATGCATGATCCATCCTGTTGCTTTTGCGTTGCTCGTTGAAGTACATGAAGTGCCTTTCTTCCCTTTCCTAGGCTTGAAAGTAAATTGTTTCTTCACCCCAATGACTTTCTTTGTTTTCCTGTCCATGACTTCCTTTCCAGAATTGTTGCCACGCCACTCTCCACCAGCAGCAGTTCTGGCAACCCGATTTTTGCTAGCTTTCTTTAAAGTTGTAAAGAAGTAACATTCTTCTTGTTTCCTCCCATGGCAGATTTCCCACGGAGGCTTATCTCCGTAAATATCACATTCCACGATCAGATTCAAAGGCAATGGTATACCCTTAATCTTGTTTGATAGATAATAAGAAATAAGTTCATCATCCGTGGGATTGAATCGAATACCTGGCGGCAATGGAAGCACATCATTGATCGTCATTCTTAGTCTGAAATCCCCCCAATTCAGAAACCCTAACTCAAAAACCCTAAGCAGCTACGATGCTCTCCTTACCAATCTCGCAAAACACTTGTTCTTTCTCTTAATAATCGTAACTTCAAACTCGTTTTCACACGACGCTGCTGTTTATACTGTTTTGAGTTATCTGGCTTTCTTTTTTGGATAAATATTTAGCTTTTATATTAAGCCTTCTATTTGTATCTTTATTAAACTTCCAAAAAGAATATTTTGATCATATATTAATAAATTAATATTTTAACTAACTATAATCATAATATATTTTTCAAAATTACATATGATGATGATGGATATGTAGATGTTTTGTTGGTCCAATATACATTCTTCTTTTTCTTACATTTTATTTTTTATTATTAGTTATTTACCAATAACTACTAATACAAGTTACTTTCTAATTTTAATATTTTAAAATTTGAAATGGATATTAAGTTTTCTTTTATATTTTTATCGCTCTTTTTATTTATTTTTTTCAAAAATCGTAAATCATCTATTTCAAACGATTTCTTTTATACGTAACTTAAATTATGAGATATAACTATTAATATTATTAAGAAATGATTTTGCATATTTAGTTTAAATCCTAGATTTTGATGGCTTTGAAGTGTTTAATATATATATTATATTAAACGCTGCGCTTTGGGGCAGTAATGCCTCTGTTTACTGTTTTAAGCAATTCTTTTTCTCAGACAAAACTTATTATATTAAGAAGAAACAGTGGATTTATTGTCCAAAATCCAAACCCATACATGATGGAGGAACCTCCTCTATGAAAACTTGTTCTTGACTAAAGTAATCCTAGAATAAAAAGATTTAGGTTTTAAATTCAATATATGAGATTAATTAATTTTTAACTTCATTAAAGTAATTCCAAAATGTTTGTAAATTACAAAAATAACTAATTAAATAATTGATTAATACAAAAGTTTTCATATATTAAAAATATGTAAAAATAGTGTTATATTACATAACTTTCATATAATTTGTATATCATTGTATCAGTTTAAATTTTTTATTTACATCAAATGTTGAAAATTCTATATAACATAAAAATATTATAAAATAACCATAAATATTACATATTTATATTTTATTTAAAATGAAAGTGATTTAATAAAATTTTAAACAAATTATACAATTTATTTCTTTAACATTATAAGATTTTAACTTTTGTATACCATATATGATATAAATTATATAATAAATAAAAAAAATAATATAATAGTATTATAATTTCATAATGTATATCTTTTTATAAAGTTTCACTAAATTGTGTAAACATTTTTCATATTAGATAAATTTTTCAATTAAATTTTCTCTTTGCACAAGATAGTGTATAAATTATTTTTTAGAATAAAAAATTACATAACCAGCATAAATATTACACACTAATATTTTTTTTTCATGTAAAATGGACATGACTTAAAAAATTTAATGAAATTATGCAACTCCCATAACATTATAAATTTTCATTATTGTATACCATATGATAGAAATTATATAATAAATAAAAAAAATATAAACAGCATTATAGTTTCATAATATATATCTTTCTACAATCTTTTACTAAAATTTTTAAAATTTTATCATATTAATTAAATTTTTTAATTAATTGGTCTGAAATATTATAATTTACTATCTAGAATAAAAAATATATAATCAGCAGAAATTACATATTTGTGATTTTTATTTAAAATGTTATGATTTAATGATTTTTAAACAAGTTATGCAACTTATTTCCATAATATTATAAAAACTCAATTTTTGTATACTATATGATAAAAATTATATAATAAATGAAAGATGGCATAAATATCATTATAATTACATAATATATATATATATATATATTTATAAATTTTTACTAAATCATGCAAAATTTTATCATATTAAATAATATTTTTAATTAACTTGTCAAAAATCTCTCTTTACATAATATATAGTGTAAATTTTCTTTTAGAAAGAAAATTTATATAATCAATATAAATATTATATATTCATATGTTTTACATAAAATGGATGTGATTTAATAAATTTTTAAATAAATTATGCAACTTATTTCTGTAACATTATAAGATTTCTATTTTTGTATAACATATGATAAAAGTTATATAATAAATGAAAAGACAATATAAATAGCATTATAATTTTATAGTATATATATATTTTTTAAAAATTTTACTGAATTGTGTAAAATTTTATCCATCACCCTTACAAAAATAATCAACACAAACAACAATCTTTGATTCAAATCAACCAAAGATTGTATCAAGAACAACAACAATATTCACACATGTTTCACGAAGAAAAAAACTTTACTAGACATCAATTGCAGTAAACAGACGAGCAAAAGGTTTTAAGGTTGTTAGTGGTCCTAGATCTTCCAATGGAGAAGCTATGAAGTTCGGGTTTAGACCCGACTCGCTTGGAAATGCCTCTTCTAGTTGATTTATGGTGTCACAAATTGTGTCTCCGAGTCTGCCTTACAACAAAGAGGTGATGAGTAGTGTTAGTGAGATACATTGGCGGTGATTTGCAGTTAAGTCTTCATGTCTTCGATGATCCTCCAGCTAGTATTAAGGATGTTTTATTCTAAGAAAGATGTGTAGTTTTCGTCGCTTTGTTTTTCCTTTGTGTAGCATAATGGAATGGAATGTAAATAATAATCATTCCATTACCATGTTTTAAACATGTTATAGTAATATATATATATATATATATAATGTAATACTATTACAATTTTGATTTTAATATTTATTTTATTTATAATAGTTGGTATAAAACAAAATGTTAATAAACTATTTAAAAATAATATTAAAATTTATTAGTTTTAAAATACCATTAGAATTCAATCATCGGCCACCGGATAATGGTAGTGGATAATGGTTAAAAATATTTAAATTATATTAATAAAAATAAAATATATAAATATACTATAAATAATCATAATTACATAAGCTTTTATATATTAAGCATTATATTAAATTAAACATATTTAATTACATAATTTATTTGTCATTACATTATGTCAGTATCCATTTTTCGGATCTCGATATCGAGAGAATTACGGAAAATCCGAGATGAAAGTTATTACCTTTCTTGAGTCTCGGGAGATTGAGGATGGATGAATCCAAGTAAGGATTAAGAATAATTAGATTTAGAATTACTTTTCTAGAATCAATTTGGATCCAATTGACAGAAAAAATTAAATTTGAGGGGTGAAATAGTATTTTTTACAAGTTTAGAGACTAGATTTTCAAAATTTTAAAATTTTTTTTACTCTTTAGAGTCAATTGGTTCTATATACAGCTGAATTAGCTTTAAACGGCTTAGTTGTGCAGAGCTGACCGGCTCTACACAGTGTCGATTGGCTATTTTCTAAAATTTGACGATGTTTCACGTGTGTTTTTTTACCTAAAATGCTAAAATTGATAAAGAAGAAGTTTCTAAAAGATGTTTGTGATAATTCTTGAAAAACTTAAATATATTTAGTGATAATTATTTGAATTTAAAAGATTTTATTTTATTATATATTAATCTGATAAGAGAAACGATAATTTAAAAGATTTTTTAATTAAAATAATTGCATGGTTATTTGCTCCTCTAGGATTCCTATCCATATTGCTATAGAATATATAATGATCCATAACGAGATCACAGGAGATATTGTCTGCTTTGACCCCCCACTAGCCTCACGGTTTTGTTCCTTTGACGGGTTCGAAAACTTCCCAAGAGGTGTCACTCATCCTGGAATTTCTCTGAACCAAGCACGTTTAACTTTGTAGTTTCTACAACTCCACAGCCAAACAATTAAAAAGCACCTCATGTGATTAGTTCTGTTATCAACCATTCCCCGTCTCATTTAGATGTGCAATTCGACTCATTCATGTACTCCCATACCTTAGAGTGCTGCCATCCTAGAAGTCTGCCAGAAGCCGCTCCTTGTCCAGGCATCCTATCCTTACCCTGGCGTCCACTTTCCACCCTCGTCGAATCGCTTCTCTAGGCCAAGCTGTCTCATGCCCACGAGCTTCCGCTTGGTTCGTCCTTGAACCCCACATCTATTAGAGGGGTCCTGCTTTGACACCATTTATAACGATTCGAAACTAGATCACATAGATATTTTCCGCTTTGGCCCCTACTAGCCTCACAGTTTTGTCCCTTTAGCGGGTTCGAGAACTTCCTAGGAGGTCACCATCCTGGAATTTCTCTTAACTAAGCACGTTTAAATTTAGAGTTTCTACAACTCTACATCCAAACAATCAAAATGCACCTCATGTGATTAGTTCCATCTCTTTACATATATAGTATCAACCATTCTCCATCTCATTTCGATATGCAATTCGACTCATTCATGTATCATGTACCTTAGAATGCTACCATCTTAGAAGCCTGCGAGAAGCCACTCCTTGTCTAGGCATCCTATCTTTGCCCCGGCGTCCACTTCCAGCCCTTGTCGGATCGCTTCTCTAGGCGAGACTGTCACAATATAATATGGTCTAGATCTAGGGTTAGCTAGAGTGATTAATTACTAGAGCTCCATCATTAATTATTAGAGTGACACACATCAATTATAAGAGCTTCAATCAAAGGAAAAGTCACTAAGTAAGAACTAGAGATTTGAAAACTCTATTTTTTTGAACGACAGAATCTCAAACCCAAGCAATAGTGGATTCTCAACCAATATTTGATTTCACCACCTCATCATCTCTAAAGACTCAAAGATCAACATTCAACAGTGGCAACATTAGGGTTTCCCAAATTCAACATCATCAGCATTACAATCTTCATAAACTGAAATAAAAAAACTAGGCTGGAAAAGTCCCTAGAGCCGATTTAGCTCTGTGTTGAGCTGATTGACTGTTCACCTTTAAACCCCAATTTTTTAGATTTTAATATATTTTGGTGATATTTTTATACTATAAGTTAGTTTAAGATGTTTTTCTTTCAATTTCTTAGTTGTTGGAGGGTTGTAATAGCTAGATTTAATTTATTTATTTTTTCGCTTTATTTTGGATGGATGACGAATATCTATTATGATTTTGCCTAATTAAATTTGGACTTATAGACTTAAGCCTTAAAACTGGACTTAGCATAAAAATTGTAGTCTATTAGGTAATAAGATGGCATATTGGGCTTTGATATAAAACTTATATAGACTGAGGGGACTTTGTCATGTTTTAAATTGACCTAATTAGGCCACATTAGATTTAAGATTACCTAATTGGGCCTTATCATAAAAGTAGTCTATTAGGTTAAGGCTGGAATTCAAAAGCATAATCTATAATTGAGCTAGACTAGGTGAGCCTTATATAAGTAAATTAAATTAATAACTTTAAATGTAGGCGATGCTTAATAAAATGGATTAGACTCAGGTGGACCTCACAGGCTGTAATGCTTGATGTGTAGAAATATTTATGTTGCATTTATAGGGAATAGCCCGTTAAACAACATAATTAAAGACAAAGATATATAAATAAGGAAGTTAGCTCCTGAATCCATCTCTAGACGTGGTGAAACTTCCTTATGTAATTGAGAAATGTCAGTCAATTAGAAAAAGTTTTCTAGAGAAATACCCAGATAGCAATTCCTATCTTTGTGCTAGTCTCTGTTATTAGTTAGTGTAATCTTATTAGGTTAAAAAATTTTACAGTATTGTAGTTGCTAAAGACACTTGGGTGCGCACCTGAAACTGCCCACACATTATATAAAAAATATTTTATTATCAGATAAAATAATGGAGCATGTAATTTAATAGTGATTCCATTACATATTTTATTACATCACAACAAATATTTATCGTTATCACAATAAAAGATTCAGCATAAAAAATTTATAGATTTATATTTAGTAAGTTATATAGTCAATTAATTTTTTTTTATTTTACTAAATATTTGTGATATGGTATTATTCAATTTTAATTTTAGTAATTTTATAATTCTTATTGATATTAAAATTAAACCACCCATGGCGGGCAATTATCTAGTTGAACTTGCATATATTATTTAGTAATTAATTTAAATAAAATTAATTTACTGGATAAAACTCAAATAATATCAAATCAAAATCAACTACTAATGCTAGCTCAAGGGCTATCCTCAAAGAGATGTTGATTGAGAACATTTATGCCTGAACTCTTCCTCTGCTTCAATAAACACTTGTTCCCCCACAAGTGACAAAAGAAGTGTTGTCGCCTGTTCAATCTCCACAAAAGGCAAAAGGAGATCTTATTTCGCCAACTGGCAATGATATCGTTCAGCTCCACGTCGATGATATCCCAAATTATCCTCATACGCCTATGTCACCCAACAACTGTTCTGATGTCATGACTGTCAAGATGACCAACACCAGTTCTTTAGAAGCACTAGTTGCTAGGATGAGCAAACTTTTGGAAAATCTTAGTTACTTAATTGAAGAGAAAGACAAATAAATCGCCATTCTGACAAGGAAAGTTGACAACTTGACTGAAAAGAGAGTAACGGTTGCTAAGAGCCTAGCTCTACAAACTGAAAACGCTGCGAAAACTCCTATAATTCCGCTTCCAAAACACCTCCTAATCATGACTAATAGATCTATCCAAGCTAGTCAGCTAAAAGATCTCATTAACGAGGCTATCAAAGATCAAGTTGAAAGCATCACCCAACCTTCCGATATGTATACTAAGGCATACTCCCACAGAATTGATCTCGTGAAGATGCCTGCAAACTACCAACTGCCAAATTTTTAACAATTTGATAGTAAAGGCAATCCAAGGCAACATATAACCCAATTCAAAGAAACTTGCAACAATGCAGCACTTATGGTGATTTGATGGTCAAACAGTTTGTTTGGTCTTTAAAAGGAAATGCTTTTGATTGGTATACAAACATAGAGCCAGGAACTATTGATGGTTGGGAACAATTGGAACAAGAGTTTCTCAATCGCTTCTATAGTACTCGCCGAATTGTGAGCATGATAGAGCTTACCAACTCATCCTAATGGATCGATGAGCCTGTAATCAACTACATTTATAGATGCAGAAATCTAAGCATGAATTGTAAGGTGGCCTTTCTGATGCCTCTGCTCTAGAAATGTGTATTCAAGGAGTGTATTGGGGACTACGTTACATTCTTTAAGCTATCAAGCCTAAACCCTTTGAAGAATTGGCTATTTGTGCACAAGATATGGAGTTAACCATTGCTAGTGCTAGTGGTCAAGGTCTACTAGGAATAGCAATGAGTAGGAACCGTCCATTTAAGGATACGCAAATTCAAATCCGATTAAAATATATATACTCAAATCCATTTAAAAAATTATTTTTATTATCCGAATTGTCTCAAATCCGATTAAAAATGCTAATATACTATCTGAATCCAATAAGAACATGTTTAATATATAGAGTTATTAAATATATTTATAGATATTTAAATAGATAGGGGATATCATATCCGTTAAATACCCATTTATAAAAATATTCAGATAATTAAACGGTTACTATTTTATAAATCTGTTTAAAATAAAAGTAAAAATAAAAAATAAAATAAAATATTTAAAAGAGTCTGTTTATATATAATTTCTCCTCTTTCCTCTTTTCTAGTATTATTCTTTTTCCATAAATTATAAAAATAAAAATAGAAACAACGATTTCTTATTAATACTAGAAGGAGGTTGTGAAACCCAGACTCAATTATTTTTCAATAAATAATTTGTTGCTTTAGATTATAAAAGTTTTCTTTATAAGTAAATTAATTTTATTAAACGAGAATATCCGAAAAAAACTTATATTTAAATTGATGAATCCAAGCCAATAGGGTAAAACCCTTATACGTTCGAGTTAATAAATACTCTTGTGGCTTTATCTATAGTGCACTTGGTGTATTAATGCACTAAGGCACTTTTCACCATTTAGATTAACCTTTTTAATCTTAGCCATTGATTAAAATAATTGGCTACTTTCTAAATAGGTAAATAAATAAGTTGATCTGGACTGATAACTTGTTTGTCTCCTTTTTGGCAAAAGATACAAAAAAGTCCCTAAACAACTTGAAAAAGGATAATTAAATCATTATACTTCATTTGATTTCAATTTTACCATCAATATTTTTAAAAGATTTCCAATTTATAAAAAATTTCCAATTGTACTAACACTATTGACTCATTTATTAATATCGGGACCCATTATAGTTTATACCCAACAATAAGAAGACATTTAGCCTTACATTATTTGACTAAAATAATAAAAAAATATTAAAGATTAATAATAAATTAAAAATTAAAATTATTTTTTATTTTTTTCTCTTTCATTATTTTATTTTTCTAAACAATTCATCGTTGGTCATTATTATATCCGGGCCATTAAGACTTCCTTAGCCTCTATAGTTCAAATGTGTGTCATTGATGCACCACCACTAAGCTTTTATTTCTTTTGTTCTTTTAGTTCTTTCTCTCCGTTTTTATATAGAGATCTCTCCACTTATAAATATATAATTAAAAGACTCTTATTGTCTCTTTCATCTTCTTCATAAAGATTTTCATTTTTATTTTTATTCTCTATCTTTAATCTAACTATGATATCAAAGCTATAACTTTTTTATTTTTCAATACTTCTAAACAAAAATAAAATTATAATATATAGGCCTAATAGTCTAAAAAATTCAAACTGAAATTTTACTATTTAACTACACACAATTGGTCATTTTCAGGTGCCTTTCATTTTCTCCAGAACGACAAATATCTGTAAAATGCATCACTTTCATCAACATCATATCTGTAAAACCATGGCCACAGAAAAGTTTACATTTACTGAGAATAGACGTAAATCAAATATCATCCAAACTTAAACTCCCCAAACCAAAAGGCAATTTCTTTCTATGTTCTTTTCCATTCTCAATACTCCTTTATCTCCTTTATCCATGTAACAGCCACAAATCTTGTTCGTGATAGTAATGCGATGCCAGCGATCTTCTTCTTCTTCTTCTTCTTCTATTCTTTTATTTTTTTAGAAAAAAACTAGCCATGAACTTGATTTTAATATGTTTCACATGCTTTTGAAGGCTGGTTTACAGGGAAATTTGGCATTCTTTAACCAATAGATTAGTCATTTTCTATTTTGACGTTTGGTAGGATAACCGGTAATCTTTGAAGTTGGTCTTCTATTTTAAATGAATTAAGCTTTAATCTTAACTCAAAATTTTATAAATTTTATTTTTCTTATTTTTTATAAACATGAATTTTATTAATTAAACCATGAGGACCAATTGCATGGTATTTAAATGATATAAAAAAAAATAGAGTTTGAATATCTATTGGATCATATGAAAAAGAAAAATATTTAAAATATTATAAAAATAAAATTCAGATATTTATCGAGTTGACTTAAAAGTTAAAAAAGTGAAATGACTAAATGACATAAATTTAGATGTTTAAATATACATTTCACTAAACCATTTTGATACCTTAAGATTTACATATATATAATATCCTATTTCTTAAAAAATAAAATATTCTAATAAAAATAACTCAATTATGTCCATACTAGAGGTAATGTCTAGAATTTTTTTTGAAATAATTCAAAAATATCCTCAATTTTTGACTGCTAGATTCTTTAATCATTTAGATATTAATTATTAATTATAATAGCCACTTTGGCATTTTAAATAGCCCCTTTTTCAAATCATTTGACCACTTCTATATTTTATAACCAAACACTATCTCTATATATCCATTATTTCTCTTAGATTTTTCTTTTGCAGGAAAATAAATAATTAGATATTTTAATGTATTACATTTCTAATAATTAGCCCATGAAAGTACTAAATTATTGATTACTTTTTTAGGAATGAATTATTACTTAACTCAGCCCACTTGATTATAATTAAATAAAACCATGCCAATTAAATACATGAGGAACAAGTTGAATGAAACTCACACAATTAAAATAACCTAAAGCAACTTCCTTGATAAGTTAAAAGCTTACCGATCATCAAAGATAACAAGACAAGTTTACATCGCTAGAATTAGCTTTAAGAAAATTGTCAAATTAATGAACCTGAGAAGATTATATTTCATGGATAAAGACTTATTGGGATGATCTGGAAACTCAACCAAGCAAGAGGAAGTTTGGGGTAAGTTTTTTGATAGATATGCATAAAAATTAAGACAATAAAAAGACAACTTATTGAGAAGGCTAAGAATGGAGTTTCTCTCACAAATTCCAGAAACACAACACCCATTGTTTTCTTTTTTAGGTCCGAACCCAAATTCTAGTTGAATGCTTAGAATCTTGCAATTTTATGATATTTTCTTGGCAAATTATAAGTCTAGCAGGTTTGCCAAACATTGGTTCGAAATTCTACTTTCCGAAGTTTCACCAGGAAGATGCATAAACCAAACATTTCAAATCTTCAACTAGTTTTACGATTATTACTGAGAATTTTCTTCTATGTACAATACTGAAAGTACAATACAGACTTCCTTCCATCATTCTGTTGCTTAACTTGTGCCACTTCGGAAGCCAAAACCATATGACTGAAAAACAGCAAAAGGGGAGGACTAAGGGCGCAAATGTATTCTCAACAAGTTACAACTAGTAATTAGAAAACAGTTGTTAGTTTTCGAAGATGGAAAAAGATCTTTGAACCCTTCTGGGAAAGTACTTGGAGTTGGTCGCGGCAGCAGCAGCAGCAGCAGAAGTAGCATTAGCATTAGTGCTAGCAGAAGTAGGTGACCTAGGCGCAGAAGCAAGAGAATTGCTTGGGCTAACATCCCTCTCCTCTTCATTGATCGTATCCAACATCTTTGATGCTCTATGCCGCATGACACTGATATATTGTGGTGGTGCAACCTCTGTAATGAACTTTGCTATGCGTGAACTGGCCATTATTTCTCAAGTATTCTTGAGCAGCTAGCTTAGGAAGAGAAATAACAGCTGAAAGATAAGAACCGCCCAAGGAAGGATAAGTGTTTGTAGCAGAAGAAGGCTTGGTTTGTGATGAGAGTGGAGTAAAGCTATGGCAAGGGATTTATAGGATCATGTTTAGGCTTAAATTGAATCACCGGTCCTAATCGAGAGAGTCTCAGTTTGAAATTATACATTTATCAGTTAGTGCCGCCACCCACTTTTGATATTAATTGTGTAGCCTTGATGCTTCCATGATAGGTTTAGCAGATAACCTCATAGTGGGTCCATGTCTCTGTTATGTGTCAAACCTTGTGTGGAAAATTGAGTTATCCAAAAAGATATGGTTTTTGTTGCGATCAATAGCTTCCAATTTTGCACTTTTCGTTGCTCAAAGGGAGCAGCCAGTTTCTTGCCATCTGTCGATTGATTTGTTGCGAGAGAAATGAAAATCCCTTGTAACTTTCTAACCACCTGCCCTAATACTCGAGAAGAAATAGCTCTACCCTAACTGGAAATTTCTATCATAAAGTTTTCCATCTCTTCAGGGAAGAAAAGTATCATGTTTGGCTGGCTGGAAAATTTGTTCTCGTAGAAGGAAAGTACACAACTTAATGAGTTTCCTACCCATTGGAGTTTTGACTTCATCAATGTTCCCTCGTGCACCAACCGCAAAAGCTATGCATAAATTCAGATAGGGAAATATAAGAAAACAATTCACCTGGAGTGTACTAATTAACTGTTCATGATTTTGGATGTAACCCGAAATTAGGAATTAGAAACTGGTTTCCGAAGCAAGCTTCTTAAAGAAAAAGACAAAGCAATTAGAATAAAAAGTTTATGCAAATCATTGCTTGATAACAATAATTGGAGAGTATTCAACTTAATACTAAGATTAATAAGTTAAAGTCGGTGAATGCTTGATGTTTAATAAGTTCTTTTTTCTTTTTCTTTATTATAAGAATTTTCTTTTCTTAGAGAGACAGTCAAAAATTCTTGTGCCAGAGTTTGACGAGACGCCATACCCCGTACGTTAGCCATGGCAATAATGAGATTTGCAGGTCCTATGGTTCTTTTTTATGTCAAGTAACAAGAAATTCTCATGTATATTATGTTTAATGCTATCGGTAAATATACCTGATAAAAATCAACCATATTAATTATACATGTCACATTATTTGCGATAATTAATTTTATAATTAAACTATATAATTATAATAACAAAAATATTCAAATCAATAACTCCAAGTGAAGTGGCTTATTTAATTAATTAATTTATTTTTATTACATATATTTTGAAATGATGTGATAACAAAATATACTTATCAATTTTATAGTAACTAAATATGGGTAAATAGTATCATTGGTGCCAAAACTATGATAGTGTTTTCAATTGGTATTAATATTTTAATTTTATTTTTAGTATTAAAGTTTTAATTTTTGTTACAAGCGGTGCCCATTGGGAATCTGTTCAAGTTTTGATGACGTGAAGGGCGGAGCTCCACACCAGCATTCCACTCCTCGTACACGTCATACTTTACTTTGGATAAATTGCCTCGTCCATACTGAATTTTTTCAACTTCTATCCAAATAGTACAAATTCTTCAATTTGTTTCTTTTTAGTACCATATTCATTATTTATATTTCAATTAAGAGTACCTATTAGGATTTCAGTGATTTCTTGTTGATGTGTTAATTAGTTCATGTTTAAGTAAATTTCGACTGCCCCATCAGTAAAAAGTTACCGAAATTCCAATGGGTACTAGTGTCACCAAAAGTATAAGATAATAACGATATAATTCATTTCAAGGTTTAACGAATAGTGTTGGAGGATTGTATTAGTATTAGCCTTTCATCAATGTTTTAGATGGGTGTTTATAAGCGAATTATTAGTTATTTCCATGTCTAGTCTAGTCCTAAAGATCAAGAGGAACGTGGGTTCCGGTTATTCAGGAGTAGGGCTTTATGGGTGTGAGAAATGGTGGTTCGCCTATTGAGTATGTTAGTGGGCCAAGCAGACTGTCAAGTATTGACGAGTTCTTAGCTCACATGATAATTCGCCTTTAAGCGAGTCTCTATCAGCTACCATAGATTGAAATAAAAATTTGAATCTGGTACTAACAAAAATAAATTAAAGAATTGATACCACTTGGATAGAAGTAGCAAAATGTTGGTACCAACAGGGTAATTTATCAAAAAGTCAAGCGTGATACTGACAATGAATAAAATACTAATATGGAGCTCTGTCTTGGACGGATTCTTAATGGGTACCGTCACCTATAATAAAAATTAAAGTTTTAGTATCAAAAACAATGTTAAAGTATTGGTATTAATTAGAAATATAAACCAAAGTTTTGATACCAATACAACTATTACCCCAACTAAATATAATAAAGTTATGTTCGTTTGACTATGAATTTTTTGTTTTGCAGTTACTTTATAGACTCGATGCATATTTGAAATATGAGTGGGTGATTAACAAAAGCGTCATTTGGTTAAGTATAACATGTTCTCATAATAACCAGTGATGATGGATCAATCCATCAACATATTTGGAATATAACTGAGTGGTTAGCAAAAATATCACTTGGTCGAAATATAATTTGTTCTTGTAATAATGAGTGATGATGGACCAAATCATCATGCATATTTGGAATATAACTGGGTGATTAACATAAGTGCCACTTGATTGAAGTATAACTTATCCTCGTAATAATCAGCGATAATATACTAATTCATGGGTTGTTGTGGCTGATTTTTTAGATATTATCTTTTGTTCAGTTTATAGTCTCATAATTTTATTATTTATAAAAAAAATTAATGAAAAAAATTGGTACTTATAAGATTCAAGACATCTTGATTCTTGGTTAATATGGAGTGCAATGTTATTATATGTTTTCCCAATCAAGATAACTTGGACTTGCTTGACGCGAGCTTTTCCAAAGGCTGCATTAATGATGATGGATTAACCCATAGATTAAATTGTGATTTCCTTTTAAAATTTACTTCTTAACTCATGGCGCTATATTTTTATCCTTTATAAATAAAAATTTCTTAAGAAGAAGAAATAATATTGAACCTTATAAGACTCAAGTGAACCTTTCCACAATGGCGCAATGATAATGAACCAACCTATAGACTAGGGCATAACCCATGCTTGAAGAATTATTTACTTTAGTTAATTTGGTGTAATTACATGTACTTACCAAACTCAATGCGAGCCTTTTCACATACAATATCAGTAATGATGAATTAACTTATAGATTAAATTTTGAATCGTTTTTGAGGTTTTATCCGCTTTTTTAGCTCATGGCTTCACAATTTTATTCTTTATAAAAAAAAAAAAAGATTCTCGTAAGAGAAAAATGATATTGAACTTTATAAGGCTCAATCCTTCTTAATCTTAATTAATTTAAAATGTGGTATCATAAACCAACAATATCCTTTATCTGGATCAATTATGGATAAAATTGCCATGAACTAAAAGATACAATTCTAGTAATAATTTATATTCATGACTACAATTTCAAAATCTTGGTAATTAAGACTAAATCAAATGATTGAGGATCTAGTTACATCTAAATATCTGGGTTCTTATTAGGCAGTTGTGGAAACACATGCATACAAATATCTAAATACAAAGTGTTTAAGAAGTTCCATTCAATTCTATCATTGCAAATATTGAATTGTTTACCTTAAAGGATCTAATGCATGCGTAATGTCTTGTACTTTACATGTTTTGTCTATTAGTATATAATTATATTTTTAATTACTTTAATATTTGTACATATATTCTTTATTACGTGAGCACTTATTTATATATATATATAAACACGTAAAAATCACTCCAATTTCAGTAAGTAAACCATATATTGAACTTTAATTGATATTTATAATTAACTTTTTAAAATATTTTTCACTTTTTTTTAGAATCTCTTTTAACACTTTGATTTTTTTAATATTTCATAAAATTCATAAAATACTTTTCGACTCTTGTAAAATAGTTTTAGAATATATTTATTTAAATGTAAAAAGTTAAATAATATGTACTTATAAAGGAATACTTATCATATGCAATCAGTTCTTTTAATTATTTTATTACTAATATAAAATATTTATTTCATAATTTAGTAATATATATTATATATTATTAATTCTCTGCTCGATCCTAATCATCGTAAGGATTTCAATAATGAACTCGCTTCGATGAATGCTCGAAAACCCTTAACGAATAAAGAATACTTGCAACCTTTTGGAAACTTAGTAGCATAGATAACTCAATCAACCTTATGCCTACTAATGTGAGGCTCCACTAGAATTAACAATTTTAGTCTATGAACATTCAATAATAAATTAAGAATACAGTGGAATCTAGAGCTAATTGCACCCTAGCAATTGTAAGCAATAATGTATAACTTGATTATTAAAATAAACAATAAAAAAGAATAAAACCAGCAAACCAAGAAACTAAACCACCAAGACAATTAAGCATCTTGATTATCAATCAATTGAATACTGGTCTTTCTTGAGACCTCACAAACTACTTATATATCATCATCTAAGCCTAAGTCATCCACAATAAATTGGCTAGGAATATCAACACAAATCTTACTAGCAATCTTAGAAGCCCTAGCATTCACTTTTAACTTGCCTTTCAAACTAATAGCCTTTGGATCTTGTAGTTTATTTCTTAACCCTATTGTATTACAAAGAGATTAGCGACTAAAGGTACTGCTATGTTCCTTTCTAGACATAATAGGTTTACAATTCTTAACAAATCTAATGGTTACATGATTATCCTTATCTAGAGTTGTCTCAGTGATAACAAGGGTCTAGTTTTAAGAAAAATTAAATAAAAAGGCTGCAAAATATTCTATATGTTAATTTATATGGTATTGTTTCTTGTTGAGACTGTTGTTAAATCTCCTCCTTCGCCCATCCTAATGATAAAATCAGAATCCACTTTAACTTCTTCAAATTATCCACACTTGGCCTAGAATTATCCTTTGGCCCAACTTCTCCTTCAAATCCCCTAATACTTTCCTTATTAGTCCTTTATTATAAAAAAAATTCATACCTAAGCTTGGTGTATACATCACAATAAATAAGAGAATGATAAGTATTATGAGTGTTTTATACTTTGGTAGTGAATAATTGACGCATACTCTTTTATTTAAAACTAATGAATATGTATCAATTATATGTCAGATTTTGTGTTTCTTATAAAAGAAAATTTTCTTTAATATTCACATAAACATTTGACCTCATATAAGAAAGTTCCTCATGTAGATAAAAACCACCAATCATAACTTCATTAGGCATCCTAAATCTAGATTTATTGGGATTCTTTTTGCTAATCCCTTAATTTTTGCCTCCATCTTAATGCATAGTATTGACATAAAGAAAAAACACACAAATAAAAAACGTGGCGAGAATTTAATCATCTATAAGAACTTTCTACACTTTTATGGAACCAATTTTTCTTTCACCCAAGATTCAAAATTTCAAGCACTCACTCAAGATGTTATTTTCTACAATTACACCAATGCGTTTATTAGAATCTTTACAGTATATATTTAAATAACTTTGAAAGCAATTTATGAAGAAAAAAGAAGAGAAAAGAATGCAGACATGCATGCATGGACATGAGTCAGAAAACTTCTTCATCGTCATCAATCTTGTCTACTTGTTTCTTATTACAAGGTCAAAAGCATTTGTTATCTTATAATAACTTCAAGTGTGCTTAATTAGTTAGAAAGCCACTCTATGAATAATATGGGAGCAAATCCATGAGACTTTTATCTTCGATGTAGTATTTAAGAGTTGAGAGTATTACCTATACACTAAATTTTCATCTTTATGTAAATGTCATTACATATTTTACTAAATTGATAAATAATCGATAAATAATTGATAGATATTTATTAGTTTTAAATAAGAAATAAATACAAAAAAGTATATTGTGGTTTCACTATCTAATAACTTGGAGTATTTGGTTCCAGATCATAACAAAAAAATGTATCTCACCGTTAAAAAGTCTCGATTTGTAAGGATTCATTTACCTTCATTCCAATTAGCCATTTTTACTAAATTATTTATGTTTCATAACATGATTTGGAGCTTAACAACTTCTCCACCACTTAATATCTTATAATGTAATATAAGAAGAAATATTGAAAATATAGATTTTTAAACTTGATGGTTTACACCGGCCATATGTTCATTCCAAGTTTGAGAGACCACGTAGACAATCATATATAGGATATTTAAATTTTTCTTTTTATAATCAAGAAGAAATATGATAATTATTATTTGAAGTTTTAGATCTGTATGTAATAGTCTTTCCTCTTTCATGAAAGTTCGTCCAACTAAAATTCAAAAAGATATAATTAGTACTATAATTTATTAGTTAATAGTCTCTAGAAAACAACCTAACAAAATTTACTTGAATAGAGCTAATTCTTATTTACCTTAATGTATCAACCGCAATTGTTATATTTTGTGTGTTTAATAATATGAATTAGAGCTTAATAACTCAAAACGTCATTGTTTGACCATTAAAATCGATCTTATCGAATCAATGACTTCTCAAATCATGTTTAACAGTTAAATACACCAGAATTTATCATTTTCTTTTTCATGATTTTACTTCTCTAATTAAATAATAATTTTTAATTTATAAAACATTATTTATATTTTAATATTAAATTATATAAATATAATTAATTTATTAATTAATATAATTTTTTATTTTATATGATATATTGTCAAATAATCGTTAATTAAATTATTATTATTATATATATTTAATTTAATTTTAATTATATAAATATATTTTTAAATAAAGTCTCAATTTATAATTAAAACAATAGAGATAATTGCACAATTCTCTGACAAATGATTAGTATGTCAATAATCTTAATATGCAGACAGAGTGATTATATGTAACTTTTATATTTATTTATAATTAATTCATTCACTAATACATCACTTTTATAATTAAATAATAAGTTTTCTTGTTAAAAATAGATTTTAATATCTAATATTATACTAATTAATAAGATAATTTTGTAATTGTACAATGATTTCTAAACTAAACACATATTAAGATTTTATAATATATAAATTAATTAATAAATATTTTAAATACAATCTTTGCATCTCTTATATTAATAAAATCATAAAACATCAAAAAACTCTATAAAAATTACATTAAATTATTCTTAATTTTTTAAATATAAATAATTATAAGATATATTGTTAAAAATTTTATTATATTATTAACAAACATATTTTATATTATTATTTATAATTAAAATAATAATAACAATATGCAATACAATGTTGAGATGGACTATTAAATAGACAACTAATTTAATTAAAATAGAGAATTGAAAAACACAATTCTTTTCCTTGTGTATATATGTTATTTTCCAAATGAAAATGACAAGATAGCATCTAGCCTTCATGGATGCAATTGTTTATCCAAAACTTATCATCATCCTTCTTTTCTCTTTCTCTTCTTAAAAGAAAATTCGTGGTTACCTCCAACAGAGGGAATTGAGTATTGTGGTAAGCCAAGTCATTATCACCTCAGAATGAATAAGTTCATTTATAGGATATGTTTATAAATTAAAAATGAATGGTTTTCAGGATATGGATATACTTGCTTTGTCTCTTTTCTATTCATAAATTTTGAGACATTTTCTTACATTTTGGTGATTGAATTTATTATAACAGGTATCTAAATAAATTAGTTATTTATGACAGTTGTTAATATTTGATATAAAATTTTAATATTTTATAATTATTTACAGTATTTTAAGAAATAATAATGAATTAAATATCTTTACTTATTCTTAAAAAATATTTAATATTTTAAAATTTTATTAGTATAATGATTTAAAATTATTTTAAGAATATTAATTAATTAATTTTTAGTATTATATAAATTAATGTTATAATTACAGTTGATATTTTATTTCTTAGAATTAAAAACTATTATCTATTTAAAAAATTATCTTATTAGTTAACGTAATATTGAGTATATTATTTAATATATTATTTTCTTAGAATTATTGTTTAATTAGGAAATCAATTTGTTAGTTAATATAATATTAAATTTATAATTAAAAGACTATTTTTTAAGATTCGGGGTCATGGCCACAATTTAAGGGACGGAGTATCTTCTAAGGCAAGTGCCAAAATTAGTGGAGTTGATGAGCGAGGCAAATCTTCGTTAGTTGACCCAAATCAGCATAAGGGTATAATTGTTTTAGACCCCAAGCGCCGAAAATGCGACAGATTTACTAGCTGAAAGTGGGAGCAAGTTGATGGGCTCTGGCCTAGTTCTAGATAACATAAATGTGTCAGAAAAATGAGATTCAAGTGGGTCCTATTCTGCAGACCCACCAGACATTATGCGTACTTTGAGCTGGAGCATTCGTGGGCTTGGGAATCCACAATCTGTTCAAGTATTAAAAGACTTGATCAAGTCTAAGCAGCCTAATATTTGTGTTTCTAATGGAGGTGATGGCTAACAAGGAATGGGTAGTTTTTGTGAGTGAGGCTTTGGGCTTTGAGGATTGTTTTATTGTGGAAGGCCCGAGTTCTGGTGGTGTTTTGGCTCTCTTACGGCGAAAGAAGGAGATGGTCCAAATTATCTCCTCTTCTCTCAATCATATTAACTGTACTGTTTCAATTTCTGATTTTGGTTCTTGGAGGATGACTAGCTTTTATGGTTGTCATAAGAGAGGGTGTTATCGTGAGTCTTAGGCAAATTTGTTGGCGAATACTTCTCTCCTTCCTTAGATATGTCTTAGTGATTTCAATGACATTCTGTTGAAATGATATTTTTGGCTAAGATTGCATACTGTTGCTAATCAGTCGATAATCTGACAGTATTTGGCGACGGTTCTTTTTCCGTAGGTAAATGCCATCGGTAAATTGTCTTTTCCTTGTAGTGGTTGGGATGCTGATCTAGTGAAAGATATTTTTAATGCTAGAGATGCATCTATTATTTTAGGGACCCCCTAAGCTCGAGACGCTGCATGGATTCATGGTATTGGATGTGGGATATGAAGGGGCAGTATTCAGTCAAGAGTGGCTACAGATGTCTCACCGATGCCTCAGAATTGACAACCAAGTTAGTGATGGGGTCTTTGGAAGAAAATTTGGTCCCTTAATGCTCCCCCAAAGTTCAAAGCTACTATCCGAAGAGCTTGTACCAATTGTCTTTCCACTATGTCTAACCTGGGACTGAAGCATGTAAATGTGCAGAATCTATGTCCTCTATGCTCTAATCCTGGTGAGTCCATCTATCATGCTCTTATTGATTGTAGTTTTGTGAAGGAAGTATGGGTTATCTCAGTTTTGGTCTCAAGGGGAAACCGCAATGGCTCTATTTGTGACTGGCTTCAAGAAATTTTTACCAAATTTGACAAATCGACTTGGCATTGTATTGCTGCGATAGTATGGAATTTATGGATTCATAGGAATGAGGTTGTTTGGAACTCTAAACGAAAGCAGCCAAGACAGATTGTTGATGGTGCAGTTACATATTTACAGAGATGGCTTATTGCCCAGCAAACCAATCCACCGAGTCCGGACAACAATGAAGTGTTTAATCACAACCTTGCAAAATGGAAGAAGCCTAAGAGCGGATCGCTGAAATGTAATGTAGATGCTTCTACATTTAATCAACAAGGTATGATTGGGGCGGGTTATGTACTTCGGAATACAGAAGGAGCATTGCTAGGCGCACGAATCACCTCCTTCGTCCAATCTGATCTTAATCTCAAGCTTGCTGAAGCTCTTAGTTTTAGAGAAGCTCTCAGTTGGACCAAAGCATGAGGTTTCTCCAATATTATCTTTGAATTAGATGCATTTAAAGTGATAAATGCAGTTAAATCCTCCATATTTGGCATCATTATTGGTGACTGTTTGTCCCTTCTTTCAGAGATCAGAAATGTTCAAATCTCTTCTGCTAGGAAATCAGCGAATCATGTGACTCATAAGCTTGCTAGAGCCTCTGTTTCTTGGTCTGGTATCCATGTTCGGAGTGCTATTCCTTTAACTTTTCTTTGTAATGCTCTATCTTCTGATTTGGAATAAATTTTCTCTATTTTACTTTTAAAAAATAAAATATTTTATTTTTATATTTAAATTAAATGTTATTTATTATAAAAATTATACTCTTTAAAATAAATAACATTTGTATAACTAATTACTATATTCATCTATTTAGTTTTAACTACGAGATTTCTTATTGATAGCAATTAAAAGTTAGATAGTTTTTTTTAACAAAATTAAGTAATTCTTCAAAATTCAATAAATATATAAATTTATAAATATATTTTCGAGATGTATGGAAGATAAAAAGGATCTCTATATTTTTTTATTTTTGTAATTATAAAAATCAAAAGCAAAATATTCAAGATGGGTTTTTCTCTTCAAGCATCAGTAAGATTATATATGGGAGATTTCTTTTTCTTTTTTCCTTTTTTTTTTTTGGAAGAAAATCCTCTGGGCACTTTCCAATGATAAACACTTCGTTTCTATACATAAATATGCTTCGTTGTCAAGTTTATCACTTGCCTCCAAAAACGAAAAACTGTTCTTTTCTGTATTTTCTAATTAAAACAATTAAACCAACTATAATAGGTTAATTTGTCATTGTTCTTTTTCTATTTTTTGGTTCAGTTTTCTAATACTTTGCCTCCCAAAAAGTACATACTAATTTTGGGTAATAATATTAACTTCTCAAAAAAGTAAACATCTCATTTTACTCGACTATATAAAATGCCAACGCATTAAAAATACTACAAAAATTCAACAACCTATTTCAATTTTAATCTCCTGTTTGCACTAAACCAAATGTTCCCAGCATCCAGGAAAATGGTGAAGGAAGCAAGAAGCATGCAAGAAGTGGAAGAGGTGGCACCAGCCCTTCTCATATCTTGTAAAAGATGTTCGTCTTGTCCTAAACTGGATACCATTGTTGAAGAAGAAGGATCTGAAAGCTTCGAGATTCTACCAAAAAGGATGATGTTCTTTCTTCCTGTGCTTGTTTCTTTTGTTTCTTATTTGTTGTTGAATAAATGCATTTCGTATGGAACTTTTTCAATAATTAATTAGAGTTCAGTTTTTTTTCTTTTTGGGGGGTTGAAAAGAGTTTGGCTGTTAAACACTTGTATTAGTTAGGTTCACAGATTCATAAAACTTACATTATGGTTGTTGTACTCTCTCTAGAAATCATTTTTGTGCAATTTACTTTCAAAATTTACTTGTTGTATAAATTTAAAATTCGGTAAGAGTATAATCTGTCTTTTGAAGAACGTTTACATTATTAATGTGCTATCGTAAGAATTATGATAATCAATTGATATTATCAGTGCACTAATGGGGCTGCCATATTCCTAATATGAATTTTGTATGCAAAATTTAATGAAATGGTGAGTCTCGTGCCATTTAGTATTATACGGAAATGGGGTACAAAGTTAAGTTGAATCTATGCTATTGCAAACTTATCATATGATTGCATAAACTCAGGATTCTGAAATCACCATTATAGTGGTAGTGTTAGAAAAGGTTTGTAGTTTAAATCATAAATTTCAGGCCATCTGCTTATAGTATTTATATCTTTTTATAACATGCTGTTAGCATTTTTCATATTTACAGTCCTATCACTTGAATTTTGGATATGTAATGCAATGGAATGTGAAGGTACCAAAATTATTATTGAGGCATCAATCCAGCTAATGTACAGCATATTGTTTCAATTGGAAAATTTTGTATATTTTTCTTTTTTCTGCTTAGAGACTTGGATAATAAATACTTTAGCATTTCAAGAATTTTAAAAACCCACTACTAAATAAAGAATTATCATATTTGGATACCCCAACTTAATCTCCACTTGAATAAAAAGTCTCAAATTTCAATCACTGTTTTCTCACTTGAAACTCAAAACAAATTGTCAAATATTAGTTGCAATTAGCAACTATATAAGAAAAAACCAGAGACTAAAAAGTTATCAAGGAATAGAAAAATAAAGAGTTAAAACTATAACAATCAACAAGATTAATAGCTGGCTGCAAAAACAGATCCAAATATACTATTGAAATAATGGAAAAAATTGATGTACATCCATAGAAAAGAAATCCCAAATCTTTTGCCAACAATAATTACCAAACCACTCCACCTCACATCATTTCTATTGGTACAATGCTCAGATAGATCCCTAAAAACCTGTCCTACTGTCATTGTCTTGTTCATCAAAAGATATTTGCATTCCTCCATCTTCAATAATCTCCTTAAATATATATATATACCAAACCACATATTCCTTTTCATGCACTTCCCACAGCTTTGTTTATCAAGAAATACATTCCCATAGACAAGACTAGAGGGAGAAGAAACACCACCCTCTTTGGAACAACAACTTCAAGACTTTGGAAATAAGAATTACTATGATCTAATTCTTCAGCAATAGTCTCAAGCTTAGGGTTGATACTTGAAGATCTTCTGTGGAATGTGAGAAGAGCTGGTGCTACTTCACCAAAGTTATCCACATACCTCACTCCCTTCACCATTTGAACAAATACCTGAGAAAAAAATACACAAAATGTGGTGTTTTTTGGGTGAAGGGTGAGAAGGGAATGGCAGTTTAGTGGGTGAAGAAGATTATCAATGGAATTATCTTTTTCTTTTCTTTTTTAATGAGAGATAAGAACGGTTTTTCTTGGGTTGTGAAGGGAAGGGAGTGATGAGGTTTATAAAGGGTCAAGAAAGTTGGCAATCCCTAAATTAAGATAATAAAAGGAAAGGAAAGGGCATGGAAGTTGGGCGGTTGGTGACTGGTGAGTCTTAGCATCTATGATTTGTAACATATGAATGGTGCAGAATTGAAGCAAAAAGATTTGACCTAGTCTTTGTATTGGTAAAAGAGGTGCTATTCTTTTGTCTTGTTAGGAAGTTAAGATACATTTGTCTTGTTAGGGAGTTAAGATACATACATTAAAGAAGGTTCAAGGAAGGGTAACATGTTAAATTTGGGTAATTAATTAATTAATTTCAGATTTCTCTTACTTCTTTATTTTTCAGGCTAATTGGATTTCAATATTTGATGTGCTAACATTGGAATTTGGAAATTATTATAACACGTGCAAACTTACTAATGAGTTTAAATGATAAATCTTAATAATCTGAAGACCCTTGCTAGACTCTTCAGGTTTACAAGAACTTGTGTCATTGTACTTCAATCCATGTAAGGGGTCCTGATCGTTTCTACTTTTAACATGCCAGCAGTAATGATGTGAAAATCACGAGATGCCAAAATAATCATGGAAATATAATTATGTGGAAACCAATCCTCGCCATTGATTTGTGCAGCAACATCATCAAATACACCCACTGCAAGACTACTGTAAACATTAGACTTCCACCAAGTGCGGGAACACACTCGAGTACTGCAACCATATTTTCGAAATTGGATGCTGCTTATCTCATTATTGATGCCTCATTCTTTTGAATGAAAATGAACTTTTCATTGGTCAGGAGCAATGGCTTTTGGTGTTCTGTGCTGTAGTGTATAGAATGCCAATTTATGTAATTAGGCTTTCAAATAAGCAAAAAGCCGCTGTAAATGCTTGAAAGAAATTGATATTACTCATCAATGGTGCAATCCCGTTTCAGTTCTCCCTGTGAAACCTCCTCCCTACCTGCATCCTAAAACATTGAACCAGTCAAACCAGAAGATTTAGTCCCTCTTTCCTGATGAGTTGATTAAGCAGGAAGCAAGCAATGAAAAGTTCATAGATTTTGATCTTGTACTACCTCAAGTTTTTGCTTGTTTTCAAGTGTTTGATTAATACTTCTCCTCTCTTAGAAGTAAGCAAAAATGTGTATACTAGGAGGTCGAATCTCTTGCAGGGTTAATTAGAAATAAATATATGCATTTAAATGGGTTAATTGCTCATTTGGTATCCAAACTTTGCCTTTTGTTTCAAATTGGATACCAAACTTTAATCTGTTTCAATTTGTTTACTAAACTTTGATTTTATATCAACGGTGAGTCACTCTTTTTTTTTTTGTTCTTTTATATATAAATAGCGATAGAAAAATGATATGGCAACAACTAAGCACTATGTCAATTAAACAGTGAATCCTATTTTTTATCCTAATCATATTTCACTATCTTTTTTTTTTACCTCTAGTCCTAATCCTTAAAAGTTACCCACTCAATTTTACCAACACTTCACACAAATTTTTTTTTTTTCTCCACATTCTTTTATTCTACTAGTAATCTCTCTTTTCTTCTTTATATTAATAGAAATCAAAAGGAAAAACGATCTCAAATACCCCAACCTTTAACCATTTTCGCGAGTCTACCTTCATCTTTAAAACGTATCAATATGGTCCACCATGTTTGCGTCTTGTATCATTCCTACCTACCCGTGTTTCGGCGTGTGCCAGTAATGACATGGCGTCCACACGTGACTTGTCCTGCAGTCTACGTGGCTGAGCATAATAAAGACCTCGAAACTCACTGTTTCACTCTCCCAATTTCCTCAATTTTTTTCTTCCAATTTTTTCCCCGGCGAAATCCCCAATTCAGTATTCACAAATAAGACCAAAGAAAGGCATATCAGCCGTTACATGTGGGGATAAACTTGGTAGACAACAATCAAACCACCAACTGCACACCGCAATTTGCTCTCTTGAATTCAACAAGTCAATTACAATTTTGGAAGCAGAACATAATAATACTCGTTGCAAAAACTCAGGTCTTTGGCAAGTAGAAGGCCTTCATATATAGTAGTAGCTTCAGCTGCTAATGGAGATAATTGAGCATTAAATCTCTTCCTTCTGCCCCTACATACAACACCAAATCTGTCTCGGATTACTGTTCCTAAGCCAATAGTTCGTCGACTGAAATCTATTGCAGCATCTGTTGTAACTAAATGCATTTGAGACAACAAATTTGGCCAGGGAAGCTCTTTCCAGTTACCCTTAGAGATCTGTTTTAAATGATTTGCTGCACTCCTGTCATACAAATAATTATGAATATAATTTACCAAATCCATGCTGCTCAGAATTCGACCGCCAAAAGCTATAGTATTTCGAATCTTCCATATCTGCCACAACATCAGCATTAAAATTTAAAATTGATGCATAGGGACATGCTGCTTAATACTGAATTGGGGATTTCGCCGGAAAAAAAATTGGAGGAAAAGAATTGAGGAAATCGGGAGAGTGAAACGTTGAGTTTTGAGGTCTTCATTATGCTCAGCCACGTAGACTGCAAGACAAGCCACGTGTGGACACCATGTCATTACTGCCACACGCCAAGGAATGATACAAAACGCAAACATAGTGGACCAAATTGATACGTTTTAAAGGTAAAGATAGACTCGCGAAAATGGTTAAAAATTGGAGTATCTGGGATCGTTTTCCCAAATCAAAATGGTACTTTATATACCATGGCTTACTAAGCTAAAAGAACTAAACCCAACAGTCCCAGAACTTGCATCTTTTACCACTCAGAGTGGATTACCCAAATATCTTCCTATTTTGAATGCCAACACTAAATTTATTATCTTAAGCCTTTACAAACAACAAACCCTCCTAGCACCTTCTACAGTAAACCCATTATTTGCATTTCTTTTTTTTTTACAAAAGGTCATGGTAGTTCTACCATTTGTTACTCTTCTTATCAAACATATTCAAATTATTTTTCACTCTATTACAATGATCAAATCGTTACATATGTCCAACTAGTCAAACAAGAACAAAATAGATCATTGTTTTCTCCAAAACTCAAGGCAAGAAAATGGATCTGACACAATAAGCCATTGGATGATAAACATACTCAATAGCAAGCTTACAAGAATCAATTTTGATTGCTTCCTTGTCTGGAATTTTTAGCTTCAACTCCTCTTCAATAGCCATTATAATATCTATTGTATGACAAAGAAAAGAAAGAATGCCAGTAAAATAAAAAATAAAAAATATGAAGAAAGAAAAAAAAAAAAAAGGATAGAATTTGTATAAAGTGTTAGTAGAATCGAGTAGGTATTTAGGATTAGGATTAGAAATATAAAAAAATATATATATGATTAGGATAAAAAATAGAGTCCACTACTTAAATTACATGGCGCTTAACTGTCACCACATCATTTTCCAATCACCACTTATGCATAAAATAATGCATAAAATAATTGAAAAATAATGAGTAACTCATTGTTGATATAAAAATCAAAGTTTAGTAATTAAATTGATACAAATTGAAGTTTAGTACCCAATTTGAAAAAAGTGCAAAATTTGGATACCAAAGAGGCAATTAACCTGTATTTAAATACTTAGAGTTTGATGCCACACGTGCTCATTTGCTACATCTTGGTGTCTTTCTTGGTGTCCACAGAAATTTTCGGGTTTTGAATGATGAATTTGATAAGCATTTATTTTCGTATGTCTAGCTTAAATTTGTTTACGTACTCAGGTAGAAGTATCCATCAGAAGGATCCCTGTGGTCCAAGAAGATTAGGAAACTATTTCAGAAGGTGTGCAGGTTGCAGCTAAGGGCTAGTCCTACTTGAAAAGGGTTAGTCCTACAGAATTTGTTCATGCCTGATCACCTTCCAACCACAACATTGCTATTGCTATTCCAATTGATACTGAAGAGATGGCTTAAACTAAGATTTTGATAACGATACATCCAGATGTGATTTCCATTCTCAAGGCCAATTTATGGAACTTCAAATCACATATTACAGAAGCCAATCCTAAACAGAAAGCGAAGAAAGTAATGTGTACAGTGATTTTTTCCTCTAGCTAAGATCTCGGGCAGACGGTGACAATCTTTTGGGACTTGAAATCTCCAACATCACAGGTTGTAACCCATGTACGTAGTGGTAATGGTAAACGATGGCTTATGCTATTCGGCAACAGTTGCAAAGTTGAGCTATGCAGATATCAGATGAGCTATGAAGAAAGGATGAATGAAAATTGTAACAAATTCATATCAGATTGTTCAGTTAGCAAGATAGATAGCAGCAAATTGTGTATTTCTTTATTTCTTTCTGTTACTCCACAAATCTATTCTTCTTTCTTTCCTTTTGTTTCCCCTTTATTTTCTCCTTTACCAATCAATTTACTAAGGATGATGTCCAAGTCCAGACAGTAGACTAAAACTTCTGAGTTTCCTTAAAAGGTTTTAGTATCTGAATTCAGGTCCTTCTATTTAGTTATTAAGATAGATACTTCAGAATTACCTACTGATGTAATACATAAGATCTAATAGAGTCTTAACAAAGTACATGAACAAAAAGTGTTAAAAGGTAAAATATGCATCAAAATTTTCTAACATGTAAAATTTGCCAAGTCTTATCAATGTAAAAAATAAAGCAAAACCATACCAAAATATATTAAGCAACAGACTTCAGAACTCATCAATTTGCAGCAGAATAATATCAAAATAAAACCAAAGGGCCATCATGCAAAGTCAAAAATTAATTGCCATATACCACCAAAATTATAGTTACAATATATATTATAGTAGTAAATAAATCAGAAAATCTAAATTAAGATTACATCTATACATAAATTCTGAATTACAATTAAAGTACTAAGAAATCAATTAATGTAGGGACCTTTAAGTATCTTCTTATCTTGTGTCATCCTTCCCTTGCATGGCAGGTTGCGAACTAAAAGCGTTCTTCGCAAGAGCATCATCCAAAACATGCACGCTATCTCTACAGGATCAAAATCATAGAACCAGCTACCTTTCTCCAGATATACCCACTCAGGTTCCACCCCATATTCAGTTTGAAGTTCCACATGAGGCTCTGCAGCATTCTTCATAACATCAGCACCAGTCATAGCAGCTGGACCACCATTATTGATTTGATTGCCACCCCCATCCACATATTCCTGATCAAACATCATTGTCTCTGTTTCTGCTATAACAGCCTTTGATTATCTGTTATATCCTCAATCGCATATACTTGATCCAATCTCACATTCTCCGCCATAGCAGCCTCACAATTGTTAAGTTGATTATATAACCCTCCATTGTTGATTTGATTACCATCCTCAATCATATCTACTTGATCGAACATCGCATTCTCTGGCGGAACAGCCTCTCCATTGTTGATTTTATCATCCTGAATCAGATGTACTTGATGAGCGCCACATTTTCTGCCGTAGCAGCCTCTCCACTTTTGTTTCGATTATCAGCATCCTCAAATGCATATACTTGATTGAACCCTCCAATGCTGACTTGATCACTAAATTCCTCTGGTGTTGCTACTTGTGATGAAACTTATGATCGACCACCAATTTATCAGTTATAATTATTGGTTATCCATCGTCATCTTTCTTCTGTCCCCTGTCATGTTTCTTGATATGATAAAAAACATATCCATCATCTGAATTTTTTTCTCCCATCATAGAATACTCATGCATGATCCATCCTGTTGCTTCTGCCTTGCTTGTTGAAGTACTTGAAGCGCCTTTCTTTCCTTTCCTAGGCTTAAAACTAAATTGTTTCTGTACCCCAATGACTTTCTTTATTTTCCTGTCCATGACTTCTTTTCCAGACTTGTTGCCATGCCACTCTCCACCACCAGCAGTTCTGACAACCCGATTTTTGCTAGCGTTCTTAAAAGTGGCAAAGTCTTCTTATTTCCTTCCGTGGCAGATTTCCCTTGGAGACTTATCTCCGTAAATATCACATTCCACGATCAGATTCAAAGGCAATGGTGTACCCTTAATCTTGTTGGAGAGATAATAAGAAAGAAGCTCATCGTCCTTGGGATTGAATCGAAAACCTGACAGCAATAAAAACATATCACTGATCCTCATTCTTACTCAGAAACCCGGACTCAAAAACCCTAACAGTAGCTACGATGCTCTCCTTAGCAATCTCACACGACATTTACTCGTTATCTTTGCTTATAATTGTAACTGCAATGCAAACATGTTTAAGCGGACCAGCTATTTATACTATTTTTCCAAAACCCCTTATAAACTAAACGCTGCGTTTTGAGTTATTCTAGCTTTTATTAAGCCTTTTATTATAGAAGTATTACATCTTTATAAACTTCCACAAGGAATATCTTAAAAAAAATCAATTTATTAAAATCAAACTGTGTAGAAGAGATTTTTATTGTAAAATATATACTAATAACACAGTACTTAAAGAAATTTTATGAAAACAAATTAATTTGAAGAATTTAATTTTATTAAATATATTATATGTTTTCCTAACATACCAATGTTTATAATTCTATTATTATTAATTTTGTTATTAAATATTATTATGTTTTCCTAACATACCGATATAACAGTAGATATTCTGCCATTTATGCCAATATTAAAATGAACTTCATTGCAAAAATTCTAGTATTGTTTTGTATTTTAGAAAATAATAACAATTTAAAATATATTAATACAAAAACTTTCAACCTAATAAGATTTTTCAAAATGTAGGATTGTATGATTACCATTAGAATGAAATAAAATTACAGTGTATACCCTAGACATGTTCATGGGTCGGGCCTGGGCGGGCTCGGGCCGGGCCTGACATGATTTTGGACAAGCCCGAGCCCGTCCAGGCCCGATGATTTTTTAATATCTCTAAGCCCAAGCCCGAGCCCGAAATCTTTTGAAAAGTTCAGCCCGGCCCGGTTCGACTAATTGTTAAACCTGTATAAAAAGATCGGGTCTGGACGGGTTCGGATCGGGCCTGATCCGGTTCTGTAATATACAAAATTTACCAACATACTAAATTTTGAAGGTAATGATGTATTTGCAAAAAGAACCAAAGATCACGTTAAATGAGATGGTTTTTCCTAAAAATAATTTAAGATAAATTAATATAAAAATTAATAAATTCTTCAATATTTTAAAATTATTTATCAATTTTTTAAAATAATAACAATTTAAATATTTTAAGTGCAATTCTTAATAAAATTTCCAATACTGTAGAATTCTGTTAATAAGATAAATATAAAAATTATGTCAAATATGCTATTATTCAATATAATAATTATATTTGTGTATACGAAAATATATATATATATATATATATATATATATATATATATATATATATATATATATATTAGAACATAAATTCTCATCAAAACATGCAATTTCTGGTATAACTGCAGCTGTTCTAACTTGATAAGTGAAAAAGGATAAAAAACACTTGCTGATCAAAGAAATTGAGCATATATAGCAAGAAAAATATAATGTTCAAAAGCAGGTAGGCTGGAGAAGCTAAACATTTGAAACCATCTGAACTGTGTAGGTATCAACCACCATAATCATACTGAAGCCAACAATCTGCCTAATTATTTTACTAATATTTATCAGAAAGTTTCTTTGGTTAATACCTGAATAAGGAAAATGATAGTATGATATGGCACAGAGAAAGTGATGTTAAAAAGAACTCTGCAAAGAGACTGCCATATATTTCTGATGTGAAAAATAAAGAAGAAAAGAACGTGCACTAGGTTTTGCTTAATATATCTCTACAGGTAAGCAATCAGATATCCCAAGTTCAGAAATGAAAAGGCCGAAAAGATAAACTTACCAATAGACCAAAAATATTAAGCTTACAAAGGAAGGGAAGGAGATAATGAAAAAGGGGAAGAAAAAAGATAGATCAAGAAATACAGTGAAAGCACTAAGGAAGCCAGTGTCCTTTGTCAGCTCAGAGTCTGGTAACCTAAAGGCCCTTGCAAACCATCTTGTCCTGTGTTATTCCTTCTCATTAAAGATGGTATCCATGGGAAAAGTTTCCCAAGCTCCTTGCTTATTGCAGTAGGCCCCAGCTGCCTATCATTGATCCCAAACTTTGCTCTCTCAATCGCTTCCATTATATCTTCCCTTGTCACAGTCTCACCACCTGCAAAACCCAAAATATTCTAATCAGGTTTGCTGCTCAAGTTATGATGGCAACAGAAGAAGAAAGGAGGAAGTCATTCTGATGATTATAAAGATATGAAGAGAACTTAATGAAAAAATTACGGTACATAGGATGATATCCAATTTATCATTGTAGATAGTGAAAGAAATGTAGCAATTTGGATGCAAAACAAACCTAAACCTCACCTCTCCGAGCAGCAAGTAATGCAGCTTCATTGACAATGTTTGCAAGATCAGCTCCAACAAAACCTGGTGTCAGAGAAGCAACTAGATTACAGATAAGATCTGTGTCTTCTTCTAGAGGAACGCCTCTCAAATGTACACTGAGGATCTTTTCCCTTCCTTCTTCATCTGGTTCTCCTACAAGTACCTTTCTTGAAAAGCGACCAGGCCTGCAAAGGGCTTGATCCAATGCTTCTGGCCTGTTGGTTGCCGCAATAACAACCACTTTCATGTCCGACTCAAATCCGTCCATTTCTGTCAACAACTACAAAGGTAGAAACAATTTGAAAAGAAAGATAGAGAGCAAGAAAATTTTATTTTATTAAGAAACTTGGAGAAATTTTCCTTGTTATAAAAAATTTTCCTTCTTCATCGATTCAGTACATTTAATTTCAATTCCTTTTAAGTAAGAGGCAAAGCATCTCAAATTCTGCACAAGAATTCAGCTGTGTTTGTACCAAGTATAGTTGAAATATAAGGTTACCTGGTTTAGTGTTTGGTCACGCTCATCATTGAAACTTCTACCACGTTTTCCTCCAACTGCATCGAGTTCATCAATGAAAATGATTGATGGAGCACTTTTCCTTGCCACTTTAAAGAGATCTCTAATGCGTGCTGCTCCTCTTCCAACAAACAGCTCCACAAATTCACTGGCAGAAACACTGAAAAATGGCACTCCTGCTTCTCCAGCAACTGCACGGGCCAGCAATGTTTTACCTGTTCCTGGAGGACCGACAAGTAACACACCTCTAGGTATCTTTGCTCCTAGTTTTTGATAGTTTATAGCTCCTTGCATGCATGAAACTATCTACAAGCATGAATTGTGTCAATGAACAGTAAGGAATGAGAATTGTGAGAAAAGAGTCAATGAACCTACACTGAAATGTCGAATTCAAGTACACTTCCAAGACATCAAACAAAATATTAATTTAATAATTACACTCTTAGCAATACATTTGCAAGAGATCCTAGAACCTATACCAATTCATACATTTATAGAATAGGAAGCAACAAATTAAGGGTACTAAACAACAGAAGTCAACCTAGTTTCTTCATAGCATCTAAAAATCAAGAGAGCAGAAGCTTGATCACCATTCAACTAAAAACCTAAAAATCATGCTAATCCTTAAAAAAATTTCAATTTGATGGATCAAATGTCAACCAATCCTCAAAATTTACAAGTGTTTTTTACTTTGCAGGAATTATGATTTGTTATAATAGAATTAAGGATCTAGATCTCTAAGAATGATCAGCGAGGAGGATGCAGTTCTGCATTAAAATACACGGATATTATACTAAACTTTAGACATTATTGCATAATCTGAGCAGATGCAGAAGTATCTAACTTGTCGTCACATTAAAGCTTTAGCTAGCGGATCATTTCTAATAGATAATTTGATGAGTTTCTATTTCAGCTAAACCAGATTCAATTACCTTGACACCATTCACCCTCATATCATGCCAAGATCAGTCAGATCCTGGTGTAGTCATGCCCACTTGAAAGCACAGAGACGAGTCAAGGCTGATCTTTGGGTAGAAAGATCGCAATTCTTTCACTACCAAAATGATGCCAAGATACTTTTGTTTGAGATTCTATAACATCTATATTGTATGAAACGAATAATGCTAAAGCATGCTTCATTAACCCTTCGGCTGTAAGTGCTATAGCTTTGACAGAGAGACTACTAGAAGAAACAACGGATGTGCTGTAAGGCCAAGGGCTACATTCATAAACCAAAATATAGTCCCTGTCCCCAACATAATTGTCAGTCCAAAAGTCAAAAAAACATTACTTGGTGAAGCTTTGAAGCTTTTGAAGTGCACATTAAGATTTTCATTTATACTGAAATATAATGAAAAGAAAATAAATCTAATGCTGCATACATTACATCTCCTCATCGACTCTCCATAATTAAGCCACCAGAGCAACAATGTCTCGATAATATCATCAAGGACAAAAATATGTACATTTGTATGTCTAATAGGACTTAAGGAGAAGATAAACGTACCTCCATAAGCTCTATCTTAGCAGCATCAACACCCTCCACATCATCAAAATTGACCATTCGACTATTAAATCGAGGCTTCTTCGCAGGGCTGTTGGCAGCAGAAAGTTGACGGTACAAAAGCCACATCAAAGGGGTTAAAGGAATCCACAGAGATATTATTGTTATCAACACGCTCCTCATAGACATCAGAACTGATTGAGGGGCTGAGCCATACACTGTTCCCTTTTCTCTCATTACACTAAGAAGAAATTTCTCATCATGGTCTATTTTCCTCGTAGAATACTGCCACTCAGGAGTAGAAGCTCGAGTATCTGAAAATTTCTTCAACAAATCTAATTTTGATGCTCTACCACTGGTACTCACAATACCTCCTCTTGCAACTACATGAGCTTCATTTTCATTTGAAACATTTATCTCTTCTGAATTTTCAGTATTTTCAATTCCTTGAGATTTGATGTTGTAATATATGCGACGAGATCCTTCTTCAAGTAAAACTTTTGTAACAGAACCACTTTGAAGGCTTGATATCAATTCTGAATATGGAACGATCTTTGGAGAAGGAACTGCAGTTAACCTCAAAAACAAGTAGCACATACCAAGTGCAACAGTAATTGAAGCATAAAGTGTTAATCTTCTTATATTCTTTTTCAAGAACATTCCAAAATCATTTAACATTGACCTCAGTGAAACTCTCTTCAATCTTCTAGTGAGTAGTCGCAATCTTGGTCTTAACCTCAATGAAAATAATCTCTTCTTCACACCATTATTAACTATTTTTCTCAAATGGGTTTCCTCATTTCCTCTATCTCCATTCATCAACATTCTTTTACTGTGACAAAACAATCCATGTTGAGACTTGCAACAGACACAAAAACCCAACAAAGGAACTTCACTTTTTCCATTATAAAGTAACCTAAACCCATCCCTAGAAAGCATTAAATAGCGGGAATTGCTATAAACCGAGCCATTATAACAAACAGTTGTGTATCTCCTCAAAGACTTGAACTTTCCATCATAAAGTTCTAAATTCTGTTTATTAGTCAATAACCCATTATTACAAACAACAGAAAAAGTAGCCATATCCTTCAGAATTACAACAACAGTCACTATTTACCAATAAAGTCTCAAATTTTCCATTAATGGAATATGCATATCGATTGGGGTTTTTCCATTCATAAGAACTTGGACAGAATACTAAAAAAAAAAAGAGAAAAAGAAAAAAAGAAAGGAGAAGAAAAAAGGGGGGAACTTTACCTGGTTTTATCAGATTATGTAAAAATTGAAATGAGTCTTTTTTTTTTTTTTCGTTATTTTGGAAATGAGTCTGTTAAGCAGAGGAAGATAAGAGAAAGCTGCTGGCTTGGGTTCTTAGAAGAAGATCTGACGGCTCATATCAAATGCCCACATGTTAACTTGTGGTTGGTTCTTTTAGATTCTGATGACTATGACATAGAGGATAGTTTTTGCAGTTTTTTTAATCATTGGAGTTTTACAAATTCCAACTTAAGAAATAAAATAAGTCCTTTAGGATTTTACATTGTTGGATTATAATGTTAAAAAATCTTTAATAATTCTCAAAATAATAAGTGGTGGCATCATTGTCCTAAAAATAATTAGATCTTAGCTTCGCTCTATTATTTAGGTCGAGTTATTTTAATTAATCGTTTATTGCACGACTATTATTATTATTATTATTTTAATTATAAATTTAAATTAATAAATATAATTAAATAAAAAATTTAGTATTTAATATTAATTATAATATATTAAAAATAGTAATAAATTAATTATTTTTAAATATTTTTTATCTTTTATTATTAATGTGATAATATAAAAAATAATTTAAAAAATATTTATTAATTAGTTTTAGTATTATATAATTTAATACTATAATTGATATCACTATTTTCAAAATTAAAAATTTATTATATAATTAAAAAATTAATTTATTATTGAATATAATATTAAAAATATGATTTAAGATGTTATTTTTTAAAATTAGAATTATTATTTAATTAAAAATTAATTTATTAGTTAATATAATACTAAAATATAATTAATATATTATTTTTAGAATGGAATTAGTATCATTATCTTATTAGAAAGTTATTTATTAGTTAATATAATGTTAATATATAATTAATATGCTATCTTTTAGAATTAGAGTGAGTGTTTAATTAGAAATGTAACTTATTAGTCAATAAATTAATAGAAAAATTATAAAATTACATATAAGCTTAAATCCTATGTGTCAAAAATAATATACATATGACAAAATAAAATTTTGTGTCAAAAATTAGACACACAAATCAAAAAAATTTAGATTTCAGAAATTAATATATATATATATATATATCCAATGTGGAAATGTCTCTTTAAATTACTAGAAAATATAAATTAATCATAATAAGTATAAAGCTGATCTAACATCACTTACTTTTCATTTCTTTTAATAATATAGTGATGTTTTCAATTTATTATAAATTAGTTGCTTATTTGTAAGTTGAAGTGCTGTTATTTTTTTGGTAAAAATAATAATGAAAAATAAATTTATAAAAAAACTAGTAAATTCTAATATTTTAATATAATAAATATATAAATTATTTAAAAATATTTATTAATTAGTTTTTAATTATAAAATTAAACCCCGCCTTTCTCAGATATAATAGGTCAGTATATAATGCTCCATTATAATTAGCTCCTTATCTTGACTGAGAGTATTTATGTTTGGTATAATCTATTTTCTCGTGCTTGGTTATTCTAGTCGTGTAACGAGTTTAATACTTCTCAGTAAGTAGGATCAAAGGACATACATTCAAGCTCAATTAGTTTATGAGCAAGAAGCACTACAAAAAGAGTGTTTACTGATGGACAAATTCGTCGGTGTATGTGCTAAAACTGTCGATAAAACATTTTACCGACAGTATAGCAATGGCCATCACCCATCGCTAAACAAGCATTGTTACATCTCTAGCGACGCCTACATTGCCCGTCAGTATAGATGGCAATGCCAATTACCATGGCCATGGCCCAAGTCAAGCATCGCTAAAGGCATATGCAGACAGGTGTTGTTGCATCATTTTATCGATAGATGGCGCCGTAATTAAATTGTCAAGAAAAACATCCGCCAGTACACTGTTGCTAAGGTGTATACATATTTTTAATTATAGTTGGTAAACATTGTATTATTTTTCTATATTAGAGGTCGTCATTAATCCATCGCTATTTTTTATATTTAAAATAATATTTATTCAAAATAATCACTAAATGCAAATATTAATTGTTTTAACAAATTTATTATTTTTTTACAATTTAAATTAATTAGCATATTTCAAAAATTGAAATAGAAATAATAAAATAAAATTAGAAAATATAAATAATTATATACAAAAAAATGCAAAGTCAAGATCTGTATAAAAAATAATAAAGTAAAGTATAAGCAGAAAAGTCTCTAATTGGAGGTAGTGGGGGAGGAGTCGCCATGGTCCTGTGTCGGAGGATCCAGGGTAGCAGTCATGGACGCACCGACTGAACTAGGCACAAGTGGTGGAATGATGCCAACACCAAACATGTGAACCATGTGATGCGTTCACAATGTGAAAAGCTGCAATGAACTGAGAAAATAAACTATATACATATTTGTGTCTATATGTCTATGTGGTATGATCTGTATTTCTTATAAGCCAATTGTATAAACATAAATATATAATATCTTATTATGCGAATAGCAAATTACTAAATATTTGATGCACAAGTTTTATTTTTCTACAACTTAAAGAAGGGGAAAGAAAATACATTTTTGAGTACTAGAGAAGATACTCATAGTATTAAAATAAAAGGTGCAAATTTGTAGTATCAAAAGATTATTTAATTCCAATATAAAATAAATCATTTTATTAAGACCGAGATTAAAATTTAAACTTTTTAAATTAAAGGGAAGAGATAAAAAAAAGCATAATATCATTAATATGTCATCATCTAAACCATTATTATAACACCCACAAAAATATACATTATAAACTCTTCCAAAATTAGACATAATTGACTAAAAGAATATTAAAATAATACTACAATTTAAAAATAAAAACCAACTTCAAAATTCAATTCATCATTATTTTTAATATGTCAGGCTTGCTTAAATTATATCCATTAAAAATATAACAATTGAGTTACGTAAAATTAAAGAATAATATCATTAGACGATGAAAAAGATAAAAAAAATTAAAACCTCTAATGAGTTTAACTCAATATTTTTATTTTGTATACTACATACAAAATTCATAAAATTCAAATATGTAATTGACTAAAATTATTACTTATTTTCATGTTATATTTATCAAATACAGTCAATAACATATATTAATTATGAATATAAATAATTTAATATATTTTTACAGTATTATCTTGTAGCTGACAATATATGATATAAATGACACATAAAATATATTTTTTATTAATAATAAAATGCAAATAATTTAATTCTATTTATTTATATATGACAAAAATAATAATAAATTAATTTAAGTATAAAACACAACAATTAAGCCTAATAAAAATATATACATATTAACCCGCCCATATGGTGGGCACAAAAGACTAGTTGATTACGATAACGGTGAAGAAGGCGATGGTTATGGGTTGCTAATTTAGAAATTAGAAGAGCGACTTAATTAAGAGGTTTAAGGTTAAAAGAATATCCATTTTACTTCAAGGGTAGATTTGTCATTTAAGTCAAAGTTAACAGTTGACTAACTGAAAATTTAATAGAAGGTGATTTCATATATTCTTAAAATGTTAAGGGGCAATTAATATAATATGCCAAAAATCAGGGGAGAAATCGTAATTACCCTAAAATAAAAATGAAAACAACAATTGTTTAGATTAGAGATTATTTGCCAACTGCCATAATTTCTTTCAAGTCTTCCATCGAAGATGTTTCTTGGTTTGCAAAGCACGCGTTGATCTGTAATTGGTTTATATTTATATAAAGCTACCAGTCTTGTTTCTAGAGATTTTATATTTATAGAAATTTTATATTAAAATAATATATTCACTTTCTTTTCTCAATTATATACAGATATTATTTCTGCTGGGAATTTTATAGCTGAACATCAAAACAAGCTTCTTTATTTCCCAGACTCTAAATCCTCAAAACCCCAGGTTTGTTTTCTCTATTTGTTTCTACTTCTTAGCCATATTCTTTTGCATGGGTATTTTCTTTCTCTCTCTGTTCATTTTTATTCAGTCAAAATTTCCAGTTTTCTTAATTGCCCATTTGACATCTATGCCAAAAGTTTCGAAATTTTGATTTTCTGCTCGTTCCTCTTTATGTTTCGTTACCCAGTTCATTTCTTTTCTCTACGTTTCAAGAATGCTTTGTGTTGAGATTTAACGTAGTCTTGTCTTCTGGGAAATTGGGGCCTTTTTTTTGGTGTTTGTTTTTTGTTGTTTCAAATATCGTGTTTGGTTCTAAATGTACCTTTGAAATAAGGTTGTGTGCTCCCGCTCTTCGTTGTTTAGTGAATTTAATTATTTTGTGATCCTGTAGTGGTGGGTATGGAGCTTGGAGCATTTTCTTGGTTGATTGTTGATAATATCTCCACTTTTTGTCTTGCTTGTTGGATTTAATTTACCTCCTTGCTCATACTGAAGAGTTAGATTAAGGAATGCAGATCACTATATGCTCAGAGTAGCTGCTATGTGCTATAATAACTGTCATAGCAATTCTGCTGATTATATGCTTTATTTTATTGCTGTCATTATGTTTAAACAGTTAACTGTGACTGCATCTTTATATTCTCTGGATAATATTATTCAAAATCAATGTGCTGTTTTGTTGTGCCTAACTGGTACTTGCATCAGTCTGGATATATTTTTGTAAGAGAGAATACACATAGTCATCATTAAGTCATATTTGTTTGCACTTGCTATAGTTTCATCTTCTTTTTCATTTCATGAACTAGTGTTTGGCCTAATTTTGATATTTTTATTGGATTTCCAACACTCTACCAGCTAATATGCATTATTTTCCTCCTTTCACTCTTTGAGATTTTGGCTGCATAGGTGATTTGATATTGGTCAGTGAATGACCATGTCAAGGAAATCGGACCTATTTCTTTCACCTCATGATATTCTGGAGTTCCGTTGATTTGGTGGAATGGAAAAGAAAGGTATAGATGATTATGAACTGGGACCACTTCCTTCGCCAAAACCGTTAGATAGATTTGGGTTTGTAAAGCAAGAGCTTAATAATGCTCCCGAAGGCTTAAACAAGGGCAGGTCAGCATATGAATTTCAGAGGTATGGCTTTTTATTAATCCCTCTCCCTAGTGAGTTTTTGTGGATGTTTCAGTTGGAATGGATATGAAGATTACATGAATGGATCTTCTCCCATGCTAATATCTATCTTGTAATCTCCCATGGACATTAAACATTTTCAGGGAGGAAAGGAAGGTGAGAAAATGGAGGAAGATGATTGGAGTTGGAGGGAGTGATTGGAAGCATTATGTTAGGAGAAAACCTCATGTGGTTAAGAGGCGTATAAGGAAAGGAATTCCAGATTGTTTAAGAGGTCTTGTTTGGCAGTTGATCTCCGGAAGTAGAGACCTTTTGTTGATGAATCCTGGGGTTTATGAGGTACCTCCTAACTTATTTGGCTTGACAATTTGATCAATAACCTGTAGTTCATCTTGTCATTTATATGATGAACCACTGTTTCTGATTTGCGGTAGGCTTTGCTTGAACTATCTTGGAACTGTATGTTTTATTTTTAAGATATTTATTGGATCTTTTTTCTTTCTCTTTGTCCTTGTCTCTATATTCATGGCAACGCCATGGGGTAAAGGGCACCCAACTATTAGATGACTAAATTTGTAGTCAAATGATTGATGACAGATTAATGGCATTGTTAGTTTAGTTTTTGTCTTTTGTTCTAGTTTATACTGAAATTCGGATATTTAGCTGAGGTCAGATATGGCATCTTTGACATCATACAGAGCATTTGCTAGGGGTAGGGGGCTGAAGTTCAAGGGCTTAGCTTGTGTTGGCCAGAGAAACATAATATAAGTGGATGATTAGGATAAGTAGCAGATTTTTGACTCTGTTCAAGTGCCACACAGACCTTAGAAGATTGCCCATTTTGCTATTTCAGTGACATTGACTTTTCTTTCCTAATATATAGTGTGTCTTCCAAGGAATAAGCTATCAAAATTCGTTAGAAGTTTGTGCTACTATGCTTAATGTAAAGTTTCTTTCTAACTTGTTGCCAGCTACAGAATGGTGTTAATTTAGCAGCCTTGAAATTAAGATTTGGGACAACATCTAAAATTGCTTGAATAATGTTGGTATTTATTGAGCATTTTTTTTCTTTGTTAGATTGAATTTAGAGCTTTTGGATTTAGAGATGTATGGATGAGTTTTTCTGTGATGTTAAAGATGAAAGAGAATCAGAATGAGACTGGGGCTGAATGGAAAATAAAGCTTTTGGATTTAGAGATGTATGGGTGTGTTTTTCTATGATATTTAAGATGAAAGGGGATGAGCCTGGGGCTGAATGAAAAATACCTGTAGCAGATGCCATTATCTAATCTAATGTAATTAAGCATGCAAATAAACATACACATAAGGTTCAAACCTTAGAGTCTCATCTTTGAGTCATTGATAACTTGCAAAGAAACTTTATATTAAAAATTGGACTCTATTATTCTGCTATAGAAGACTTGCTTTTATAATGGTATCAGGTAGGAATTTTAGTCTTTAGAACTTTTCGAAGGACCTATTTATGAGAGTTATTTGTTAATGCTTGGAATTGCTTCCAGCATAACTCGTTTCTAGGATACAGCAAACAGAATTACAACATGTCAGTACTTTTGCCATGTTTTTGGTGAATCTTACATATCATTTCCCATTTTTGGCGATCAAAGTTTCCCTATCTTCGAGTCATACAGCAAACAGAATTCCACTTCTGAAGATATGCAAGTGGTTGTTGAATGCTTGCTAGTAACTGTTTCTTCCAGTTTTGATTCCCATTTATCCTTCTCTTTTGCTCTCTTTTCCTAACAGATGCAAAATTTGGTTGAAATTGGTTTTTGCTTGTGACTCTTAACGTGCATATTGTCTCTTTATTAAATTCAAATAGAAAATATTGCCAATAGCATTTACTTTAGATGGAGTCTTAGGAGTATCTTTCCCTTTTCTACGAAAGGGGGACAAATAGCACAATTTCATTCCCAAGGGGATCCTTATTATTATTTGTTTTATTTTCGTCTTATATTTCTCATTGTTAGAAGTTGTAGTTATCCTACATCGCCTGGCTACTAAGCTGTTATGGTGTATATATGTGGATTGGGCACCCTCTTCCTTTGAGCTAGCTTTTGGGAATGAGTTCTACCCAAGCTCATATGTCATGGTATCAGAGCTGGCCTTTTGTCCGCGATGATGGATTTGCACCCAGTTCATTTCTATGTCATGCTAAGCGTGAGGGAGGGTGTTAGAACTTGTATTTATCCCACATTGCTTGGTTACTGTATTGTTATGGTGTATATATATGGGTTGGGCACCGTTTTCCTTTGAACTAGCTTTTGGGAATGAGTTCTACCCAAGCAAATTTGTCATTCATCAAAGTAAATACTTATATTTCTCATCTAAGTAAATACAAATATGAAAATTAATGTGGGAATTTTCATTGTTGCTACTTATGGACCCGAACCTACATAGTATCAAAACTGAAGATGGTCAAACAGCCGGATGATCCTAAACTGGTATATAAGGACCTGGAGTTTGGGATAGTAGGTTTAGCATCGTTTTGTTGACCTAGGGCCTTAAAGAGTAGGCCTAAGTGTATTTGTAACAGCCCTCTAAAAGTAGAGCCGTCTTTGGAAAGTATAAAAATATAAAAGTTACATATAAGGGGTAAAGATTAGACCTTAGTACATGCTAATTGGTTTTGTGCTAGGTGAAGTACCAACCCCATATACATGGTCAGTAATACCATTGGCCTAGCATTCTCAAGGCGCATGGAGCACATTAGATTCTTTAGGAAAAAGTTAATCAACCTGTGTATTTGTAGTCTGCTATGCATTGAAATACCAAAAGATGATTCTTGCACCTTTTTAGTGCATTAATTTATTCTACCAAAATCTTATTTTGGTTAAAGTCTAAAATGCTGTAATAATGGAGAGTTGGCTATTATGTCAATAACTTGGTTAAAAGAATGTTCTTTCTTGGTTTATTATGTTTTATTGACCAAAATGTGTTAATTTTGATGATACACTTTTCCCATTGTTGCAGCAATTAGTCATATATGAGACATCAGCATCAGAGCTGGATATAATTCGAGATATTTCCCGTACCTTCCCTTCACATGTTTTCTTCCAACAGAGACATGGACCCGGTCAAAGATCCCTCTATAATGTGTTGAAAGCTTATTCTGTCTATGACAGAGATGTTGGATATGTTCAGGTCTGCTTATCTTGTGTCTCAGTGCTCCTATCTTTGCTTGAAATGCTAAATGAAGAATAACACTGACATTGTCAAAAATGTAGGGAATGGGTTTTTTAGCTGGTTTATTGCTTCTTTATATGAGTGAAGAGGATGCATTTTGGCTGTTAGTTGCATTACTGAAGGGAGCAGTGCATGCTCCAATGGAAGGATTATATCAGGTAATTCATTTATTTAAAGAGCTCCTTGTTTTCACTCCCATGGTTCTATTCAGTTTAGATTGTCAGCTGTATGAAGGTTATATCCCAAATTATAAATGTGGTAATAGAAGTCAATGTTCAGTCAATATAAGTGATCTGAGTTTAAGGTTCCTGAAGAATATTGATGAGCAAAGTACATTATGTTGGATAAAGTAAGATGATGCGCTAGGACTTGCATTGTACATGTCAACAGGCTTTGATTAGGTTTTGTCAATCCAAGTCGGGGTCTCTTGTTGAGAATATCAGAAGGGTGAATTCACTGTGAGATATCTAAATAAATCTTCATGAAAAAAAACTTAGTGTCACATGGAGCAGTATGATACAACATGATTCTGTACTTGACATTTGACCATGAGCCAAATTAGGTGTTTTTGCAAGAATGCTAGAAGGAATCATTAGAATAGCAAAGCAGGGCACTTATGACTTGATGCTATCCTATGCAATTTAATCTCCTGGTTATTTTCTCAAACTCATGGTCATGCGCCTTGTAACTGTCTTAAGTTTGATCTTGTACACTTCATTCACTAGAAAGGGTCTTCTGCTGACATATCATACTTGGTAGTCAGATTTGTTGGACGGTTTTCTTAGTTTTAAGTTCAAGATTTGAATCCAATTAGTAGTCTACTATTATGTTGCTCAGCGGTTTTTTTTTGGTTGTGCTAAAAGGTGAAAATCAAATAAGAAAGAAACTCATTAAACCCCATGTAATTGTTGTTTCTTTGTTATGGTGGCATTTTCCAATTATTGTCCTAAAGATGGATACTATCATTTATTTTCAGTACAAATTATCTTCATGGATTTGTATATCATAAGCTTTCCTTTGAGCTTTTAACATATTATCATTCTTACAGGGGTATTCAAGCTACCCTTTTGTCCATGTCCCAATTTATATGTAACTATTATTGCCGGTGAAAGATTCAGTCAACACTTGGAATGTTGGTGTGTTATTCTGCAACAACTTACATGACCCTTTCTTTTCCTATTTTGTTTTTATATTTCCTTAATGTCAAGTCTTACAATCAGAAAGGTTATCCAATTTAATTTAATCTCAATTAGTTAGACTGAACCAATTATGTGTATGGGTGCTCTGTATATATGGATAAATTATTTTGAATTGGCTTTTCTTGTGTATGTAGATCCCTTGATAAGGATAGATAAACACAAACTTATAAAGGTCCATAATCCAGTTGAAGTCCAGTGAGGGAGAAGAAGTAATTTTACTTTCACAACTTTTGGGGATTGTGCCCAAGTATTTGAATATTTTCATTCATTGATGTTTAGGTGGATTTTTTTATTCCATTTCTTGGACGCTAGCAGTTTGCCTTAGGTGTATATTAATCTTTGTTCCCTTTGAAAATTGGCGTCTACTGAGAAGCTCACATCTTTCATTCACCAAGAACTGAGTAACAAGTGTTGGTCTGTCCAGCATCATTATTATGTCAAGCTTTTTCATCTGCATTGTCTTCCCCTTTTATTGGTAAAACTTTTACATGAGACCTGTTTCCTGCAGCCTGCTATTCCAAGCAATGTAAAATATATTTTAGTTCTGAGAATTGGTATTTTATACATGTGCTGCAGGTGGGTTTGCCTCTTGTACAGCAATACCTGTTTCAGTTTGACCACTTAGTAAGGGAGCATATGCCGAAGCTGGGAGAGCATTTCACCCAAGAAATGATAAATCCTAGCATGTATGCAAGCCAGTGGTTTATTACTGTTTTCTCCTACTCTTTCCCATTCCATTTGGCTCTTCGAATTTGGGATGTCTTTCTTTATGAGGTCAGTAATTTATACACTATTATTTTGTTTTTCCGTGTAAGCATCATTATTTGGTCTGGAAGTTATACGTATTTCCCACATCTTTCCTGCCAGGGTGTTAAAATCGTTTTTAAAGTGGGTTTGGCTCTTTTGAAATATTGCCATGATGATTTGGTGAGTGTTATTTGTCCTGTTCTCCGCTCCTGATTTACATCTTAAAATCACCAGCATCTATTCTGTTCTCCTTCTCACGAACACTCTTTAATTTGTTATCAGGTAAAGTTACCCTTTGAGAAACTCATACATGCTTTGCGTAACTTTCCAGAGGATGCAATGGATCCAGATACTCTGTTACCAATGGCTTATTCGTTCAAGGTTCTCTTTCTCTCTTGCTCGTGTTTATGATATTACATGCAACACAGTCCTTATAAACTGTTAAAATAATTTCATTGAATAAACGGACATATTTCTTGCATTGATGTGAAATTAGTAGAAAAGGAATAACTAGCATAATTTTTTATTTATAGAATTAGGCCTAATACATACAGACACTTGTAACTTTTAGTTAGGTAGCCCCCTATATTTTGAGTTTGATCTATCAGACACCTGAACTCGATAATTACCTAACACATAAACACATGGCAGGTTGAAAAACAGAAGTTGATACACTCGTGTGCTGACTCATTTATTTTAATCAACATGGCAAACCCATAAGCTTTTCGGACACGGAACTGCAATAATTGAATTCCAGGACACTGAATTTTGCACTTGCATTTCCTCAAATGTTTTATCTGCATCCAAACACCCAGACTTTCTATACAAGTTAATAAGAGCATTAACAACTTCCACTTCCAAAATCGTACCTACATGAACGTACTTGTCCATATGAAGAGCTCAAGCATCAGCACAAGCTGAAACGAGAGGTATAAATGTAACCTCATTGAGTTTAAATCTGTTTCATGTTTCATCTTAAATATCACATTGAACCAATTATCCAAATCCCTCTACACGAAAACCCTTTTAGAGAATTTCAGGAGTCCAAGTCCTCAAGCAATTCCTCGAACAGATTTTGTGCGTCTTTTGTGCATCCCAAACAAACATAAGCAGACACAGATTAATCACCAATAAAAGTGAGATCCTAGCTTAAGGATTTGATTATTCTGGTATAAGCACCCCATAATAAAAGGTCGAAGTACAAGAAGGGAATCTGAATTTGGGCATGTATGAAACTAGAGGGATGATAGAAATGGAAAGGCCTTGGAAAAAGTTATTATTCCTGAGCTGATAAAAATTTATAAAACCCTAAAATAAATGCATGAGAAGAAGAAGATGAAATAATGAAGAATTTGATGATAGTTATTCAAGAATTATAATGAACCCGTTTTATTGCCACGTCAGATTACAAAAGTGAACCTCACTCGCGCATTAGATACTGATATTACATGCTCTGTCGTGTAAGCTACTAGGTGTTTGTGTGTTAAGTAATTGTGGAGTTCAGGTGTTTAATAGGTTAAACTCAAAGTATAGGAGGCTATCCGACTAAAAGTTACAAGTACAGTGGATATTGTCAACCACGAACAGTGATCCAACACCAAAACGTAGTACAGGTGTCTGAGTATGTATTAGGTCTATCGAATTATATTTTCCAGCATTGAAGTATATATATGTTGATGATATTGATATTCAGGTGTCCAAACGATTGGAAGAACTGAAACACGAGTATGACAAGAAGAATGGAAACCCAATTGAACCACCAGAAATTAAAGAGAATCAGAAACAGTTGCAATGAAGGTTTTTTTTGTTTTCTCTTCTCTAGAGGAGCCAATCCTGTAGTTAACCTATGCAATCTGATTGTGCTATTCTTTTGTGAATGTATGAAGATGGGTACACAAATGTTAAATGTTTTTGTGTTGGATCACTGTTCATAGTTGACAATATCCATTGAACCATGTGTTTCACGCGCGAAATCTTTATCAGAAATAACAGTAAGGTGATAGCAATGGGTAATATATTTATTTGGATGGAATGCTCATTATTTGTTCTCAGCTGTGCTTAAAATGGATACTGATAAAGATGCTGAGTAGGTCACCTTTGTATTTTTAAACAAAAAAGAAATAAATTTAGCATTGCAATGATACAAAGATTTGTCACTGACAGAGCATTCTTATCCTCCAATTTGTTTGGTGGTTGTAGCTGAAAAAACAGATTTAAAATAATAAATATTAATTTTCTTAATTCTTATAAATTGCTCAAGTCAAAAATATCCATTTATCCCTTGAGCTGATCGTTTTGGATTTGTTTTGGTTGTCCATTATGATAGATTAGAAATCAAATTTGGAACATTGATTACTGATTTCTGACTGCAAATTTATCAGTTATGGGGTTTGAATATGAGGGAGTTGCTGACTGAATGAGTTGTTTAACTTCACAATTCCACTCACTGGGTATTGTAGGCAAGATGTTTTCTCAAGTTTCATAGTCTCAAATATGAGCTAACATTAAACCAAGAGGAACACTATAGTTTGTTTCATTTTAATAATTCTTGCTGATGAGGGACCTATTTGGTAAAAAAATAAAAAGAAGTGTGTATAATGCACAACTTTACGATAATAATAATAATAATGGAATAAATTCACGTGATAAGAAAATCTAAAAAAGAAAATCTCCAAAGAAACAATTTGGAATATTTGGGGAAGTGGGAGAAAGGGGTGTAGTGGTAATTGCAAGTGGATTAGAGTGGGACCACAAATAAAAGATGCTGCTGCGGGAGCCACACAAAAAAAAAAAAAAAAAAGGCCACGCAAGACGAGCGTGGCCAAGGAACAGATAGAGAAAAGGGACAAAAACACAACTCACAGACTTGGTGTCGTATTTGCTGTAAGATAGATAGATAGATAGATAATAATGATGATCTGCTACTACCAATACCATACAAACAATTCCACTTTTGGATTTCTGTTCTGACTTCACGCTCCCTCTCCTCCACGTATGTTCCCTTCATTTTGTTTTTCTAATTATTCACCCTTCAAATCAACCGCATCCAATTCTCTCCCATCACCTTCCTCTGCTCCGCCTCACGTGTGTGCTTTTCTTTTCTTCTTCTAGATTAACCGGTTTGAATTCTTTATTCCGAATTCTAATAATTAATATCTCCAATAAATTAAATTTATTAAATATTAAAATTACTAACTAATTGAATTTATGTAATAAAAAATCTAAAATAATTATTTACCAATAAGTTTACAACATATTACATTATATAAATTTAAAAATTATAAATTTTTTTAGTTTATATTTTTTAGGTAAATTCAAATAATAATAAAAGCTCAAAAAATATTTATGCCATAATAAATAAGTTAATTAATTAGTTAATAATTAAAACAATGAATTTTAGCATATGAAAAAAAGGATAGAAAAAAGTATGTTTAGTTATCTATACTTTCAACTTTAACTCCTGGAGTAAAAAAAAATAATAATAAATAAAGCTCTACGTTATCTCTATATATAGGAGTAAATTGAAAAAAATAAAATTTTAAAATTTTTATAAAAAATTAGAACCAAAGCGAAGGATCTAGGCACCAACAATCAACAATTTTATAATATTTAAAATTTTATTCAAATATAATTTTTTTGTTAATATCTTTAGTTTTTAACAAATATTTTTATTTAATTATATTTTAATATTTATATTTATCGCAAGCACTAATAGAAAGCTTTAACAAATTTAATACAAGTTTTTCTCTAACTTATTTATTCTTATTTATTCACTGTTATTTACAATTAATTCTTGTAACGTCACTTAAATAATTAAACAAACTGTCAAAAAGAATTAAAAATTAACTAAATTTTATTAGAAAATCAATGTAAAACGTTTTTTTATTGTAACGGTTCATTGTTTACACATGTGACACATTTGGTATTTTAATTTTTTTTCAAATAATATTATAAAATAATTAATTTATATTCTAACTAAATATCTTATTTTTATATTAGTAAATATTTGCAATAATTTATATATATGTACTGTAAAAAGGCATTAGTATCTTTTTATATTAAGGCAAGTGAAACGAATCTTACTTGGTTATATTTTAGTTCTTTTAAAATATCCCCATTCAATAAATTGATATTAAAATTTATTAATTGTTAAATAGTAGAATTACTAATTATTTATTATAAAACGAAATTATTTTCATAATCTATTAATTAATATAATTATTAATTTATTAAATATTATATAAAAGATCCAGCTGTATGCATCTCGCCCCCTATACTTTTATTTTATCCACTTTGAATCTTTAATTTTAATTAAATCTTAAAAACTATATTTTGTAATGATTTATTTAATTGTTTTCAAATTTAACAAATCTTTAGACTTTTAACTTTTTAAAAAAAAAATATTTTTCAGTGGATAATTTTATATTTTATATTGTAAAATAACTATAAATAGATTATGTTTATTCAAAAAATTTGCAAATTAGTAAAAGGTTTTATCATATATTTAATAATATTGTCTTAACATCTTTTATGCATCTCGCATGATAAAAAAAATTAGGAGTAAAATTTAATTTGGTCACTAATTTTATTGTTCGGGTTCAATTTAGTTCTTTTTTAAAATTTTAGACGTTTTAATCCAAATTTTTTCAGATATAGCTTAAATTAGCTCTATCTTTTATAAAAACGAGAGAGTGAGTTACACTATTTAAAAAGAGAATAAATAGAATGAAAAATAAAAAAAATTAATTTTTTATATAAATAAAAATATATTGATATTTAAATAAAATATAATAATAAAATAAATATTGCTATAATGTTCTTACTTTTTTTCTTAATAATGACAGTAAAAAGAGACAGTTATAGTAGTAGTGGTGCCGAGAGCGATAGAAATAAGAGTGATTTCAACGAGAATAATTGTGGTAATAGATCTTAGTATGTAATTATATTAACTGTATACAAATTATAATATAGTTTTTAAATAACATTATGATTTTTCTATATTTTTTATTTTTAACTCACTTTCTCATTTTTTTTAAATGTAGTTAATTTGAACTACATATATAAAAATTTGGATTAAAAAAATTCATAAATTTAGAAAAGATTAAATTGAACACGTGTTATAAAATTAGTGATCAATTTGCATTTTGTTCCAACAAACTAAAGGTAATATAAACTTAATCAAATTTGATTCTTGTTACTTGCTTTTAAAATAGTATTTTACTAAAATATAATATTTTATTAAAAAATTATTGTCTAAGTTTATTATATATTATTTATTTATATATATAAAATTGATATATAATTTATAATATATTTATTAGTTTAGAATACTAGAGTATGTATTTTAAATCATTTAATACTAAAAGATAAATTATATATGCGTATTATTTTTTTATTTTTTATAATATATATTATTAAACTTAGATAAAATTTTTTAATTTTATTATAATATATAATAAAAAAATACAATTTATAAAATTTACGGTCACTAAAATAAAAATCCCAAAATTAGAAATTCCAAACAATAGCACCTGCCAAAATTGGAGCATTTGTTAATAATAACTTCACATTAATTGGGCTTTCCAGATTTGGATTCTCTCATTCTCAAGAAATTTCCATAAATTCAAATCCTAAATAAAAATAGGAAAACACAGCACAACGAATCACATAAAATCTCCAAAATACCCCTAACACGTGTAACACTTTCCAGCCGTCACGCAGATGATGCGTAGCCAACAACCCAACACGTTTTGAAGAGCAGAACAAATCCGAAAGCAATAAGGGCAATTCAGTCAAATATAGAAAAAAAGAAACGAAAGAAAAAACGCATTAGTCTGGCAGTTTCGTAAATCCCTTGGCACGCATCCTTCCCCTCTATAAAGACGCGCATTAGGTTCATGTCGAGAACCTCACATGAAAAGAGCGTTCCTTTAGAATCGCTAGCAGAAAGAACACGAATCTCAAATCTCTCTCTCTCTCTCTCTCTCTCTCTTCCTGCACCAATCAAACCCTAAAAATTGGTGTTCTTGCTTGGTTTTTATTGCTTTTTCCCGGATTTGTTTAGAATTGGTAATTCTTTTCTATACGTTCTTGTTCGTTGTTGATTTCTTTTTTTTTTTTGTCGTTGTTTTTGATTTGAGGTTTTTTAATTTGTTGGTTTTGATTTACAGGGTTTTGATCCTTGTTACAAAGAAAGGAGCTAGGATTTTTGAGATTGGAATTTCTTCATTTATTTTGTAAGTATGCGTTCTGTGTGTTGTTCTTTAACATGCATGAATTATCTATTTTGATTTGTTCTAGTTTTTTTTTTTCTTTTTCCTCTTTTTCTGTATTATTTTTGGAATTGATTCCAAGTTTACTCTTTTGATAATTTTGACCTTTCAAAAAAGAAAAAGATAATCTTGAGCACCTCTTTTGTTTCTGACCGTGAATTTTGTTTAGGCCACTTTCAGAGAATTATTGTTCTATTGTTTTTTATTTTTTTCTTTTACTACTTATAAATTTGGGTTCATATATATCATTAAGAAAAGAAAATGTTGCAATTTTTTTAATAGAAGTTAAGAAGCTTGTATTCCGTTTTCTCTTCTTGTCTTGTTTCGTGTTTTTTCCCCAAACATCCATGGAATGTGTTTTTCTAAAAAAATAAATAAGTCCTTTGGCCTTTATTATAGAAAACTATTTGTTAATTTTTGTTACGTCTTGTTATTTTGTACTGTGTTTTGCTTCATCTTGTAGTTAAAAGAATAATGATTTAGGTGTTTAATTGTCTGAAATTATGTTATTTTGCTTGTGATTGTAATAGGAATTGCTTTCAAGTAATGTTGTTATTTTGTAATATCCATTGTTGTAGATTAATCTCCCTGGTTGTTTATTTTCTAGATTTCATTTTGGTACTGATTTTTGTTCTTGGGTATTATCCTGCAGGCAAGGCTGAATGATCTAATGGAATCTAAAGGTGGTAAGAAGAAGTCTAGTAGTAGTAGTAGTAGTAGTAAGAAATCATTGTTCTACGAAGCTCCCCTCGGTTATAGCATTGAAGACATTAGGCCTCACGGTGGAATTAAGAAATTCAGATCTGCTGCTTACTCCAACGTGAGTGCAGTTTTTAACTCATTTTTGCCTATACTCACATTTCGTTATGTTTCTGGTTTTATTGATTTCATGTCATGTTTTCTTTTTGCAGTGCGTGAGAAAGCCATCCTGAGATCTCCCAAGTTTGACATAACCCCTTTTAGCTTTCTTAGAATTATCATTGTCTTTTCTCGCATTTCCTTTCTACTTTCCTCGTTCTCTCATACTACTTTACTAGTGTTGTTGTTCGTTTTAAGGCAATATGGCCTTGTCGGTTCCTCCTATTGGATTTGAAGGCTATGAAAAGAGGCTGGAGGTATCCTTTTCTGAGCCTGGCTTCTTTGCTGATCCTGGAGGGATGGGCCTCCGCTCTCTGTCCAAATCTCAACTAGATGAGATTCTCAAACCAGCTGAATGCACCATTGTCGACTCGCTTTCGAACGATCATGTCGACTCTTATGTTCTTTCAGAATCTAGCCTCTTTGTGTACCCGTACAAACTTATGATTAAAACTTGTGGGACTACTAAGTTGCTTCTTTCAATCCCAGCAATCCTAAAATTGGCTGATACACTATCACTCTCGGTTTCTTCTGTGAGGTACACTCGTGGGAGCTTCATATTCCCCAGTGCTCAGACATTCCCACATCGTAGCTTCTCTGAGGAAGTAGCTGTCCTTGATGGCCATTTTGGCAAACTTGGTTTGGAGAGTGTGGCATATGTTATGGGTAGTCCTGATGAAACACGAAAATGGCATGTTTACTCTGCTGCAATTGATGAGAGGTGCCACTCAAGCCCTATTTACACACTTGAAATGTGCATGACTGGTTTGGACAGAGAGAGAGCATCTGTTTTCTACAAAACACACACCAGTTCAGCTGCTGTAATGACTGAAGATTCTGGTATAAGGAAAATCCTCCCACAATCTGAGATATGTGATTTTGATTTTGATCCATGTGGTTACTCGATGAATGCTGTTGAAGGGGATGCGATTTCTACAATCCATATCACTCCAGAAGATGGTTTTAGCTATGCAAGCTTTGAGTCAATGGGTTACAACTTTGAAGAAGTGAATTTGACTCAGCTGCTAGAAAGGGTTTTAGCTTGCTTTGAGCCGACTGAGTTCTCCATTGCACTGCATTCTAACATTGTGCACGATGAACTGAAGTTCTTTCCAGATGTGAAGGGATATTCCTGTGGAGGAAGGAACTATGAAGTGCTTGGAAAGGGTGGATCAATCATCTACTACAGTTTCGAGAGGATCAAAGGCTGTGCATCTCCGAGGTCAATCCTGAAATGTTGTTGGAGCGAGGATGAGAAGGACGAGGAAGTTGAGGAATCGTAGTTTTATTTTCGTATTTTGATTTTGCTGTTCTTACTTAATAAAGTGCCGTGGGGTTATATAATTATGAGGGCAGTCACTGTTCTGCTTCTCTAGGCATTGCTTCAGTTTTTCTTCTATTGTTACTTGAGCTTGCTAGTGTTGTGTTTATATCTGCATGGGCTGTGGGATCCTATGTTAAATTTGTATTCCACAACCTTAAATGTTGCGTTTTGACGTTCAATGAAATAGTATGTGCTATATTTTCTGTTTCTTCATCATAAACGGAAACAGCAAAACCTTAATTTGTTAGTATGGCCATCTTCTTCCTCGTGGGACATGAATCAGCTACTGCCATTAGAAGAGCTCGTATTATTCAAATTTAGAAATGATGATCGGAAAGAAAATGTAAAAGATTTAGCTGCCTGAGAATCGGTGCGTGTGATAACTTTTCTTGAAGTGGGAAGAAAACGAAAGTAGCAGGCAAGGGGAAAGGACAAGAAACTGGTAGCTAAAAGTAATATGGATGCATTGCACCAGCTGAAGTGTGTTTTCCGAAATTGTAGGCGTTTCTCAAGAATATATTCGAATCCAAATGTCACTTGCTTGTTCAACTTGGTTTTCATTGTCCTATTATTTATTTTACATGTCCTATTATCTTCTGATATGATTTCTTTTATTTTCCTTTTACAAAGAAAAGATTTTATGTCTGTACTAACAAGACAATCTGAAGTTATAAAATACAGAAACTTATATCTTTGGTAAAAATGCAATTAATTAAACTTTTAAACTTTTTAATAATTTAATTACAAAATAAAAAATGACCATTTTATAACTTTTATCTATTAAAAGGCAAAACTAATAATGCAAAAAAAATAAATTTAAAAAGCTTAAAAAAATGATTTATTTTAGCATAAAAACTAATTATTTTTTATATCATTACGTGGTAAAATAAATAATATTAATTTCAAAAATATCATTATTCCACCTTTCAGTTTAAAGTTTAGTCACATCTTTCAGACTTTAAAAGTATAATTAAACTACTTCACTTTAACCCAAAATTTAAAAATTCATTTAGACCTTTTGCCTAAAAAGGAAAGAGACTCCATCTCGGGTTTATCTCCAGTGATTCAAAGTTATCATCATAATTAAGACTTTCCCAGAAATTACACAGGAGCCAAAGGTAATCTAAAATTTCAAGAAAGAATGACATCTTATGTGTTGTTTGATGCAAAACAATAACTTGGAAGTATTAATATTTCCAGAAACAGAATTCGCGATCATGAAAATCTGCTTCAAGCATCATTCTTGTGCATCATCCCATTGCCCCATATATTCTAGGCCTTGGGGCATGCAGGACAGTTCAATAAGCATAAGAGACGGCCGAAAGGGGAAAGAGAACTGTAAGATTAATCCTGAAGGCAGTCCCCATATTCATTCTCTGATTTTTGGACTAATAGAACCATTGCCAAGTAGAAAAGCATCATTCTGCTAGGATTAACCAAAGCCTTAAAATCACTCTTATGTACCATCTCAGTTAATGTTCTCAAAATTGTACATTCTTGCTAATAGTTCTCAGGACCTATGAATAAATTTCTAATTTTCCCAATAAATTGAGTAGTGAGAAATAGTGAGAGAAGTAGCAAATCCTACGGAATTAGCCGTCTTTCTGACATTGCAAAATTAAGATGATACCATAGAAGCTATCGCTCAGGGTCATTCTTTGCATGGATTTTGCAGGCACTCAGTATGGCTTAAACTTTCTAGCAGCTCTCAATTGTTGAATCCGCTTCCGATCCTGCTCGAATTTGCTCTGGAGTGCCAAGATTTCTGCATGGAAGTTTTGCATTAACACTTAGCATAGAAAGTCTGATTGACCCACAAAATTACCAGTGATACCAACAAGAAGCAAGTTGCTTAGATAGCAAAGGATGGTAATTGACACATCCATCGCCAAACAAGCGCATGTGTGTCTATTGTTGCATACCAAGACATTTCATTTCAAATTTTTAAGTGTAATTTGGTACTTCTGAGAACAGTATTGTAATATGGTGGAGTGAAAGAAATGCAAGTTTCATCATACCGTTCCTTTGAGCTTCTCTCTTTTGAAACCTATAGAAGTCTAGCCCAACAATTTCTTTACGCTTCTTCTTGGCCAGTTGGTTCTCTGCAACAACTGGGGCAACAGAACCCACAGTAACTCCACTTTCAGAATCTGTTGTCTTCTTTCTTCCTTTATGATGTACAACAACTGTCCACCCATCTTCTGCAGCACGGGCTTCTCTTTCTTTTCTTTCCTACACCATACCATAAGAAGAAAAATGAGAAACTAAAAGATGCATGTTTTCCACAAAGAAGAACAAAAAGAAGATAAATGACCATAAAGAACTGTATCTCTTGGACAAAATCTAAAAACACGATATTGATCACACAATCCCATAATGGAGACTTGCATATCACTTACAGATTTAAATGAGAAAAAAGTGAGGAAAGGCACAAGTATATACTGCAATACATGGCATTGAATCACAGACATTCTCTACAGCCTAAAATGGTGTCTACCTTCTAATAAAATTAATGAAGAAATGGATCCCCATTATCGAAATTTTTTTCACAATTTTTAAACAGGCGTCTTTTTGAGTAGGGACAACAAATGTTTCATGAAAACCTGAGCTAGATAATGCATGTTAATGCATTCAAGGATTGAGAAATAGAAAATACAAGCCCTATATGGTTGTCAATCAAGAATTAGTTCAGAAAAGTGATATAAAGAATATACCTGTTCAAGTTTCTCCTCATGAGTAACTATAAACTCATCTATCCTTTGTTGCAGCACCTTCAGACCTGTTCTACTCTGATGGTATTCCGTAATCCATTCTGTTGTGCAAGTTCTAAGTGAGAATATAAAAGATATAGATAGTTATAGAATATGCATAGAAAGAACATAGATTTCTTTTCTCATTCATTTCTTTTAACAAAAGACATTTTCTAAGTTGACATCTCTTGAATAATTGAATAAACGAGAGAAGTAAATTTCAGCTGCCCACCCACTTCCAGCTGCCTTCTCTGGAAAGAAGGCTAGACTGTTACAGACATTTTATGCAAACCCATTTATTAGTTCAGGAAAGCCATGACATAAACTTAATGTCTTGCTATACCCATCAGCAAAGACAAACCATCCCGGTCCTTGATCACATAGAGATCCTACTTATAAACATCATTAGAAAAATTGGATACACCCTAACAATTTGGACTGATGACTAGGCCTGATTTTTAGTTAATACAAATGATAGGAGAAAATTATATGGTTTGGTTTCCTTCTATGGCCTTGACTATCATCATTGCAAGTTTTTCACAGAATTATTAAGACACTATATCACAAAAAATAAGATTCATACTTTTCATTCCTTTTGAGCAGTCCTCTTCTCCTGAAGAAATTTGATAAACCTCATCATTAACAGGCTCTTGTCTCTTTTCCAGTATATTGTCACCCTCCTTTGATGTGTTGTGTTCCTTTTTCTTTTTCTTTAATTTCTTGGATTTACCTAAAATAAAGAGAAAAAAGGATGTCATTTATGAAATATACCAGCACTTGTCAAGTCAAGACCATCAAATAATGTTACTAATAGATCATGCAACCCCATCAACCCACCATGCTGAACATCCATGACATCCTCATCCTCAGTCCCAAATGGATCAGAGTTATTAATCAGAGCAATGTTTTTCACTTCATTTTTTCTTTTCTTCTTCTTTGGCTTGTTCTTTTTACTTTTTCCTTCTCCTTTAATTATTTGTTCTGCTGGAAACAACAAAAACAAATAAATAAGATAAGATTGTCAGAAACCAAATAAACAAGACAAGACTGTTAAATATCTATTAATCCACCATATTGTTCATCCAAGCCATGTTCTTCCTCAGTGCCAAGAGAATCAGATTTGTGAATCAGATCAATGTTTTTGTCCTCATCTTTTCTTTTCTTCTTCTTAAATTTGTTCCTTTTACTTTCTTCTTCTTCCTTGGTCATCTTTTCTACTGAAACAACAAAAATTAATAAATAAGACAAAAATGTCAAATAGTTAATTAGGGTGAAAGATTTCCTTCCCTCCATCCAACAAAACCATAGATTTGCACGCATCCAAAATTGTGTTACCACTTGATATAAAATCCAAGAATTGATTTTTACAAGAGTTTCATGTCTCATAATAACAGTTTTCAATTTGCTCCGCACATCAAATAAAGGGAAAAGAAAAGCAATATCACAAAATTAACCAATACACAATAATCCCTACTTTATAAGACTTGCAAGCAAAACCCAAAAACCTTTTAAGGCAATTTAATTAGAAAGATGAAAAGTAAAGAAATTTAATCCAACAAAGGCAAGCAAAAGCAGGATTGGAAGATAGAAACTTTGATCAAGATACCCTTTTCCAATAGCTCAGTATTAGTCTTCTCCATCTTCTTGCTATTCTTCTTCTCCAGCAATTCTTTCAATTGTATTGAGCTTACCATATCTCTCTCTCTCATAATATTGGAACACTTGTTTGTAATAAAAGCAAAGGCTTTGCAAGTCAGAGTTGAGCACCACACCTAGTTAAGTGCCAGAATCTATCTTAGCATGTTAGAACTTCAAATTCTTGTAACAGTGTTCATTTTTTTGCCAGAAGCAGCAGTAGACATACTTAATTAGTAATGAAATAAACAGTAGTACTATAATGTGAGAGAAAGTTAAAAAAAATAAAAATCTAAGAGATATCATTGATTATTGCAAGAAAAGAAAAACCGGCACTCTCACTTAGTTTGAGACACACTGGCTTTGAAGGCTTAGGAGTTCCTTTGGGAAGTGTCAGGTATAAATCCTGTTGGGAAAAAATGGCAGGGTAGGGAAAAAGAGGGGACCTTCGCATTGATGTATAGATCATGTGGCGTACCCAAAAAAAGAATAAACTTAGATTAGGACTATGTTTTGATACGTGTTGCAATTGCTACAAGTATCCCATTTGTAAGTAAAATAATAACCCAACACATGCTACTCAGTTGCAACTCACTAAATTTGAGTATTTAGGGAACTTTATTGCCTCCCTAAAATTCTATTAACTGGCGCATAGCTGAGTCAGAACTCAATATTACAACAAAATAATAGCTGCTTTTCTAGAAAAGGCCAAACAATAACCAAATATCTCAAGTAAAACTTCAATCTTCATGAACATTCAGATTCTTGTAATGCCCGAAATAAGAAAATAAGAGGTAAAGACAGAAAAGCAACAATACCGAGATCAGCGGCGACTGCTGCGAGGGTTTGAAGAAGAAATATGACCGGCGGCGACTGATGCGAGGTTGGGGAAGAAAGATGGCCGGCGAGTGCTGCGAGGGTGGGGGCTTGAAGAAAGATGACCGGCGAATGCTGCGAGTGTGGGGACTTGAAGAAAGATAACCGGCGATTGAGGGTTCGCAATGGTGGAGGCTTGAGAGGTTAGAGAGTGGCGTGGAGGCTGCGAGCGATAGAGAAGAGGTGAAAACAGAATTAGGATTTCTAATTTATTATGTCTTTATTTTAGTTTCAAAATATCTCAAAACTGCATAGTTTTGATTTTGCGTTAAACCATATACCTTTCAAATAAAACTGGACAAATGGTGAAATTGAACTCCAAATTTATGTGAAAAATAAAATATATCCAATTTAAATTATTTTCTATAAATAGTTGTTAAATTTATTAAATACATCTAATTTAAGATTTTTTATCAAATAACTTTTTGAATATGTGTTAAAGAATTAAATATATTCAATTTAAAAAATTATAAATTAACATTAGAGTTTTCATTTTAATTGAATCATAAAAATTAAAAATAATATTTATTTTATTAATTTACTAATTTAATATATAGTGACTTACTGTACAAAAACGCATTTGGTAAAATTTAAAATTCAAATTTTATTGACTCCAAAATAATAAGCTATAGACTTAAGAAAGTTAACATTTAACTTATTTATACTTTTTTATTTTTAATTCATTAAATTCAAAATTTTAAATTTGAAATATGCTCTTATACAGCGCGTCACTAAATATTGAATCAGTAAATTAATAAAATAAAATAATTTAATAAAATAAAATTTTATTTTTATTTTTTATAATAATTATCTAAACATCCTTTTAAAAAAGTTTAAATTCAGTGTATTTAATTCTTGGACACAAGTTCATGCAGTTATTTATTTAAAAAGTATAGATTAAGTGTATTTGATCATTAGACTTAAGTTTAGCGAGCTATTTACTAAAAAAATTTAAATTAAATGTATTTAATCCTTAACATAAGTTCAAAAGGGAAATTGACCTTTTATCCAAATAAAATTATATACTTATTAGTATTGATGGCAACGTTTATTACTCGCATATTATTATAAAAGTTATAATATCATATAATTACAATTATTTTGATTTATTATAATAAAATTAATTGAAAGGTCGAAAAGATAAAATTAACTATTTACATATTAAAAATATTATATTGAAAATAAATTAGTTAGTTGATTAGAATATAAAAATATAATTAATTAATTTATAATATACATATTTATTATTATTATGTGAAGCTTATAATCATTACAAATCAAAAATATCAATTGTCTCTTTTAGTTTAACGATTTCTTTTTCGATTTCAATTAGTAATATTCTCATTTTTGTTATTTAAAAAGAAAATTAATATGCTAATCCACGTATAAATTAAAAGTGGACTATATTTTTGTAATGAAAAAAGTAATCCTTTTAATTTATGTGAATATTAAGTATTTGACTTGTTATCATTTAAAAATTAAAAATATTATATAAATTTTAAACTCACCATCATAAACATTTTTAGTATTAAGATTATGAAAAAATCTTTATATTACAGTAAATTCTATAAATTATTTTATTTATACCTTATGAAATTTACACTTATTATTTTTATAACTAGCAACACATAAATTTAATATATTGTTACGAAATATCAAGATTCCAATTTTAAAAATTAATTTATATAATCCTTAAATTATAAATTTCAGATAAATTTTAATATTTGTAATGATTTATAGATTCAAAATATTTAATCTCTTAGAATTGCGTTGTTATAATTATTAAACAATTGAATGTGTAATGGTAGTTTATACATTTTTTATTAGAAACTTTTCAAAATAAGAATTATCGTATTGGTATTTAAAACTAATTTATTAAACAATATTATTGCGCAATGTAATATAGCAATTACCAATAAAATTAGTTTTAAATAATGATGTCATAAAAATATTAATATATTTTTTCAACTTTGTCATAATTTTCTTTTTTTTTTCTTATATTTATTTTATTTCTTCATTAAATATTTAAAAAAAATCTTGACTTTTTATAGAGATTGCAAGAGGATGTTAATATGCTAAGTTGGTGATTTATTTTTCAATTTTTTATATTAGTTATAAATATGTGAAACTAATCACTTAATAAATCTACGGAAATTATTATATATCTTTTTAAAAATAAGGAGACAGGATTGTGTACTTAACATTAAGAAGTGCCCAAAACATCTAATATTACATCAAGAGGGATATCATTGACGATGATAATTTCCTCCACACTAGAGACAAAGGCTATCCTTTCAAGCTTATGAGCTACTTGATTGGCTAATCTAGGAACATAACCAAAAACAATAGTATGAAAAGAACTAGATATATCTAAAATGCTTAATGGATTCCTGCTAAAAACCCGATTCAGAATGCAATTAACACTATACTGACAATCACTTTTCAACGATCAAGGAAGAGAATCAGTGTTGAGTAACAACATTTAATCCTTTGAGGATGGCTTTGGCTTCAGCAATTTCTAGGTAGCATTGAGAAGGATAGAAAAAAGATACTGAGACCTTAACCACACCCGTACAATCCTTGATAATAACTCCACATCCATGTTCCTGCATATCGAAACATCCCACGTCCATGTCCCTGCATATTGAAACATCCCACATCCACATTAAGCTTAAAGTGATCGGTAGCAGGAAGTTCCCATCTTAGAGGTGATTGATGGCTCCTATCCAGGGGACACTTCTTATTGGAAGAGGCAAAGTCATCAAATAATTTGTAAGCTTTTTGAAGAATTTGCAAAGGAGTCATTGAGATATCTTGAAATTTTTCAAGTTTCGGGATCGCCAAATACTCCAACTGATCATACATGCAAGAGTGAGCTTATCCTTAATATTTGAAAAATATTGGCTTGCCATACTTCACCTGTAAAAAAACAATAAAGAGAGTGCATAACAGTTACCATCCTGTTTTTACACCAGCAACAATCTAGAGGAACTGGGATTGACCTTTTGCAGAATAAAGCACCTATAGGAAGAAGATCAAGGCAACATCTCCATACGAAATGCTTTACTTTTGGTGGAATATTAAGATACCAAATCGAATTCTAATTTATGAGGCTATCCGTAGGACTAGAACCCGAATTCCCAGCATAATTATATTGGATATAATGATGAGCTAAGTGCTATATTGCCACGATTTGGTGAAGAAGATCCAAGAGGGTAAATTTTGGGATCGATGGGAACTAAGAGGAATAGCAAAAATTAAATATGTCTCTACATGTGAGAACAACGGGTTAATCAGGCTTGAATTCCAAAGACTTGATTCTAAGATAAGATCACTAACCATCAAATCACCGAAAGCTTCATCTCTAGAAGTCAAAACCTTAAGACTCAATTGTTTGGGAATCCACCTATCACCCCAAACTCTAATAGAGGAGCCTAATCCTACCATAAAAAGTAAGACTCTTTTTCAATACGAGCTTCCCAAATACTCCTCCAGGTATAACTAGGATTATAACCAAGTTGAGCATTGGGAATATCAGTCCTAGGATAATGCTAGGCTTTCAAAATTTGGCTAATTAAGGAATTCGGGTCAGTAGAAAGACGCCAAACTTGTTTAGCTAACATAGTTAAATTGAAAGCATGAAGTTTCCGAAAGCGTAAGCCCTCCTCTCCCTTAGATTTACAAAGAACCTCCTATTTACACCAATGCATCTTTCTCCCATTACCCTTCTGTCCCACCAATAATTAACAATTAAGGTAGTTACAAATAAACTTAGGAAAAAGGAAACAACTCATTAAATAATTTGGTATAGATTGAGCAATTGCTTTAATAAGTATTTTCTTACCAATTTTCGAGAGAATTTGTTCTTTCCATCCTTCTAATTTACTCATAACTTGATCCAAGATAGAAGAGAAAATTTTACTTCTTGGACTTGCCCACAATCGAAGGAAGACCCAGGTATTTGCCATGGTTTAAAACAACCACCCTAACACCTAACTTTTGCTGAATTGCCGATTTCATTGAGCTAGAGACATTCTGACTGAAAGAGATTTCAGATTTCTCGAAATTAATCTGCTGACTCAAAGTAAGCAACATTGGAACTGAGAATTTCTGCATAATGTTCAGCCTCCTGAATAGTAGCTCTTCTAAATAACAAATTATCATCTGCTGAAAATAGGTGTGAAACTGATGGTGCTCTCTTGCAAATTTTCAAACCATGGATATGATGTGCACTCTTTTTAACCCTAATAATAGAAGAAAATCCTTCTTCACAAATAATAAAGAGATATAGAGATAGCAGGTCACCCCGACAGAGGCCTTTAAAAGGAATAAAATTGTCATAGACTAAGCCATTAAGCAAGATAGAAAAAGAAACAGAAGACGTATAATGCATGATAAGACTAACAGTAGAATTGGGAAACCAATTTTTAACATTATAGCTTCCAAGAAATTCCATTTTATCCTATCATGAGCTTTGCTTATGGCTAATTTTAAAGCAAAATTCCTTGTCCTCCCCATATTACTCCTCATGTAATGAAATGGTTCAAAGGCAGTGAGAGCATTATCGGTAATAAGTCTGCCAGGAATTAAATAACTTGGGACATATCAATAATCTTAGGGAAGACAACTTTGAATCTATAAACAATTATTTTAATAATCAATTTAAAAATTACATTACAAAGACTAATAAGTCTGAACTCTTTAGCAGTTTTAGGATTTTTAGATTTTGGAAATAAGGGTATGATTAATAAACTCAAGATTACTATCACTATTAAGAACACCAAGTACTAAAGATAATACATCATGACCAATCACATCCCAAGAAGTAAGATAAAAAAGGATAGACATACCATCTGGGCCTGAAGCCTTTCAACGGTGCATCTGTTTAAGGACACGAAGAACTTTATCTTTTGTGTAAGGTTCTTGGAGGTTTGCTTTCATAGCTTCAATAATCCTATCAAAAACAGTCTCAATAATTGCATAAATAATTATATTTCCTGAAGTAGAAAATAAATCCCAAAAATAGTTCTTGAATACATTAGCAATCTGCATCTCCTCCTCCACCCAATTGCCACTCTCATCAAAAGTACCAACTACTATATTTCGTTTCTTCCTCTAGCTAGCCTTCTTATGAAAAAATGTAGTATTGCTATCACCTTCACAAAGTCAACTATTGGGCCCACATCACTTCCTCTTTACAAATAAGCTCTGTGATTTCTTTTTCTAAGACACGGGCTCGACAAATTATGGCTTCATCGTGATATCTAGTTTGAAGGCACTCCAACTCAAAAAAATTTCTTTGAATATCTCTTGAAACTGAATCAAACTGCTGATTTCCCTATTTGCTCAAGGCCTTCACATAGATGTCAATCTTGTCCATTACTGAACCATTACATTCTTTCCAAGAATTACTAATCATTAATCTATAATTAACATCTCTAATCCACATAGCTTCAAACCGAAAAGGTTTGCTTAATCTTTGAGATCTCAACCGATGCTTAGTCATGGATAGATGAATAAAACAATGATTAGAACCGTATCTTAGTAAATGCTGGCCAAAAAAGTCAAGAAAGAGGTCACACCAGGAATCGGTGCCAAGACATTTAGCCATTCTCTCTTGAATGTTATTGAAGCTAACATGCCCATTACTCCAACTGAATTTTGAGCTCGAAAAACATAAATCCTCTAAAGCACAACTATTTAAAGCTTGAGGAAAAACATTAATGGCAAAAATATCTCTTTCGTTTCCTCCCACCTTTTCACTATAAAAAGGATCTCATTAAAGTCTCCTCTACACATCGAAAGGAGTTGAGGCCGATTCTTTAGCTCATAAAGCAATCTCCATGAAAGATACTTTTCTTAAAACCTAGGTCATCTATAGAACCAGTAAATCTCCATTATTGATTCGTCCCCAAATCGTCAATTACCACATCAATATGATGTAAAGAATAAGAAACTAGACTGCATAAAACTTTAAAACTCCGCATTAAACATAATCCACCACTCCTCACCAATGTCTAAATCATCAAAGACCCTAATTTTCTTTTAATATGCTCCATCTCCGAAGCTGACAACTTAGTTTCCATTAAGGAAATTAGGTAGGAAACTCGAGCTTAATAAGCTCCCTTAGAATGGAAACTATTCAAGGGTTCCTAAGCCCTCTACAATTCTAAAGAAGGCAACTCATGGTGTGATAGGAAATCATCATCTTAGCAACCATACACCCCAATAACTAATGAGTTACGATACATATGGAATGCAAGAAAACACCCTCCAATCAAGATGATTCCAAAACCCAAGGATCTCCTCAAGTGAAGTTAGGAAAAACTAGTTCCAACAATGAAACTAGCACTTGAATTCAACTCCAAACGCCACAAACCAAGTATGATTTGATAAGTTATGAATCAAACACAAGATTTTGGTTAGAGAACGCCACAAACTAAAATTAGTTTGATAAGTTCAAAGTTCATGCAAGAACTTAAGCAAAAACACTCACAAAGAGCAAACAAAGATTATCATTCAAAATTCTATGTTTACAAATGAATTTGGCTTTGATATTTATAGCCAAAACAAGACAAAGAAAACCTAAATGGATGTCTTTTCTACTATGATATGAATCAAGGCTGCCATGAGATTCCATTGCAAAGCCGAATGGATTTTATTCTTCAAAATGGACTGGATGCTTCATTATAAGGTTGGACTCTTGTTTTCATGCATGAGTTGCATTTCCATTTTGGACCTTTTGGTGCATGCCTTTGCAATGGAATCTCATGGCAGCCTTGATTCATATCATTCCCCCTTTCTTGAAAGAAAATTCGTCCTCGAATTTTGCCCAAATATTGCGAAAGAGATAAACATATAATCTCAAACGGTAATGAAATGCCATCATCAACCTCCTTTACATCATCGATGTTAGTCTTCAATGATGGCTTAGAATCGGCTTTATCTTTAAGATGCTTAAGAAAGCTATTAGTCAACATCTTGAACTCTTCAAGCTTCTAGATTGATTAGCTTGATTCTCAACTTTGTTTTTGCTGCCTATTTCATTTTTATTCTTATTCTCATCCACTTTAGGCTTAGCAAATTTATTATCCTTTTTACTCCAATTCGATTTCCAATTAGAAGAACTATATGGAATTGCAGGTTGATGATAGCATTTCATTACCGTTTGAGATTATATGTTTATCTCTTTCGCAATATTTGGGCAAAATTCGAGGATGAATTTTCTTTCAAGAAAGGGGGAATGATATGAATCAAGGCTGCCATGAGATTCCATTGCAAAGGCATGCACCAAAAGGTCCAAAATGGAAATGCAACTCATGCATGAAAACAAGAGTCCAACCTTATAATGAAGCATCCAGTCCATTTTGAAGAATAAAATCCATTCGGCTATGATTAAGCCTTTGGGCTTAATTCATATTTATATGGGTTCTTATCTTTTGGGTTTTAGCTTAAGTAATTGTTTTAGTTTATTTTTATTTAATTAAGGATTATTTTATTAGGTGTGAGTTATATGAGTGTTATGTGGAGTTACAAATGAGTGCACATATTTAGTTGTCATTGGGGAGTTACAAAATGAGGGCCATCAATGTAAAAAACAGCCAATTTTAATGAGTTTTTAAGGGAATTAAAGGAAAAACGTGGGAAAGTAGAAAAGACATCCATTTAGGTTTTCTTTGTCTTGTTTTGGCTATAAATATCAAAGCCAAATTCATTTGTAAACATAGAATTTTGAATGATAATCTTTGTTTGCTCTTTGTGAGTGTTTTTGCTTAAGTTCTTGCATGAACTTTGAACTTATCAAACTAATTTCAGTTTGTGGCGTTCTCTAACCAAAATCTTGTGTTTGATTCATAACTTATCAAATCATACTTGGTTTGTGGCGTTTGGAGTTGAATTCAAGTGCTAGTTTCATTGTTGGAACTAGTTTTTCCTAACTTCACTTGAGGAGATCCTTGGGTTTTGGAATCATCTTGATTGGAGGGTGTTTTCTTGCATTCCATATGTATCGTAACTCATTAGTTATTGGGGTGTATGGTTGCTAAGATGATGATTTCCTATCATTTGGTATCAGAGCTTGCTTCAAGTTGAGGTTTGCTTATCTTTGTGTTTTGTGTGTTATTAAAGTTTCTCATCTTCTTTTCTTTTATTTTATTTTATTTTAGTGCCGAATTCTTCTTGTTTCAACTTCCTCATGATTCATATCATGGTGTATGGTCGGGTTGCACTACAACCTTCGCATGATCATCAAAGGAACAAACCACGTCATATAAAGTCCCTTCTTTGCACTTTTTGAATTTCGACTCTCCTGCTAAGCCCTCTGCAACATCACTCCTTTGTTTCTTTATACCAACCTCAAGTATCAATTGATTGGCTTTGGGTTTTGATTTTTGATTGGAATGATATTTTTAGACTTTTTGTTTATTTGGGGCTTTTAGCTTTTGTAGAATTGGAAAGTATTTATACCAGGGTTAAAAATGAGAATAAACTCATGCCTAAAATTTAGTAATAATGATGTCTTCAGTTACAAAACAGTTGGTCATAAAAAAGTTTTGCTCAAGTTCGGGTAAAATAAGGTTGTTTGAAGTGATAATGGTCAGGGACTTGTTATCAGCAATGTGCAGTATTTTAAAAATTGTCAAGGGATGGTTGGTCATTGTTGGGAAGTGGTGGCAAACTCTAATGTGGTAAAAAGAATGGTATATCACTAAGCTCAGGAATGGGGTAGGTTAGTGGAGGAAAGAAGACATTGCCATTATTTGTCAAAGTGGAAAAGGTGGTAATTTTGGTGGTATTAGGTATGCTAGCATAGGAAGCCTCATCATTAATAATAAGACTTTCAATATTCTGCTCACAATATTAGAAACTAGGGTATCATTGTTACTAACCACTTCATTGTCATCATCAACTTCATATACCTCTATGTCAGCCTGCGTATTAGTTTTATTGACAATGGTTAGCTTAAAAAATGTATTTTTTATTACTTTTTCTAATAGTTGAAAAGTCATTTTTTTGCTTATATACTTGGCTCCTTATCTTACATACCAAGACTACAAGGACGTATAAGAGGGGAAGCACACAACCATTTACCAAATTTAAGTTTAAGATCCCTTTCATCATCTAAATCAATTCTTTAGTTACAAAACTTAAAGCTATGACCATATTTTCCATATGAAAAGCAAAAGACCGACAAATCCTCATATTTGAAAGGAATCCAGATAGAATTTGAATGGCTAATTCTCAACTTTGTACCTCTACATAAAGGTTGTCTCACATCCAAGGGAATTCACCAATATTTTTTGCTAATAGAGAGGCCACATCATATGATTCATACATCATAAAGGTAGGTCATAAGCCCTAATCCACAACATACTATGCACAAGATCAATAGGGGAAGCCTGTTCAAGTCCTGTTACATCCTTCAAAATGAAAAGATCCCTATCAAAATATCAGGGCTCTTTATTTAACATTTGTCTTTTCTCTTTCTAATGAAAAGACTGAAAATATATAAATTTTGTTCCCATTCTTGGACCTCAAAGCCATGAACAACATTAGAAGCTTTTTTTTTTCATCATGTTCATAAGGGCATTGGAATTGAAAGGCATGTTAGTCCATAATTTACCCGCCAGACAAAATGTTGTTCGGTCTTGGCCCTTAATATTGATTTCATCATCAAGGATCAACTCCTCACTTCCAATAACGGTTAAATGGGAGATATCAACATATGAACTAATTATATTCGTAGACATAGTAATGGATCTGATAACTACTGTAAGAAATATGAGTAAACACAATTAAAAGGGAATATGTTCTTGTAGAGAAACATTGAGCAATAAAGACAAAACTCCAGCAAACACAAACACAAAGATCAACTAGACAGAAAAAAAATGAGAAGAATGACATAGGAAAAGAAGAGCAAACTAAAATATGAGGGCAAAAGAAACACGAAAAGAGCTAACAAAGTAACACGAGATGAGACATGAAAAGAAAAATAAAGGAAAAGAAAATATTTAATTAGGATTAAAAGTACAGAAAACCATGAAAATCATGGAAGGAGGCTTGAAAATAGAGAAACCCTATTCCTTATAGAGAGAAAATCCTAACCCTCACTAAGAGGACTCTGTATTATTTAACATTACTATAAACGAGTCCTACTAATTTGACTTATACTCATTTAACTAACATTAAAAAAGTTAAGTGCAAATTTAAATTGTTTTATCTTTTTTGTTACTCCTACTTTTAGCCAATTTATTTTTTATCGTATGTTGCAAATTATTTTTTTCAAAATGTTACTTTGTGTAAATACATTAATATTATGGTACAAAATGTTATTGTACATAACTCTAACTTACTTGCTTATATATATTTGGTAATTTATTTAGCATATATATTTCTTGACAGATGTAATGTATTTATATGATATTTGTGATTTTTATAAAATAATTCGATATAAAATTAGTGCATATATAATTAATTATTCAAATAGTATAATTACAATTATTAATTGAAAAATATGTTTATTATCTAATTACATAAATCAAAAAAATACTTTAAGATAGTAGTTGCTATTGATTAGCTTAATTTGTTTATCTTATGAGATAATGACGATGTATTAGTTGCTAGTTTAATACGCTAAACACATATGCAGAATGCATATAAACTATTAAAAAACTTAAAAATTCTAATTTAGTATATTAAGCTAATAAGATAAATTTACAACTAACACATTAATAAAATCATATTAGCTTAGTATAATTAAATAATCATATTGATTATTAGTTTAACTTATCAAAAAGATAAAATCTAAATTTTCATGTACGTCAACTATACGTGTAGAATTTTATTGCTAGTTTAGTATGATAATGTATTTTTATGGGTAAAAAAAGAATTTTTTTTTAGTATCCTATTTTATACAAGTTTATCTCTATACTACTATTTATTTTTATAAATTAATATATTGTATGACCAAATGCATATTTATGCTCTATGAATTTTAGTCATTTAGTCAATTTAACACTCTAACTTTCAATTTAACCTAGCAAACGCCTTAACTTTCTTTTTTTGTGATATTTTAACACTTTTTAGCATTGTTTCTTCATTCAATACATCTACATATATTGCACAAGATATTTAAATATTACCAAAAAATAAAATTCTTAGGTGTATGTTAGGTTAAATTAAAAATTGAAGATGTTTAGATGGTTAGAAGGAGAAAATGCGAGGTCTGAACTGTTGAATCAAATTGCAAGTAGTAATTAGTATCATAGAATTATAAGAATGAGTCATACAACTTTATGGGTTTATGTGATTTTTTAGTTAAAAAAGGTGGAATTCGACTAACATTATGAGTAAATATAGAAGAACAAGTGACAAAAATACTTTACTTATTAGGACATAATATCACTCATCATAAACTTGGTTTTTACTTTTATAAGCCTAGAGAGACAATTAGCCGTCATTTTTATAATATCTTTAGAGCTATAATAGAGTTGGATGATAAATTTCTCAAACAACCCGATCAAGTTCCTTCTAAAATATTCAACACCAATCGATTTCATCCATACTTCAAAGTGATTAAGAATTTATTCTTTTTTTAGCTAAACTAATTATATATATAACAACCTAACAAGAAATATAATGTTAAGATTGTATTAGAGTTATTGATGGAACACATATTTGTATGAAAATTTCCTTTACTGAGGCTTTTAAGTATCGTAGTAGAAAAGATTATCAAGTATAAATTATCTTGGCTGCATGTATATTTGATTTAAAATTTACTTATATATTACCTGGGTGGAAAGGTACAACATAAAACTTTAAAATATTGAAAAACGCATTACTAGAGAATGCTTTCTTAAAATCTCAAAAGGTACTTATAACATTTTATAAATATAAATTTAATTCTCACTGGTTACAGTATTTTAATTATATTTGTAACTTCTTTTATAAAGTAAAATCTCACTAATATTGGATCCATATTGAGAAGTAGTCTTATTATACTTTATGGAGGAGAATGTTACTACTTAAAAGAGTATTCACGAAATATAGCGAGTTATTTAGTTTTAATATTTTTCTTTACGAAATACAACTAAACGTGCTTTTGGTGTTCGTAAGAACCAATTTTCTATTATTGCAAGTTTCATAGAACCTAATTATGGTCTCGAGACCTCAAAACCAAATTATTATGGTACTATATTTTGTATAGTTACTTGATGAGTGTGGATCTAGATGAGAAATTACTTAGTAAGGCTGATGCTAAACTATTAAATAGTAGTGCTCCACAAGAAACACAACATAATAAATAACGATGATAATGAGAAGACAACTATATGAGAATCCATTATGAATTTTATAGCTGCATCTATGTGGATTGATTACACTACATGATATTTTTTTTATGCAGTTATTGCTTATAATGTAATGTAAAATATAATCTTCAAGTGTGATATTAAGATTTGTAATATGATATTGAACTTATGATATTTTAGTTTGATTTTTATTATGAGCTTTAAAAGAATGATTAAAAAATATGTATTGTTTACTACATTAATTATTTATTGTTGAAATTTTTAAAAGATGCGTCCGAAGAAAAATTATTAATATTTTACCCTAAACCTACATGTGATGCTTTTGTTGATGCATATTTGTATCAACATAATATGAAAAGTAGAGTTGGAACTTTTACTCCATATGCATTTGAAAATATATTGAAGGAATTGAAGAAATTTTTTTTCAGAGAAATCCTTAATAAGGGAAAAACTCAAAATTGCCTGAAACACATTTAAAAAATATTCGTTTCTCTATTATAACATATTTAAGAATGGTATGAGTAGTTTGGCTAGGATCCAATAATTGGAATATTTATTTTTGAACCTGAGATGTGGCAACTCTTTATTAAGGTACGTATTAAATTTAAATAACATATATGAATGGTAAAACAAACAAATGAGAAATTATGACAAGCTATGTAAGCTTTATATTAAAGATAGAGCTAGGAGGTAATATGCTAAAATTGTAGCAAAAGTGAGGAGGCGCAATGCTTCTATTTTTAAAGATAACAACATTGATGCAACAACTAATACCATTGATGGCATTATAATTATGGTATCTCAACACGATGTAAATTTAAAAGATTTTGAAAAAATTGCTCAATATATTTAAAATATTCTAAATCAAAAGCATGAACCAACTATAAGATCACGAGCTAATTTTTAAGCTGAAGCATATTCAAGGCTCAAAAATTCTAAGAAAGCTAAAATTGATAAAAAAAAATCTTAATTTTGAAAGAAGGACAAGCTATGTGAGATTTATTCCAAAAATAGATCTAGTAGGTAATATGCTAAAATTGTAGCAAAAGTGAGGAGGCGCAAGGCTTCTACTATTGAAGATAACAATGTTGATGCAATAACTGATACGATTGATGGCATTGATTTTATGGTATTTCAACATGATGTAAATTGAAAAAAATTTGAAACAATTGCTGAAAATATTCAAAATATTCCAAATCAAGAGCATGAACCAACTATAAGATCACAAGTTAACTTCTAAGCTAAAGCATATTTCAGTCTCAAAAGTTCTAAGAAAACTAAAATTGATAAAAAAAAAGTTTGTATTTTGAAAGAGGGACTAGCGTCACTTTGCATTGTGTAAGCCACATGAGGCGGCGACACTTCCATTCTCAGGGGGAGGTCCCGCATGTATAATGTTACTCAAGCAATTTTAAACTTAACTATTGAATTGGTCAAAGCTATCATACTTCCAATTTCAGAGAATACAGAGCAAAATTTATTGATTGATTTAAATGTTAACAAATACATTTATTATACATACTATCTTTATCTTATTTAGAAGCTAGAGATATTGAGGGTTCTTCTTAAATGCATGTGAGAATGCTGCAAAAACTTATTATTTGAGATGATGAAAGGAATTGATGTACCAAATAATTAACTTAGTATTTTTGTATTTAGAACTAATATATTAGTTTAGAACTTGATGTTGTTTATAAAGTTTAAACTAATATCTTAATTTTGTAGTTCATAAAATATTTATGGACTTGGTAATCTATTTCACTGACTTTTATGATATTATTATTATAATATTAATATATTATGATGTTACATTTTTTCTTTGTCAAAGGATAGTAAATTTCTCTACTAAATATAATTAACGGGTACAAATATAATTTATCTTCTTCAAAGTAGTATAATTGTAATGGCTATATTCAAACTGTGTCCAACTATCTAATTTTCTATCTTTTCTTTCCAGAACCATGGAGTCTAGCAACATGAAGCTCTATCTATTATAATTTCTATTATAATCTAACTCATAAGCATCATGCATAACCCTAGTGGGTGGGAAAAGAATGAGTAAAAATTTAGTGAGAAGATAAACAAATAATTTGAGAAATATTTACAAGGTTAAATATACTACTATATTTATAAGTATAAATATCTAGTCAAATAAATTTAGCTGGATAAATAAAATTTTATAAACTAAAAAAATAAAGCATTATCTCTTATTGTATTCAAATTTGCATTCGATGTTTTATATCTAAACTAAATAATATACATGTCTCAAAACAAATCAACGAAATTATATATGTAATGAATTCAAGGTTAATATAAAATTAAGAAAATATAGATTTACAGATATATCCTACTAATTCCTTGCAAGCCTATAGAAATTCCAAAATATAAAATCCTAATCATACGCACGTAAATAAATATTGCCCTCAAAAGACAATCACCTAGCATACGCCCCAAAGGCAATGTGTGCTGAGAACTAAACATAAGGAAATGTATATTGAAAGTGAAACAAAAACTTTCAGCACTAATAATCTCAACAATGTAAAGTAGTCATAATAACACAAAACAAGCAAAAAGTCAAGAAGACTTATAAAAAGAGTTTGGCATATTGAAACTTCTTATTGCTCATGGAATCTTGATTTAAAAATGACTAATATACTTTAAAGCTACTTAATTTACTAGTCTCTTTTTAGTGATCTACACAAGTTTCTAAGCAAAGATCTTTTTAAATAACTTTTAAGTGAAGATGTAAGAGATTAGATGCTAGTTCCAAAACAAGAAAATGAATTAATTAAGGACTAATACATAAGTAGCCCCATGTACTTGACTAAAATAGTCATACAAACCTCTCTATTTTGAATTTGACCTATTAGACACTTGAACTTGCCAATTGCTTAATATATAAACACCTGATTGCTTACATGGCATAGCACTTTCTATCAATCTCTTACATGGGAGTGAAGTCAATTTTCTCATGGCAGTAAAATAGTTATTATAATTTTTGAATAAATATCACCCTCCTCTTTATTATTTCGTCATCTTTTTCTCTTTATCTTTTACCTGAAAAAAGTAAACCGATCAATATCAGCTTTACTTACAACAAGATAATGGGTAGTTTACTTTTTCTTTTTCTTCTTTCCTTTCATTTTTAAATTTTTTGCTTTAATCTCAAGGACCTAATGGTAAAAGGTATAAAATTTACTATAACCAGACATAATCCATAACCCTCCAGCTCTAAATCCATTCAAAACCTAAAACTCACTCTAAATTCAATCAATAATAAAATCCAGTTCACACTTAAAATAAAAAATCACACAACTTTCAAAATTTACCTTTATTATAAGCACTAGGAGCAGCGTTAACACTGCATGTACAAATAAGAGCCATAGCCTGAGTAGCATTCAAATTAAAGCTTTAAACAAACCAGAAGTGTCGTAAAGATTGCAAAGAAAAGTAAGCTCATCTCCAACAACATCTTTGATCGAGCTACAACAAGTATCAGGAGTTGTAGTTGTAGTGTTAAGATACTAAGTACATGGAATTAGATTTAGGGCATAGGATGTTGTGTCTTAGGACTATTTTGGTGGTTAAGAAGAATAGCAACACCACCATCATTCCCGTTGACATGGTCAAAAAAGTATTTTATTTTATTTTATTTTCTCAAGTGTTTGTGAAGAGAGAAATTATAAATAGGCTTAAGTGCTTGTAATATCATTGAATTAAGTAAATGTATCCATTGTATAGAACGAGTTAGCATGCATGTTTTACAAATTCTATTTAAATAGTTGTTAGGTGTTTATATATTAAGTAATTATTAAGTTCAAGTGTTTAATAGGTCAAACTTGAAGTATAAGGAGTTATCTGACTAAATCTTACAATTACAAGTGTTTGTGTATGTATTAGGCCAATCAATTAATTTTATTGATTAATTCACTTAGGAATTTTCTTCATAAGAGCATCATCTTGTCGCCCTATGCATCTCTATATTACGTTTTAATCTAAGTCCTTAAAGAATCAGAAATTCTAGAAAACTCTAACCTACTTTAAGTTGGCCTTTATGTCCTAAATGGACTTAAATTAATAAAGAACTAATCAACAGATAGTAAAATCTATGATCGCCAAATATCATAAGCCCATTAGCTCTAAATTAATTAAATTTTAATTAGGCCAAAAATATATAAGCTTAAATCTAATGCTTAAAGCCTCATTTTAATCATCACATAAAGTCTATTTGTGTGTGACCTAAAATGTTCCTGACATATTGTCAATGAATATAAATTATTAATTAAACTCTTTCAATTCAATGTTAATTCTCTAATTAACTTAATTCATATTCATAGATCAAGATTCGCATCTAGCAATACATTATGACCATCCAAATATGTACGAATAATTAAAATATTTTAATTAACCTTTACAGTGAACAACCTTTACCAAAGTAATTCAATCCTTTTAAAGTTCCTTTATCCCAATTAATTTATATAGTATGGATGCAACTATTAAGAGGAAACATTGATTATGATAAGACTTTTGCTCTGATTGCTAGATTGGAAGCTATTAGGATACTTTTAGCATATGCATGTCATATGAATTTAAACTTTTTTAAATGGAGATGAAAAGTGCTTTTTTAAATGGTTTAATTGAGGAGGAAGTCTATGTTGAGCAATCTCCTAGTTTTGAAGATCATAAGTTTTCAAATAATGTTTTTAAACTATTTAAAGCCTTGTATGGATTGAAGAAAACCCTTAGAGCTTGGTATGAAAGGCTTGGCTCTTTTCTAATTGAGAATGGATTTCAAAAGGGCAAGGCTGTCATTATTCTCTTTGTAAAGAAATATAAACATGATATTATAATTGTTCAAATTTATGTTGATGACATTGTATTTGGTGCTATTAATGAGTTGCTTGTGAGAATTTTGCTAAGTGCATGACTAGAGAATTTGAAATGAGCATATGATGGAAAGACTCAAATTCTTCCTTGGTCTTCAATTCAAGCAAAGCAAAGACGGAATATTCATCAACCAATCGAAGTACACAAGAGGACTCTTAAAGAAATTTGATATGGGTGGTTGCAAAGTAGCCAAGACCCCAATGAGTGTCACAACCAAATTAGACAAGGATGAGAAGGGCAAGAGCATAAATGAAAAGCTCTATAAAGGTATGATCTTATCACTTTTATATTTAATAGCCTCTAGACTTGATATTATGTATAGTATTTGCCTTTGTGCTAGATTTCAATCTTGTCCAAAAGAGTTTCATTTAAATGTCGTCAAAAAAATTTTGAAATATTTATGTGGAACCTTGAACTTAGGACTTTGGTATCCTAGAGAATCTTTCTTTGATATAATAGGTTATTCTGATGCCAATTATGTCGGTAATTTGTTAGATAGAAAGAGCACCTCTGGAACTTGCCATTTTCTAGGTGAATGCTTAGTATCTTAATTTAGTAAGAAACAAGTCTCGGTTGCTCTCTCTACCGCAGAAGCCAAATATGTGGTAGCGGGATGTTGTTATGCTCAAATCCTTTGGATGAGGCAACAATTAAGAGATTATGGAATGTGATAACACTAGTGCTATAGAAATTTCTAAGAACCCCATTCAACACTCTACGAGTAAGCACATAGATATTAGATACCATTTTCAAGGGATCATGTTCAAAATAGTAATTTAGTACTAGAATATAATGATATAAACAAACAACTAGTCGACATTCTTACCAAACTCCTAAATGAGAAAAGAATGAATTTCATTAAAAGAGAACTCATAATGATAGATGGAAGCACCTTAGCTTAAGTCTTTAACAAAATATGCAAATTTTTGTTTGTGATACTTATACTTGTGATTTTTTTATGCACAAATTGAGTATTGAAATTGTCTTAATCCTAGATTTTTTTGGATCTTGGTGCAGCTCAGTACTCATACATAAAATGATGTGATCAATATGAAAAGAGCATGCTCATGCACTCATTTTAACATAGTCTTTTGTATGAATTTACCAAAAGCACACTTGCGCTGGGTCCATAAGCAATCCTAGAAATGACCTTAAAAGCGCGCATGCGACTCCTCAGCATGACTGCATTTTCTTAGAAATTATAGCCGCTGTGACTATATTTTCAAAAGCGTGACTGTGCTTCTTAGGTGCGCCCGCACTTTCTCTTAATTTCAATAAAAAACTAGCCATTATAGATTTTTTTTAAAATTAGTTGTAATGAGCAATTAGCCATTTTTTACCATTTTTGACACCTCCTTAAGGCTATAAAAGCCACATCTTACACATTTGCATTATTTTTCCTACAATTCTTTCATAAAGCTCTCAAAACCCCTCTTTTCTTCTTTAAAAAATTCCAATCTTCTCTGCCTCTTCCTCAAAACAAGCATGGGTCCAAGAAGCCTATTGGAAGAAGCTCCTCCTCCATTGAATCCATAACAAAAAGAATGAAAGGAGTGAATGATGAAGTTAGAATCAAATACATGACCATATAAAGGAAAGAAACTCAACCTAGTCGTTTCTTTGATGAAGAAGTTCTCCTCAAATTTGATATATCAAAAGTGGTACACAATCTTCTTAATAATGTAGGACTTAAAGACTTTTTCCTACCCTCTATTTTAGAGATTTGTTTTGAGAATCTTATTAAGGAATTTCTTTCTACCTTAGTAATCAACAAAAGGGGAGATGAGGATGACTAGTATGGGATAGAGCTTAGTCTCTTTGGGGAGAGAAGAACCCTTACTAAACCCCAATTCTCCTTCATTTTTGGATTTCAAGAAAGAGGTCATCTCTTAATCATTGAGAACCTTGTAGAGATGCATCTCTCTTTTTTCTAATTTTGGAGACAAATCTCTACTAAAGAAACCTACTTTAAAGATTTCAACTATAAAGATCTCAAATCCCTCCTCCATTGGGTAGTGCATAGGATGATGGCCACCAACATCCATGCAAGAGATAATGGGATTGAAAAAGTTTCCTAAAAGATCTTCTTTTCCTCTATGCCTTGATTCATAGTATATGCATCTCACTTCCAAGCTCTTTCTTGATCACCTCTTTCATCTTAGCAATATTTCAAAAAGTGTCATTCTTGTCTCTTCTCATGTCATTAAAATTGCCAAACACTTCCAAGACCTTAGTCCTCTCAATAAGACCTACCTAACTCCTCTTATCTCACCACTCTTATTTGGCTTAGCATTCCTAAAGCATGCCAAGGTCATTTGACTTGGATCTAAGTGGAAAATGGATGAGGAATTCTTTCTTGTTATTGGGGAGTATGTGGATAATAGGTAGAAAAGAAAGAAAGATCATAGGGTTCCAAGAGAGCCAACCCCTTCTTCTTTTCCCACTCAAGCCTCTATTTCTTTTAAGGACAGAGTCCTAAAGCAAATGGAAAAGACTTAAAATTACCTTCACCATTTGCATGCACACTTAATGGAGATTCAAAAAGCACACAAGATTTCTCATTATCATATAGAGGATTGGGAAGAAGAAGAGGAAGAAGAGGCTCACATTCCACTTCCTCAAGCAAGTTTTAGGGAAAAGGAAAGGAGCTTATGGTCTATCAAGAGGAAGAAGAAGAAGGGGATGACGAGGAAGAAGATTGGTTTATTCATTTATTCATTTTGTTCTTTTGTTTTTCATTTTATTTTTTTTCTTCTCATGCATGTTTTTCTTTCATTTGACCACACATATGTAGATTTCTCTTTATGAATGAACTTTTATTATGTTTTTTCTATCTCTTTGCAAGTTTATCTTTCTTGTCCTTTTTAATTTTTCCAAAGGAGAAGAACAATCTAAATTAATTCATGACCAAAGGGGGAGAGAAATCTATGGAGAAAATACTCAAAATCGATTAATGTCCAAAGAAGGAGAGTTGATCAATAATTAAACTAAGTAATTAAATTTGTTTAATTACAAATTCAAAAGGAACACAAATGCAACTATTGAGGAGGAGTAACAAATTATTCAATAACTTTAAGACAATTATCCTTTTGGCTCTTGAATATTAGTTATTAGCTATTCAATTGCACTTATACTTAATCAATTTTGAATTTCTGATTAATTTGGTTGTCAAATTCAAAAAGGGGGAGATTGTTGACCTAAGGTGCAATTGATCTCTATTTTAATTCTAACAACCAAATTGATCATCACTAACATCATAACTGAGTGTCTATGTGGTAGATCATCAAAGGAACTAAGCCTATCCTAATATCCTTTAGCTTTGAAGTAAGTCTTGTAAGAAGACCTCAAACGCGTTGGGGTGCTTTTCATATGGCTAAAAGTCTACAAAGTGTTGAAGACTTCACTTGACAAAAGGCTAATCATCTCGCGACACTCGGCAGTCAAAGTGTTAAAGATTCAAGAAGCGAGACGTCTCTCTTTAGGCCTTGAGAAGATTCTTAGCAAAAGATAGTGCGACGAGAAGCGCAAGGGCGCTTCTAGGCACGGTCATGGCAAGCGCGAGGGCTATATTATGGTGCAGAGGTGATTTTTGTAATTAATGCGATGTTAGTAACCATTGAGACAACAGTCACCCTATCAGTGCCACGTGGTTGGAGCCGTTGGAGTCCCAACGTCTCTTTTAGAAAGCGCAAGGGCGCCTTTCATGACTTTAGGCAACTTTTGCCAAATTATCGAATATTGCATTTAAAGAGTTTTGGCTTCATTATAACGTCTCTAAGGAGTTGGTATGTGTATAAATACCCCTCTTAAATACTTTACAACTAAGTGTGTGAATTACATATACCAAAACTCTTATAAATTCATTTCTCTTTCTACACTCATTTTTTTTCTTTGTAAAAGTATATTAAGTTGAAACCTTTGTCCAACTAAAACTTGAAAACGTTATTGTATGAGCCTAGGTATTAAAAACACAAGAAATTGGTTATTAAGTAACCATTAATACTCAAGGATTAAGGGACTTAGTGAGAGTTTGATACACTAAGGGAATAGGTTTAATGTGAGCCTTGAAAACACCAAGTTGTTGGGTGAACTTGTACAACCCAAAGGTTATAATCTAAGTAATTATAATGAAACAATCAAGTGTGATCTTGAGGAGTGAACGTAAAGAGATTTATTCCGAACCATTATAAATCATTTCTGTTATCTCATCTAACCCTTAATCTTTTATCTTTGCCTTAATCTCTTGTGTTTTTACCTCAAGTCTTTTATTTTTGCAATTTGAGGTCACAACTTCAACCCTCCTTCTTGGTTCCAAGGGACAACACTAATGTACCTAAAATTATGTTTAATAAATCTGACAATAATAACAAATGAATGTATATTTTATAAGTGATGAATCTAAAATTCATATTTAATGAACTTGGCACTAATAATAAATGAATATATACTTTATAAGAATGAATATACCATTAGTGCATAAAACAAATCAATATTCATAGGTTAAAAAACAAAAGATTGTAATCTAAGTGATTATAATGAAACACTCAAGTGTGATCTTGAGGAATGGACGTAAAGAGGTTTATTCCGAACCATTATAAATCCTTTTTGTTATCTCCTCTAACCCTTAATCTTCTATCTTTGCCTTAATCTCTTGTGTTTTTACCTCAATTCTTTTATTTCCGCAATTTGAGGTCATAAATTCAACCTCCCCCCCCCCCCCCCCCCCCCCCCCCCCCCCCCTTTTTCTTTTTGGTTCTAAGGGACAATAGTAATGAACCTAAAATTTATATTTAATAAATTTGACAATAATAACAAATGAATGTATACTTTATAAGTGATGAATCTAAAATTTATGTTTAATGATCTTGACACTAATAATAAATGAATATATACTTTTATAAGAATGAATACCATTAGTGCATAAAATAAATCAATATTCATAGGTTAAAAAATAAAAAGGTCGTAATCTAAGTGATTATAATGAAACACTCAAGTGTAATCTTGAGGAGTAGATGTATAGAGGTTTATTTCAAACCACTATAAATCCTTTTTGTTATCTCCTCTAACCCTTAATCTTCTATCTTTGCCTTAATCTCTTGTGTTTTTACCTCTAAGTCTTTTATTTCTGCAATTTTCACAAATTCAACCCCTCCTTCTTGGTTCTAAGGGACAATAGTAATGAACCTAAAATTTATGTTTAATAAATTTGACAATAATAATAAATGAATGTATACTTTATAAGTGATGAATTTAAAATTCATGTTCAATGAACTTGACACTAATAATAAATGAATATATATTTTATAAGTAATGAATATACTATTAGTGTATAAAACAAATCAATATTAATAAGTTAAAAAATAAAAGGCTGTAATCTAAGTGATCATAATGAAACACTCAAGTGTGATTTTGAGGAGTGTACATAGAGAGGTTTATTCTGAACCACTATAAATCCTTTCTGTTATCTCCTCTAACCCTTAATCTTCTATCTTTGCCTTAATCTCTTGTGTTTTTACCTCGAGTCTTTTATTTCCGCAATTTGAGGTCATAAATTCAACCCGCCTTCCTGGTTTCAAGGGACAACAATAATGAACCTAAAATTTATATTTAATAAATCTGACAATAATAACAGATGAATGTATATTTTATAAGTGATGAATCTAAAATTCATGTTTAATGAACTTGACACTAATAATAAATGAATATATACTTTATAAATAATAAATATACTATTAGTGCATAAAACAAGTCAATATTCGTAGGTTAAAAAACAAATGCTTCATTATCAATAAACTACAAGTTCATCAAATATACACTTGAAGTTCATTTACTATAGTATACACATTAATATCTATAAAAAAGTCATTTAGTTCCAATTAGCTATTTGTTCTTTATAATTAAAATTATTAAATGCTTTCTTAATCTAAATAAAATATTAAAAAATATTAACTAATATGAATATACACTTTATAAGTGATGAATCTAAATTCATATTTAATGAACTTAACACTAATAATAAATGAATATACACTTTATAAATAATAAATATACCGTCTATGCATAAAACAAATCAGTATTCATAAGTAAAAAACAACATATTCATTATCTATAATCTATAATTTCATTAAATGTATATTTGAGGTTTATTTAATATAGTACACAATATCTATAAAAAGTCATTTAGTCTCAATTAGCTATTTGTTTCTTATAATTAAGTTTATTAAATACTTTCTTAATCTAAATAAAATATTAAAAGATATTAATTAGTATGAATTTATACTTTATAAATAATGAATCTAAAGTTCATATTTAATGAACTTGACACTAATAATAAATTAATATACACTTTATCAATAATGAAATATCGTCTGTGCATAAAACAAATTAACATTCATAGAGTAAAAAATAACAGGTTCATTATCCATAAATTATAAGTTTATTAAATGTACATTTTGAAGTTCATTTAATATAATATACAAATTAATATCTATAAAAGAGTCATTTACCTCTAAACAAAATATTAAAAAAATACTGATTAGTATGAAATGGAATAAGTAACTATTAATAAAATTTTAAATAAAAAATTAATATTTAATAAAATTATTAATTTAATAATATTAAATATAAATCTCATATCTTGAATTTTATAATTAATTAGTTTATAAGGTGATTATTTCATTATTTAAAAATATATAAAAAATAAATTATATACATTTAAAACAAATCAAACAAATCCATAAATAATAAATACGAAGCATGTGTAAAATACTCAGATTCAGAGTGCTGTGAGCGGTGCCCGAAATCATCTGAATTCGATAAAACCCAGACCCAAACCCAAAATACCCAATTCCGAAACGCCTAATAATTTCATCCGATCCGAGCCCAACTTCAATCGCCAGTTTGCCATCTCTATCCGGTGCTTAAAACTGATTTTCGGTGCAATGTAGAGCAAAAATATGGCAGCTGTAGTCACTTTACGAAGTGAAACTCAATTGGTTCAAAACATATGTGCAACTGTAATAAAGGGTGGCTGGAACAATCTTTTGAGACCCAAGATTTGTTCTATTCTCACGGCATCAACCCTTCACCAGGTATTATATCAGCTCTCTTTACATAGCCAAGGTCCTTGTCTTTCTTGGGCATTGTTTAAATGGATTGAATCGTCAATTCCTAATTACAAACATTCTTTACAGTCTTCATGGACTATGATCCATATTTTAACCAAGTTTAAACACTTAAAGACTGCACAGAGTTTGCTTGAGAAGATTGCTTATAGGGATTTTTTATCAACTCAATCTGTTTTGAGTGCTTTAGTGAGACTTCATGATGATCCAGATATTAATTCTCATGTTTTTAGCTGGCTTGTAATAGTTTATGCAAATACCAAGATGAAACAGGAGGCTATTCAGGTTTTTGAGCATATGATGGTAAATGGGTTCAGGCCACATTTGCATGCTTGTACTGTGTTATTGAATTCTTTGGCTAAGGATAGACTTACTGATATGGTGTGGAAAGTTTATAAAAAGATGGCTAGAATCGGGGTTGAAGCTAATATTCATGTTTATAATGTCTTGATTCATGCTTGTTGTAAATCTGGTGATGTGCAGAAAGCAGATAATTTATTGAGTGAAATGGAATCCAAGTGTGTTTTTCCTGATCTTTTCACATACAATACATTGATTTCATTGTATTGCAAAAAGGGTATGCACTATGAAGCTTTGTCTGTTCAAGATAGGATGGAGAGGGAAGGAATTAAGCCTGATATTGTCACTTATAATTCGCTTATTCATGGTTTTTGTAAAGAAGGTAGAATGAGAGAAGCTATGAGACTATTTAAGGAGATACGTGATGCAACTCCTAATCACGTGACCTACACTACATTGATTGATGGGTATTGTAGATTGAATGATCTTGATCAAGCTTTGAGATTGCGAGAAGAAATGGAAGCGCAAGGGCTGTATCCTACTGTTGTTACTTATAACTCAATACTGAGGAAATTATGTGAGATAGGCAGGATAAGAGATGCAAATAAGCTCCTAAATGAGATGAGTGAAAAGAAAATTGAACCAGATAATGTCACATGTAACACATTGATTAATGCTTATTGCAAGATAGGAGATATGAAGTCAGCTTTGAAAGTGAAGAACAGGATGGTGGAGGCTGGTTTGAAGCTAGATCAATTTACGTACAAAGCATTGATCCATGGGTTCTGCAAAATACGGGAGATGGATGGTGCCAAAGAGCTATTGCTTAGCATGCTTGATGCAGGATTTTCTCCTAGTTATTGCACCTATTCATGGCTTGTAGATGGTTATTGTAATCAACAAAATGAAGAGGCAGTCCTTAAACTCCCAGATGAGTTTGTACGCAAAGGTCTTTGTGTTGATAAATCACTATATAGGGCACTAATAAGGAGATTTTGCAAAAGAGAACAAGTTGATTATGCTAAAAAAATATTCAGTCTCATGCAAGAGAAGGGAACATTGGGAGATAGTGTCATATACACTAGTCTAGCGTATGCATATTGGAAGCTTGGGAAAGCAAATGCTGCTTCAGATTTGTTAGATGAAATGTACAAGAGAAGGCTGATGATTACTCTCAAAATTTATCGGGCTCTTAATGCTTCTTATGCTGGTGACAACAGCATTTTAAGTCTCTTCTGGAATCATGTGGTTGACAAACGAATAATGTCAAAGAACATACTGAAAAGTATGGAGCAGATAATTTAACACATATACAAGGAAATCTTGGACATGAATATAGGTGCTTGCTTGAATGGCTAATGTTATCATTAGGTGGCAGCACCATACTCCTCCTCATCTCAGCTTGTGATGGCATATGTTGATTGGACCAACAAGAGAATTACTTCAGTTCATGTTGAAGTACAAGAGTACCTAACTATATGATGGGAACTTCATATGAAGATTTTGTGCAAGTGTTTGTACTATCTGGAAGACATAGAATGGACATATTATCATGGCTGATATGGAGCTTATTGTTCAATTGAGGCAGTGGGTATAACTTCTAATGCACAGGGACCTTTTCTTGAGCCAGTTTCCTTTATCAATGAAAGCCCAGAACAAGCTGATTTTGATAAGCTAACCAGGACTTGAACTGGAAATTGTGCATATTATTGCAGAAACAGTTTTGCGATCTACTTCAAGTTCTAAGGTTACTACACGTGTTTTATTCAGATGACTTTATACTGCTACCTTCAGATTGTGTTTCTTAGAGAACTAACAGCACCATGATCTTGAGTAGTGGAACATGAAATTGCAAATTAACTGATAGATTTATTTGTAGTCTTTCCACATATACAAAACAACACTCAGGTAATTTGTACCCTTAAAAATTTGAGAGAAATTTTAACCATGAACCGAGCATTTACAGCAACATTTGTTTTTCTTGAACCAATATGTGTTGCAACGATTTTTATTGGAATGCAAGAACCCTACTTTGATAAACTAAAATTCAAAGTTTAGACTGTTTTTAACCAAAGAAGTATTAATGTCTGAATTCTGAAATACAGAGACATGAAATAGTCCCTTCTAAAGCCATTCTTATAAACTGATTGAGTTCAGGTGTACAACATCTTCTTGCAAGAGATTTCCATAACTATATAGTCAAGTAAACTCTGGAATAAGAACTCTTTTAGCTCTCTATACCACAAAATACAGAATTTGAATTATGTTCAGATTCCTTTTGAAATAAGATAACATGAAAGTCTGTTATATAAGAAATCTGCTAATGTATTTGCTAGAACATTGATTAAAGCAAATAACCCTTTCTGTTATCCCTTTAATATGCCAAAGGTTTTGTAGTGCTTTCTTAATATGAATGATGATTTAAAAAGTAATGGCAATTATAGACTAATGGGACAGATAACTTGAATTACCAGAAATTTTATTTGAAATTGATGGTGGGCTATTCCTAAAACCTAGTAAACTTAGATACATAGACAAGCAAACAGAAAGAAGGAAAAAAATCAAAAAATTAACCGAAAATGAAAAGCAAGACCTTGATTTAATTGCATTTACACATAATTTATCAGTTGAGCTTAGTTTCAGCTTAAGTGCATTTAGAACGTGAAATGTGAACTATTGACTCTGTAATTAACCACTGTGAGCTAGGCAGACTCTTTCTTCTATGTTTGCTGCCTTTTATTGGCCTTATCCTATATAAACTAGATGACATTCTTTTCATCAAGTTTTTCATTTGCAAGATCCATTTTTGATATTGTTTAGCCTTGTACATTTTGCATTCAGGTGAGGAATGCTGACCTTGAAATGGAACTTTTATGAGCTTGGCGGGGGTATTTCAGGTGGATCCCTATCCGATTGGAGGAAGAAAATGCCTAGCGTTGATTATTACGACACTATTGGGTGCAATTATGTATATGCCCTGTGGTATCAATTTGCTCTTCGCCAATGGCTTTTTTCTCGTACTGGTCTATCTGCGGATTTCTAAATTATTTGGTCATATAAATTGTCTGGTGATGATATTTGGAAACTATGATTTGGTTAATCCAACTGAACCAAATCGGTTACTTGATCTGGATAGTGCTTGTACTTTACTGGCATTATTCTGAATCTATCATAGAACTGGAGGTACACCAGGATCCTGAAGCTAGTTCACAACTGGAGAAGACATGGAAAGCTCTGGGGCTATAGATGCTTATATTTATCAGGAACATTCCAGTTATGATACTTTATCATATGTCAGACTACTGAATTCAGTGGGCAGTTTGATTATTTTTGCAGCTGCCTGAAAATCTTTGTCCTGATTTGTAAAGCTGAAAGGGTTGAACTGGAGATATTTACTTGCACCTTTTTATTTTAGATCTGATATTGTTTGGATATTTAAAGGTTATATCATTTTATATAGAATTTATTGAATTTATGCACATACTTGATTATTTGGCATGGAAGTACAAGTTATATTTTGAATGTTACGCCTGCCTTCATTTATGTCAACAATAAATTGATTCAACTGGGAGAGCATTTCTGAAACTGATGTCTGTCTCTACATCTATTGATTGTCCCCATCAAGATGAGTTAAAATTAGACTGATTAAATTATAAAACTTTGGTGCATTGGCTTTAGTCTCAATTTGGAAAAATTTTAATTTCTAAATAAAAGAAAACCCCATTAAAGAAACCTTTAATAACACTATACAGGGGACCATTCATTCCAAGTTGAGATCCTTCTCAAATTAATTTCAGATAATACATGCATTTTCCTTTTTCAGTAGATAACAACAGTTTAGATCTGAGTACCCGAACCTGTCGATTCCTTTTGAAACATTCTCAATATCCCTTCCCTAGTCAAAAGGCCTAAAAAAATCTCATCCACAGTAACAGATTGATACATGTTAATCCAATAACAGATTCACTCCACCTGTCACTACACTTGTCAAGCAATTGAACTGGCTGTAAAGACTATAAATAATGGCAATCACAAGGGAATGTCATCACCAAAAACATTTCTCTCAACTCAACCATCTAAGCTTTCAATTAATTAATCCAAAGTTTCCCAAAAAAGCAAGAAAAATGGCAGACAACTCACAGAAGATGGCTTACCATGCTGGTGAGGCCAAGGGCCAAACTCAGGTCAGCTTTTTAAGGCACTCACTCCCATTTTCTTTTCTTCCTACTAACATAGGAATATAAATTTTGTTCTGAGAGCAGATTACAGGATATAAATGTAGAAAATGTTGACATGCAATTTGTTTGTTTCAGGAGAAGGCTAGCAACATGATGGACAAGGCTGGCAATGTTGCTCAATCTGCCAAGGAATCAATGCAAGAGGTTCAAAATTACTTCAAATCTTCTTCTCTTAATTATAATTTTACTATGAAAAGCAAATGGTAATGGAACTCTCACTTTGTATGTAAAAAAATGTTAGGCTGGTAACCAGATGAAGGCAAAGGCACAGGGAGCAGCTGATGCAGTGAAGAATGCAACTGGAATGAACAAATGAAAGTAGAATGACGACAGTTTTTTCTTCTTTTTTTTCTTTTTTTTATGAAAATAAGGGAACTTTTGTTTCTGTCAATTCAGATTTATAGTTTAGGTGTTTTTTTGGGGGGTTTCCATGTGGCCATTTTCATTCAGTAATGCCCCTATTTTATTTTCTTTTCCTTTTTTTCTTTTTTTATGGTTTTCCGTTTGGATAAAGAGAAAAGCTCTCTCTGTGTAGCTCACTTCATGTGAATGCAATTTTCCATTTGCTTTTACTCTCTCTCTCTCTCTCTATATATATATATATATATATATCTTTAAAGAAATATAAAGAAAATAAAAACAAACAAAAATCTAAATAAGCAATCCATAAATCAGATTTGAAAAATATAAAGAAAATAAAAACAAACAAAAATCTAAATAAGCAATCCATAAATCAGATTTGATTTGAAGAGAATATATATATATATATTTGCACTACATTATAAAATGAAATAAACTGCAAATTTTCAATATGTTTTCTTTATTACAAAACAAATGGCCAAAATTATAGAACTTTTATTAATTCATAATTCATATTTAATATTTTTATTAAATGGAATCCTTAAAAAAGATTGTCAATCCTGAAATTAGGCACAGCTGGCATATGTAAACTTGTTTGTGGCATAGGTATCTGTTTGATCCTCTACTCTCATATTCTAACCAACTATAAAATACAGGAACAATATCAATTATTACTCTTAATTATTTTATTTGTGGGTCTTCCTTATTTCAAAATTCGTCCTAATTAATCAATAAGTATATTTACTTCACTACACCATGTTAATTAATTAAGTCAACAGAAACTAATAAAATACTTCAAAATCCCTGCTGAAAGATTTTTCAAATATAAAAAAAGTCAATATCGTTCAAATATAAAAAAAAAAAAAAGTCAGTATCGTCCCACGAATTAGTAAATCGTCCCACGAAGAGTTCATTTGTACAGAATAACAAAAAAAGACAAACCAATCTTCATAAATTTTATCGTCAATGTGAAATACTTATATTATACAAAAAATAATTATTAAAATTATTATACAAATAAAAAGGCAGGAAAGAGAAAAAAAGATGCAGGGTCGTTTGTCTGCTTAGTCAAACACGGACTGGTTCATAAATCTTTGGATTTTGATTACCAAGGAATATAAACTTTACAAATAAAGCCCGCAGATTGGCATTCTATTGCTGTTATTTTATATGTATACGGTTACAATTATCTGCGGTTTAACTTACAAAAATTCATAAAATGACAATTTAAATTTAAAAATAGATTTATCCGATTATTTTTATTACTTTAATTATAAAATAAAGTTAATAAATATAAAATTTTTATATATAATATTAATTCATAAATTTTTTAAAAATAATTAATATTTCTAATTATCTTTTAGATATTCTTAATTTTTAAAATTTTAAAATTATATTAATATAATAATATAAAAATTATCTTAAAAATATTTATTAATTGATCTAGTATAATATAAAATTAACATATAATTTAATTGATATTATTTTTAAAAACTAAAAACTTATTATATAATTAAAATTTATGATATTAAAATATAGTTTAAGATGTTATTTTTCAAATTAAAATTATTATTTAGTTATAGAATTAATTTATTAGTTAATATAATATTACATATAAATTTAAATTTTGTGAGTTCAAAATAGGTATAAATGTTAAAATAAAAATTTAATGTGTTAAAAATTTAAAAATTATATTAAAAATTTTAAATTTCAGAAATTAATACATACTAGTCGTTTACCCGTGCATTATATGATTGCTATTATTATTTTGATCATAAAATTAAATTGATAGATGTAATTTTATAAAATTTTAATATTAATATTAATTTTAAAATTTTAAAAAGTAATAATCATCTAACTATTTTTAAATATTTTTAATTTTATAAAATTTTGATATTTTATTAATATAATAATATAAAATTATTTATTAATTAATCTTAATATTATATAAATTAATATATTAATATAATTGATATTACTATTCTTTTAAAATTAAAAATTAATTATTATTAATATTAAAAATATTATATAAAATATTATTTTCTCGAATCATAATTATTATTTATTTATGAAACTAATTTATTAGTTCATATAATATTAAAATATAATTAATATGTTATTTTTGTGATAGAATTAGTATTATTATCTTAGTAGAAAATTATTTATTAGTTAATATATAGATTCTCTTCTTTCGAGAATTAATATATATATATATATATATATATATATATATATCTTGTTTTATTTTTTCTCCTTCAACTTCTTTAAATGTTCTAAAATCATATCTTTTTAAAATTTTAAATTTATCTCTTATAGAAGAAGAAATAAAAGATACATAAAAATATTCAGAAAAAGAAAAAAGAAAAATTAGAGTTCCATCATTTTTCTTCTCTATTTTTCTTTTATTGAATCGTTATTGTTATTAATTCATTTAATGCATGGAGAATTTGATCTTAGTGTTAATGGGTAAAGAAATGATTTGTGAAAATTATAAATGCCAAGGTAATTTAATTTTTTCGTTAGTGGATAAATCAATAAAAGGTGATGTAGATGACAGTGCCTAGTGGATATGATGTTTCTTCATCTGTAGTGTTGGGTTTTGATTGTTGAAGTTCATGATTTTAATTTTTTATTTATTTTGAATTATAATTTAGAAAATAAAAGGTTAGAGTGGTAGTTTATTATAACAACGATGGTCGCAGCTTTTCTTAAATTAAATTTTTTATATTTAATAAAAATTAAATTTTTTTTATTGAATTTGTATTATAAAAAATGGGAAAAGGAAAAAAAGATTAATGTTTATTTTAAAGGAATATATTTATAATTTGAATTAAAATTAATGGTTCACTAACCGAAAATCTATTAGAAGGAGGTATTAATATAATTTAATAGAAAGATATTTTGATATATTTTTAGGAAGAACTTCCGAGTATTTTATTTATCCCATTATTTACTTTTGATGAGGCCAAAACTGCAGCTGCTGCGGTTCGAACCTTGTCTCCTAAACCAAACCCTGCTAAAACCCTAAAAATGTCCACACCACAGTATATCCCTGCACAAGAAAGCTCTTTCATCCCTATCTTCTCTCTCAAATTCTAAAAGAGAAAAGGAAAAGAAAAGAAGAACGAACCCTAATACCATATCAGAAATGAGACATTCATGGCGATTACTTCTCTTCCGGAACTACCCTCGCTCCTCTCTCAGAACCCATCAGCATCATTTCCAGGTGCACTCTTCCTCTTTATCTCATATCCGATCTCTCTATTCACTTCACACATTTTCACAGCAATCTCATTTGTTGGACTTTAAAAACAACAAACGAATCAATTTGAACAAAGGCCCAACTGCTTATAATTTTTCATCAGACGCATTAATTGAATCAGAAAACAAAAAGGAACCAGATCCTCAGTGTTTACTTATATCTGATATTTTTACCAAATTTAGTGATGTTAATGATATTACTAAAGATTTGGAGTTGAATAATGTTGTTGTTGATCATGAGTTGGTTTTGAAAGTTTTGAACTTTCTTGAGTGTAACCCTGACGTTGCAAGAAAGTTTTTCGATTGGGTTTTGGAAAAGGATTCTGAGAGACTGAGCTCCAAAGCTTATAATTTGATGCTAAAAGTTTTGGGGTTCAATGGGTTTGTTGAGGAGTTTTGGGATTTAGTTGAAATTATGAAGAAAAAAGGATATGGTGTGTCAAGGGGTACTAGAGATAAAGTAGCTGAGAAATTTGAGAAAGATGGGTTGAAGAGTGATTTGGAGAAACTAAAAGAGGTTTTTGCTTCAGGATCTGTGGATCATTCTCTGGAAAAGATTGCTTTAAGGATGAGTAGGATTGTCAGGAATCAAGTTTGGGGAGAGGACGTTGAAAAGCAGATTAAGGATTTGAATGCTGTTTTTTCGAGTGATATGGTGAAAATTGTGTTGGAGAATTTAGCTATGGAACCAAGGAAAGCTTTGATTTTTTTTAGGTGGGTTGAGGAGAGTGGGTTGTTTAAGCATGATGAAAGAAGTTATAATGCAATGGCTAGGGTTTTGGGAAGGGAAGATTGTGTTGACAGGTTTTGGAAGGTTGTTGACGAAATGAGGAGCAGTGGTTATGAAATGGAGGTGGAGACATATGTTAAGGTTTTAGGACGATTTGTGAAGAGAAAAATGAATAAGGAAGCTGTGGACTTGTATGAGTTTGCGATGGGTGGTGCTAATAAGCCTTCAGTGCAATGTTGTACCTTTTTGTTAAAGAAGATAGTGGTTGGTAAAGAATTGGACATGAATTTGTTTTCAAGGGTTGTAAGGAGCTTTATTGGGAATGATAATATGTTGACAGATACTATGCTCGATGCAGTTCTTAAATCTCTAATGAGTGTTGGAAGATTGGGAGAGTGCAATAAGGTTTTGAATGAAATGAAGGAAGGTGGATTTGTAGCTGGTGGCAATATGCAAAGGAAGATTGCGTTCAGGCTTACTAGTGCTGGTAATAAGGATGGCACTGATGAATTTATGGATAATATGGAAGCAGCTGGGAGTAATTTGGATTACAAGGCCTTGGTCTCTTTAATCCAGGGGCATTGTGTATCTGGGGATCTCGAAAAAGCATCTGATTGTTTCCAAAAGATGGTTGACAAAGTGGGAGTTTCTAATACTGGTTATGCCTTCGATTATTTGGTAAATGCATATTGTAACAGGGACAGAGCTCTAGATGCAAGCAAGCTTCTGCATGAGTACGTCAGTCATAATGAGTTAAAACCTTGGCATGCTACTTATAAGACATTGATAAGTAAATTGTTGATTCAGGATGGATTTACAGATGCCTTGAAATTACTGGATTTGATGAAAGATCATGGTAATCCACCTTTTCTGACTCCATTTATTAAGCATGTATCAAAGCGTGGAACAGGTGATGATGCAATTGTTTTTATGAGGGCAATGACTACTAAGAAGTTCCCTTCTACATCTGTGGTTCTCCGGCTATTTGAAGCATTTTTTAAAGCTGGGAGGCACTCTGAAGCGCAAATTTTTTTGTCTAAATGCCCACATTATATCCGCAACCATGCTGATGTTTTGAATCTCTTCTATTCAATGAAAGCTGGTAAAGATACTGCTGCTGCTGCTGCTGCTGCTGCAGCTGTAGCTGATAAAGATACTGCTGCTGCAGCTGCTGTCTAGGATTTGTTGTAACGTCGAATATTTATATTTTGAGGTTGATAGCGCGGCATTTGTTCAAAAGTTTTGGTCCGAGAAGTTTTGACACCTGCTTTGAACTTTTGCCTCTAAAGTACAATCGACTATTCTTTTTTTTTTTTTTTTTTCTTTTCTTTACTGGAAATAAGTTTTTAGATAGTTCAAGTAAAAAAGTTTTTATTTATTCACTGATGGGAATTTGTCTTTTCTGGTACTTGCTATTTGTTTCATTGTTGTTCATGGCTCCTTAGGAGATTGGTTAATTGGTTTGGTTTAGTTAAGTTAAGCATTTGAAGTTGTGGTCGCAACTACTAGGCCTTAATATTTAAGTTTTCTTGAACAAGCACTAAATTGTTGTCATCTTTTGCTATTGAAGATCGAGCTTTTCTTAGTGTATCTGATGCATATGAAGTTATGGCACACGAGAGTTAATTCTCTTGAAATCTTTATCCGCTTTTCTAGCAGGCTTGAAGTTGTTCAGTTGAAAGCCTCATCTTACTCCCTTCTTTTTCGTTTTGTTTATTTTGTTTTAAATCTTAAGACCCTTAGGATTTATCTGCATAACCTGCCTCTGAGATGTGGATTGATTCACTTGCTTATTACATCGGAGAATTAATTATTTCTATATTTCTTTCATATTTAATCAATGCTTTTGATGCTTCTTTGAGAAACATAAGCTTTAAACCTGTTGAACTGTTTGGGCCGGTTTGCAGAATGCTAAAGAGGCAAATCGGACAGTAATTCCTTGTCAAAGCATTTTATAGTTTCAAATATGTGTGGTTATTCTGACTTGGTTAAGCTGGGGCTGAAAGAAAGCTTTTTTTTGAAATCTGGCTTGCATGGTAGATGTTGCAATTATAAACGTGAATTAATCGAGTCCTTTTAAATGTTGCTTGTGATGTTTGGGATACCTAATTTGTTGAAATTATGCTTGGTATCGTGTTAGTTGTCATCTTTAATTTCTTTTCTGGGCATTTCGTATTGTACTGAAATGAATGTGTCATTTCATTTTTTTTCCTTGCAATTTTCCCCTTCTTTACCATCTTCATAGCCTACATTATGTGTTGCCATTCCATAGGTCGTCATATTAATTGAGTGATTCACATTGGCTTTACACTATAGACTGAGAAATTGGCTTTTTATGTTGTTTGTGAACTTAAATTGATGCTGTTGCCAAAATAAGTGTATTTACGTTTTTATAACCATGGTGATGTGTAAATCATTTGTAATTTGTAATAATACATGGCATTACATTAATTCGGATAGAAAATTTTGACCATATTTGAGCAAATTGGATTTTCTTTAATTGATATGCTCAAAACTGGCTAGTTTTTTCCTGGCTCCCCCTTTATTTTGATTTTATGTACAATTTTCTAGACATTTTAGAGGAGAAATGTTCATTGGTGATGCCTTGTAGGATTTATCTGATCCCTAACTTCTCTTGATGTTTTGGTGGATTAGAAGCAGTATACAAGCAGGTTTCCTCATCTGAGCCCTTTCCTTCACTGGATCCTCGTGATCTGGAGGGTACAGAATGTATACATGGTGGTATTTTATTATTCTTTTCTTGTTCATAGTTGCTCAACTTGCAGTTTAGGGCTGGGGCATATTCTGCCTTTCAAAATTTTCAATGATTGTTTAGGGTGGTGGCTAAAATCTGTTTTCTGGTACTCCATTTGCTTTATGATGTTTTATTTCATAAGTGAGATTTCACTTGCATTGGATTTATGCCTAGAGTTATGTTTTTCTCCCCTTGTATTCTGCTGTGACTATAGTTGCGTATGTATGTGCTTTCTTCTTTTACTGTATGTCGAGTTAAAAGTGCAGATCTTTCAGTGCTCAGATGTTCAGATGTTGCATCTTCTTCTTTCATTCTTGAAGAATTTTGCTTGGTCTGAAATAGTTTATCATGTTATGGAGAGGTTCCTTTTGATGGTATTGTGTATGGATATGATAACTTCTTGGCTGGTTTTGATTGTGCCATGGATATCAAGAATGTCGAGTACAGGTCTCATTTGTGTTGTTTTTGTTGATTGATTGGAGCCACTGATTTTTACCTCTTGAGACCTCAGCATCATTCATGGTCATGGTTTTAGTGGTGGGCTACAAGCTATACCATCCTGCAAATGCTTGATGGGAAATCTTGATGGCTGCCACCAGCCATTGTTTTCTTTTAAAAACTTTTCTGCTCATGTTTCTTTCCTTTTACCCCACTTCCATAATAATACAAGATTTAACAATCAAGTATGATATCCATAGAACATCAAGTCTCATCTCTATCCTAGTTCACAGGATTTAGGAGCTCTGGTCTTTTAGAATTTATGTTAGGAAACAAAACTGTGATTCTTCTTCATTTTCTTAAAACACTAACCCGTCCGGATGTCATCTTGGGCATTTTAACAGGCCAGGAGGTTTTAGATCGATGCACAATCTGAAATATTTCAATGGCAAATGCCACCCCAGGCACATGATCTGGATTACTTACAAACTGAGAACTTGAGGACAAAATGCAAACCTGTTCCCGAAATCTTCACCTGCTGTATTGGCAGATCTTGTGGGCTCATGCTTATAAAGCTCAGGTTTTTTGCCATGCATAGTGCATCATCCATCAACTCTTCTAATGTATGTCTTTTTTATTTCCATATTAACTTTTCTTCTTCTTGTTGTTTTCTTTTAATTTTTATGAAAAAAACAATTCGATTTCCCTTTTTTTCCGGATTAGCACATGCCTGCTGCTGCTAGAATTAATCTTAGAGTCTAAGTTGGAAACTTCCTTCCACATTTTAGGCAAAATTTTGAAGCTTTTGAATTGTAAGGTGCATATCAGAAGTTTAGCATTTTGTTGGTTCAGCAACCAACAAGTAAAGATTCATTTACTAGTAAATTTTGTTCTTGATGCAGCAACCAACCAACATGCTGTACTATCAAATTGATCATTATTTTTTGTTTTTTGGCTATGAAAATGGCTTTACCCTAAAATAAGACCTTCGTTCGATTTTGACCAGGAAAACTAAATTTTTCTTGCTGTTGTTATTATTGATGTGATTTTATTGTATTTTTTTTCAAAATTGTTCTTTTTTGAATTATTGAGGTTGTGGAGGGGACCATGATATGGCTAGCTTTCTTTATTTCTTTCTTTCCCATCTCTGCTTATGCATGCTTTAGGTGAGTCTATGGTTGTTTCTTCAGTGTGTAAAACATTATCGCAGGCTACCGTCAGATTTCCTTTCAGAAAGAGATGCAAATAATTCAAGACCATCAAATTTTAAAACATAAAAGGATATAAATTATATAATCAAATTTTTGGATAGGATTCAAATTTTATATTCACAGTTACCAGATAATTTTATTTATATTTTTAATTTTTATTGAATTTTATTAATTTATTTCATTATTTTTTATTTGTACTTATATAACTCATCCGTGTACAATAAAATTCAATAAGAATTAGGTCATATAAAATTTGTTTCAGGTTTAGGAGTTTTCAATTGATAAGTGGAAGATAAGCTCGAAGACTAAACAGAAAAAAAAAATAAATAAATAAAAAGAGACAATTAGAAAATTAAAGAATTTCTTTTTCTTTTCTTTTTTCTGAACAATAATATTTAAAAAAAAATTAATTGAAAAAAAATAACTAAATAGAAAATATACAAGATAAAAGCCACTTGGCAATGATGGTATAAGCTTGCACTCTCTTTTTAACTGTACACCGAATACCCTGCTTGACAATCTTCAGGAGACTTTATAATATTTATATAAATTATTGAGAAATTAGATATATATACATACATATATACATATATTATTCTGTATATTGACCATTTGACAAGTTCAAGTTAGACAAAGAAAATGAAATATCAGCAGCCCTAATCCTTTTTCTCCATTCCAAATTCTAACAAGCTGTTGATACATACATACATACTCATTGCTGTAACCACAAGAATTTTGTCAGCAAACCAAATAGAATGCGACCCATCATACGAGCAAAACGTGATGAGAACGACACAACAAAGTGGCTTCTGGGATCCAATTTATTGCACTGTTTTGTCTGTACATCCGACTGAATTTTATTACAGCAAGTGTGAGATAACAGTGGAACCTTCTCCTTGGAGTGTTGCATGGTGTTAGTATTAGGGTTCATATGATAGTTTTCCTTTTTGGATACTGCAATGCTATAATAAGACCAAATTTAAGACAAACTCAATGTTGTTACAGCAAGTATGACAAATTTTGCCAATCATCTCGTGATGATTGCTTTCTAGCTGTTACTTATATACGTTCACAATTTTTTCTTTTTCCTTTTTAGTGTCTAATTACTTGAATCACTGCAAGTTCAAAAGCTAAAGAGGGGACCTTAAGAAACTGTGGCTTCTGCATGCAGACTATCTAGTTTCTATGTTCATCTTGATTATGTAAGTGAGTAAATGTAATATTTTCGGACAACGATATGATAGGTTTATTATTGTTTGAAGTTAATTATTTTTTTATAGGATCGAACTAATATAAGGATGTATGAGCGCAGCAATTAAAAAGAAAACTGTTTAACAAAAATGCTTTTCCGATTAGTCAAGATATTTATAAAATTGCAGAAATATAAACTCTTAACAATTTAAACCAATATTACCATACATTTAAATGCACCAATTAATCATTCACATTTCAAATATTCGTGTGATAGAAGGGTGCCGATGGCTGCACATAGATTGGTATTACGTGCAAGTTAGGGTTTGGATTCATGTGAATGTCATCCTTATTTTATATGTTCTGGAGATGCGTTTGCAAGACTTAGAAGAAGGAATATAGTGTTGAGATAATTTCTTTTAGTGGGTAAAGTTTAGTAGCATTTGGGGGTTTGTAAAGAATTGGAGGAGTTTAATTGGGACAATTTTAAACATGATATTTACCCTTTTTTTTTTTTTTTTTTTTTTTTTTTAACTTTGGAACAAAAATGGATATGAAGGGAAAGAAAGAGACAATGTCGAATGGAATCTTGGGATAATTTCTTAGTGGGGCTCATGGGATTTTATTGTTTAATATGATTCTTTCTTTATTTTGTTTGTCTGTTTCTAAAAGAATACTAAACTCAAAAAAGGAGATGTTGGAATTTGTGGACCTTTGGATCTTTAGTTTAGTAGAGCCTAATTAGTTCTTCTTGAATTTGCAAAATCTAAACTCAGAACTCCTTTTTTCTTTTTTACCAAAATTCTGAATCTAAAATATTCATATTCAATTATTTATTATAGTTTGGCTTAATTAAAAAAGAATTACAGATTTCCAATAAACTTTAATTTTATCATAGATTTTAAATTAGCCAAAGATTTATAGGCTTTCTTTTGAGACAAGAATCATGAGGATTGATAATTAAAGAATAATAATAATAAAATGGGTTGATAATTAAATGAATAAAACTAAATCACACTGGTTGATAGAGTTAAAATAATATTATATAAATATTTAATTTTAAAATGTATGATAGAACTGGAAAAAGTTTAGAAATAATGTAAGTTTTAAAGTATATTTTATTAATTTTTAATATATATGCCAGTTGCTAGCAGTCCAAAAGAGTAGAAGTCACAAGGTTATATAAGGTATGCTGACTGTCATTTCTTTGTATTATTTAGTTTAATAATTTTTTTATAATGTAAATGTTACTCCATCATAAACTGCAGCCGTACTACTATACATTACTTGTGCATTATTTATTTTGATTAATATTCTTTTAATGCATTTTGTAATTATTGGTTTTTATTTAAAAAAAAATAATTAGGCTCGGTATTATTTGTTTATTAAATAATAAATTATTTATTTAATACAAGTAAGACATATAATAAAATAAAAGAATTGATATAAAAATATTATAATTTTAATTTTAAATGATATCTATTACTTTTAAATAGAATATGTTTGACCTTATACCCTAATTCAATTAATATTAAATAAGAATTAATTTAAATATAGGGTCAGGATTTATTAATTTATGTACTGCAAATTTGCAAATAACTCATTAAATAATTTATGACTCGTTTCTTTGTGTTTCCTCCTTTATTTATTGCCCTTTTTCTTAAAAAAGAAATTCGGTTTTTTACTCTATTAACATCGAATTTACACTTTTTTTAAATTCTAATTAGCAGTAACCTTTTAATTTTGCACCCCAAATTCTGTTCTATGGTTCATCTCTTGCAACAACAGAAAAAGTGCATTTTATAATCAAAACTGCTCCTACGATTACTGCATGCAATGCTTTCTAGCTGGTTTTGGTTTTACATGAGGAGCCTTTCATACTATTTTCTTGTTTTTCTTTATTTTTTTATTATATTTTATTAATAATCTTTCAGGGTCTTATTTTTATATAAATTTTATTTGTATACTGCTACTACCATTATTTTTTTTATTAATTATATTAAATTAATAAAAAAATTAAATCCACCAATCTTAATAACATTAATCATAATGCCTTTTCAGTTACTTTCTGATCGGTCCAAATTATGTATAGATATTTAAGGGTATTTTAAAGCTTTAATGATATATTTCTATATATAAAATGATGAAAATATGTGTTTTTGCCTCACTTAAGCTTAATTGTCTATTTTCAGGAATATTAGCAAAAAGAGAAAAATATAGAGCTAAAAGAAGCTTAATGGGACATATTCGTGCCAAGGCCCAAGATTAAGATGCATGGACTGCTAATTATAAAGCCCAAGGGATATTTTAGTCATTTTGTATAATTATTAGGATTTATATTAAGAGTTATTTATGGAATAGTATTTGGTGGAGATTAAGATATTTTAAGTCTTATCTCTTAGATAGACTTATATTAGTATACTCATCTCTAGAGAGATTTATTTATAGGAGGACTCTCCTCTATATAAATCTCTACAAGGAACAAGGAAGGAAGAAGGAAGGAGTGGAGTTTTCTCCTACCTGCTGTCTACACCTGCCACCATTATTCTCTCCATAATTCTCTACAGTTCTTCATAAACACTTTAGTTTTAGTTTTCATTGTTCTTTTAGGATCTAAGGAGCTTTCAAGAAGTGGAGACTGAGGACCAATCTTCTTCCGACTTGAAGAAATTCTGGATCTCGAGAAAGCTTTTTACTTTCTTATTTTTTATCTTTCTATTTAATACCATGATCATTGGGTTAAATATGTTAGGCTAGTTTTCATAAGTGTTTAGTTTAGTCTTTCTACTTTTGTATGAACCTTGTTATTTATTTATTTAATGAATGATTTCTTTACCTTCATATCTTTATTAGTTTCAGTTATTATTGTTAGTTAACCATCATATTAATTTAACAATAGTAATTGTTATGAAAATCTTTAGGTTTAAAAGTATTAGAAACATCATCTTTACTTTAATTTATGTTGGTATAAGAAACCTAAGTTATATCATTAGCTTGAGTGATTTAGGAAAAAGGCACATCACCATCTCATTCATTAGATCTAGGCTTAAAATAAAATAAAGAGATTACTAAGTAAATGGCTAGATTAAATACTATTTTTAGCATATAGTTTTAGATCATAAGCATTTGCATTTGCATTGCATATTTATTTATTGTTTAGTTACTTTACTTTATGACCATTATCCTCTTAAACATACGATTTAGAGTGTTTAGATTTAATTTTATTGTTTTGTGTTGATAATTAGTCTTTATAATAAGTGGCCTCATAGTTCCTTGAGAGATCGACCTCGTGGTGAACTTACCCTTACTATAGGAACGGTTCGTGCACTTGCGAGTACTAAAAAAGATATATCAAGTTTTGGCGCCGTTGCCGGGGAACTGTGTTCAAATTTATTATATTGATTGATTATCAAAATTATCTTGTGTTTGTTAGTTTGTTTTGTGTTTTGTGATTTATTTTGTTTATGTATTTTTATTTTATTTGTTTGTTTTGTGTTTTGTGTTTTGTGATTTGTTTTGTTTATGTGTTTTTGTTTTGTTTTTAAATTTGTTTTTAAAATTTTATTTTTAATCTGAAATTTTCTTTTGTTTTGTATGCTTAGCAGGAAACAACTAGAAGAAGAATCAACAGAAGAAGTTGATATCATGGCAAACCCACCAAGAGAAGTAGGAGCTAAAAGGCGAATAACTATGAAAGTTTATGCACTGCCTACAATTGGTAACACTACTTCATGCATAGTTCTAGGTGATACATCTAAGAATTATGAACTTAAGAGCATTCATTTTAATATGCTTCCTTCATTTTATGGTATGCCTAGTGATGATGCATTAACATTCATTAGAGAATTTTATGGCATAGTTCATACTTTCCCATTATCTGGACGTAATGAGGATCAACTAAGAATGAGGTCTCTTATTCATTGAAAGAAAGAACAAAAGCTTGGTTAATGACCTTGCCACCTAATTCTTTGAGAAATTGGAATGAAATTTATCAAAAGTTTATGAGTAGATTTTACTCACAGCAAAAGACCAAAGAATTAAGAGGTGAGATTTCTAATTTTTATCAAGAGAATGCTGAATCTTTTCATGAAGCATGGGATCGCTTCAAATCGCTTTTATTGCAATGCCCACCCCATGGATTCCCACTCTCAATAACTAACCAATCATTTTATGATGGGTTGACACACCAATATCAATGTATGGTTGATAATGCAGCTGGGGGTGCAATGTTAGAAAGGACACCTGATGAGGTTTATAACATCTTTGAGATATTAGGAGCCAATTCTCAACAAAAGAGTGTGAGGACAAAGAGAATAGAAGTAAATGAAGTAGTAGCTAATAGTGAGATGGCCATGCAATTGGCTGAATTGACTAAGCAAGTTAATATACTTACTTCAACAAAAAACTTACCAAATAATGAGGTATGTGGTATTTATGGTCATAGTGCTAATGTTTGCTCATCTTTTGATAATTACAGAGAAAATATGTATGACCAAACAAATTCGATGGATTCTTATCAACCTATGCATCCTATGAATGACTCTTATTCCAACACATATAATACAGGTTGGAGAAACCATCCAAATTTTTCTTGGAAATACAATGACCAAAACCCACCACAATTATTAAGAAATCAAAATCAACCTCATTACCAAGACTAATATTCTCAATTCCAAAGGGACTCCAATCCTTTCTTTCAAGATCAAGAACAAACTCTTCGATCTAATGAATAAAGGAAGCCAAGTTTGGAAGAAACACTTCAATCATTTATGATGGCTTCTCATGATAAGATGGAGAGGAATGAAAAAAAGACAAATTCCATTGGGGCTTCACTAAAACGTTTAGAAGCTCAAATGGAACAAATTATTGAAGAGCTCAATAAAGAGGAACTATCAAGTCAACCTGAACAAGCCAATTCCATTACTACTATTAGAAGAGGTGAGGTTGTCGATAATATTACTATGGAAACTGAAAGGAATTTTTCTTCTTATACAGGTACACCTAAAAATGATGGATTAATGTAAAGCAATGAGGAAAGCATACAAAAGGAAGAAAAAGTAGAGCCTAATCTTAGTCTGGAGAAGAAAGAAAAGGAAGCATTTTCTGGACCTGAATTTCATAAGGCAACTCAGCCTTATAGACCCCCTATTCCTTTTCTAAACCAACCCAAAGACAACAAAAATGATGAATTTTTTTTTGAAAGTATTGAGATGCTCTCTAAAGTTAATACTAACTTACCTTTGTTGGATGTTATCAGGAATAAACCAGCTTATGCAAAACTCTTTGAAGAGTTGAACACCAATAAAAGGCGATATACGAACAACGAAAAAGTACAAGTAGCAAGTGTAATGCTTCAACATCAATTGCCCATTAAAGGTAGCTTCACCATTTATATTACAATAGGTGATAAAAAACATACAAAAGCTATGTCAGATTTGGAAGCAAGCATCAACTTGATGCCTTATTCGATGTATGAACGACTTGGCTTGGGAGAGTTGAAGCCTACCACTATGTCTCTACAAGTTGCAAACAGATCGATAAAATACCCTAGAGGTATAGTGGAAGACTTGCTAGTGCAAGTAGGTAAGTTAATAATTCCAGTTGATTTTGTAGTACTTGACATGGAAAATACACCAACAAGGGATAAAGAGCAAACCATACTCCTTGGTAGACCTTTCATGGCAACTACTAGAATAGTGATTGATATGCATGATGGAAAACTTACCTTGACAGTTTTAGGAGAAATTGTGGAATTTAAAGTGTTTGATTTTCTAACTTTATCTCATAAATCTACTATTGATAAGTGTTCATATAATTATTTAAATTCTCTTGTTTATGAACAATTATATGATAATATTCCATTCTTAATTGACAAGAGTTTTCGTGACACTTTAGATGTTCGCATTAACAGTATAAAGCCATACTTAAAAGAAACGGCTTATGACGAAGAGGTGGAGTGCGCGGATGAACGCCCACCATGAGCATAATCAGGAATGTCTACCTATAGACAATAAACTTAGCAATTGTATTTTTATTTTTATGCATTTAAGTTATTATTATTATTATTATTTTAATTTTTTTAATTTTTTAATTTATTTTATGTTTATCTTGTAGGCTTGTATTTGATCCCGAAAAAGACAATATGTCTCCATTTGAAGCAATTAAAGCTCCTTCAAAAAAAAAAAAATTGAGCGAGCAATGTTGCGGCAACGAATTTTCACACGGGCCCGTAGCAGCTAGAGCCAGAGACAACACGGGCCCGTAGTAGCCAGCGGCAGAGACAACAGGCCCGCAGCAGTCACGGACGCCCGCGAGCCGCGAAGGTCCGCGAGGAGGCCAACGGCAGCCACGACAGACGAGCCGCCACATGCTGCAGCAGCAGGCAAAGACGCGCACGGCTTGCAGGCGGCAGGCAGACAAGCAGAATGAACGGGCAGGCGACGCAGCAGCGACGAGTAAAAAATACTTTTTTAAGAAAAAATTAAAATAATTAAATCCAAGAAATTGGAATTAGTTATAAATTATTTTTAGTTAAATTACTCTCTTTTAAAATTAAATATATATCTATCTCCAACACACAAAAATAGTTATATCATTGATCTAGGACTTTATTTTAAATTTTATTCTAGAATTTATATTTATTTATTAGGATCTAACTTTTAATTATCTTAGGATTTAATCTTTCTAGTATAGTTTATTATTTTTAATTCTTCATTATTTTTATTTCTTCATTTCTTTTATAATTATCAATGATGCGTTTTCAAGTGTGCTTCTAAGGTTTGGATGGTGGAGATTGGAATTCAAGTTCATGGCTTACTATGCATTGCAAAATTCCAGGGGAGTATTCTATCTTTTTCCTCTCTTTTTGTTCTTTATTTTTCTATATGCAATGACATTGAGGGCAATGTCAAATTTAAGTGTGGGGGAGGGAAATAGAATATTTCTTCGATTAAACTTTATACATCATACGCCATGAGAATTAACAACTTTGGTTAATCTTTGCAAAATTTTAAATTTTTCCACTCAGCTTTTTCTTATTGTTCTATATAAGAGTCGATGAAAGAATGCAATTATGTTAAGATTCTTGAACTCTTGAGTTAGTTTTAACATGTATAAATATGAACTCATGAGTTATTTGCACTTAAATGATCAAGTGTTCATCTTTTGTATATGGACATGATGAATAGTTTAGCAACATTTGACATGGGTATGATTAGGAGTGTATGATTTAGATTATGATTTCCTTGTTATTAAATTGGCTTGCCTAAGTTTGTGAGATATGATATGTACAAATTTAAAGCTCTAAGTTTAATAACTCTACTCCGCTAATTTTAGTTGCTTAGTAACCAGGGATCTTCATGACCAATGTCGATTTTCTCGTAAAAAGGCAATTGAGATTATGACTATGCAAAGTATCTTGAAATATATTTTGTTGAGTAACCAGGTGCATTCATTACCCATGTTTGTATTTGCGTAAAAAGGCATAACATCTTAAGAAAGAAAGAAATACCCCAAGTATCAAAAATTAAAATTCAAGGGGTATAAAGAAAAAAAAAAGTATAAGAGCTTCAAAAGCAAATAATAAATGCTTATTGATCTCTTATTTTTGAATGAAGGTTTTGCCTTTTTGAAAAGGGTTATAATAATTTGGATTATGCATTATAGTTGTATCATTTGAAGATGAGTTAGACTATTTATTGTGAAATAGGTGTGAATGATTGGATGCTTGAGTCTTTTGATTAACAATGATTGAGTTTATATTTTTAAAGAAAATTATTATGACTCAAATGTTCTTGGGTTGACATGATCTTTGTATTAGTGAGATTCTTTTGAATAATATCGTTAAGGTGAGTAGGGATGTTTTTTATGATTTTTGCAAAAGTTAATTCTCAATTGCTATTTACTTGAGGACAAGTAAAAGTTTAAGTGTGGGGGTATTTGATCGGTCCATATCGATCGGATGGAGAGAACCGCGGCGCTTTACCTTACGAGAGTGAAAGTTAATAATAAATAAGGGTTTCAATATTTCATACGGCGAAGGCATAGTTTTCTTTTTTCTTTCAAATAAAAACCCATTGACCTCAGAATCCGCACAAGATCCTTCCATTTTAGTGGTTTGGGGCTCAAGAAGGATCCGCGGATCAAGGGAGGAGTTTAACCTCGCAGTGAGCTCTTCGCCGCCCATGCCAGTCTCGATTTTAAAGCTTTAATGATATATTTATATATATAAAATTGTGAAAATATGTGCTTTTGCCTCACTTAAGCTTAATTGTCTATTTTCAGGAATATTAACAAAAAGAGGAAAATATGGAGCTAAAAGAAGCTTAATGGGACATATTCGTGCCAAGGCCCAAGATTAAGATGCATGGACTGCTAATTATAAGGCCCAAGGGATATTTTAGTTATTTTGTATAATTATTAGGATTTATATTAAGAGTTATTTATGGAATAGTATTTGGTGGAGATTAAGATACTTTAAGTCTTATCTCTTAGATAGACTTATATTAGTATACTCATCTCTAGAGATATTTATTTATAGGAGGACTCTCCTCTATATAAATCTCTACAAGGAACAAGGAAGGAAGAAGGAAGGAGTGGAGTTTTCTCCTACCTGCTGTCTACACCTGCCACCATTATTCTCTCCATAATTCTCTACAGTTCTTCATAAACACTTTAGTTTTAGTTTTCATTGTTCTTTTAGGATCTAAGGAGCTTTCAAGAAGTGGAGACTGAGGACCAATCTTCTTCCGACTTGAAGAAATTCTGGATTTCGAGGAAGCTTTTTACTTTCTTATTTTTTATCTTTCTATTTAATACCATGATCATTGGGTTAAATATGTTAGGCTAGTTTTCATAAGTGTTTAGTTTAGTCTTTCTACTTTTGTATGAACCTTGTTATTTATTTATTTAATGAATGATTTCTTTACCTTCATATATTTATTAGTTTCAGTTATTATTGTTAATTAACCATCATATTAATTTAGCAATAGTAATTGTTATGAAAATCTGTAGGTTTAAAAGTATTAGAAACATCATCTTTACTTTAATCTATATTGGTATAAGAAACCTAAGTTGTATCATTAGCTTGAATGATTTAGGGAAAAGGCACATCACCATCTCATTCATTAGATCTAGGCTTAAAATAAAACAAGGAGATTACTAAGTAAATGGCTAGATTAAATACTATTTTTAGCATATAGTTTTATATCATAAGCATTTGCATTTGCATTTGCATTGCATATTTATTTATTGTTTAGTTACTTTACTTTATGACCATTATCCTCTCAAACATACGATTTAGAGTGTTTAGATTTACTTTTATTGTTTTGTGTTGATAATTAATTTTTATAATAAGTGGCCTCATAGTTCCTTGAGAGATCGACCTCGTGGTGAACTTACTCTTACTATAGGAACGGTTCGTGCACTTGCGAGTACTAAAAAAGACATATCACTTCCTTTGTATTTTTATTTATGTTATAATTAATGTAAGTTTGGGTACAATTTATGAACAGGTAGTTCCTAACTGCCATTTGTGGTTCTGTGGTCTTAGAACTGACTAATTTTAGTTCCGGCCGGTTCTAATTAATTTTAGAAAATAAAAATATATATTAATATTTTTTCGATGAGAATCAAGATCAGCAATTCCAGTTCCAATGGAAGGGAGGGGATTCGGTCTTGAACTGGTCCCTTTAGTTTTAAACCGGTTTAAACCCGATTCTAAATTTAATTGATTTTGATCCAGTTTTAATCGGGTCTAATTCGAGTTCAAACCAGCCCATATTATTGTAATAAATTATCTAATAGAAGTATGGAGATTAAAGTGGAAGAACAATTATTCAAGATGCTAGAACTTGAAGCTTAAATATCTATGCTTAGTGGATGATCACTTCTTGTTGTGTAAAAGAAATCTCAACTATGTAAGACAACTACGATATTTTCTTAATTATTTCTATACAATTTCTGGCCTCCAAAGTTAACAAGGCAAAAGACTCAATCTATTTTAGAAAATGTGAGTGATATTAATTCTTTCTTTATCTAGTCTAATGTATTCCCACTTATATATCAAATTAATAAATGATTGACATATATTTATTAATTTTAAATAACTAAGTATGTATTAATCAACTAAGCGCAAACTATTTATATATATGTCACTATTCTATTTATTACGGTGTATATTTTTGGTATAAATAAAAAAGAGCGATTGTTAAATCTAGTATTCTAGTAGAGAGTTTTTTTTCCCCTAAAGGGGTATAAATAAAGTCGAATTGAATCAACTCTTGAAGAACTTGAGGTCGTACTCGATTTTAAATAGAGAAATCGAACTTGAATTTATTTGAGTAGAATTTTAATGTAATATGAGTAATAATTTTTTTTTTATTTTTTATTTTTTAACATTTAAACTATTTAATTATTATATTCAAATTAATTAATAATTACAATCATCAATATACACATTAGTTTTATTTATATAAAACCATATATTTTCTTAAGTATCTAAAGATAACTAATGTATAAAATATAAATATAAAATGTAAATATTAATTATATTTATAAATTTATGTTAAATTAAACAGTTTTATTGTATATAATATATTATAACGAGATCTAATTAATACATATATTTATTGAATCTAATATATACATATTATAATGAGGTTGCAAGATAAGTCCCATTCTCGACTTAATATTAATTCAAATCGATCTTAAATAATTTCACTAGTGGACTCAACTCATTATATCCTAAATCTAAAGAAATCATCCTATAAAATATTAAGAAATTTTCCCTTATTTCTTTTACGCTTAGTAAGAATCATTGACTGGATCAATGAAAAAGTCACTAACTAGCTTAACTAAAATTTTGAAATTTTAATTTTAAGTACGCAGTTGTATTAAAATTTTTAAGAAAATATTTTGCCACTCGTAAAAGTCATTCCGGACATATTTTAGATTAACTCTAGATATATACGCCAAAAAAAAAAGAAGAAATAGACAACCTATCATATGCAAGAAGGCATCAGTTGATTCAAGCAGTTGTCTAGAGTATGCAAGTCATACTGGAGTGTAAATGTTTTTACTTCCAAAAGTTGATTTGAGAAAAACTGAAAGAATTTATCAGGATTTCTTATGGCAGGGTAATGCAGATTCTTGTGACAGAGTGAACTTGTTTCTTGAGCTAAGTTTTATAAATTGAAAAAGGATTATGCTTGGGTTTTAAAGAAGTGAGAAGTTGAATCAGGACTTGCTTTGTGATAAATATTCTTAATGGGTTTGTGTTGAAGGGTATTATGTAAATTATGGAGGATTTTTAGCTTTGAAAACTACAAATAAACTCTAAAATGATGAACTCTATAATTCCAATTAGCTTCGGAGGGATACTTTGAAAACTAGACAAGATTTTAAGTGGCTTTATGAAGACAAGCTAGAGAATGAAAATATATTTTTGTCTTTTTTCGATCAAGGGCTTAATAATTTTCTATTATTGACGTGTTTTCTGCCGCGATCAACTCAAATTAGTATTCATAAATATATAAATTATATATTAATATAAACTAAGCATTTCCGAGCTTAATAATTGAATAAAACAAACATGTTTGACTCAAATTAATACTTATAAATATAGGCCAAGTATTCTCCAAAACGATTTCAAAGGACTGGACGAATTAAATTTTTTTATATTAACTAATTACCAAATTACTAAAATAATTCTTCAAGCGTTGCTATTTTATTGAATGAGACATCAAAGCATTTGAAAAGCAAAATTAACGAAGAACTAATCGAACCAAAAAGCAAATATATAATTCAAAGAAAAATTTAAATGATGTGAAAGAAAAAAGTAATTGTTATCTTTTTTCTTTTCTCTTGTTAACTGTTATGGAGATTTTATGAGCACAATATAATACTAAATCTATCTTTAAAGTAAAACTACAAGAAAAATGATTCTGTGCGCATTGAGACATTAACGGTTAGATCATCATTCCCGTTCGATTTAGCGGCTAACACTTGTTTCATGCTCACTGGATATCCTCAAAACTTCTTCCAATCTTCCAATCTTATTTGTATCCTTAACCCATCAAAAGGAGGATAAAACTGAAAATACCTTAACAAGTTTTCATTTATACACTAAATCGATAAATTATTAATATATATTTATTATTTTTAAACGATCGATTACATGTCAATCGTTCAATACTAAAAATGCATTATTGTTATATCTACGGGAGTATATACACTTACAAAACCTTAGTTAGGCTACATCCCTTCCATACTTACACCACTCCTCTCTAACACGTGAGAATTGAATAGAGCATTGGTCCATAACAATAAAGCAATCTGTGCATGGAGTCTTTTTATTTTTTATTTTTTGATGAATATAGTTTCACAGAAAATGGTCACAATTAACAAGGAAAGTAAGTGGTCAAAAGAGAGTGGTTGCTATGATTGATTCACAGGCAACAAGATGATAAGAAAAAGAAAAGAGACATATTGATGAAAAAGGGGAGGTGTAGCATATAAACATGGACCATGGAAACCAAATAATTTTGGTGGGTAGAAGGCCAGGAATGGATAGAAAGTTAGAAAAGAAAAAAGAAGAAAGATGTTAGGAAAACATGATCAATCACCCATTTGCAAAGTGAGAAAAGATGGGACCTAAATGTTCCCTAACAAAGCTTTTCTTTACATCAGTTTGGTGCTAATGCCATTGCTGTCTTTTATCTAGTGAACAATTTAATCACTTTCACTTTCCTGTCATTCACAGCTCCTCTTCCTGCTCTTTTTTTTTTTTTTCTTTTCTCTCTTCTCTATCTTTTAATATTTTCAGTCTATAGTTTACATATAAGAATTTTGATTTAAATCTTAACACAGCTATATATTCAAATCTCGAATTCGAAATCTTAATTAAGCTAGAAGAGATACTTACCATTTTATTTATACACTCTTAACTTTTCTTTTTCTTTTTTGTATTATTTTTTTTACTTTTTAATATTACATTTACAAACTACTTTAATATTTTTTTTTTACAATTATGGAAAAGATAAATTTTAGAAAGCAAAACTTTTATCTTGTTAGCAAACATTTCGTCCATGGAAGCATACCATGTCACATAAGAGCACATGCATAATATTAGTTAAATAAAATTGCAATAACGCCAAAGTTTACACATCAAATTGATACATTAATAATGGAATATATGTAATAAAATTGATAAAATCCAAAAATAAATTGTATTTTTTTCTTACTTTATGCGTGGAAAAGAAATAAATATTTACTCTTATTGAACTCGTAGATTCACCAATAGTCCTTCCATTTTCACATTCTCCTAGTCCTAAACTAATAAAAAACTTAACCATTATACATATATATATTCAACACAGTAACAAATGGGTCAATCTTCATGAGACATCAAACTCAACATTTGACTATGAAATCATATAGCCATGTGGGTGAACTTAGATCATCCAAGTTAGATCCCAAAAACCCACTTTTTTTTTCTTTCTTTTTCTTTAAGAACTGTTTTGAATGGGGTATTTTTATGTTAATTATTAATGTTCTTTTTGATATAAAGTGCAAAGTCATTCCATTATTTCCACCTTTAAAGGAAGATCAGATCAATGAAATATATGCCTCTCAACTTATTATGGCCACTCTAATTATGCCCATTGTCTCTTATGAATTATTTCTTAAAAAATCACCACTCTTGTGAAGAGTTTACAAAAATCATTAAGATGTTTGTAACTTACATTCTTTTGACATCAGCAATTAAATTGTAGTAACTTCATTTTTTCTTTTTTATGGTCTGACTTGCTACATATATTATTGAACACTATCTGATAAAGGCCTTTTAGAATCTTTTACCCCGAGGTGAATAATGTAAAAGGCAAATTTTGATTGATACACATAAATTGATTCAAAATAATTATTGCATGCAAATTTTAATATATGGGTTCGTTCTTATTTTAGCAAATATTATTTAAATTTCGAGTTAGTTCATTTGATTATAATAAAAATATATATAATATGCATGCAATCTAATTAGAAAATAACTAAAATAACCAACTCGCATGAATAATCTTAATAATAATAATAATAATAATAATAATAATAATAATAATTATAGACCTTCAAAATGAACTTTGGGATAAATTTTTTCATTTTTTTATCATCAATCTTTGGATTCCCTTGGTAAAGCATGATGAAACTATTTTAGTTGCTCCTATGATGAACCAATGCTGACCCACTTGTTCTCTACCCAAAACTCTCTCTCTCTCTCTCTCTCTCTCTCTCTCTATATATATATATATATATATATATATATAATCAAAATTTTGATTTTTTTTTTTTGAGAAATGAATGGTAATAGATATATGAACATCAGAGGAGAAGGTAAGACTTAACAGAGAAGGTTGTGACATAAGGGGGGACAGGATAGGGTCAAAGGATCTTTGAAGTTAGCTTAAATTGATGGTGAGTAATGCCTTATACTAAGGTGCATATTGCTATATATTGTCTGAGGCAAATATCATGTGGGTCTGTACTTTGCTAATCTGTCAATTTTATGTTCAGCCTCTTGTTTTCCCCTCTCCATTCAATCCTCAACAACTGTTCCAAGCATTAATAATGCCCACTAGATTTGTTCATTTAATAATTTATGGTCCACCAAATTTTGTTTTGCCTTTCCTTCCTGGGTATCCAAATCTATGCCTGATTTGACGTAGGATTCCATTTAACTCCCATATCAATTGAAATTAATTGGGAGTTTTATTTAAACAATCACCTTCTCTATCAGGGTTTTCTGCTGATGGACAATAAGAATAGCCATATTTTACTTTTCTTTTTTATAAATCTTTCAATTTAAAAGTAAGAAAACATACGCCAAAATATTGATGAATAGTAAACAGAAAGAAATTGGCAAAAGGTACAATTAATTCTTTTTTTATTCAATTAAATTCATTAATTTTTATAAAAGACCCAATTAAGTTTAAAAGCATTTTTGTACCTTTTGCCAAAAAATTTATAACACCATACTTTGCTGGTTATCAAATGTTATAATACCATTATGTCTTAATCCATAAGATAGGTATTTAATTAAGACTTTTTTTTTAAATTTTTTTTATTTATATAAATCTATCAACCGTATCAAATGTTTTGAACGATGGACATATATTCAGTTATTTAAAATTAAAGAAAATATATTAATTATTTATTACTTTGATATATATTAAGACATTTAGAAAAAAATATTATTTTCTTAAACATTATATATTGCCTCTATTTCGGTGTTTATTTTAATTTATTTTAATAATAAAATGTAAAATTTCAAAATGTAGCCATAACGGAAAATGTACATGATAAATTGGCACTGTAAAACAGGACACCTACAGCAGTAAACCAGAAGGACATCCCCTTTGGGGCGCCCCTAATTCCTCCGTGTATTTGTACCCTTGTGATCTACTGAAATGATTATTCTCTTTATGGAATTCCAATTTAGTGGACTTCACTGTCAAAGTCCAATCAAACTGAGCCAATCATAGTAGGCTTCCACGTCTCATATTCTTACTAGACTGTACAATTTCCATTTCAGACAAGATATGTTACTCTATCACTGATACTTTAAATAAAAGAGGGAGAGAGAGAAAAAGGAGGGCTAAATTAGACGCTTGAATCAATTATTATTATTATTATTATTATTTTTAAAGAAAAAAAGAAGCATAGACACTTATGGGACGTTAAAATTCTAAAATCTAAGGGTTAATATTATATGTTGTATTTTTATTGTTGAGGTGATGCGGAGAAGGGGACAATTATGCCTACCTGTATTATCATATTCTGTCCTTAATCTCTGGACATATTTGTCATTTCTCAGCATTAAAGAGCTGTGTTCTTTTCCTCTGTTTGGTCAATTTTGCCTTTTTTCATTTTTTTTTTCTTTGCTTTGGGCTTGATTGGTCACTAGGTTACCCAAGTTCTTCCCCATCCTTATCCTATGGTCTACATGTTGTTAGGAATGGATGGTTAACCTCAGCCTGATCTTAACTAATTAAGCTTATTTATCCTTTATATTATTTACAAATTCTCCTATTGGGTGGTTGAAATATATAATATTGATTTCTCTAGTAAAATTTAGGCAAAATGCATTTTTAAATATTTGAATTTAGACCATTTGATAATTTAATACTTTAATTTTTGATCTAACCGGATAAATATCTAAACTTGTATTTTTTGTGATATTTAAACACTTCTTGACACATATTCAATACGTCAATGTATTATATATTTGAAGTTATCATGAAGGCCAAATGTATATTTATATCTTTCAATTTTAAAAATTTAGTCAGTTTAATATTTTAATTCTTGATGTAACCTAATAGACATCTAAATTCTTTTTATGATATTTTAACATTTTTTGATATGTATCTTCATTCAATATGTCTACGAGCATTACATTAAGGTGTTTAAATATTATTAAAAAAATAAAATTCAGGTATATATCAGATTAAATTAAAAATTTAAAGTATTTAAATATTAAAAAAATTCAGATGCTTGTTAAGTTCATTAATCAATATAAATTCATGGATATAAATATATATTTAGCCTATCATGAAATCCAGTTTATGTATTAAAAATTAAAAGTGTTTAATAGGTGATAAAAATACAGTTTTGATATTTGTTACGTTAAAATAAAAATTAAAATATTAAAATGATTAGATAATAAAACTTGAGATGTCTAATTATACATTATGCCTAAAACTTATGTTGGTTTGTCAAGTCACAATTTTCAGTCCCATCCTCAGATACCAGAATCTTTGCATTTACTTGCAAGCTTTGACAATTGGGTACTTCCATTTTTGCCCATTGAAAATCTTCTCTTATTAATTTGGTAATGGAAACACTAATAGGTAGCTACTCATGTCACACTCAAGCAAAAAGACATATTATTAAGCCATATCACCATGCTCCAAAATTGGGCTTAAAAAGAAAAAGAAGACCAATTTGTTTGTATTAGATAGTGATTTTGGTTCAACAATGCAACAATAATTAGTTCAAATAATTATAATAAGACAGAGGTAAACATGCTTAAAATTTGGATCCTCAATTTGACACACAGCATCACCACCACCACCACCACCACTATCATCATCATCATCAAACTTCATAACCTTCAAATGGGTCCCCTGCAAAAGGCCATGGAATGTATTGTAACCCCCATGCAAACAATTTCAACAAGCATGCTGAAGGCTAAAAGGCTCAAAGCACAAACCCAATAATAATAATTAATACCGTTATAGATAAAAGTGCTTTTGGTTAAAAAAAAGAGAGAAAAAGAATAATAATAATTCATTACTTGTGGGATAGACATGGCAGCTTTTGCTTTTAAAAGTTTCTTTTATTTCTCTTCTTTTTTGAATAGATTTTTGTTGTGGAATGACTGTCTGGACAAGGAAAAACAAAAGGAAAACAAGAAGGGCATGTGTGATAGTTAGCTCATAGTGCTTGCCCATATGGAATCTATTAAAGCAATCCCTAAACGTTTTACAGCTTAAAGTAACCAGTTTTTATTTCCTTTTTCTTTATTCACACAATCCTTAATTGTCCCATTTAAGACAAAAACATATTCTAAGTAGTTTAAAAATACTTTAATTACTCATGTTACTTTAAAATGGTAATTTATAGAGTCCTCTTTTTCGAATATAGTAATTGATTTTCTATTTATAAAAGGAATTTCTTCTAATATAAATACTAATTATATTCACTGCCATATGCAAATGTAAAAAAGAAAAGATACTAATGGTGCGGTCATGGTCCTAAATGGGATGGTGGGTGACCAAACCCACCGATCATAAATCTTCGAGCCCCTGGAGTGAGCCTCGAGATTCTCACATTCTCACAAAATAGAAATGCAAAACTACAAGAAGAGGAAATAGAAAATAAAAGAAAAAGGATGGTTTTGGGTCTTTTACTCCGCAAAATTTGTTTAACCCCATTGTCCAAAAAGTTTGAAACACTAATTGTTACCCCTTCTTCTCTCTTTACCCATTTTTCCTGTTAACCAAAGCACAACCCAATAATAAGAGTACATATAGATATAAACAAAACTCCCCTCATTGCAATATATTTGTCTTGTTTCTATAGTACAGAGTACAAGTCATGTCTTTGTAAGAACCCAGAAACCCATCTCTAGGCACAACAACTAATGACCCACTAACCCATGTAAAAGAATTTTGGTTTCAATGTAATGCTTACAAATATTAGAAGATGTTACCTTAATAAGAATTTGTCATTATTTTTTTTCTTTCTTTTGCTCAATGCCCAGCTAGCTTTATTTATTCTTTATTCTTTATTCTTTATATATTTCAGTTATCCTTTCTAGGCCAATACATGATTAACTCACAAATAAGGAATTTCCTATTATGTCCTTGCTTAGAGAATATTTGTCTAGATTTTGTGAACTTTTTGGTTCTTTTTAAGATTATGGCCAAAGCATAATATATATATGTATAAATAAATTCATTTCTTTTACCTGACTGACTCGGTGACAGGCATGCTAGTCCCCTTTATGCAACAAAAAAAACTGGCTCTTTCTTTCTTTTTCTTTTTTTTTTTTCTTTTTTAGCTTTCTTTCTTTTTTGCTTGTATCTGAGACTGACAAAAGATTTTGGTGAATGGAGTATTGGTTTGGAAAGCAAGAAGTGGCTCTAATCTAAAGGAATTTACCTTAAACTAAAGTGACCCGTTTGAAAGTTGGTTTCATTGATAGAGAAAAGAGAATTTGGAAGCAATTGTGTGTTCTTGCACATTCAACTTCAATGGCTATGAAAAGAAGAGTAGTTGCTTTCGCTTTTATTTGTTTATTATGGTTTTGTAGTACTGCAAATGGCTTGTTATCTCCTAAAGGTGTAAACTTTGAAGGTAGATAACTGGAAATTTTGTTTCTTCCTTTTTCTTCTTTGTCAAATTTAAATTTTTGTTTTTTTATTGGTTTCAAGAAAGAAGGAAAGTTGAGGTTTATGCCTAATTTTTGTTTTAGTGCAAGCTTTAATGGGCATAAAAGCTTCTTTACATGATCCTCATGGTGTTCTTGATAATTGGGATGGAGATGCTGTTGATCCTTGTAGCTGGACAATGGTCACTTGTTCTCCTGAGAGTCTTGTCATTGGCCTGTAAGCATTTCTTTACAATCTGAAATTCGTATAAATTTAATGTTTCAAAACATAGCATCCAAGCTGAGTAATTAAATGGAAAAGGGTTATAAATAATAATTCTGAAGTTTCTGAAAATGTTGTCTTTGTAGGGGAACTCCTAGCCAGAATTTATCTGGTACTCTTTCCCCAAGCATTGGCAACTTGACAAATCTTCAAATTGTGTAAGTATCCAAAAATTCATTGACATTTCCAAATGGGTAATAATTGTTCTTTTTGGTTATTAATTACATTTATGGTATTCTGCATTTTCTGCAGGCTCTTACAGAACAACAATATAACAGGGCCAATTCCTGCAGAGCTAGGGAGGCTTAGAAAGCTTCAAACACTTGATCTTTCTAACAACTTCTTCACTGGGGATGTTCCTTCTTCTCTAGGCCACTTGAGAAATCTCCAGTACATGTAAGCCACCAGAATTTTCTGAAACAAAACATAAAGCTCCGGAACTCTGCCTTAATTTTTTTTTTTTTTTTTGGGTCTATCCCTCTTCTGGGTCTAAATTGTTACCTTGGATTGTTTGAACCTTACATAGGAGGCTAAACAATAACAGTCTCTCAGGAATTTTCCCAATGTCATTGGCTAACATGACCCAACTTGTGTTTCTGTAAGTCCTGGGACTTCACTCTTGTCCATCAATTGTTTATGAGGTAACTTTTGTGTCACTAAAGAAGTTTTTGCCTTTCGATTTTCAGTGACTTGTCTTACAACAATCTGAGTGGCCCTGTACCCAGATTTCCTGCTAAAACATTCAAGTAATCTCTCTCCCCTTTTAAAAAAAATTCCCTAAGAAGTCAATTGGACACTAAATTTGAAACTTGAAATAAATACTCTTGGTGATGCAGCATCGTTGGAAACCCTCTGATCTGCCCAACTGGGTCTGAACCAGAATGCTTTGGGACTGCACTTATGCCAATGTCCATGAACTTGAATAGCACACAAAGTAAGGATACTGGGTTGAGCTTTTATTTTCTCTCTTTTATTTGCTATTTTGAAAGCTTTGTTTGTCATTAGGCTGATTCTAACCTTTAATCCCCTCGCAACTTTAAGCTGCTTTGCCTTCTGGCAGACCAAGGAATCATAAGATAGCCCTTGCCTTTGGCTCTAGTGTTGGAACTGTCTCAATCATCATTCTTATACTTGGATTTCTTCTATGGTGGAGGCAAAGACGCAATCAACCAACATTTTTTGATGTTAAGGGTCTGTATTATATCCTTATATTTTCATTATGGTTTAACTTAAAAGGGCTAGTTAATCCCTCTGATCAATACTAAATCTCTTTGAAATATCAGACCGACATCATGAGGAAGTTTCTCTTGGAAACTTGAGGAGGTTTCAATTTAGAGAACTTCAAGTAGCGACCAACAACTTCAGCAACAAGAACATACTTGGGAAAGGAGGCTTTGGCAATGTGTATAAAGGTATTCTTCATGATGGGTCTATTGTTGCTGTTAAGAGGCTTAAAGATGGCAATGCTGCTGGAGGAGAGATTCAATTCCAAACTGAAGTTGAGATGATCAGCCTAGCAGTGCATCGTAACCTTCTCAGGCTATATGGATTTTGTATCACATCAACAGAAAGGCTTTTAGTTTACCCATACATGTCGAATGGCAGTGTGGCTTCCCGTCTCAAAGGTAAGACATTTTGCTTTTCATTTTAAGAAATGGTTGAGCTTTTCCAGCAGATCAACTAATCCTTCATTATCCTTGGCAGGAAAACCAGTCCTGGACTGGGGCACGAGGAAGCGAATTGCCTTAGGAGCTGCAAGAGGACTATTGTATCTCCATGAGCAGTGTGATCCAAAGATAATTCATAGGGATGTTAAGGCAGCAAATATTTTGCTTGATGACTACTGTGAGGCTGTGGTAGGGGATTTTGGGTTGGCAAAGCTTTTGGATCACCAAGATTCACATGTCACAACAGCTGTGAGGGGCACAGTTGGGCATATAGCACCAGAATATCTTTCCACAGGCCAATCCTCTGAGAAAACAGATGTGTTTGGATTTGGTATTCTGCTGCTTGAATTAATCACAGGCCAAAGAGCACTAGAATTCGGCAAGGCAGCTAACCAGAAAGGAGCTATGCTAGACTGGGTAAGCACAATATCCTTTATTTGCTTTTAAACCTTCAGAAATTTGCATTGTAGTCCGATCTAACTGAGTGGCATTTCTTATGATTGCAGGTAAAGAAAATTCATCAGGAGAAGAAGCTCGAAATGCTCGTGGATAAAGATCTAAAGAGCAATTACGATAGAATTGAGCTTGAGGAGATGGTACAAGTTGCTCTTCTGTGCACCCAATTTCTTCCAAGCCACAGACCAAAAATGTCTGAAGTAGTTAGAATGCTTGAAGGTGATGGGCTTGCAGAGAGATGGGAAGCTTCTCAAAGAGCAGAATCAACTAAGTCCAAACTCCATGAATTCTCTTCATCTGATCGGTATTCTGATCTCACTGATGACTCTTCATTATTAGTCCAAGCAATGGAGCTTTCTGGTCCAAGGTGAATTATTTACAGGATTTTATATATATGCTTTACTTTTTTCCTCCTCCACCCCCTCCCTTTCATAGACTTAGAATACTAGAAGATAAAATTCACAGGTGAAGTTGTTTTTGTAATAGAGTTATGATGATTGAAGGTTCTTTTTGGTTTTATAATAGGTTATGATCAAAACTCCATAGGGTTTTGGTGTTTCCATTAAAATGTACAGATTTTGATTCGGAAAACTGACAATTTCTAGAATGAAAATTCATGTATTTGTATTATATCTATAGTTTTATGCTGAAAACAAGTTTCCAGTGCATGAAATTCCAGAGTCATTTCTTTGCAAGCAGAAATAAACCTTGTAATATAGAAAACAAACTTGAGCACTATAATTCACCATAAATTCACTTGTTAGAAACAAGGAAATGCAAGAAATTCCACAATTTGGCAGCAGCAAGAAGAAAGCAAGCAGCTTCAAACTTGGTTCACAAAATCTAGAGACAATGTTGTACTATGAGACTTTCAGACTTTGACCACTTCTATTATTGGACCATTGCCGAATACCAAACAGAACTTAATAACAAGTCCGAGCAGCAATGGTGAATTAGTATGCATAAGAAGCATATTTTGAAAGGGGAAACGTTAAGATTATCAAAAGCTTTATAAGATTTATCTTATTAGCTTGTTTTAGTTAATGAATTTTGCTTGCATAAACTAAGTTAATAAATGCTTAGTCCATGCATATGGTTTCTTTATTAGATTTACGAGCCAAGCTTTATCACTTAGCTTAAGATGTATTTTTTTTGTTAGTCTTGTTAATATACAGGTTAAGGTTCCAGCCAATTTATCTTCGTATCCAATTTCATTTGATTTTGCTCTCTATCAAAATTAGAATTAAAAAAATGGAATTGTGAAACTAAATTCTCTTTTTCTTTTTTCTCTTTAAACCCATATAAAAATAAGTATAGTTGATTTTAAATGAAAATTAAATTTGTAAATATTCGAATGGTGGTTGAAGTTAAGAATTCACCCAAAAAATGAATTTATAATTATTGAATTAATGATATTAGAGCATTTAAATATAAATTGCTAACCGTATAATTTTTAGAATACTAAACTATTAATTTAGTTCCTTAAATCAATTTGTTTCATCAATTCCTTTTCTTTTGTGTATTAGTATTATTACTAATGTATTTTAAAATAGTAATTATCTTCTATATTATTGTACTCAACAATTAGATATAAAATATATTTTAGGGTGTAAAATAAAGATATAATAATGGTTTTATTAAATAATAGAAGGCTTAATGAAGTTGGGCCTGCAAAATTAAATTTAATATGAAACCTAAATAAGTCTAAAGGCATCGTTTAATTTACAAGCCGTATCAGGTCTGCTTAAACATTCTTGCAGTTGCAATAGCTAAGAGAATATAACGAGTAAGTGTTGTGTGAGATTCCCGAGGAGAGGAGAGGAGAGGGTTGGGGTTTTTGAGTAAGAATGACGATCAATGGTATGCTTTCATTGCCGCCAGGTATAACAGTGGATCAAAATCAAGAATAGAAGCTGAGGATCAAAAATCAAGAATACAAGCAGGTTATGTTTATAGAAATCAGTTAATTTGTTTGAGTAAGTTAGTTAATTATAAATAGCATTCTAAGTAATTAAGATTCTGTTATAACAGAGTATTAACTCTGTTAACTTAGCTCAGCTGGCAATATAGTCGTTGGTAAAGAAGCGTAGTTTAATTGCCATATGTCATTTTTTATATAAAAGGATTGTACATAACTCATTTAAGATTAATGAGAATTTACTCATTTCACAACAATAATTCTCTTCTTCATCTTCTCAATTCTTATTTGGTATCAGAGCTTAACAGCAAGATATAAAGAAAATTTTAAAAAATCAAGCTTTTCTTAATTCTCATTAAACGATTCATCATTTTATTCTTTTGCTTTAAAGATAGTGCTAATATTTCTTTTAGATCTTTCTCTTTGTCATTTTGTTTTCTTTACAAGATCATCTGAACTTCTTGTTCTCTGGTTTTTCTTTAAAATCCTAAATTTCTGATAACAATGTCTTACCCAAGTTCAGAGGACCAAAATCCTTCAAGTCCTTTTTATTTACATCCGAGTGAAAATCCCTCTTTAATTTTGGTTTCACCATTGTTAAATGGGCAAAATTATCATTCCTGGGCAAGATCCATGAGGATGTGTCTGTTATCTAAAAACAAATTGAAATTTGTTGATGGCAGTATCTCTGTTCCATCAAAAGAAGATCAAATTCATCCTATCTGGGAGCATTGTAACACAATGGTTCTTTCTTGGATTATCATATCATTATCTCCATCGATTACACAAAGTATTTTGTGGATTGATTCAGCTTTGGAAGTTTGGAAAGATTTATTTGACAGATTTTCTCAAGGTAATGCTGTTCGAATGTCAGATTTACAAGAAGAAATGTATGCTTTCAAACAGAATGCTTTATCTGTTACTGATTACTTTACACATTTAAAGATTTTATGGGATGAGTATTCAAACTTAAGAATGGTTCCAGTTTGTAAGTGTAATCCTCAATGCAGCTGTGATGTTTTAAAGATTGTTAAAAATCAACAAGATGCATATTATATAATTCGGTTTTTAAAAGGTTTAAATGAGAGTTATGCAACAGGAAGAACACAAGTACTAATGATTGATCCTTTACCTAAGATCAATAAAGTTTTTTCTTTGGTGTTACAACATGAAAGGCAAATGGGGATAGGATTTACAGATTCAAACACTCAGATTGTTGAGCCTGCTGTCTTTGCAACTCAAGCAAATTCCTCATATCAAAGAAAAGTTCATGTTTATAGTGTTTTTAATGGTAACAAATCTTTTGGAGTTAATAGACCACCTGTTAGCTATGGTAATTCAAATGGTTTTAGATCTCAAGGAGGACAAAGAAGGTTCTATAATTCTAATAGTAATGATAAATCAATGTGTACTTTCTGTGGTTTTTCTGGACACACAGTAGAAATTTGCTTTAAGAAGCATGGTTATCCACTAGGGTATAAATCTAAGCCTAGAACACAAGCTTATGTCAATCAAGTGGGAGAATTCTTGACAGAAAATGATCAAGAAAGTTACTATATTGATCAAGAACAGATGTTTCAAGGTGCTTATACTGATAATGAATCTGCTGATAATGATAAAGCTGGAAGAGTTTTTAATACAGGACATGTACATGAATCAAAGGATTCTGTACCAATGATGACACAGGATCAATATAAATAACTTATGAGTATGTTGCAGTAGAATGCATCATCAAATTCACCAAAGATCAATACAGTTTCTACAAACTTTACTTTTGCTATAGCAGACTCTGGTATGCATTTTTCTGCCTGCACTTTTATTCAGAAATCTACTTATAAATCTTGGATTATAGATTCTGGTGCAACTGATCATATTGCTTGTTCTTCAGACTCTTCTACTTCTTACAAACCTGTTTTAAATGTGCATGTTACTTTGCCAAATTCACAGAAGGTAGCTGTTACACATATAGGCACAATCATGTTTAGTCAACAATTTATATTACAAGATGTGTTATATGTTCCTAACTTCTTTTTCAATCTAATTCCAACTAGTAAACTGACTGCATATTATTCTTATTGCTTGATTCTTTATAAAAATGTTTGTATAATACAAGATCCTATCAATTGGAAGATGATTGGATTAGCTAGAAAGATTCAAGGGCTTTATCAACTTGAAAAATCACAATTTGAGATTAATAAAACTGTTGTTTCTTGTTCTGTTAGTATTGTTAATTCTGTCAGTACTGATTTTTTGTGGCACAATAGGTTAGGTCATTTAGCTACTTCAAGATTGAAATGTTTGCAACTAGATATTCTGAAATCAAATTACCTATTGATTCGCATTGTAAAACATGTCATTTGGCTAAACAAAAGAAAATTTCTTTTCCTATAAGTAATTATGTAGTTGAGAAATGTTTTGATCTTCTGCATGTTGATATTTGGGGGCCAGCAAGAACAGTTTCTATTTATGTACATAGATATTTCTTGATTATTGTAGATGACAAGAGTAGGTATACTTGGCTTTATTTGTTGAAAGCAAAATCAGAAGCTAGGATACTTATTCAGAACTTTTATACATATATTGAAACTCAGTTTTCTGTTAGATAAAATGTATTAAGTCTGACAATGGTCAAGAGTTTAACATGTCTAATTTTTATGATTCAAAGGGAATTAAGCATCAAACAACATGTATTTATACCCCGAACAAAATTTTGTTGTGGAAAGAAAACATCAGCATATATTGAATGTTGCAAGAGCTTTAAAATTTCAATCATCCGTTCCATTATCTTTTTGGTCTAATTGTGTTTCACATGCAACTTTTCTTATTAACCATGTACCATCTCATGTAATTGAAGATAAAACTCCATATGAGATTCTTTTTAATACTTTTCCTGAATTTAACAACTTGAAAGTATTTGGTTGCTTGGCTTATGAATCTACTTTAGTTCATACTAGACATAAATTCACACCTAGGGCAATTGAATGCATCTTCTTAGGTTATCCAGTAAATACTAAGGGTTTTAGACTTTACAATCTTCAAACTAAACAAATTTTCATATCTAGAGATGTTAGATTTTATGAAAATTTGTTTCCCTTTCAAAGTTTGTCAGTCTTATCACAACCTGATTCTTCATTAGTATTACCTAAGCAGATAGATGTTCCTGTTTTTTATCATCATTTACCATTTGTGACACATATGCCTGTTTTAGAAATTACTCAAGTAACAACTAATTCTGTTAATCCTGTTAATCCATAAATAGTAAATGATACATTAGAAGTCTCTTAGGTCACAAGTAATCCTATTAGAAGATCATCTAGAAAAATAATTGAGCCAACACATTTAAAGGATTATGTGTGCCATGCTGTTTTAAATCACAAAAATAAAACTACTCCACATACAATGTCTAAGGTTCTAAGTTATGAACATTTAGGTAAATCTCATAAAGTGTTTATTGTTAACACTAATATAACAATAGAACCAAAAACATATAACCAAGCCATAAAACATTCTTGTTGGCAAGAAGCTATGCAAAAAGAACTTGATGCATTAGAGCATAATCATACATGGATTCTGACAGATTTACCTTCTAACAAGATCCCTATTGGATGCAAATGGGTGTTTAAAGTAAAATATAACAGTGATGGTACAATATAGAGTCACAATGCAAGGCTTGTTGCCAAAGGATATACTCAATAGAATGGCATAGACTATACTGACACATTCTCCCCAGTAGCTAAAATGACAACAATCAAAGTTTTATTGGTAACAGCAGCAGCAAACAACTAGATTCCTTAGCAACTTGACATCAACAATGCTTTCCTGCATGGAGATCTTCATGAGGAAGTGTACATGGAAGTTCCTCCAGGTTTGTCTTGTTCTAAACCTAATCAAGTCTGTAAATTAATAAAGTCCTTGTATGGATTGAAACAGGCTAGTAGACAGTGGAATATAAAGTTAACTGATGCATTAACATCTCACGGATTTGTTCAAGCACATTCAGATTCTTCATTATTCATAAAGCACCATGACAAGTCTTTTACAACACTGCTAGTGTATGTAGATAATGTCATACTGGCAGGGAATGATAAAGAGCAAATTCAAAGTGTCAAGCCTATCTTGACAAAGTTTTCAAGATCAAAGATTTGGGGTCTTTAAAGTTTTTCTTAGGGCTTGAGGTTGCCTGATCAAATTCAGGAATTAACTTATCTCAGAGAAAATACGCAATGGACCTTCTTCAAGAAATAGGATATGATGGTTCTAAACCAATTTCAACACCTATGACAACATTAACAAGATTAATCAAAGAAGATGGATCACCTCCTTATTCAGACATCAAAGGTTATAGGAGATTGGTAGGCAAGCTGATCTATCTATGTAGCACAAGACCATACATATCATTTCCTGTGCAACAGTTATCTCAGTTTTTAGACTGTCCAACTAAGATTCAGTTTGCTGCTATATCCAAAATATTAAGATATCTGAAGAAATCACCAGGGTAGGGCTTGTTTTTTCCAGCAAAGAACACATTGAACTTGAAAGCTTTTTAAGACTTTGATTGGGCTACTTGCTCTGATTCCAGAAGATCAATTTCTGGATTTTGCATATTTCTTGGAGAAGCTCTAGTATCTTGGAAGACAAAGAAGCAAGTAACAGTCTCAAAATCAAGTGCAAAAGCTGAGTATAGGGCCTTGGCAAACATCACATGTGAGCTTCAATGGATCAAATACTTGTTGAATGATTTACAGACTCAACAAAAACCTCGAGCAAAAGTATACTGTGATAACCAATCTGCCTACCACATAGCACATAATCCAGTCTTCCATGAGCGTACCAAGCACATAGAGATAGATTGCCACATTGTAAGGGAAAAAATTCAAGATGGTTTAATACATCTCTTTCCCATTTCTGCTGATCAACAGATAACAGATTTCTTCACCAACCCATTGCCACCTTCTGTTTTTCAAAATCTGCTTCACAAGCTGGGTGTACATGATATATACAAGCTGGTTATGTTTATAGAAATCAGTTAGTGTGTTAGAGTAAGTTAGTTAGTTATAAACAGAATTCTAAGTAGTTAAGATTTCGTTATAACAGAGTATTAACTCTGTTAACTTAGCTCAGCTGACAATATAGCCGTTAGTGAAGGAGCGTAGCTTAACTGCCATGTGTCATTTCTTGTATAAAAGAATTGTACAGAACTCATTTAAGATTAATGAGAATTTACTCATTTCACAGCAATAATTCTCTTCTTCATCTTCTCAATTCTTATAAGGTATTCAATTCAATCCAAAGGAGGATGAGCTTCTTTCATATTATCTATCAAACAAGATTTAAGGGTACACCAATGCCTTTGAATCTGATCGTGGGATGTGATATTACGAAGATAAGCCTCCATGGGGAATCTGCACTGGAAGGAAACAAGAAGAATGCTACTTCTTTACAACTTCAAAGAAAGCTAGCAAAATTGGGTTGCCAAAACTGCTGCTGGTGGAGAGTGGCATGGCGACAATTCTGGAAAGGAAGTCATGGAAAGGAAAACAATGAAAGTCATTGGGGTGAAGAAACGATTTACTTTCAAGCCTAGGAAAGGGAAGAAAGGAGCTTTTAAGTACTTCAACAAGCAACGCAGAAGCAACAGGATGGATCATGCATGAGTACTCTTTGATAGGAGAAAAAAAATTATGATGATGACTGCGTTCTTTGTCATAGCGAGAAACACGACAGGGGACAGAAGAAAGATGCCTGCCATGCAAGCAGAGGATGAGACAACAAGACAAGAAGATTTTCAAAGGTTTCCAGGTTAGGTTATCAGGCTAAGTCGATGAAGATGATTCACGTAAAATTTACATATGTAAATATTATTTTTTTTCTGATTTATCTACCATTATGTCAGATACTATGAGTGTAATCTTTGTGCTATGACAATTAGTTATTATACGTAATGAATGTTTAACATTGCATGATATTTCTCGCTGCTTTTTTTGATCTGAAACTCCAAACCCTCTGTTTCATATGTTTTGTTGTTGCAGGGGCCTTGTATGATACTAAAATATTTAGTCTTATTGTATATTGCAGGGCCCTTCCAGCCCTGTTTATGTACTCTGATAAGACTTGATATCATGAATTTGAGCGATAAATCAAAAAAGAATAAAGGTCCTTAAGTAGCTAAAACAAGATGATTAGTTTGAATCTTGTCTATTTGATTCTGCATCAATAATACTCTATTTATAGTTACAGCGGCAGCTAATTTTTGAAGTACCCGACTTCTAACTAATTAGAAGCTACTAAGTGCTCTTTCTTTTAATTTCAGCTTTTTCATTTCTCTGCTGGTGTGCTTGGTGGATCTTCGATCTTCAAATAGTTACAAATTATAAACGTCATGACTGTGACTAAATTGAATTATGAGATAATTGACCATATTGAAGGGTGATTCAAGATTCTAAAGGCTTACTTTGAGCTTTCTTGAGCTTAGAGACTGATTTCTAACTATAAGGATTCTGTGATCTTGTACCAAGAAAGCATGACCAGATACATTTTCCAGGGAACAATTTGCATAAGCAATTCTAGCTGCTACATCCATGATTTTCTTGGTGGAAATCTAAGATTTCCAGTATTCTTGCAGTGGGTGTACTGATGTTGCTGTGTAGTTCAATGGTAGAGGAACACTAAGATAGCACGCGCCCTTATAAATTGGAGCCAGAGTAATTTATAGTCTTTGTGAGAATTATGTATTGTCAGGAAGCTCATCTGAAGAGTGTCAAATTCAATTATTACCAGTGTCACGTTTCTTGTTGAAAATAAAATTCTAAGTATCTTTATTTTACTTTGGTTCAAAGTTTCTATTTATGATCTTTTAAGGTAGGAACAAAATTGCCAGGGAAAATACAAATTTCTTCTTTTTCCCTTTCTCCCTAGTGTATAAGACTATATTAGAGCACTATATACTTAAAAAAAAAAAAAGATTAGAAAAAAAAATAAATTTCCCAACTTGAAGAACTGAGGGTTCTAAAAACAATATGTTGAAATTAGTTGTGATTTCCAAGTTGTGTAGAAATATTAAATAATGGGCAGTTATACTAAAGTGTAAAAATCATAGTATTAGATTACTACATGAATACTGTTTATCAACAGATAATATTACTTCAGTAGCTACTGAAAGTAGATGTCAGATATTACTTCATAAGACACATTTCCAATAGCCCAGTTTGATGATATCTTAGGAATTGGATTTCAAGCCCAATTCATGAGCCCTGCACTCATGAATTGGACTGCATCCAAACCCCTTATACATATGGGTTTGATTTTATAGCTCTATAGAATTAGCCTAATTTTCTGCAACATATATCTAAAAGAAATTATATAATAAGTATTTCATGCAAGTGCATGAAATAACAATTAATATAAGAAATTTTAACATTACAAAAGCAATTAAAAATAAGACAAAAAATAAAAGAAACTACCCACTAATTAAAAAAACTATATTATTATTTTTATAATGAAGGCTTTTGAAGGTTTGTTGGCATATAGGGGGAAAAGGGAAACATTCAATAGAAATACAAGTGCATAAATGTTCAATACAATCGAGCTTCAAAGGGCTATACGAATTGCTATTATAAATCACAAATGGGTACAATTTAACAAAACAGAAATCCTCAAGTAATCATTTTGATTATTGAAACCAAACAATCCTTTTCATATCAATGCACAAACTCTAGTTTCCATTAAGCTTCAACCGGATTTTAATAGACAAATGTAATGCACCAAAATATGTTGCAACTATGATTTTCATATAAAATTCTTTTAAGAAAAAAAAGGAAGAAAGAAAAAGAAAACCCATCTATCATTTTCAAATAGACGTTCTTGAACTGTCCTCCACTATGTGTTTGTTGATTAGCACCATACGTAATAAAACAAAGAATGCATCAAAATCAGAGGAGTCTGATCGTAATGGATAGACATGATCAGCAGTATGGTTTCTCGGTCACCATAGATTTTGCCTTAGCAAGTCCTGAATACCTAGCTGCATGTGCTGCTGAGTCCCTACCGACAAGGTATTGCTCATCTAAATAGCTGCCTTTTAGCACTGACAATAACATGAATGCTCAAAGTTAAGGTTCCGTCCCACAACCTTGACTGTGCGTGACATGATTTGTACGAAGGCAACCCTCGGAAATATGAAACTCATGGACTTGTCTGCAAGAAAAAGAAAACCCACATATATTATAAGCTTAGGGATCTCAAATTTCAGAATGCTTGGCAGCAAGAAATTATTAGTTACTGTGTGGGACTTGCATGGATGGAGTTTAAGATCTCTTCGATATTCTTGGAGATAAAATTTAACCAATACAAATAATATATATAATAAATAATACCACATGTTAATATATAATTAAATGTGCTTCCAACTATATGTTATAATATATACATAGAGAGAGAGTGTTAGTTTCCTTAACTATGATGGACCGACATAATCTGAGAGTTATATGTTTGTAGACTATTCAAATTCAAATTTCAACACAAATTAATTTCAATCTAAAGTTAATAGGTTTTATTTCTCAATGTAATCCTTGGCATTCTGAACTTTTAAAAAAAAAAAATAAATAAATAAAAAAGGGTAATAGTTCTTCTTTACCTGAATATAAGATTTAGACTAGTTTTCTGATTACCAATATCTTTTCTTTTTCTTTTTGCTTTCAACCGAAAATAGTGATTTTTCTTTCTTTTTAACACTAGCTTCATGCAATTCTTGCTTTAGGGTACACTGACAGTACTCTAGAAATGAGAAGATAACGTTTAATGTTTTGACTATGATATGTGAGCAACAAATTACAGATGGAGGGGCCCTTCAGATCTTAACTTTGTTAAAAACAAAAGCTAGTGTCAAGAAAAAGGCAATTAGAGTTAATAATAATAATAATAATAAAGAAAACACTTGTGGCCAGGGTGTAAGACAAGGCAAAGATAAATGGCACATCATTATGTTCACTGGACATAAGCCACACATTATTGGATCAGAATTGCTCTCTATGATCGTGCAAACTTGTGGTGTAAATGCATCCTAATCTAGTTGCATGTCATGTGGCACCTTCGTATTGGCTGTAGGAATTTTCCTGGGGTTTTTTCCCAGAGTCAGCTTATTCTCTCTTTCAAGTTAAGAAGTAATTTTGGGTTCGACGTTAGCATTGCTTTGACAAGGAAAGCAAATGAAGTGAGCATTGATGAGATGCTGAAATGTTCTACTGTGGCTGTGGGCCTATCTTAATATAAAACGCAAACGAAAGCAAACAGTGAATGCTGTAAGAGAAAATGTATTGTTGTAATGAAGAAAGCTTGACTTCTTAATTAATTCGAGAGCAGAAACCATACGAATTAAATGTTTTTGTTTGTAAGTTATAATTTTGAATTTCCAGAAAAATAAGTACATTAGATTTGAACTTTGAAATAAAACTCCAATGATAGTTTACGTGAATACTATATTATAATATAATATTTAATTAATAATATATATATATATATATATATATATAAACTTTCTAATGATAGAAGTTCTAATACTATATTAAAGAATTATTCAACTAAACTATTTAAACTGTTAGATAAAGTTCTGATAACAACGATGGTTAATACGGTTGCATGATAACAACGATTGTATTATAGTAAACGAATAAGGTTTTCAGTGCAGGCACATGTCCATGTCTTGCCTTCCCTAAATTTAGGATATATTAATTTCAAACTTTATTTCTTTTCCACTATGAAAAATGATTTACCTACTCCACAAGCATCTTGCCGAACTAATGCAAAAGCAAGACTTTTACATTTTGAGACAAGTTTATTCATTTACATGTCAAAGGGTGAAATTCACAAATGGTCCCACAATCATTGCTTCATGATCCATTTGATGCCCCAATCCATAAATCAAAATTAATAGTACCTTTCTTCCTTATTAATAAATCAAAGTGACGGTTTTCAGTGTTTTATGTTGATGCGGTAGTCGAATTTCTTACCAGATAATATATCATTCCGCTTAATGTATCAATTTATTCTAGCCTAACATGTTAAATTGATACATTAGACAATATAATATGTTCACGGGCGAGAAAATCAATTACCACATCAGCACAAAACAACCGAAAAGTGTACAAAACAGTTAAAGAGTGTGCAAGTATACTACCGTCCCCTGATTCATTAATGGAAAGAAGGAGTATTATTAATTTTGATTTATGAGTTGCAGTACTAAATAGATATATTAGGCATAATTGTGGTACCATTTATAAATTTTATCCACATCTCAAACATATTAATCTATAGTTCCACAAAAATAATTTCATCAATTTTACAGGTGAATTATCCTGCTCGTATTGATTCTTTGTACTTACTATCCAATTGGTATCAATTCTTCGATCTTTTGCTTTTTAGTATCAAAACTTCTATTTCTATATTAATTCGGGATACTTGACCTATTTTCAGACGATTTATTCTGAAGTGGCAATTATAGACAAAATATTAGCCATATCTATAGCACAACATCACTACATATTTAGCCTAATAGGCAAGTGGGTCTAACATTCCAAATTTCTCAAAATTAAAAATAAATTAACCGTATTATAAATAAGAAACCCTAGCCCCAAATTTACCACACTCTATCTTTCCCTATACTTTTTTAGCTGAAAATTCTACAAAACTAAAGCTTTTATTCCAGGAAATTATTCACTCAATCTCCCAAAACTAATGCTGAAAACTGTAAGAAGTAAGGACGTTTGATGCGTGCAAGGGGACAAATCAAAACAACCTGAATACTTTTCTCAGGAAAATAAAGCAACCTAAATCTCTAAAAGCTTTTCATATAATCTCTTTATCTGAAGGGGTTGATTTATCATCGTTGTTCAATGGGAAAAATAAGAAAGAGAAAGAAGAGTCAAGATTTGGTACAATAATACCAACAAGCAGTGTGGCATCAACATTAAAGGAGGTTGCTAAGACTGGAAAATTCAGCATAAAGAATACACAAATCAAAGTGAGGATGTAGGGTCAAGAGAGTGGAAGAAAAAGAAAATTAGCTACAACTACTAAGATACTTTTTGTCATGCCAACGTTTTTAATAATGGAGGTTAAGAAAGATAATAATGATATTTTTGAATATAATCAATTCATTAGCAAAGAGCTTAGACTTGCGCTTAAGGACATCGTATGGACATCCCCTGCTTTAAACTTCAAGTTATTATTTCTAGTTGGTGTTGGTATTATTATTGTTGTTTGAAATTGACATGGAATTAGAGGTCTTTTTCTAATTTATTTGCTTTTCTCATATTTAATGTTTGTCCTATTTTGATTATGTAGGAAATGCTATGTGAATTATTACTCTATTATTATTATTTTATTATTGTTTCAATTAGCAAAAGAATCAACATTTAGGGATTATTACAAGCTGGAGGGTCCCATAATGACTAGATAAAGGTTGAATAGCTAAAAATTAACTGCACAACTGAGTGGCATGCATATATGGAGCTCCGGTTACTACATCATTAAAAATTAAATGAAATTTCAATTGGCATCTTGCTTTGAAAGAGATAACATATTGTGGTATGAAAGACATAAAATTAAAAAAGGTATCGATTGAAAATATAAATCCAAAAACTGCTAGCAAGAGAGCCTTTTAATCCAATTTTACCAAGACTTAGTCGCCACAGAACTCTTGCATCCAAGGTATAGCTAAAATTTAAAAATTTTCACATATTTAATAAATTAAATTTCATTTAATTTCTAATTATAGTAAAATATTCATATTTACTAGTGCATAATACATAACAGAGCATACTAGCTTACATGTGATGGAATACTTAAGACATAAATTTGCGTTGGAAGTTGAATTCAAATTTATTGAATCTTAGAGTTTTTATAATTAGAATGTTAAGAGTCATTTGTTATATGTAAGGTTTTATGTCTAGGTTCATTAAATGATTTTTTGATGGTTTATGCATCTAGAAAGTCAAGATTTTGGTTCATGTTAAATGTTAAGTCTTTGTATTAGTATAAATATGATGTAATTTTTGTATGTTGTACTATCTTAAAAAATTAAAAAAAAAATTTTTTTTTATCTCCTTCTAATTTCCAACAAAGTGGTATGAGAGCCACAAGAAAAAGAAAAAATGAGTAATAAGAGAGGAAAATAAAAAAAAATGAGGAATAAAAAGAAAAATATTGAATGGAGAAATGCTTCCTTTTCAATTTCTAAAACTCACCAAAAAATTATGATAATTGGTGTATTTTTATAAAGTTATGCTAGGATTACAAGATGCATGAGATGTTATTGAGAAATAATTTGAACATCCTAAGAATGAGAAAGGTTTGAATCAAGCTTATAAGGAGGTTTTACATAGATCTCGAAAGAGAGATCTTTTAGCATTAACGTTGATCTATTCGTGCTTGTATAAAAGCATGCTCGAGAAAGTTTTAGATTTAGCAACTGTCAAGCAAGCATGTGAGATGTTGTAGAATTCCTTTAATGGATATGATAAGGTGGTAAAGTTTCATCTGCAGACCTTGAGATTAGAGTTTGAATTTCTTAAGATGAAAAGTTTTGAATCAATCTCAAACTATTTCACCCGAGTATTGGCTGCTGTGAATCAAATGAGAAGATAAAAAAAAGTCTATAAAAAGTAGACTTTTTGCAAAAGATGTCCTACAAGAAGTCTGAAAAAGTCCACAACACAAGAGAAATAGAGGGAAAGCAAGCCAACTCTTTCTCGTCTAAGAGTTTTTAGCTGTATATCTTATGTACATGTTCCAAATGAAACAAGAATTAAATTGGATGATAAAAAGTGAGAAGCTTGTGTTTGTTGGGTATGACACAAAGTCCAAAGGCTACAAACTATATGATCCAAAGAGCAAGAAGATTATTATTAGTCGAGATGCCAAGTTTGATGAAGATGATTTTTAGAATTGGAAAAATCAAGATAAAGACTACAATTTTTTTCCTTTGCTTGATGATGAGTCTAGTCAAACAAGAGTTAATAATAGGAAATCATCATCTTAGCAACCACACACCCCAATAACTAATGAGTTATGATACATATGGAATGCAAGAAAACACCCTCCAATCAAGATGATTCCAAAATCCAAGGATCTCCTCAAGTGAAGTTAGGAAAAATTAGTTCCAACAATGAAACTAGCACTTGAACTCAACTCCAAACACCATGATGATTTCCTATCAGTTAATTAGCATCCTCTTTCACCTCCATCTGTTGATGATCATGATACTCCAAGTTCTTCTGATAAACCTCGTAGATGAGTTGTGCAAGCACTGATAAGATCAAAGATTCTACTATTTATTACCTTTTTGCAGGATCAAAGTCTATAGATTATGAAGAAGCAATGGAAGATGAAAAGTGGAGATTGGTCATGAATGAAGAAATGAAAGCAATTTAGAAGAATGATACATGTGAATTATCATACCTTCTATAAGAAAAACAAGTTATTAAAGTGAAATAGATTTATAAAATAAAAATGAATGCAGATGGAGAAATGGAGAAATTCAAAGCTCGACTTATTATAAAAGGGTTCAACTAATAACATGGAATTGACTATGATGAAGTTTTTCCATTAGTTGCTCGGTTAGAAATTATTCTATTGATCATTTCATTAGTTGCTAAATAATGGAGATTTTTTTTAATGGGTATAAAATCAGCCTTTTCGAATGGATATTTGGAAGAGGACGTGTATGTAGAATAACCAATGGATTATATTGTTAAAAGAAAAAAGATAAAGTCTTGAAGTTGAAAAAAAATTTTCTACTGCTTGAAGTAAGCACCAAGGGCATCATGGTACTGTCAGATTGATGATTACTTTAGAAAAAAATAATTTAGAAAGTGTTTTCACAAATATGGTCTTTATGTCAAGAAGAAAGAGAATGGTGTTATGCTGATTGTTTCCTTGTATATTGATGATTTAATCCTTAGAAGAAATAACTTAATAATATTCAGATGAATGCATTTCTGTTTCTAAAAAAATGCTATATAAAGTAAGTCTTGAAAGAATTCAACATAGAGAACTGCCAACCTGTAATTATACTTGTGGAGTGTGGAACCAAGTTATCAAGATTTGATAGTGGTGAGAAGGTGAATCCTGTTTTGTATTAAAAGCTTGTTGGTCATTTAAGGTGCTTGACTTGTTCTAGGCTTGATATTCTTTACAGAGTTGGACTTATCAGTTGTTATATCAAGGCACCAACTAGTTTGCACATGAAGACTACTAAAAGAATTTTGAGATATGTTAAATGAACCTTAGATAATTGATTGTTTTACATCTCTTCTGAAAATTTCAGTTTGGCTGGTTATTGTGATAGTAATTAGGGAGGACATGTTGATAATTGAAAGAGTAATACAAATTTTATGTTATATATATTGGAGATGTTGCATTGACATAGAATTCGAAAAAAAAAATCAATTATAACTCTTTTAACTTATTAAGCAGAGTATGTTGCAACTACTGCGTGTGTATGTTATGTTACATGGGGTTAAAAAAGTTGTTGGATATAATTCATGTCCACAAAAAGAAGTGACTAAATTTTTTAATACGAGTCACCTATAGTATTAGAAAAGAATTCTATTGTTCATAATGAAAGCAAACACATAGATATAAGGTACCATTTCATTAGGGAGATCATAAACAAGAAAATATAGAATTGAAGTATGTGAAGTTCCAAAATCAAGTTGTTGATATATTCACCAAGACTTTAAAGTTTGAAGATTTTGCAAGATTAAGAGCAAGACTTAGAATAACCAAATTTGAACTTAAGGAGGAGCATTGAAAGTTAAACTCAAATTTATTAAATCTTAAAGCTTTTAATATTAGAATGTTAAGAGTCAGTTGTAATATGAAAGGTTCTATGTCTAGGTTCATAAAATAATTAATTTGATAGTTACATATCTAAATAGTCAAGAGTTTAGTTTATGACAAGTCTTTGTCTTAAGTGTTAAGTCTTCATGTCACTATAAATTAGGGCTAAGAACGGATCGTTCCAATTCGGTTATCTATAAATCACCAGTACCATGCCAAACCTCGATTCTTTTAAAATTGAAGGTACCAGTACCGTACCAAACATAAATGGATCTTTACCGTATTGTACCAATTTTTACGGTTAAATACAATTTGGTTCGGTGCTATTTTCGGTTCTAAAAAATTTAAAAAACACAACTTTAATCTCATATTTAATCAAATACATTTAGAGAAAATACGATTACCAACATGAAAATCTGAATTAGAATTGCAATCACATTTTTTAACAATTATTTTGCAATTCAGTCACTTGTAAGTATAATAATTTATTCAATGTTCAAATACAAACCAATAAAATATATGTTACTGCTAGCATAAAAATATTTTACAGATAGCAATCATTAGAACAAATAAATTTATAAATTTTATTTAGCATTAAAATACAAGTTCAAAATGTTATAGGAGCTTTAAAGAGTACAAACTACAATTTAGAACAGCAATATAACAACTCCAAATCCAAAAAAGAATATCAGCTCCACAAGAAAAGAACAGTAACAACACTAGTACACACCCCAACAACTGAAAAAAGAAACAAATCAGCTAATAAAATGAACCATAGTTTTTTTATACCTTAATTTTAACCAAAATTAAATTAACATACTATATATACACTATACACAAAATTAGTAAATGAATGTTATTACCTCCCCTCAAAATTAGCACTCCACAGTTAATCTTGACATAAGGGACTCACCAATCTTAGGATTTTGAATAATTTCTGCAATAAAAGTTAAATATTATATCAACAAAACTTAACAACATCAACAATAAACCAACATATGTAGGAAGTAAAGAAATGTTACCTGACTCTATTCTTTCAATCTCTTCTAGTGATTTTTCTAGTTGGATAGATTTATTTGAACTTCTAAGCTAATCTTGATAACAAATAAAGACCTCCGCTGTTGTAGGAAGTAAATAACTTCTATATTAATCTAGAGTTCGTCCTCCAGTACTAAATGCAGATTCAGAGGCCACTGTTGAAGCTTGGATAGTCAATACATAATGTTCAACCTTGGACAAGATATGATACCTTACTGAATTCACCTTTCACCGTGCTAAGATATCGAAAGCAATGGTGAATTTTTCTGCAAATTCTTCAAAGTACCTATCCAACTCAAATCTTTAGACAAATTCTGATGCGCTTCTTCCTCTAAAAAGAACTCATCAATCTCTTCTTCTGTTTCCGCATCACTTGACCCACTATTATATGCAGATTTCTCTAAGCTCCCTACAACCTCACTGATATATAATTGGTCCTCAATTATCTTGTATTCATCCACCATCAACTCTAAAGCTATTTTCACCCTTTTTTTCTAAATGTTTTACCTCATCTTCACCATAATGAATGGTATATTTAGCTTTCAAGTACTTTAATTTACACCTAGGATCCAAAACAACAGTCACAAATAATATAACATTCATTTTATCTAAAGAACCCCAATATTTGTCAAATTTAGCTCGTATTTTAATAGTCATTTTACTTAGCTTGTTATCCTTGCTAATTTGAGAAGCATCTAGTTCTTTTAAAATCTAGATCACCTCGGGAAAATAAAGATTTGAAGTATAATGTGCTAGATAGTTTGTAAGTAGCATCATAAATTTTTTTAAGAAACTTTATTAGTACCTTAGCTTTAGTCCAATCTACTTCACTAGGCAAATCATCACCAAAATCAACCAGGAATTTAGAGTCTATGACCTCCAATATATCAAAAGCCTTTTGATAGCCCAAAGTACAATCTAACATCAAATAAGTTGAGTTCCATATAGTTAAGCAATCTAACTATAAAGAGAACTTATTCTTTAAATTTGCTAACTCACAAGCCTTCTTAAATAGATCCATTCTTTGAGGACTACTTCTAATGTACTTCACAACATCTCTAATTTTTTTAATGGAAACTTGAGATATTTGAAGTCCATCTTTCACAATTAATTGAAGGATATGAGCAAAACACCTCATATGAAATGCATCTACACCCAAAATAAATGTATTTTTCTTTAATAATCTTTTTCTTCAATTGTTGAATAATAATGTCATTACTAGATGCATTATCAACAGTTATGCATGTGACTTTTTTCAAACCCCACTCCTCCATACAAGCATCTACTGTATTACCTATATTTATACCCCTATGACTCTTAACAACATAAAAATTTAATATTCTCTTATGCTTATTCCAATCGGCATCTATAAAATGAGCAGTCAATCAAAGATAGCTTAAATCTTGCACACTTGTCCAAGTATCAGTGGTCAAATAGACTCTTTGACATTGTATTGTAATAGTGGCTTTCAAATTTTTCTTCTCTTTAGCAAACAAAGTGAAACAATCCCTCATAATGGTGAATATAGAAGGAATTATAAAATCAGGTACAACAACTTGAATAAATTCTCTAAACCCTTCCCTTTCCACAAATCTAAAGGGTAGTTCATCTTTAATTATCATTCAAACTAATCCTTTCCTACAAGCTTCTCGATCAAAACACTAAGCTCCAATCTTAGGACTTTCTATATCTATGGACTTTAAGAATGTTAGGGTCTTTTGCGATTTGTCTTTCTTATTTTCTGCATCAATCAACTGTTGTTTATAAGAAAATTTTTTGCAGGTTACTCGTAAGTGTTTCCTAAGATCCGAAGTTCCCATGGCACTACCACCTTGGTAATTCTTACCACACCATAAACACCTAACTCTACTCGTTTCTTTACCATCAGAGTTCTTAATTTTCTCAAAATGCAACCAAACAAATGACCTTATTTTCCTAGAAGGGGAAGTTGGTGGATTACCAGTGTTAATACCTTCAGTAATAGTGTCAACATTCTGCATTTCTTTTTCTGTTGGTAATGGACACAAATGTTTACTTGAACATGCAATGATACTAATATTGCGAGTAGATGAAACATTATTTTCCAATGGAGGTGGAACTGAAGCTAAGCACAAGCCATCACTGTTTGAAGAAGTAGGATCAATTATTTTTCTCTTCTTAGTACTGGATAGTTGGCTAACTCCATGTTTTACCATCTTTAAAAGCTATAAAATATAAGATAAAGTTAAGTTAAAGCTAAAATTGATAGCCATGTATCTGTTTAGAAATCACAAAATAAATATGCAAATTCTTAAAATCGACTAATGGCAAATGTAGGTTACTCAATCATAAGACAATTAAGAGAACAAAATAGATAAAATCATTCTCAATCATAGGGTCTCGTAGTATCAAATGTTAAGCAATAAGGTAATGTTGTATGCTTGAAACTAGCATAGACCATGACTTAGCTTTACAAAATTACAGGCATATTTTATGATCAATCTAATAAAATAGAGAAAAGAATAGCATTTTTAATGATTATCATGCGCAAAACAGTGTAATGTAATAGAATACAAGACCAAAATAAATAAACAACTAGTTGAGATACTATTATCAATGAAGAAAAGGATTACAGGGCAATACACCCTTTGCAAAATACTCGAAATTGAACTTCTGAACCTAAACACATCCATTCTCTTAGGTGTTTTTGACATGTCGATGCAGAACGTGATAGAGCAGCAATTTCGAAGAATTTGACAAACAAAGCATTTTCAGATTGATTAAATTACTTAGGGAAGCTACCTCTTTTACTTGATAAGTGATTATGCAACTCGCAGAAGAAGGCAAGCAACCTAGATTGACAAACAAAGCATTTGCAGATTGGTTAAAGGTTTGATGATATTATAAACCAGCCTAAACCTGACCTAGATAACATGGTAAATGGTTCTCAACAAGCAACCCTCCATCACACATTAACTCAGACTTTCCTTTCAGACAAGTACCATCACCAGCACATATGAATTTTGATCATAGAAAAAAATCATTGATATCCCTCATTAAGGAAGCAAAACATTTGAGTAACTAGATACCCATATGCAAAATACTCATGGTGCAAGAGGATTAGAACGCACTGCTTGTCAATGTTACAACATTATGAAAACATAAACTAAGGAGGCCAACTTCACTCATTACCCATATGCAAAATGCCCATGATGCAAGAGGATTAGAACGCACTGCTCGTCAATGTTACAACATAAGGAAAATAGGAACTAAGGAGGCTAACTTCACTCATTACAACACTTTGTAAAAGTTTAGGAGTAAAATACGAATAAGATATACTATAAAATGTAATTTTCCAAAGAGAGCACCTGTATTTGTAGGAGTGGGTTGTGCTGCTACGTTACTTATATTAGCTGCTGCAGAAGCATTTCTTCATAGCTTAGGAGCATCAAAAGGACCTTCTGCCCCTCTACACGAAAAGGAACACAATCAGGTTAAAAAAAAACCATAAAGCTAACATAATTTTACTAGTTATGCATCTCAACAAGATCAAATAAGAAGAAACCATCTTATACTACCTTGAAGCAAATTTTGATTTTCTTCCTTCTGCCTTTCCGTGAGCCAATTATGCGTGGCGCTAAAGAGAAAGATATCACTTACTGTACTACTATCGTACGCAGGTTGAAGAACAAGAAAGCTATTCTCCGGTCTAGGAGTAGGAGTTCAAACAACTTCTATCCAGAAATTTGCCTTAGAAATTTTATATTTCTGAATTGAAAATTGAAAGGTGCGGCGGTTTAGTGTTGTAGACTTGTAGTATGTGGTAAGTGAAAAAAGGTATTAGGATTTAAGTTAGTCGATAGTAAATTACAAATTTAGTATTGTAGTATGTACATTAGTATCAGTATATTATATGATATATTAATATATATAACTTATATTTTTTTTATAGAGTATAAAGTACATTATAATATTATAGTTATTTTTAATATGTATTATTCTTTTTTTTTATTTTGATAATAATGCTTGAATTATATAAAATGATAAATATAAAATAATTTTTTATAGAGTATAAAGTATCTTATAATATTATAGTTATTTTTAATAGGTATTACTTATATAATATAAATAATTATTAATAAATATATATAAAAAATCTGGTTCTATAGTTGGGTCTGGATTAGTACAAGACGGATTGGTTCTAGTACAGTTTTTACAAAAAAACCAGTACCATACCATAATAGTAAAAGATTTCGGATAAGTTCAATTCGGTTATAAAAATTTTCGGTTATTTCAATTCTGGTACTTTTCGGTACGGTGATTCGGTTCAGGCGGAAATCATTGAGATCCATGCTTAGCCCTAATATAAATATGATGTAAGTTTTTTATTATAAAAAAAAAATGTGTTTTCATCTTCTCATCTTCAACAAAGTGGTATTAGAGCCACAAAAATAAAATAATAAGAAAGAGTGAATGATAAGAGAGAAAAAGAAGAAAAAAAAGTGATAAAATGCAAAATAATGAATGGAGAAATGCTTCTTTTTCAATGTCCAAACCTCACTAAAGAAAATTATAATAATAGTTGTATTTATATAAAATTTTTATTAAGATCACAAGATGCTTGAGATGTTGTTGAGAAAGAATTTGAACATCTTGAGAGTGAGAAAAGTATTCAAGCCCAAAGAGAGGCTTTATATAGATCTCGAAAAAGATATCAGCTGATATTGATGTTGATTCATTCGTGCTTAGATGAAAGTATGTTTAAGAAAGTTTCGGTGTAGCAACTGCCAAGTGAATATGGAAAATATTACAAAATTCCTTCAAAGGAGTTGATAAGGTGGTAAAGGTTTGTATGCAGACCTTGAGAGCAAAGTTTGAATCTCTCAAAATGAAAAGTTCTGAATCAATTTCATACTACTTCGCCCGAGTATTGGTTGTTGTCAATCAAATGAGTTTTGTATTATGTAAATTCCATATGTTTTGAAAGTTTTAGTATGAATGAGTTGGCTTTATTTAGTTGTATAGATCAAATGAAGATATATAGACATTGAATTCAAAATCTGTTAAATACTTGTCAATATTATGCGGCGGGAAAAACTAAATATATATGTGAAATCTTGATTATATGATGTTTTTAACTCTAACAATAACAAAATTCATCTATTAAGTTTTAGAAACAAAAAGGATGTTAGTACTAAGATTGATATATTATACAAGGGCCTTTTCCAATACTTCTAAAATGAAAAATAAGGCTTTTTCTTTTTTATGGTACTACAGAGACAACAGCCTCATCCCATCTTCAAAGAGCCCCACAGCTAAAAACCTTATGCAAGACCACGTGTGACTCACATGTCAAACTTCACTAAAAACAATGAATTCTAAGTAAGAAATTTCCTAATTATCTAGTATTCTGTTACCGACACGTGTACAGAAAATCTAATTATAGGAAACCAGACCCACATGAACTTGGACAAAGACAAGTTCTTCATTACAAGGCGAGTATCACTTATTTCCTCTACTCGACCCCATACTTATCTTACATTAAAGCCAAAGCTGCCAACTCAGACTCAGATGGGTCCCACCACCAAACCTCAGCCAGCCACAAGATAATGCAATTACTGTTCTCACCCACTACATTTTTGCCACGTGTCCCTACATGGATTCTCTCCTCTGCCCTTCCTTTCTCTACTATTATACAGCAGTGTTCTGCCTTCACTCTTAGCTCATACCATATTGATATAGAAAAACGAAACTCGTAGTAATCATGTTGAAAGAAGAGAACACTGGCGGCGGCGGCGGCAACAACTGGGCAAGGGTGTGCGACACATGTCGCGCAGCTGCTTGCACAGTGTATTGCAAGGCAGACTCAGCATACTTATGTGCAACCTGCGATGCCCGCATACATGCTGCCAATCGAGTAGCTTCGCGCCATGGGCGCGTGTGGGTGTGTGAGGCATGCGAACGCGCTCCGGCTGCCTTCTTGTGCAAGGCAGATGCTGCTTCTCTATGCGCCACTTGTGATGCTGATATCCATTCAGCAAACCCACTCGCTCGCCGCCATCAGCGCGTGCCCATACATCCCATTTCAGGATGTCTCCATGGACCTCAGGCTGGGCCTGTTGGTGGTGGCGGTGAGACAACAACTGAAGATATGTTCATGACCGAAGATGGAGAAGATGGTGTTGGTGAAGAAGAAGAGGATGAGGCGGCTTCATGGTTGCTGTTAAATCCTGTTAAAAATGGTAACAGTCAGAATAATGGTACTAATGGGTTCTTGTTTGGTGGGGAAGTTGAGGAGTATTTGGATCTTTTTGAGTATAATTCAAATTCTTGTGGTGAGAATCAATACGCTGATAATCATCAACACTATAGTGGTACTGTTCATCAGAAGAGTCACGAAGGTGATAGTGTTGTGCCTGTTAGATGTGGAGACGGTGCAGGAAAAGATCATGTTCATCAACAATACCATAATTTTCAATTGGGTTTGGAGTTTGAATCCTCAAAAGCTGCTTACAGCTACAATGGCTCAATTAGCCACAGTGTAAGATTTCTTAATTTGCTGCTAATTATATCAAACTTTATTGATTAGTTCTTTAAACTACTCGTTCAATTGCACAACTATTTTAGAATAATTTAATATTAATATATAAAATTTAAATAATTTTATTATTTTCACATTGGCAAGAAGGGATTAACACGTTGAATTTCTTTCGTAATTCTTCTATAGATTACCACATGTCAATAAAGATGATTAAATAAAATGTAAGAATTAAATGATTGGAAACAAAACAAATTAAAAGTTTTGTGACTAAATTGAACTAATTACAAAGTCCATAACCATCTGTATCACTGCATATTGAATAATCTATGAGATTATCTTTTTCTTGTTAGATTAAGATTGAAGAAGGTTTAGCTTCTTAATAACTTCCAAGGATCTTCAGCAAGATGTTTTAAGCAGATCTATGAATTAGCACAGATTAAGAAATTCAAACCTAAAGTAATCTAGAAACTTTAATCTCTTTAGTTTGCAAAGGTAATTGGGAATTGCTCTCTGGCTTCTAGTCTATAACTGAATTACACCTGCATATACCATTCTAGTTATCAATGGGAACATAAAAGAGTTAGTGTTTTCCTTGAAAATGTCAATAAAGAGTTTATATAATTATAAACATGTTTTCTTTGTGTAAATAGGTATCCATTTCACCAATGGATGTTGGAGTGGTTCCTGATTCAACAATGAGTGAGGCCTCAATATCGCATCCACGGCCTCCCAAAGGGACCATCGACCTTTTCTCTGGTCCTCCCATTCAGATGCCATCACAGCTCAGTCCAAGGGACAGGGAGGCAAGGGTTCTAAGATACAGAGAGAAAAAGAAGACAAGGAAGTTTGAGAAAACAATTAGGTATGCCTCGAGGAAGGCATATGCAGAAACTAGACCGCGGATCAAAGGCCGGTTTGCAAAAAGAACAGATGTAGAAGTTGAAGTAGACCAAATCTTCTCAACAGCACTAATGGCAGAAACTGGATATGGCATTGTTCCATCATTCTAAGCCTTCAACAGGATATCTTTTCAAAAAAAAAAAAAAGAATTAAAAAAGATTAAAGAACACTTCTTTAGAAAAGGGTTCTACTGGTACTAGTTACTGTTGAAGCTGTAGTATTAACAATGTATGTTTCTGAATCTAATTGGTCTCAATCAGAGAGATATTTGTTTAGTGTTTTCTTAGTTATCTTATTCATGATGCTTGTATTTTGTAAATGCTTGTATATTGTATAATTTTGAAATCTAAAAGTTAAAGAAATATTCAAGTACCGTCCAGTTCCTTATATAAGGGTCTATCCTGAGTGATTAGGCAGTGATATTTGAGAAAAGAGGACAGACTATTATACCTTTCTGGAGAAGAAGATGAACAGACTTGATACATTATGAAAAAATGAAATAGATGGTGCAAAGCCAGTAAAGGTTCTTGTCTTTGTTGTAATTAGGGAGCTTTCCAGCTTTTGGCTAAACCAGTGCTACCCCTTCAAAATCTGCTCTTTTTGCCAGAGACGACACGTCATGGCCAATCTTTTGGCTCCACCCGAATATTCTGATTGTAGATTCTATCCACACCAACAAAGATAAAGAATGGAATGTCTGTGTCTACAGGAAAAAGGAAAAAGGAAAAGGAGAAAGAAAAAAGAGCTGATAGTTTCAGGGAAGGTCTATAAACAACCAGCACTCTATGCTTCCTTTCGGGTTGACAGTGTGAATTTCCATTAGAGAACCTCTCACTTAACTTCAGGGGAAATTATGAAAGATCTTTTGAGGTGCAATCAATAAACCAGAAAAGAAAAATATTATTGAACAATATAATTAACATAAAAATTACATACTAAAACTTTTTATGTAAACTTAAACTATTTTTTATAAATTTTTATTGAACAATACATCAAGACATTAAAAAAGAATTATACTCTAGAATTTATCTAAAATCTGTATACTTCATAGGAAACATCTTTAACTGCATAAACCAAGAAAAAGAGTTTGTCCTAGCTAAATGAAAATCATTCAAATCAAGGCACAATTCTCTTTTTGGGCCTTTATCAGTTAATTCAGTGTTAATATCAGGAAAAAGAATTGTATATTCTCTTTTGATCCGGTCAATGTTTTCAGGTATCCATGTAGGCAGTTCATGAATCCGAAAATCAGGCCTAGTCTTAAGATACCTTATCTTTCTTTTCAGTCCAATTATCTAATGAAGCATATTGAAGAAACTAATTGGGTTCACCTGCAAATTGATTAAGAATAGCATAGCATCGATCAACACTGTAAAGTATACTTTATTCTCTCTATACTTCTACTCTGATAGTGATCCACCTGGTTTGCATACTGAGCCAGAAACTTTAGCGGCAAGTCATGCTTGGCAGAAACATTGCCAAAAGAAACTTGACAAATGAGCTTGTAGACATGGACACTCGAAATTTTTAATTCATCTTGAAAAGTGGGCATAATATAAAAATTCTCATTGTTTGTGGCTTTAGTTAAAGATGATAGGAATCGTGCATTTTTTACCATTCAACGGTTTCTTTTAGAATACCCTTTTCCAATGCATGTTCTTCTCCTTTTCCTTTTCCTTTATCTGTTTCTATTTTTTTCTTTTCCTCTTTCGATCTTGTTTTTTGTCCTTCCAGTATATGAGAAGTGTAAAAGTGCACATCCCCTTGCTTAAGGAATTCGACCATTGCTGCCTCTTTTTAATATTTGATCGTTGCTTCTTTTTCTACCTCAACCCTAAAAAGGGGGAAGGTTCAGCTTAAACTTTGGTCCTTCCTAGGAATTAAAAGCCTTTTTATAGATATGCATTGATAAATGAAGTGGGCAGGTGCTTTAATAGTATTACATGATCATCATAAGTACATTCTAGTTACATATCATAAACTTGGAAAGAAAAAAAAAAAAAAGCCTTTTACTTAATGTGATGGAGCAAGCAGAATTTCATATTTCGGGGCCCGAGGATCTGTTCAAGCTTATGTTAAAGTGAACTTGACCAGGGTTAGGTGATGCATTTAGCACCTGCAAGGTTTCAAGCATTTGGCTGCTTAATAATAAGCTCCAAGATTCTCCACTTTCTATGGCTGAATATTGTTCTCTTTTATTCTCCAACCATTTAAAGTGCAAATGTGCAATCTATTTATTCTTATGGCTACATCAGCCTTATTATTAGCAAACTCTTGCCTTGTTTTCTCCTTTATGAGTTATTTTATTTTCATTAAGATGCTTAACAAAGGCTGCATGATTTATGAATGGAAATAAAATCGATCATATGTAAGGAAAACCAGTAATGAATCTGTAATATCTGTCAATTTAATTTGCAAAATTATCACACTGTATAGAAAGTTTCCCATTTATCACATTGAACTCTGTCACTTTGTTGCATTTGGCTGCTAATCTAGTAAGATTGCTCCTTCTTAGAACACTAACATTGGATCATCCTATATTAGTCCATTTCCTTTAAATTAAATATACCTTTATAAGTTAACATAAATATTATCATATTCAATTAATTTTTATATTTTATATTTTAAAATTATAGCTTTTATAAAAAATTTAATAAGGATATTTTTAAAAAATAGCAATAAAAGTTAAGAATATTAATTAAAATAACCTATATTTCTTAATCTGCGTAAAAATTAAAAATAGCAAACAAAAGAATATTAATTAAACAATAAAAGAATTTAAGAAAAGAAACTTTAGACTGACATCTATTATTGTACAATAAAAGAGAAAACCTTATGAATATAAATAATTCCATCATCTTCTGAAAACAACAAAATAAATAAATTTTATCATATGTAAAAAAACACATATAAAGCATACATTTTTAATCTAGTCATCAACTTAAATATACAAAGCATAAATCTTTAACTTAATTGTCAAATCACACATAGAAAGCACAAATTAGTAAAAGAACAAGTTTAAATAACAATATTGTTACTTCACAATCAATAAGAATGCTCATTTGTTGTAATAAAGAATCTTCTAAAGATTAAAAAATCCATTTCTTGTATACTCTTAAAAGGTGATTGTAAAGTCTAGTCTGATAAAGATTCCAACAACCACTGCTAGGTTACAAGGATCTAAATGGCAACGATGCAAGATATGAAGAGAGAATGTTGAGTTGTTAGGTGCTCCAAAACTAAGAAAGGAAAAGATGGAAGGAAATGTAATTTGAAAAATCATAGAGAGTGAATAGTGGTATCAAGGAAGAGTTTCTTCAATTTTCTAGAAAATCGATAATTTTGTGGTGGTGGATTCAAGAAAGGAGTAGCTGGATTAGAAGAGCGATGGTTATTGTTATTATTGTTGAAAGAGAAATAAATATTATCTTGGTGGTGATCGGAATAATATGAAGAGAAAAAGAAGAGCCAGAACAACCATATATACTGAATAAAGTATTGGTAGTAGGCGGTGGTGGAGGTGGAATCAAGGCAGGTTGAAATCGATGGATTCTTCAGGATGGTTTTGAGGTGTGATTGTTGTTGATGACTAGTTTATGATTCAATATAAAAAATGTTTACACTTTTTTTTTTTTTAATTTAATTACCACATAGGAGTCAAACTATTGCACAAGTTAAAACTTCGCCGTTGAAGAGCTATTTTAAAAAGAAATAAAATGTTTACAAAATCTTTTATAAAAGTTGAAAGAAGTAATTAAAATTGTTAAAACGTGAAAAGTTCATAGGCCAAAATCAGTAAATACAATAAGATGACTACATCTATTCTAAAATTCTAATAATAAAACTATAAAATTAATCTCCAATCATACTATAAAAAACAATGCGAAAAGAACGAGAAACATATACATTCACTAATAGGACCTTACTAATTCTTTAGTTAATCAAAATAATTTATTCTTGATGAGTTTAATTGATTAATATATAATACTAATAATTAATAATTTATTTTTAGTATAAGTTTAATTTTAAAAGTTCAAATTTAGGAGAATTTTAAATCAATAATAATTCTAATATTAAAATATTATATATTAATTGTATATTTAATCTAATATTGATGCAATAAGTAAAAAAAATTAAGATAACATACTAAATAGTAAAATAAATAAATAGTACTATATGAGATAAATATTGCATAATTTTACATGTAAGTTTCTAGATATTCATAAATAAAAAAAACTAATCGTATAAAAATTTCATAAAAAAACTAAAAATATTACCAATTAAAATCATATACTAACATATTATCATAGCTTTATTATGGCAATATAAAATTATTATATACCTTATAAGAAAAGAGTTTTGATTCATTATTTACCCAGGCTCAATCTTGGTGTATTTTGTCTAATTAATTGGAAGAAAAATAAATATAATTGTTAAAACTTATTAATATGGCTTGATTATTACCTAAATCTAATATCGAATCTAATTGAAATAAAATCCTAAATATATATAAATTTAGCTACTTCATATAAATGCTACATAAATTTAAGATTGGATAACTCCATATTCCTAATGCAATTAAAACGTAATTAAAATGAATTTAATGTTACATTTTACATTTATTTTCATATATCAAAATTAAGATTGTTTTATATTTGGAAATAAAGGGCAGTGGTATGTAAAATATATTTATAAGAAGTATTAAATTATTACTTTAATATATAAAAAGTATTAAATTATTTGAAATATATTTGCCTTTCTCCATTACACATTGACCATGGGTAGTTGCTATTAGTGAGATCATATATTATTGAACAACTCATAATATATGTAAATATATTAATAAGAATTGTAATTAAACCCCTGAACTACAACCTATGAAAATATCTTTTAAGTTATTATAAAATGTTTAAAATATTTAAAAACATATGTATTTTTAGTTACAGTTTATTCTCTTGGCTTGCTTTTCTTTTTTTATGTCTTTTCTATTTTTGTTTATAAAAAAAGAGAGTAAATAACTTCTAAATTAAAAAATAAATAAAAATAGTAGGAAAGAAAAGTCGAATTGACATTCAGAAAAAAAAAAAAAACTTTTTTGCAACAGTTTTCATATAAAAAAGGAGATTTTTATAATTTTTTTTCTGAAATAAAAATGTAATAGTTATTGTAAAAGAAGTATTTCTGAAAAAAAAAAATATTATATTATAATAGATAGCACCCATGGTTTCTTTTCCTAAATTCTTTTCTTGTACATTTATAACAATTTTAACTACTCCATTCGTATAAAAAAGATAGTCTTTTTTAATTTATATACGAATTAAGAAATATAATTTTTTTTTAATTAAGGTCATGAATTTTTATGACTATTTTACTATAAAAGTTAAAATTTTAAAAATAAAATATAAAAATTAATTGAGTACGGTAATATTTTTATTAATTATGAATGTTATATATGACAATTTACCTTGAGGTTTATGCTTTTAGATTGGGAGATTTACCCAAAAGATCATCTTTACATCTTTAATAGACAGCCTTGGTTGGCGGTCTCTTAACCAAAACCTTTAACAGAGTCTATTCTGCTGCCTAATAAACTTAATTACAGTGTATTTAACATATAACACCAAAAGAGGTGCAATCCAGGTTGACATAAATGATATGAGAGAGATGCCGAAATATTAAAGAAAGGAAGAAGATTCCAAAAAGAAGCAAATCGATAGTTGGGAGATAAAAGAATAGGCCCAAATAGCCATTATTTCCTTCATCATGAAAACACCACTCCAAAATATCTATTTACTCTTCCTGACACTAATCGGAAAAACAATAACTAAAGACCAGATCTACTTCAATTCTAAGCAACTTATAATTTCCAATTCACTGGCATAGCACTAGTCCTTAACCTACAAAAATCTGCTACAACCTTTATCATTCAATGCCACAAACAAGTCTTGACCTATGGGCAATGGACCTCTTAACAACACTGAATAAACATTCTCAATGCTTGATCTTTCTCATGATATTACTCTAAACTAATGTCCTACATGATAATATATCCTTAAAGAATGTGGATTACCAAAGTATGAGAAACTTCATTCTTTTGCATCCAAACTGAACTAGACATCAATTTTGACATTTTAGCTCTTTCTCAAGCATCTTGTAATTTTCAAATATTCTTAGTGAAGCTTAAATCCCAAACTTCTTGGTTTCAAAAGAGATTTGACAAAATTTTGGCATCTTACATATACCAAAAAATTCATAATTCTTAGGACAGTGCTAACATATCAGCTAGCAGGAAACAATATGAATACAGCAATTGCAAAACACAAGCAACAGACAGACAGGAAAACAATCAGAGTTGTACAAATCCCATCTCCTGTGAAGTAACACTTTCTTAGTTCTTCCTTTACTTTTAAAAAAGTCGAATCTAAAATTGCAATAACAGCAACTGAAACCACAACATCAAAACAATTGCATTCAAAATGAAAAAAACCCACGTATGATTTTCAAAAGCAGGAAATGGATTAACTTAATATAATTAAATTGAATCAAATTGAACAATTAAGACAGTAAAATGATAACAATAGAACTAAATACTTATACATATAAATACATGTATAACATACAGTAAATACATATAGTAAAGATGATGTTATGCAATACATGCATACAAAGCAAAACTAGTAAAAGAATCCAAAAGGCTTACCTCTCTAAGAGACACCCAAAATCCAACTCTATGGAAAAAATTATTATGGTGGTATCCTCTAACGAATTAATAAGGAAAAATAACAAAACTACCCATATTTTTTTTTTTTTTATCAAGTTTACGGTATATTTTTTTTTTCATTTTTACTACGTTAAAATATCAAAAATACAATTTTTTAACTTATTTTCTTTTCAAATTATGGTTTTGATTTTTCTTTGGTTGTTTTTTGGTAAAACAACCCAAAAACAACTAAAGAACAACCACATTATAAATTTTTAAAAAAGTTAGACAAACAGTATTTTAAAAAGAATTACACAGTAAAAACTGATTCATGAAATTATGCTAGTCAATAGTGAAATGATAGCAAATGCAGGGGTGACATCCTCTTACACTCATCATACAGGCGAAAGCTCACCTAGTACGAAGGAGAGGACCCGAACTCGAGACCTCTCACTCTCTCAAGAGCAGCCGCTCTTGTCACTTGAGCTGCGCAAATGTATTACCATTTAATTTTATTGATCAATATTATTAAAAATTTATAATATGTATAGTGGATACAATAAAATGACTATATCTACTTTAAAATATATGATTTATTGGATTTCTAATTAATAAAGAAATTATAAAATTAATATTCATATAAGCATATGTTATTTTCATTTAAAATTAAAATTATTAAAATATGTAAAAGAAATGGAACTTATTTTATATTATATTAAATGAGAAAATAAGGCTTTTATTTCAAGAATTTACTTCTCATTCCTAGCTTCAAAGGCTAGAAGTCTAGAGTATTGGTAATATTCCTAGATTTTATGCTTGCCTTAGATATCTTTATATATAAGAATTCAGAGATATAGTTTTTTTTTTAATGTGTGTGTTTAGTTCTGACAAATAAGAAATGTTTTTGACATGTTTATTTATCTTTACCATATAAGCATTATGCTGTAATTTTTATGTTTATTAGTTAATTAATTTATTAATTAATAAACTATTTTATAATTAAAAATTGATTCTAACCATAGAAATTTAAATAGCAAGATTTTTAATAACAATGGATCTATTTACTCTCTTCTTCTCCTTCTCAATCACTCCCACAATTCCACCTGTCACTATCATTTTCCCATTTCCACCATTAACATCTCATTACCTTCTAACTTTCTTTTGTACACCACCACGGTGTCACCATTCCTCCACCACAACTTTCACTTTTCTAATTCTACTATAAATTAAAGAAAAAGTAAACACAACCAATCTTCATCACCATTAACAAAATTAGCAGATCACTAACAATCAACAAAATCTGCAAACTAAATTACCCAAAACAAGAAGTTCAAAATCTATAACTAAAGTCTACTTTCTCTCTCTCTCTCTCTCTAGATTTTATCCATAAAAAGATAAAATTACAAGATCATGTCATCTTCTACTTCCACATAGTTAATTTAATGCAATTACCAAGTATCTTTAAAGCATTGCATTTGCTGTTGGAGAAGGGCCAAAAAAGAAAAATCTCATTACCTCTCTCTTTCGGACCCAGAGGACCCCCCCCATCACCCACCCCCACTTTACTTTATTCTAACCTTTAAAGGAGAAAATAAACCAAGAGTGTGCTAACAGTAAGGCAGATCTAGCTAAAACAAAAGTAGATTGCACTTTTGCACTTTACACTTTTATGCATTAGAGGATAAAAGAGAACAAAATTCAGCCACAGAAAGCTGAGAATCTTGGAGCTTATTGTCAAGCAGCCAAATGCTCGATACCTTGCAGGTGCTGAATACATCACCTAACACTGGCAAGATCACTTTAACATGAGCTCGAACATCCTTGGGACCTGAAAGTATGAAATTCTGCTTGCTCCATGATATTAAGTAAGAAAATAATTCATAGCATATAATAAAGAACAATTTGGTTCAGTTATTCTCCAAAGGTTTCCAGTTCTGTTGGACAACCAGGGGCACTCAACTCCATAGCCTTTCTTTTTTATTTCAAGTTTATGATGTGTGATTAAAATATATTTATGATCATGTAATACTATTAAAGCAACTGCCCACTTTATTTATCTACAGCATCCCTATGGATTTTTAGTCCATGTATATGCAAATCTTATTACAATAAAAGGCTTTCTAATTCCTGAGAAGGACCAAAGTTTAAGCTGAAATTTTCCCTTTTAGGATGAGGTAGAAAAAGAAGCAATGGTCAAGCATAAAGAGCAGGCAAGAACATGTGGCAATGGTCGAATTCCTTAAGCAAGGGGAAGTGCACTTTTACACTTTTCATATGCTGGAGAAAGAACAAAAACAAGATCAAAAAGAAAAATAAAGACAGAAAAGAGGAAATGGAAAAGCATACATGGAAAGGGTATTCTAAAAGAAACTGCTGAATGGCAAAAAATGCACAATATATTCCATCATCATTAACTAAAGCCACAACCAAGGAAAACTTTTCTAGCATGCCACTTTTCAAGATGACATGGAGATTTTGAGTATCCATCTCTCCATGCTCATTCGTCAAGCTTCTCATGGCAATATTTCTGCCAAGCATGAATTGCCGCTAAAGTTTCTGGCCCAGCATGCAAACCAGGTGTATCAGTACCAGAGTAGGAGTAGAGAGAGAATAAAGTAAACTTTGCAATATTTTTTGATGCTGTGGTCTCCTTAATCAATTTGCAAGAACCAAATAGATTCTTCAATATGCTTCATTAGATAAATGGACTGAAAAGAAAGATAAGGTATCTCAAGCCTAGGCCTGATTTTTGAATCATGGACTACCTACTTGGATACCTGAAAACATTAATTGGACAATAGACGTTTCTTTTTCATAATATTAAACTGAATTAACTGATACAGGCCCAAATAGAGAATTGTGCCTTTATTTGAATGATTTACATTTAGCTAGGACAAACTCACATAGATAATTTGATCTTTAAGAGGGGTTATATTCTTTTTGTTGGTTTCTGCAAGTTAAAGTTGTTTCCTATGAAGTCTACAGAATAAACTATATGTTAAAGTTTAATAGAGCTAATATCTTTATACATATATCTTATGCCAAAAACTAGCATTCAATTAAGATAACAGCTTATAAAGATAATAAAAAAAAAAAAAAAAATCTATCCAAGGACCTCAACTTCAATTTCTTACATCTGTGAAAGCTCTAAAGGAAGAGAATGCGAATAGTTTTCTGACCAGTCTACTGCAACATTGCCATTATTATCAGAGTTTGGCTTTAACCTTCAAGGCCTCAACAACACCGTATTTCAGTCTCGTGTTGCAATTCAAAAGCATAAACCTCCATTTAACATCTCTCCCATTTCCATTATCACCAGGAAGAAGATTCCAAAAAGAAGCAGAAGGATAGGAGGAAGATAAAAGAATAGGCCCTAATTGCCATTATTTCCTTCATCATCAAAGACCATTCCAACATATCTATTACTCTTCCTGACACCAATCAAAAAAATGCTGACTAAAGACAAGATCTAATTCAATTCTAAGCAACTTATAGTTTCCAATTCACTGGCATAGCACTAGCCCTTAACCTACAAAAATCTACTAGAGCCTTTATCATTAAATGACACAGACAAGTCTCAGACCTATGGGCTCAACAATGGACCTCTTAACAGGACTGAAGATACATTCTAAATGCTTGATCTTTCTCATCATATTACTCTAAACTAATGTCTTATATGTTAATATATCGTCAATGAATGTGGATCACCAAAGTATGAGAAACTTCATTCTTTTGCATCCAAACTGAACAAGACATCAATTTTAACATTATAACTCTTTCTCAAGCATCTTGTAATTTTCAAATATTGTTAGCGAAGCTTAAATTCCAAACTTCTTGGCTTCAAACAAGAAATTTCACAAAATTTCGACATCTTACATATACCAAAAAATTTATACTTCTTAGAACAATGCTAACATATCAGCTAGCAGCAAAACAAAATGAATACAGCAATCGCAAAAACACAAGCAACGAGCAGACAGGAAAGCAATCAGAGTTGTAGACATCCCATCTCCTGTGAATTAACACTTAGTTCTACATAATATACATAATTTTAAAGAAGTCGAATCTAAAATTGCAATAACAGCAACTGAAATCACCGCACCAAAACAATTGCAGTCAAAATGAAAAGACCCACATATGATTCTCAAAACCAGGATATGGATTAACTTAGTGTAATTAAATTGAATTAAATTGAGCAATTAAGACAGTAAAATGATAACAATAGTAGTAAATACATATACATATAAATACATGTATAAAGATACAGTAAAGACATACAGTAGAGATGCTGTTATGCAATACATGTAAAGAAAGCAAAAGTAGTAAAAGAATCCAAAAGGCTTACCTCTCTGAGAGACACCCAGAATCAAACTCTATGGAATAAATTACTGTCATGGTATTTGCTAACGAATTAATAATTAAATTCTCGGGTTATAATTGATATGAAATTATTGTTGTTATTTATCGTTTTCTTTTTTCCATAGATTTTGAGCTTTCGGAAGAAGAAACATAAAAAATCAAAAAAGAAATTTACAACATGCAGGCCCAATTATTATACGAGTAGCCCATGAATGAAATAAAAATAGAAGCTAGATTTCCAGAATCATTTTTGAACTGATTGATAATGTTCTTTTACGCAAATACGTGTTTTTACCATTTTAATAACAAAAATATCTGTAAAAGAAATTGCTTATAAAAGTACTCTTTCTAAAGTAACTTATTTGCAAAAATTACTCTTCCTCTTATTCTTTAGCTGTTAGGTTTTATTTGTTCTCATCAATTTCTAAAATTATTATAGAGACACTAATTTGTGTGATTACAATATTACTATAGTAGTGGATATTTTATTTTAATTAATATTAGAGAACTAGCCTTAATTATTTATTATTATTCTCGTTAAAAATTCCTTTTAATAATAATTGAGAATCAATTTTCTTTTAATTGTTTATATATTTTTCCCTCTCTAATTTTTGAGATTTCATTCAATTGTTATCTTATTTTTAGATCTATTCAGCTATATCAATAAACAATTCTTGCAATAAATTGAATCTTTACAATATCAAAGCTAGTGCGTGCAACCAAAAATTTTTTTAAAAAAATCAATACACTTATTTTAAAATCAAATTATGCTAATCTGAAAGATGTTTCTCTTGCTTTAAAAATCTAAAATAAAAAATTAGTAATAACAAATCTATATATATTTAAATAAGGAAAAAAAATATTTAAAAAAATATACCTATTGCAATTTTTTTCGATTTTAAGAATGAAGTGTTGAGGTAATTAGATGAATTATGAGGGGTTAAAGACAATGTTGTTGTTGCTTTTTTTATTTTTATTTTTATCTTTTTTCTGAATTTAGTGATGATTCAATCATAAGAATTCAATAGGTAATTCATTAGTGTAATTCAATAGGTAATAGATGATGATTTGATCATAAAAATCAATAAGTAGATCATTAGTACAATTCAAGAAGTAAATAATAATTCAAAAAAATTGAATGTAATTCTTCATAAATCTAAAAGTAAATCAAACATTGAGAAAATTAAAAAATTATTAAAATAATTATTATATATATTATAAAAAATTATTATTGACTATATCTGTTTGCTAATTTTATGGCAAGACAACTCCTAAAGTATCCAAAATGAGTGTAATACTTCACTATTTCCTTTTCTTCTTTAATGATTTCTTGCATCAACAAAATAATGCATAAGAACCCAAATAGCCTTATTTCAAAATGTTTCCTATCTCTTACTTAGTTTTTACCTTTAAAAAATGTGTAAGAAGCCAAATATTAATAATTTAATATTTAGAATTTTCTTCGATAATTAAAATAATAATTCAAGAAAATAAGTTTAAAACAAATCTTCATATATCTAAATAAATCAATCGAAATCAACTAAATATCAACAATACCAATAATGTTAAAATCAACAAACTAATATCTTCTAACATATTTGTTATAGGCTCTTTCCTAGATTTAATTATGTACACAAGAATGTTTCACATATGTTATTGTCGATAACATCTAATTTAGCAAAGAAATTTCTCATAGACTTACAGAAGACAATAGGATTCTTTGCTAGAAAGGCCCCATAGGCAGCTTCAGATTCTTCCTTCAATGCATTCAGTTTAGAATAATATTGTGCCTCACGCGTGCTCTTTGTTGTATCCTAGAATAGTTTTTTGAATTGAGGCTCAAAGTACACTTTCTTCCAGTTGGCTTAAATATGCCTAGCACAATTTTTGTGCTTTACCATAAGAGTCAGTTCATGTAATCAATAAGTGTAAAACATAAAGAAAAATCTCAAATGACATCTACCTTTTATTGATCATTTATGAAGCACCATTCTAGGCTATCATACAATCCAAGTTTTTGAAATAAGATCTCAAAAAACTAGGTCCAAGTCTGCTCATTTTTCCTCTCTACCACTGCCTATGCTATAGGATACATCTTATTATTAGCATCCTTAGCAACATCAGCTAACAGTGCTCCTCCTAAAATAGTTTTTAGGAAGTATGCATTGAAATCCAGCATGCTTCTACAGCTACCATGAAACTCCATTTTCAATGTACTAAAACCAATATATAATCTTTGAAATACACAATTACCCTTATTATCTAGTTCGTTCTTCAACTCAAACCTCCTTTCTTTTATCAATTCTTTGTAATTCAGCAACATAAAAACCTATGTTTATTATAATGCTCTTGAAAAGTTCCCATAAACTTGTTAAGAGCTTTCTACTTAGCTCTATAATAAGTTATTAAGGTTATATCAACATCAAACTTTAATTTCACATCATCTTTCATCTTTATCGCATTGTAATTAGGATTCCTCTTAAACACCAAAAATTACTCGTTACTTAACTACTCAAATGTTACCTGCCTATTAGTAGGTTCTCTAACATAGTTATGAGAATCTCCTAAGGTCTTAATGACAAAGATTTTCTCATCCTAAAGCTTGGCAGTATACAACCTCCAAGGGGAACCAAGAACACCTTTGGCATCTAACTTTCCACTTCCACTCCTATGCCAATAAATATTGTCTCATTGATAATTACCCACCTCTTAATTCTCTCTCTGCACTAATCACCATCCTTAAACCTCATACTAAACTCAAAATCAACTCCTTATAATCATAGTTTGGTGCATATACCTTAGCTTTGATTCTCGTTTTCCTATATAGGGTTAAGTCACCCTCTTTACTTAAAATCAGTGTAATAACACTATCATCTGAAGAAATATATTCAGTGTTATACCCATTTTCCTTCTACTGAGCATTTATTTGTTCTATTGTGTTATTTATAGCTTGTCTAAAATCAGCAATTATATTTCTCTTTGCAGCTTCTTTTTTGTCCAACTCTTGACTGTATCTGAATTCTTCCAAGGTGGTGCACTTGTTGCTTCATCATATCTACTCTTAATTCTATCATGCAATCTTGCCCACCTTAAATGCCTTATTGCTTATAAGTGCTCCTCATCCTTAGAAGAGAAGTCATCATCTTCAACGTTGTCATCAATTTCACTTTCTTGAGTAAGTTCATATTCTTGATCTTCACTGTCACATCCACTCCCCACAATAACTCTCTTAATTTGTTGCACCTCAATATCATGAGAACCTGCCTCATTCGCAGTACCTCCAATATCAGAACCTTCAACTCATGCATACTCTGCATCCTTATTCTTACTATCCACTTCTATTGCATCATCATTATCTCTTGCATACCTTGCATTCCCATTTTCATCAGCATACTCCACAACCAATTCAATCTCCACATAAACAGACACAATTCTATTCCTAATATACTGCATCATAGTCATCATTAAAGAAATAATGCACACAACTTATTTAGATCCATGTATGACATTCTTATTATCTTTGCATAACCTAAAGATTTGACATCACTCTCAATATCAAAATAACCTGTCCTATCTAGATTACAGTTTCATATTTTAACCATCTTCCCACCAACATATGAAATGTCATTTTTGTCCTTATTAAACACCTTCCCATGGTGAAGTTCAGTTGTATACAAATCTACTCTGCATATTTAGGAAAATTAATATTATTAAACATCTTGTTAACAACTTGTTTAATATAAAGTCTGACATCCATTGATAAAATATCCAATTAAAAGCATATTATTTCTAACTTACGAAACCCTAACCATCCATTCAAAAAGCATACTATTAATAAATTTTAAAAATCTAAAGATATACTTATTTTAAGCTTACAAACACCATTGTCAACCCAACATGAGTTAAAAATTAAAGATTCAACTAAATATACCTGTCGATATTGTTGTCATTTATGGAAATAAAGCTACAAAATGCAGAATTAATGGCGGGACCACAAACAGTTAAAAATTTAAACAAGAATCTTTAATCAAAGGGTGCAAACAAACACATGTTATCAAACAGCCATAATTGAAGGGACCACAAACACTAGCTTCAATCAATGTTCCTTTTTGTTTATAAAGTGTAAATTGTTAAAGTTAGGATTATGGTTAATTTATAATTCATTTTAGAAAAGACAACAATTGCCTTTTTTTGTGTTTTCATAAGTTAAATGATGAGTTTTGATGCTAGCAAGTGAGTCAGTAATAAAATGCTGACTGAAATTTATTTATTTTTAATCCACATTAGCATTAAATTACCAGTTTTGGTCAACCCTTCGTCGCACAAGCTTTTTTTTGAAAAGAAAAATTAAGCTTGGATCTTTTTTTTAAAAAAAAAAAAGTGATACTATGACCTAAATTTGTTAAAAACTTTAAAATTCAGGTTTTTTTAGATAATTGGGTCTATTATTTATAATTAAAATAATTATAATCATCCTAAAACACGAAAATAAACCAATAGTACTTCATAAATGTTAGATCAAGAAAGTTGAACTCTAATGCTATGTTTAGTTTAAATCCATAAAAGAATTCATTTCATTTAAGAAAAAAATATGAGAGAGAAGATAAAATAAAAATGATAAAGTTAAAAGAGATATTTTGGTGTTATGAAATGTATTGACTTACTAATATGGAATTCATTTGAGAATATTACCTATTTTATTAGAATTTAGTTTAATATTAACTAATTCCACATAAATTTGATTATGTAGAATACTAGATTAATTTTCACTATATTTAAAGTATATAAATTTTAGATTCATAAATAAATTCCATAAATATTATGGATTTCAACCAAATATTATGTAAACAATAAATAATTGGAGAGCAAATACACTCCAAGAGTAGAAACATCTATTGCTACAACTCCCATTGTTTTCATTCGGTCATGATACATAATTTTCTATTTAATGGTGATAGTCATTTACGTTCATTTATTTAAGGCGGGATGTATAATTAGCGATCTAAGCTTTAATTATTTAATTATTTTAATATTTTAATTTTAAATTTAATTAACAAATATCTAATCCTATTATTTGTAATTTTTTAAATATATTTTATTTTTAACTTTTAATTTAAATTAACGACACTTGTAATGCATAATAAATTAGACGTATTAAATGAAATATATAACAAAAAATATTTAAATATAAAAGAAATAGGGAAAAGTATTACATAAAAAAAATTAAAATGCTAAAGGAAAACCAAATAACCAAAATTTATTTATTTAAAGGCAAGGCAACTCAAATAATATTAATAATACTGCCTAATACTAACAGCATCCATAATAATTTATACTCTTTAAATATGTAATCACTTTATTAGTATTATACTATTGTTACTATAGATTATATTTTAAAAAGCATAATAGTATGGACCCAATCAAATCACATATTTATTTTAATAATTTATAATATTATAGCCCATTATTTGATAAATTTCTAGCATTTTCGTCCATAATAATGAAAAAAATAAAAATAAAAGTATCTCTATTTTGAATGAAGGGGTAGAAAATTTTGAATAAAAACATAAGAATTGAAAATTTTAAATAAATTATCGCTTTTTTATAGATAATTTTTATTTAAAAAAGCTACCATTGCAATTTTATCACGGGAGAATGTTAAACATAAAAGAAGTCACTTCACGATCGTGGCTTACTTGTCTAAATTTACAACAAATTAATTATGACTTAAAAAAAAGGACAAAAACCTGTAAAAAGTAGCCCATTCTGAATGTAATCAGTACTATAAATAGAATCCACACTATGAATAGAGTATAATAGACATAGAATGAAGGGTAATGCATCCTTCATTACGCTCCATTGTAAATTCCTTAAATACTAACCTTCTTCATTACTTTTGAGTTACAAATGAAGAAAAGAAATTCAAACTTAAAATCTTATTTTAACTGATAAATATATCTATTAATAGACTAAATTCTAAAAATGAGATATGTAACTACTCGGATCATTTCCTAAACAAAATATAAGAATATGAAAACAAAAATATATGTTTTGTTGATATTAATTAGGGAGCAAAAAGAAGGAGAAAAGAAATGTCATTATCTTGATGATGAGATGGCATGTCCATTTTGCAACTATGGTATCATGAGGGGGAAGTACCATAAAATCACAGTAAGAAATGTCAAAACTTGCAGCCTCACCTAAAATTGTTGTTGTCAAATGTATAAGACTATTAGATAAAAATAATTTAATGATTTCTTTTTCTTTCATAAAATGTTTTTTTTTTTTTGGTTCAATCCAAATCCTCACATTCATTTCTCCTTTCAAGTGAGTGGCCAATTTATTAATTTATATTATTATTTAGAGCAAGCAAAGAAGTCTATTAATTCCAGGGTGAGGGACTGCCATACCACCTCAACATCAATTCCCATTCAAATTACCAACTGCTTTGGTCCGATTTAAATTTTTTAACTGTAAGTTTCAATCTAATCCGTTTAATTTTTACACTACGATAAGAGAGTAATCGGAAAGTAATGTGTCTAAATTAGTACTCGCAAGTTCACGAACCGTTGCTATAACAAGGATAAGTTCACCACAGAGTCGAACTCTTAAAAAACTATAAGTCACTTATTATAAAAACTAATTATCAACACAAAACAATAGAAGTAAATCTAAACACTTTAAATCAGTTTTTTGGAATAATATTCATAAAATAAAATAATTAATCAATAAATAAAAATAAAATACAAATGCTTATAATTTAAAACTATATGCTAAAGATAGTATTTAGCCTAGTCATTTATTTAGTAATTTCTTTGTTTTACTTTAAGTCTAGATTTAATGAATGAGATGGTAATGTGTTTTTTCTTTTAGTCGCTCAAACTAATGATGCAATTAAAGCTTCTTATACCTACATAGATTAAAGCAAAGTTAGTGTCTCTAATACATTCAACCTAAATATGTTCATAACAATTACTATTGCTAAATTAATATGATGGTTAACTAACAATAATAACTGAAACTAATAAAGATATGAAGGTAAAGAAATTATTCATTAAATAAATAAATAACAAGATTTATACAAAAGTAAAAAGGCTAAACTAAATACTTATGAAAACTAACTTAACATATTTAACCCAATAATCATGGTATTAATAGAAAAACATAAAAATAAAGTAAAAGCTCCTTCTAGATCAAGAATTTTTTCAAGTAGAGAGATAATTGATCCTCACTCTCCACTTTTTAAAAAGCTCTTTAGATTTTAAAAAGAGTAATAAAAACTAAACTAAAGTATTTATGGAAGAACTGTAAAAAATAATAGTGAACAAATGCAGAAAGCCGATAGGAGAAAACTCTCCTCCTTAGTATAACAAATCTCCACTACTTGTGGAGATTCCTTTTGCAGAATCTTTCTTTAAGCACAATATATCTAATAGTTATCACTTAACTATCCTGAATATAATAAATAATTTAAAAATAGTTATCCATAATAACTGATTAATTTCCCCTTATGGGCCTTTATATATTCGGTTAGGCCTTACAATCGTAATCCATGCATCTTAATTTTAGATTTTTGACGGCAGCAGTCCTATTTAAGTCCATTATTGAATATTTTGCTCTATATTTTCCTCTCTTGATTAATATTACCTGAAAATAGATAATTAAACTTAAGTGAGATAAAAATACATATTCTCACCAAATTATATATATATATATATATATATATATATATATATATATATATATATATATATATTATACTATTAACGTACTAAACCATCCTAAATATATATATATAATTTGGACCTATTATAAAAAAATTCTTTTTATAGAAAATTAATTACACTTTAACTTATGAAAAGCATTACAATTCCATTAATTATTATTTTTTATTTCTATATTTTTAAAATAAAAATTTAAATTAATTTTTAATAATTATTTTTTACCAAACACAAGAGCTCGCTTCAACTTCATTCTTTTTCTTTCAAAATACCTTCCCTCCTCTCTTCTTTTAGAATTTTAGCCGAGTCCATAAATAATAAAAAGCATATATTATATTTTTAAATATAAATTTTTTAAGAGAACTAAATTTGTGAGACAAGTCTCAAATTAATAGCACTAGTTATTTACCCATGCGCTACACAATCATTATTATTATATGATTATAAAATTAAGTTTATAATGAATTTTGTAATATTTAATCATTATATTTAGAAAATAGCAAGTTAGATATTTTTAATTTCTTCTCTAACTTTTTAGTATTTTACGATTTTATTACTATACTAATATAAAATCATTTTAAAAATATTTATTAACTAATTCTAATATTATATAAATCAATATCAATATAATTGCTATTACTATCTTTTGAAATTAAAAATTAATTCATTCGTTTATATAATTTTTAAAATATTACTATCTAAGAATAGAATCATATTTAATTAAAAAATTAATTTATTAGTTAATATAATATTAAAATATAATTAATATACTATTTATAAAATAATTATTATCTAATTAAAAAATTAATTTATTATTAATGTATTACTTCTTATTTATTGTTTAATTAAAAATATAACTTATTAATTAATAAATTAATAGAAAAATTATAAAATTATATATAAATTTAAATTTCATATATCAAAAATAAATACATATATCAAAATAAAAATTTTACAAGAATATATTTAAATTTTAAAAATTAATATATATATATTGTGAAACACGGAAAGGCAAACAGACTTTTTCGAATTTAAACCTGTGGTAAGCTTAACAAAAGTATATGTCTAAGTCTGAATTTATTTGAACGGTCCCAGACGATAATGCACACATACCCAAGTCCAGGCCCACCCAATTGATGTTTCTATCTGATGGGCGGGTAGTATCCATGAGGAAGCTCGTGTGCCTAAGGGACACGTTTATATTCTTTGATAAGAAGTTATCTTTTAGACGATGAATTCATCACATTCATACCTTTCGTGTTTTCAGTTTGTTTCTTCTTCATTCATGTAATATGAATCCAACCAACAGATTGTCACTCATACAAACAAACATGAATGCTGATGAAATCGTTCCGCTACAATTTTAACTAAGTTTTCGAATTTCATCACATATGTACTGCTATACATCTATATATTAGCAGTTATACATCAGTATTGTATTATGTTGCTTATGATTAAGCATAATCATTTACAAATAACGAAGGAAATAACTATAGTTTATTTACAATATTTGACAAATCCTTTAACGTATGGAATTTGTGCTAATTAATTAATTTTCTCTCTGTGCATTTTCATGTTAAACTAAGTAAATCCCAACTTGAGAATCTTAAGAGAAAATCCTGATCCCCATTTGCTTTACCAAGAGGCAATAATAAGCATATAGAATTGATTGTACATCAGGAAAATGCAATTCCTTTTTTCTTTTTTTTTATCTTTTCTTTTTTAATGAGGAAAAGAAAGGATATTTTTGGATCCCACTTAACCACACGAAACTTCCATTTCATATAAATGAATGGCCCCTCCTTATAAGTATAAGTAGAGTCTAAGGAAGAATCATCCAATTTTTTCTTTAATTCTGGAAACAAAATGGCAATTCCGTAACTTCCCAAAAAGCAATCCCTTTTGTTTGTTCATTAAAGTTCATACAACTTGGTGCTATAAAATGCTAAAAGGTTGCCAATCTCTCATCATCACCTTGCAACAATATAAAACCCAGCAAAAATATTAGCAGAAAAAAATAAAAATGAGTCATGGAAGTAACTCTGGTACTGCATCTGCACCTTCTGTTAATGGAGGATTCCAGCACTGGAACTCTCCTGTTCCTTACCTCTTTGGCGGGTTAGCTCTGATGTTAGGACTCATCGCCATGGCATTAATGATTCTAGCTTGCTCCTACAAGAATTCATCACCATCCAATAATTCATCACCTAGAGATCATCAGGCGGCTGAAGAAAAATCTCGTCATGATCATAAAAGAGCCGAGTTGCAGATGGAGATGGAGCCAAAGATTGTGGTTATAATGGCTGGTGATCACAACCCTACATACTTTGCTAAGCCAGCAGTTCCTTTGCACTTGCCAAAGTATGAACAACAAGTTTGACCACCTTTTCATGTATATATATATATATATATAATTTTCTTTTCCTTTTCTTGGTTTTTCCTTTATAAAATTCTTCCTCACGATTCTCTTTCTTTTTTTCCCTTTTCCTGGTTTCTTTTGTCTAGTTCAATTAGAATTTTGTTGTTGTTGTAGTTATCGGAAATATGTACATGTAAATTGATGGGAGCTCAAGAAAAATCTCTGTAAAGTGATATTTTGATGAATTATTTTCTATTCTTAATTTGTCGTGCCTCCTGGAAGAAGAAAAGTCCGTCAAATTAAAGAATGTGAATATGTAATATGTTTAAAAAGGATTATTGAAGGAAGAGAGAAAAGAAAGGGTGTGGACATGAATAGCTATTAATCATGTTTCAGCTAACCAGTTCGAACAGGTCGAGCCTAATACTTGTCTCGATCTTTTAATTTCGAAGAATTTATGGTTATTTTTTGTCTGAGTTTGATTTATACCATGATTGCTAGAATGGATGTAATACATAGTATTGCTGGATCAGTAATATCTTCTTGACTATTTTATATTTGGGCAATGATTATAGTATTTTTCTTTATAACTAAGGGTCAGAAATAGTTAAATAAATTTAATTGGATATTAGGGTATGCATAAATTATAAGCATGGAGAATCTTAAAATCATTCATAAGATGATTTGGTAAGGAAATGAGAATAATGGATGTGGCCGCAGTATAATCTCTAACTTGGAGTAATTGATTGTGAAGATATGCTCGTCTTGCGTACGTCTTTTATGACAATAAAGTGCGAAACAGAAGAAGAAATGAAATTGCAGGGAAACAGCCCATGACGATGTTGAAGAATTAACATTAACACTCACGTGTAGAGAGTTATGGTAATGGAAAATTCTTGAATACTTTATAGGTTAAATTTATAGATAATTGACGTTACTAGGATTCAAGAGTGTGTAAATGAGATGGTAAAGATCCCTTCTAACTTAATTAAAATTTCGAGTTCAAAACTTATATATGCAGCTGCATTCTAAATTAAATTTAGATGTATATAATCTGATACCCTCTAATTTAAATTTAAATATGTATAAAATTCATTTAATATTAAATACTTTTATATCCAATATAAATAAAAATTATGGAACAAAAGATAGCTTTAACCTAGTTTGGAGAACATAAGAAGGAGTCCATTATCGGTCCAATCTGTCAGAAAAAAAAAATTGAAGACAAGAATTCTTTTGTAGAGGATCACTTAGTTAAGAATTATGGATAAGTAGAAAGTGAAGAATGAGAAATTTCCGTAGTGTGACATCAATATCTTTTAAAAATAATAATAATAAATTTCTGGGTCATTATCAACCACATCATATATTATATGATAGATATGATTGGAAATGGAAGAGAGAAATCTTCCAAGGTTTCACACTACGATGATCCAATGATGTTAAGACTTATTTTTTACTTTAAGAATGAGAAATAATTAACTTCTGCCATGAGTTTGTGCCATGCTGGGCATATAAAGTCCTTAATGATAGACTAAGGACTAAAAGAAAAAGAACAAAAATAATAATAATAATAATAATAATAATAAGAAATAAAAGAAAAGCCTTTCAAAATCTTTTTTTAGTATTACAATGAAACTAAATTATATTTGAATAAATAAGTTGCACGAAGATTTTAAAAATTGATTTATTTAGATTTTATTTAAAGATAATATATATATATATATATATATATTTTATGTTCTAGCTTTTCATTTTTTAAATTTTTTTTAAAAATTTTATATTCTTATATTGTATCTTCTTCTTTCTTTCTTTTCCATTTCCCTACAATCTATACAGATACTATCCTAATTCTTCCATATGTTGGGGCGCAGCTCGACCACTAAGCTAACTCATTACCATTGCATTTATAAAGTATGATCCAGACGAACTCAAAAGTAGGGTAGGTTCGCATCAGCACCTTCACCTTCGTCACCGAAAAGCAGCATCGAGAAATTTGGAAGTGGATCAGTAATGTATAAAAACTTACACATAGCACATAAGCTTGACTTACCCTAGTCTTTAATTAATTCTTTAGTCTTCAATTATCCAAAATAGTCATGAAATGGCATGAAAAGGTGACTGAAGTTGTTCTAGTTACTCTATTTCCTTGTATTGTTAGCCAACTATCCTTGACAAACCGAAGAAAATTACTTAGCAGTTGTTGCTTTTTTTAATCTTCATTGCTGGATAAGGTTAAAATAGATGTGGCCACTCGGAAATGTTATTTTAAATTACTGCTAGTATTGGGAGACAGAAATAATCTTAAAGGGGCGTCAGTGTACATGGAAAGATGTGGAACAGACAAAGGAGTAAGTATTAAAAAGATGTGGGAATGTGAGTTTTCTTAAACATGGAAATAAGTCTAAAGAGAAGTGCATTTCTGCATCATCACTGATAGCAATTTCCACTGGCTGGTTAGGTCATATCCAATTTATTTAAAAATATTTTCAGTTTCTTGGGCTCTTCTCATCCTTGATGTTGATGGTAATGGATACAATTCCCATCTCTTTACCTTCCTCTTATGGTTACACATATGATGCTAGATTATAGTCATCAAGCCTATATGCACTCATGTTTTGCTAAATTTTATATGTATGGCAATAATAATAAAAATCACATTTTATAATAATAAATTTTATCTGCGTTTTATTGTAATTTTATTTTACATAATTTATATCCACCTATATATGTATATAAATTTAGAGCAATTCGAAATTTAACTTTAATCTTTTAAGTCCGATACATCTAAATTTAAAATTTAATAAAAAAATTAAAATTCATACTCAAAATAATTTCAATTTGAAACTGAATATAAAATGTTTGGATCTAAAACGGCTTAAAATAGAAGTTATTCAAAACTCAAGATATATAGACCCAACATAATCTAATTTAAAATCTAAAAAGACCCGAAATATAATTTTTGTTAAAACAAACATATTTTTTTGTGAAATTTAATTATCATATAAATAAGTAATAATTTTGATACTAATTTCTTAAAAATATTTATTTTCAATTAAAATTTTAAAAAATTTATCTCCAAATTTATAATCTATTAATAATATTAATAAATTGTTAATCATTAAAAAGAATAATTAGCTTGAATTCATATGGATAATATATCATGAAAGAAAAATGTTAATGAATAATCAAAGAAAATAATATGAGTTAGAAAATAGATCTTTGGTTTTGTTTTCTTGCAAATTTAACTTAATTATTATATTAAATTTATAGAAAAAGAAAAATTGAAATTTATGATGTTAATTTACAAGGAAAAATATGAGATTGAAAATAAAATTATACTAATTAATATATGGTTTTAATTTTTTTGATACACAGCATATAATTTTAATTTGGTCTTTTAATAAGATTCAAAATTAATTAAATGAATTTGATGCTGACACTATCTTAAATTTAAATTTTACGTTATTTCTTATGTAAACTAAATAATTAAATAAATTATTCTTAAAATAAATAATGAACTTAATTTCATAGGTATTTTGATATTGATATTTTAGAATCTTAAAATAAGATAATTTGCTCACCTTTACAGTGGAAACAATACTATTTATAAAATTAGAAATATTTATTCTTAAAGCACCATTGATTCCACATTTTCACATTGCTTTTGATTTGGGCGAATGGGCTAATTTAACAAGTCCATTTAATTTATAAACTAATACGTAATAAAACCCTTAAAAAGTTTAAATCATGTGGCACTAAAACTATAAATATCTTGTTACTTTTAAAAAATAATATTTTTATTCCTAATATTTATATGCTATTCCATAAAATAGTCTTATTATTGGTTATATATTAGTTCAAAATATGCAAAGTTGGTCAACAATTTGAATTATTATTTCTTTTAAGTACTAAAGTGTTGTTCTACAATACAAATATCAAAGACTAATTTGTTGTTTAAAATTAAAACAAAAAAAAAATCAGTGATTAAGTTGTAAAATAGTATATATACTTTTTTTTTTCAATTTATGCTTCACTAATAAAAATATCAATACCAATAAACAGCAGTTTGAAGTGAGGGATTAAAAATGTTATTTTTAAAATATAAAAATAAAATAATAATAATAATAATAAAATGTGTAAATATGAATTGACTAGCAAGTCCATATCCCTAATGTGAATTGATTTGATCATCCAAGAAACAAACAGTTAATTATCACTATCAATTTGGTCTTCCCAACTCCAGTCAATACATAATTTCCAATGGGCTACAAATAAATATTTATATTTCAAGAGACTTCATCATTAGTCACATATTAGTAATAAATTGATAATCTTATGAACAAAATGGGATGTGAACTAAGTATAGTGGGTGTTTATGTTCAGTCTTTGCACTTAAATTTCTTAGTGGGAAGCATACCCCAATACACTCATTATATAAACATTTTCTCAACAACAATAAATTTGTGCCCTCTCCAACACAATCTTGCAATATGTGACCCACATAAGAAAAATATACATATATATATGTTTTCAAACTACAAATTTGCAAGACAATTAATGATGGCATGAAGGAAGGAACATGCACTTAATCTAACATGGATTTCAAATTATAAATATGTTTAAAGTGTTCATAAAATGGCAATATTGGGTAGGTGGATGCGGCCATGGAGTTGCAACATCAACTATATACTAAAATCTTGTATATGCCCCAATGTTGGATTCGATCATCATTTTCTCGAAAACTATCATCACTTGTCACTTGGGTTTGCCCAACTTGGGTCAATCTTCCAATGGGCTACGTATATTTCAAGAGGTATATAATTAATACTTGTGGCTTGACTTGAATTTTTAGAAATATTCAACGTTATGTTTTGATTTAATTTCTATGATTTGCTTTTCTTTTTTTTATAATTTATTAATTTCTTTATCCACATATATTGCATATAAATATTGATTATTTGATCCGTTATCACTTAAACAATAAAAAATAATGAATTTATATAATTTAATTTAACATTATAATTTTACAAGTTAATTTTTCATTTATTATTTTCATCATTTTAATATGTTATTTTAATTTTTTATTTATTATATTGATATTAAATTAAATATGTAATTAATATTAAGAATATAATTAATGTACTTTTCTTAAGATTATTAATTATTGAATATTTAAGAAGTATTTTGTTAGTTAATATATAATTAAGAAGTTACTTTTTAGGATTAGAATTATTATTGATTTAAAATTCTAATAAAATTAGACTCTAATAATTAAACATTTACTAAATAAAATTAATTAATAAATATTTTAAAATAATTTTTGTACTATTGAATTAATAAAATTTTAAATATTAATTTTAAAACATACACTTAAAAGTTTAATTTATTATTATTTCTAAAATATCATAAATAATTATAAGATATTAAAATTTTTATTCAATTAATTTAATCTATAGATTCAATTTATATTACTATTTAGTTATAACAATATTAACAATTGTACAACTGGTAAATATTACATGTTAAAATTTTATTATTGCTATTTGCTATTTGTTGAGTATTACTTAGGCTGCCACCAATAATACCGGTAGTAGCTAATCTATCTATCTAAAGAATTACTTTCTAATCATTCTTATATATATTAGTTTAATTATATACTTCTAACTAGCATTTCTGAGCATTGAGTCCTTAATCTCTTCATGATAATTGCATTTATTTATATGCATATGTTTGGTGTTGTGATGGAATCATGGTTGGTCGTCATTTTCAAACATAAGTTATTCTGTTTTATACTGTTTATATTAAAAGAATTAATTTAAATTTTATATAATTGGTGCTTATTTATTGAATAATAAAATCTCATTGAATTTAATGCTTAACATTGTACTAACATTGACCTATCATATAATTTTAAACATGAGAGGATCTTAATTTTTATTATTTTAAGACTCGATAAAGGGTAATAAAAAGAAAATCTCTTATTTCAATAATAAATAAGGTGATTTTGAGTGAGATTTTTAAATTTTTTAAATTTCTTTTTAAAAGAACAAGAGAACACATGTAGATAGACAATTTCCCTCTTCTTTTTTTGAAATCTAATAAGGTTAATTAAGATAAATCAGAATTTAGTACATCAATTAGGAAAGAGGGAACAAAATTCCCACCCCTTGGCTCCAGTCATAGATCTAGTCACACGAGCAAGCCTGTGTGCAGCTAAATTCATTGAACGCCTTATTAAATAGATATTACATTCTGTAAAACAAGAAATAAGACTTTTGCAGTCATCTATAAGCAATCCGAAAGCGATAATATAATTGGTTCTAGACAGTAGTGTTGTATGAACAATCTGAGCATCCATTTCAACCTGCAACCTATTCCAATTCTTATCCTTCAGCTAGCTTAATGCCTCTTGCACCCCCATAGCCTCTGCTTCTTTAATAGTGAAGGATCCAATCATTGCTTTTGAGTATCCTCTAATCATGAGTCTAGAATAATCCCAGACAATGTAACCTAAACCAACCTTGCCCTCGTTTTCAAATAATACAGTGTCAACATTGACCTTCAGAACACCAAGAGGAGGTTTTGTCTAGACCATTGTTCCATTAGATACCAAAGCAGGATGTACACTAAATTTAGGCTCGCGAGCATGTTTCCATTCAAACAGCAATATGCTCGCTAGGTTCAACAAGAAACGGCCAGAATTCTCTTCCCATTCCACATCACCTCATTTCTATTTCGTCATAACACCTAGCAAATCATTGTAAAAAGATCACAGTCATCTTGATTATGTCCTTAAAAAAAACATAAAACCAATCAAATATGCTGATTGCATTATCAGCAATGTTTCTCAAACTAGACAATATCCAACATTCTTTTGCAAATGAACAACTTACAAGAATGTGTACAGTCGATTCATGGAAATTGGAATAGACTTGACGGAGTTCATCAGCAAGGACTCTCTTTTGGCGAAGCATGTTCGTTGTTGGGAGACAATTCGCACAACATCGCCACATAAAATTCTTGACCTTGCTAGGAACTTACAGCTTCCAGATTCTGTTCCAAACAGGGTTAGCTTCAATTCTGACTTATCTAGCAATGAGCCTATAGCAACTTTTGACTGAGAACATACCTTTCTTATCACAAGACTAAAACTTAGCATCTTTAGTGTTGCGATGGTTGAGAGAAATTTGCTTGATAAGCATTTGATCTCTATTACTGAAAAAAATATCAGCATCCTAGCTTTTAGACTCAGTATTGATCAAGTTTGCTACCTTTGCATCTTCAAGTCCTTGAGGGATAAAGGAAGTAGTGTATGCATTAGAATCATCAGGTAACCAAGGGTCATATGCCATATTCGGGTGTCTGCACCATCACCAACTCTATGGGCAGCGAGTTGGAGCTCTTACCCAAATACCGTAGAATTTTTCCATCTTTTTAGCTTTAGAATCGTAGAGGAGCTCACAGAACCTATCTAAATGTCCAATTATCCCATAATAAAAATAGAAAGTGGGACGTCTTTTATATTCAAAATTGATCCAGCTCCATTCACCACTAGCTTGCTTGATTTTCATCCTGTGTTTTAATGGCTTTCGTACATCCATGGCCACCCTTATTCACAAATAGCTCCGCTATAACCCATTCAAATTATTTGGATTAGAGGAAACAAAACATCAAAATGAAATTACTTATTGCTTTGCGAATACGTTCTGATATGAACCTATAGGAGAGGTCAAACACATGTATCCACATCTCAATATTAAAAAGAGGAACACTCGCTAGCAAAATGTCCACTCATAACCTGCTAAAAATAAACAAATGTTGATTGAACATCCAAGGACCACCCAATATTACCTGGTCAATATCAAGCTCATGGAGGAATTGAAAAATAAACAGATAGGGCTGAGGTCCTTCACACAGACACCCTTCACCGGCCTTCAAATAGATGCCAATGTATTCTTCATGACAACTACACTAATAACCTTATCTATCAGAAATTGACCCACAAGAAATAATTAGTCACATCCTGCCTCCAATGTCTCCATTTTATCCACTTCCAAACCATCTTCTTCCTCCACAGCTAACGAGATTCGAGCATATTGATTATTCAGAGAATCTATAGGGAATAAGGGGAATGCAAGACAAAGAGCAAATGAAGAAAGACTAAGGTAAAAATGAAAGAAACAAAAGCGTAAATGCTTGTCAATAGACAAGAAAACAAGAGAACTTGTTAAGAGACAAGACCTTCGGTCCTTTTAACATTACACATTTATTAGTTTTATTTTGATAAAGGATATTGAAAAACTTCTCTTTTTTAAGTAAGAAACTATTTATTATGAGTAATTAGTATGATATTTTGTTTGATACTTTCTTACTTCCATTGTTTTCTTTAATAATAATATAAATGATTACAAAAATTCATATTTAGCTTGTTCTTATTATAAATTTTTTAATTTATTTAAGTTCAGTTGTCAATTTTAATTTTAATTTTTCACTTTATAAGTACGGAATTGATATTTTGCATTTTTCACTTTTAAAATTTTATTATTATTTATTTTTATTATATAAAAATGTTTTATTTATAAAATAATGAAATATAATTGAAATTGAAATAATTAAAATAAAACTAAATATAAGATTTAAATGATCGATTTATTTATTTATTTATTTTGTTTTATTTAACTCATGATTTGCTTTGATAGCCTAGTATGGTTGTCTAGTTACTCTAGTGTCTTTCATGATTCTACTCTTTCTTTCTTTTATTGAACTTCTTATAAAAAAATAATTTTTTGTAGTTAAAAACAAAGAAAATGAGACTCAAACTTGAAATATTAATCAAATTAAGCTATGCACTTGCTACCATGCTAAATCTATAAGTACCCCTCTAAGTAATAATTTAAATTGGCTTAAATAGATGGATATAATGGGTTGGGTACTTTCAAATATAAACATAATCCCAATAATAAATTTCCAAAAAAAAAATTATAGTAATACAAATTTAATATATATATATTTGATAAATATAATGCTAATATCTAACTTTTATATTTACTTAAATTATATATTGATAACAGTTTATATCGAGGTCCAAGCTCCTTGAATTTAGCAATGACCAATAGAGAAAGTCCATTTAATTTTTATCTAAATCTAAAGCCTATGGATTTGGTCCATCCTAAGAGAAGACTTTTGGCCATTATCCAAGGTTAGTTAAATAATTTTTAAAAATTATTAGCACGTGAGAAATGAGAAAGTAGGAAGGTGAGAAATCATTTACAAAAACTTCTAGAAGTTGTAAGCATGTTCTTTATGAAATGGAAAGAAGGGATATAAGTGTAAATCAGTGAGAAAGTGGTGAAAGTCCAAACATGTCCGTGAAAGGAGATGAATACATTTAGAGAAAGTTGAGCAGAAACATGGAGTGAAGTGAAATAAAGTTAGAAAGTTGAGAAGAGTAAGAAAATGGTATAAAAGGGAAGTATATCTAATTAAAAAAATTTGTTCATATGATATGAAGAAGGTAGTTGAGCAAAATCAGAAAGTTGACTAAAATAAAGTCAACTTAAGAAGAGTAAGGAAGTGGTGTGGAAGTGAAGCATATACGAAGAAGAAAACGACACATTTACATTATGTGAAGAAGGCAGTTAAGCAAAAGAAGAAAATGAAGTGATCCTTATCAATATATAAAAATGTGGAAAGTAATAATACGTGCTCTCGTGATGGGGAATTAATTGAGGACTAATCTAAGGATAAAAATATTTGAAAAGGATTCTACAAGCCAAGAAAGTCTATAAATAGGCAAGAATCTCTAATGAGCAAATCCCAATCACCGAATCAATTAAATACAAAATAGACACAAAAACTTTATCTTTACATTTATTTTTAGATTAGTCCAACAATCTTTAATATTAATTACAGTACATTCAAGTCTTTAAGTATTTTTCTGTGATTATTTATATCCTATAAATAATTTTTATACAATTAAATTTCTAAAGCTTTCCAGTTATTGTTTCAACATTCATTTATTATAATTAAGTTCCTTAGTTCATATAATTACATTATCCCTCTTAGTTTACAGTTTTTGTAGCTATTAACTTTATTTCTCAAGCTCATTTTTACATTTCTAACTTCTTAAATACATATTCTTAGCTAATATTTTCTTTTACATTCCTATCTTTTAACTTATTAATTAGCTCTACAAAGTGTTTTGGTAATATGTATAAACTTAGCTAAGAATCCAAGATAATCTAAGTTTTTTTATTACCTACACAATCATCTCGATTAAAAGTCAAATAGTCATACATTTTATATTTATTGCATCAATTGTATTTATTTAAAGTAATCAGCCTTTGACATGCTCAATAGTTAATCACACGTGAAATAGATGAAATACTAGCAAACAATAACATTATAGTAATGCTTAATGCAATAACATATTATAATATTTTTATATTAAATAGTAATTTTAATTTTAAAAATTATATTAGTTATATTTTTAATATTAATTTATATAATATAATTAATAAATTAGTAAATTATTATCTTTTATACTATTGTTAATTAAATTTTATTAAATTAAAATATTATATATTTAATAAAATATTAATTAGATATTATGTATATAAATATTTTTAGATAAATATTCAATTTAAATTCTGAAAATTAAAAATGTTTTATAAAAGGTGGTCTGTATAATAGAAAGAAACGCAACGCAACAGCAAAAAGTACAACCGGCTAACTTCAAATGACCATATAGCCTCTTACTGTTATAAATAACTACGAAAAAGACATTGACAAATTCAAACGGCCATCAGCTCAAGTCTCTCGCTTCAACAACTGCAATTCCAAAGCTTGAAACCCTAGAATAGACCATAGACAGATCGTTTGAATCACCGCTCTATTTCAGTAGCTGATTTTGGTAATAACATTCTGGTATTGGTAATCGAAGTAAGTTAGTTGTCACTCTTTTTTTTACCAAAGATTGTATCTTTTTCCATTTTCTTCTTTGTTTTCTTGTTTGTTATAAGTTTCTTGATTTACAGGGAATTGTCTGTTGATACGACACTACTACTGAACCCTGCAAAATCATGTTATTTGAGGCAAGAATTAAATTCTAACAATTATGAGATTTTCAAGCATGAAAATTTGACTAAATAAAATTCAACTGAATTCATTTCTTGCTTTTTTAAACTTTCGAAACAAGGGCACAGTTATAATAAACATAGATTGACATTCTCTAGAGAACGGTATATTTCTTAATATTGATTGATAGTTTATGTTCCACTATTATTATTATTGTTTCTTCTTGTTGTTGTTTTTTTTCCTTTCATATTGTGATGAAAGTCTTAAATATAGATTGCTGGTATTCATAATCGTCCTTCTAATACTAAAATGGTGAAAACAAATTTAGTTTGTTGAGTAATCAGTTCGTATCTCATGCGAGTACTATAATTATTAAAGCTAATTATAACCTTTTATGTTTTTTTAGAAAAAGTATGAATATTTTATTAATGAAATTAATAAGTATATATTGATATAAAAGATAAAAATATACATCAACATCAAGAAATACAAGTAAATAAACTTATTCATAACAATCATTAATCGTATTGACGGAGCAATAAATTGTAATTCTGCAAGAAGATTGTATCGCTCGGTGGCACTAAGTCATATATCGACTTTATATATATCTTTTGATAAGTTTGATTGTTTGAGTGTTGGATTTGATTTTTCTTTTCTTTTCATTTGCATAAAAAAAGAGATACTAAGAAATATACTGAGTTGCATTTCTTCTCAGGAAAGCAGAAATAGTGTTAGAGAAGTGAAAGCTGTGTCTTCTATTGGATTCGTAGTGATGTCTGCTGAAAAGCAAAAGGAAGTAGAGGTTCAAGATGAACTTGCTGATTCATTAAACGATCTCTTCGCCAGTGTTTCAACCATGGTCAAAGGTGAAATTCAGGTATCAAAACCCGGAAAACGTTCATTCTATTTTGCTTTTCTTTGGCTCTAAATATTTGCACATTATTATTATTACTTTTAATTTATGTTTATGGTTTTAGGGGACAAACAATCTGTTGGATCTTTTGGAGAAAATGAATCTAAGAGTTGCTGAAGAGTATAAAGGTTTTGGTGATGTGGCTTCTGGGTTGAGGGTTTTCGTGGAGCAGTTGCAGTCAAAAAGTGGCAGTTTTGATGAGTATGTTCAGCAAATTGATACAATAGAGCGGCAAGTTACTGAATTTGAGGCTGTAATTTCAGTGCTTGATCAATATGTATCCATGTTAGAATCAAAAGTACAATCTGTGTACCAACATCCACCATCATAAATAAAAGGGTATATTCTTTGCCGTTTTGAGTTTTTCTTATTTGGATAAAACTGATGTTTCCGTTTGTTCTTTCATGGAAGCTGTTTCGCAATATAGATTCTTGTGCTCAGGATCATAAATTTACAAATGATGGAAGTGAACTTACCTGCAAATTCTGTTGTTTAGCTTCAACATCTTTTGAAGGACTATGTCTCTGTTCGGTACATCTAGTTTTAGTTTTAAAGTTTGTGCTGTAGTTGTTTGTATTCTCTCCTCTTGCTGAGAAGATCTCATCTTTGAAGTCAGCCAAGTCTGTTTCTCTATTGTTTAAAGTTTCATTTCCTACTAATAACAAAGAAAAAGAGCTTCCGCAGCATCAGTGTCTCTGCTGTTGGAGATTGTTAATGTTCAGTATCTCATTGATCACTAATCGCCAGAATGATGCAAGAATATGGATTTTTGATGGCATGTCAAGGTCAGCAGCTCAGCATCCAACTAGAATTAAAAGTGCCTCCATCCTTCACAGTGCACCTTCTGAGTTGTCCAAATAAATTTTCTCCTGTGGGCCTAAAACATTGGCTGCTATTGTACTTCTTGGAAATTTCTCTGATGTTTTCTCTTATTTTTCTTTTTGTTGTTTGCTTTTGTTGTTTGCTTTTGTTGTTTTCCCGTTTTAAATCAAATAGTTTGGATTATGATTTCTCATTCTAAGTCAAAAGTAATCAAAGAGCTGTTTCTTCATTGTCTCTTAATTTTCTTGAACAGCTTATTCGAGCTGTTCTTGTATAATACCCATCTCCCCACCACCCCATTTTGAAACTTTTAGATTTAAATTTCCATAATTGAACAATAGTAGCTGAAATTTAAAAAGAATAAAGAACCCAAAAATTTATTACTTAATGAAGGACCAATCTGTTTCGTGAAACGTGTGAACCTAAGCAATAAGAATTTCAGGAACGTTCCTCTTCAGAACAAAAATGCCTTTGGATAACAGAGCACCAGCCAAAAGCAGGACTCTGTTTTTCATTTCTTTTCGATAATCAGATTTAAAGCCAAAAATAATTAAACCACTTTCATATAGTATGCGTCCGACCGTCAAATCAAAAGGGTCGGTAGTGTCCGGGTAAAGCTTGAATCTCAACTCCCTATGCTAATTCTGTTTATTCAAGAATGCTGTTTTAGATGCTTATTTTATATGGGGATGGAACCCAAAAGGATAGACCAAATAGGTGAAATTCTAGTTTAGTTTTAACACATAATATTTAATGTAACATCTTAAAAATACAAATTATAGATTATTTTATTATATATTAACAACTGATTGATTTTTATTTACAAAGAATACATATACCAAAACTAAATAAATATTTATTCAGATCAAATGATAAATTTTGACTATTTTTATTATATGTCAAATAATAATTAATTTTAAAAAATATTTTATCCAGTCTTGATATCTATTTCTATCTATATACTAAATATATACTAAACAGATGAATGTTTCATATATATTTATTAATTTTAAATGATAAAATATTTATCAATTATTCAATATAAAGTGTAAAAATCTCATGTATATATATTATTTTTTTATTAGTTATGATATACATACCAAATCTAGATAATAATCTAGATTTAGCGAAGTAATTTACTTAAAGAGTATGATACAAATTCAGCTATTATTGGAACTAAAATCTTGATTTGAGAATTGAAATTTGATCTCTTTTTCTTTTATTTATTTATTTCATATGGCATTAAAGTGCTCTTAAATGTTTAAGAATCAATCCATTGTTTTATGGAGACTCTAGCCTTGGACTTCGATACGTATGGGTAACGCGCGTCATTTGGTATCATCACAAGTTTCCCTTTTACGTATTTTCCATCTAAGAAAAAAGAATACATTGTTTAATAATTAATGGTAGTGGGACGCGGCGGTCAGGAAACGCAAGCAAGAAACCACTAATTTTTATATAGTAGGAAAAAGGAGACAAGATTCCACAAAAACCAGATATAGTGCAGACCAAGAAAGAGCCACGCATCCCATCCCATCTCTCTTTCTTTTTTTTTTTTTTTTTTTTCACTTATTCACAATACCAATGGCTTCTTGGTAACTGCACAAAACCCCACTCTTCTCTTTCTTTTCTTTTCTTTTCTTTTCTTTTCTTTGTTCCAATCCATTCTTTACTGTACAACTTTACCTTTATCACTATAAATCCCATCACACTCAGAACACTTTTCATTTCATTCCACAAAAAGAAAAAAGAAAAACAAGAGAGGAGAAGAGATTGGCAATGAGGCCTGTAAGCAACTCTACAACAACTGCTGGATTTTGGCATTGGAGCTCTCCTATGCCTTACTTGTTTGGTGGGTTAGCACTGATGTTGGGTGTTATTGCTGTGGCTTTGATAATTCTGGCATGCTCTTACAGGAAGTCTTTGTCTGATGAATCAAGAGGAGATGGTCATGAAGAGAAACCAGGTGCTAAGCAAGCGGAACTAACGGTGGATTCTGATGAGCCAAAGATTGTTGTTATCATGGCTGGTGATGACAATCCTACTTTCTTGGCTAAGCCTAAGCCTAAGCCTAGGCTTGAGCCTGCAGTTGTTGTTTGCAATTGCCAGAAGATTGAACAAGTTTAGGCTCGCTTTTCTTTCTTTTTGCTTCTTTAGAGCTATTCTTTCTTTTCTTTTCTTTTTGCCTTTTCTGTTCCTTTCGGTTTTGCGGGAATATTATGTAAAATGATGAGCATAAAGAGGATGTACGACAATTTTGTAGGAGAAGAATGCAAATAAAATTCCAGTGATTTATGAATCAAAATGAGATTTTTTCAGATCTCTGTTTCTGTACTCTTTTCTTTTCAGATTCATAGTCAACCCATCAATGAGAGCTATCTTTAATTTGCACAATGTTCAAGGTTTCGCCCTTTGATTGTGAAACCATGGTGGATTAAATAGATACTGAATTACAGGAAACTTAAAATCATTATTTTTCATATTAATGTTTCTTTTAACACTATAAAGAAAAAAAAAAAAGAACTGATTTATATCAAAACTTAATATTCGCCCACAACCATACACAGAACCACAAAAAGCACTCACTAATAGTTCTACAAACAATGGCTACAGTATAAGAAAGATTAGGGTAATGGGTCATGGAAATCAGTAAATAAATCTAATAGTTGCACATGTTCCACCTGCAATACTAGTTTCTTTCTTGACATTTAGTGGTTCTCAGAAAAGCCGGTGCTTGTTTGCACACTCTCCCCCAAATTAGCATGTTATCAATGTTGTTTAATTTCCCGATAGAAAATAAAGGTCTATCAATATCACTTAAATAATAAATTAATTAACAAATTGAAAAATAAATAAAACTTTCTTCCATTTAATACTGTCGTTTTTTTAGTATTTATTCAGATAACGAATATTCAAAAAAATTAATTAAATTAAACTATTTTTTTTATATATTTAAAAATTTATTACACATATTTTAACATAAAAATAAAATAAAAAATTAAAGTATTTTTATTTAAAAAGGGACAGCGTTACAATAGGATAGAGGGACAGTTTTATAAACTAAGTGGGCATTGGAAAAAGACCTAATTAAGAGGTATTTAATAAGCTAAACTTCACTAACTCAATGGTCTTTCACTTTCTATTAGCATTCAATTCATTATAGGCGTTTTAATCATCAAGAAAATATTGAATAATATTGACAAAAGTCTTAAGAGACGTGGCGGCTTGAAGATGTAGTTGTCGTGCCATTGTTTCTTTTTCACATAGGAAAAGACAAGCAAGCGTAAAAATATTAGAAAAAGACTTTAAGATTAGGAGTTTGGAAAGAAAGTGGCTTCCACATCATTGTTTCTTTAAGTGGAAGACAAAAGAAAACCACAAATTCTTATTGGGCGTTTCTCATTAATCGTAATGAACCCATAAAAACAAACAAGGTATATGCTCCTACTGTTGTAGATGAACTCAGCTGCTGCTTAATTACTCAGAGCTCCATTTTAATAAAAAGATTATTTAAATTTATTTATTAAATTAAACAAATCTAGCTCGAACTTAATTTACAAGCTTAATTTAATAAACAAATCCAGCTCAAATTTAATTTAATTCATTTAGAGTTATAAGTTAGTCCATTTAATATTTTACGAGCATATTTTATAAATTAACTCATTTAAAAGTTTAAAAATCAATTTATAAGCTGGCTTATTTATAATCGAACTAGTTATGAAGTAATTTCTAAATATAAATAATTAAAATTAAAACTCAAATTAAAAAATATAAAATTTTATAGTTTATTTTATCAATATATAATAATAATTGAATTCCTTATCTAATAACGTTTGTTAATAAATTATAAAAGATTTTATGATAAAATTTTCTACATCTGCGTTTGAGTTCAAATTGAAATTTATTAATAATTTTATCTTTCCACTACGTAACTTTGTATTTTTCATTTTTGGGTAACTGGATTGAAGTTTGAATTGGAGATTTTACGAATACCACGTTAGGAATATAATTGATGAGCAAATCTATCCCTGTCCTTGTGTTATAAGGGTGGCAAAGCCTGGCCTTTGTCTTGTCGGCAACGCAGCCAAAATCAACTAACTCATGTTCTTTCCTTTTCCCTTTGGTAACATCAGATAGGCATATCCACAACAGTGAATCTGTAACATCAGATACCTAAAAACTATGCCGGACGAAATCAAATCAAATCTAACCGATCCCACCCTGTGAAACCCAAAACAACCGAACCGTCTTCTTAATATTACTTTTGACTCAACCAGCTATTTAAATTTAAATATTAAATAATTGATATATATATATATATATATATATATATATATATATATATATATATATATATATTATAATTTAAAATTAATAAATATATATGAAATACTTATATATAAATGAATATATATATATATATATATATATATATATATATTTAAACTATTTAATAGTTTTTTTAACCTAATAATTCTAAAACTGTGCATAAAAGATTATTTCATATTTATTCATGAAATTATATTACGAATTTTAGTGAAAAGTCAACATTATCAACAAAATTTAATTGAATAAGATTGTTGGAGATACATATTAATCGAAATGGTGGTTTAATTAAGTGTTGCCCCTTAAACATTTTTGAACAAGTTTTAAAATATATATAAAACAAATATGTAATTATGGAAATTTCATCAAATACTGATAATACCTATAATAATTGAATAAGTATTTTCTAAATGAAAAATCACAAATCATATAATTAATGTTTGTGCCTTAGTATTTGAATAATTATTAATCTATTCCATATTTTACATATATGAGTTCGGTTGAGCTGAAAGCGTTTATTTTTATTTCACATACTCTTGGGGTATGCATTAAGTGGGAGACAACGGTGGATTGGAAACTATTCATGGCCATCTTCCTATTTTGATGTCAATGTTACATTTTAGACCCATCAGTGCTGTTAATGTGGCATCCTCATCCTCATCATCTTCTGCAAAAGTGATCGCCTATCTTAAACTCGACCAACCCATTTATGTTTACCCAACTACAGCTTTTTCTCATTTTTCTTTTCTTTCTTTCTCGAGCATTACCTCCAGCAACAGCAACAAGGGATTATATATATATATATATATATAGCGAAAATTTGATGTTGAGTGTTCCATGTTGTAAGTTACATGAATAATTGAAATTGAATTGGGCTTTGACTTCTAGAATAGAGTAATTGTGAATTCCTAAATTCTTTTACCACAATTTACTTAGATTCTAATAAAATACCGTTGGAAATAATGTATTTGAGTAAAAGCTAAAGAATTTGATAGAAAGAAAATTGGATTGCATTAATGATAATATCAACATTGTTGGGAATTAAAATAATAATTTGAAATTAAAAAATTTGAATTGAAACAATATTTGTATATGAAAAATATTAGAATTGAAACAAACAAAGTTTGAGTAATTAAAAAAAAATTAAATGATTGAAAAACTTTTGCCTGTTATTGTTTTTATCGACCTCTCATTGTTGATGCTCTCTTTTTCTATTTACAGAGTGATCTAAGTTAACTGCATTTTGAAAAAATAAATGTTAGAGTTGCGTGTCTTGTTTTTCAGCAACTAGAACCCTATTATCTCAACTATTTGAAGAGTTATTTTATAGAGAGTGCCAAGTAACTTCTATTTTGGTGCTAATTATCAGTTTATACTTTAGTTTTATAAACTCTTTTTGAAAACTGTTGACCTAGTATAACACTTAATTAATTAATTAAATTAGATTTAAAATTCTACTTTCGAATAGCTTAGGCCTAAAAAATAATAATGGTGCCAATGATATATATCACGGAATGAGATAATGCAATAAAATTAGAATAAAATTGTGACATAGTAATTCTTTTTTCAGAGTAGTTGGATTACATCCCTTACCATGAGACATGATATATATTTTTGTTTGAATTATGAAAAACAGTAATCATTAGAATTCCAATAAGCACCGTCAATTGAGATATAAATAATAATCACGATTAAAAGAAAATAAATTAAAGAATTAATACTATTTAAATATAAATAATAAAATTTTAGTACCAATTTAAGTGTGATGTAAACGATGAGTGAAATTATGATGTACAGTTCTGTTTTCCATATCATAAAAAATTAAATAAATTTTTAATAGATATTGCCGCTTGTAACAAAAAAAAATTAATATAAAAAAATCTAGAATATTAATATTAATTAAAAAATAAAAATTATAATTATAATAGCAAGGATGCTGTTTATCCTGGAAAGAAAGGAGCATAACCATTTGGTAAAAACGTGTCAGAAACTGAACCATGAGACTAAGAATTTGAACAACCTTTTCATCCTCAGCAGAGCACCGGCTAAAAGCAACACCCTGGAATTTGTTCTTTCTTTCTATATTTATCAGGTTTTTGTATTATATTTTTAATTAGTATTATACACATTAGATATCACTAATTTCAATTTTAGTAGATACGCATAATATTGGTAGGGTTCACCTGAAAAAATATTGAGGCCATTCTGCCACGTATGATATGGTTAATGCCTATTCATTGCCGTCACCAGAAGTTTCCTATTTATTTCTCGTGTCTTTAAAAGCATTTGTCCAGTAGTAGTGGACGCGGCGGTAAGGAAACGCATGCCAACTCTGAGAAGAAGGAAAAGAACAAAAAGAATAAAAAACAGTAGAGTAGGAAATAGGAGGCAAATATTCCACAGTAGCCTGAAGTAGCGCAGGCCATGAAAGAGCCAACCATATCTTTTACCCTTTTTCTTTTTCTTTCTTTTTTCTTTTCTTGGTAATTGTAGAGATCAAAATCTTGTTTGATTTTCTTCTTGTCGCAGATATAATAATTACTTGAAGATTTCAAAATCTTTATTATTTTGATTACCTTTTAGAAGTTAATAATTTAGACAATCAAATATGATTTTAGTCAATCTAAATTTCTAATAAAAAATAAATAAGATGAATAGTGTTATAAAGAAATAAATCAATCTGTCATATCATTTATTTTATTTTCTTAAATAATATTTTTACATAATTTTAGTTTATAATTCAATTTTTGCTTAATTATGATTTAACTAATAATTTTTAAATTATTAACTGAAATAGTAACCTTTTAGAAAATTTGAATCTTTAAAGCTGTTAGAGCTTAATTTAATTAAATAATCATTCTTTTTATAAGTCATACTCTCACTTTAGTCATTTTTATTTCCATTTTATAAATATTTAATTGATTTTAATAATACCCCCTATATAATAAACCACCCCATCAATTTATTTTTCCAATTTTACCATTATTAAGTGCTATAAATTACCAATAGACTTAGCACTTTCATTTCATTCCACTACCAAAAGACAAAAGAAATAGAGAGAGAGAGAGAGAGAGTGAAAATTATAATGAGGCCTACAAGCAACTCTACAACAGCTGCTGCTGCTGCAGGATTTTGGCATTGGAGCTCTCCTATCCCTTACCTGTTCGGTGGGTTAGCACTGATATTGGGTATTATTGCTGTGGCTTTGATAATTCTTGCCTGCTCTTATAGGAAGTCCCTATCTAATGAATCAACAGAAGATGGTCATGAAGAGAAACCAGGTGCTAGGCAAGTGGAAATAATGGTGGATTCTGATGAGCCAAAGATTGCTGTTATCATGGCTGGCGATGATAATCCTACTTTCTTGGCTAAGCCTAAGCCTAAGCCTAAGCCTAAGCCTGAGACTGCGCCCGAGCCTCAGCCTGCTGTTTGCAACTGCCAGAAAAAAGAACAAGTTTAAGCTCTCTTGATTTCCTTTCTTTTAGCTCCTTTAGGCTTTTTTTCTTTATCATTTTTGGTTCCGGTTCTTGTTTTGCGGGAAAAATGCTATGTAAAATAATGAGTATAAAGAGGATGTATGACAATTTTGAAGGAGAAACACAGAAATTAATTAATTCTAGTGATTTTGAATCAGTTTTGAAATTTTTATTGAATTATTTTTTAGATCTTTTGCTCATGTGCTCTCTTCTTTCTTGACTTTTATAAGCATTACAGATTTCTGTCTGGCATTTGATTCACTCATCCACTGATCTTCCTTAATTATCAAACAATTTTTTCTTAGATATGATCAACCCATCAATGGGAGCTATCTTTGATAATTGCCATAATGTTTAAGGGTTTCATCCTCTTGATTGTGAAAACGACCATGATGAATTTTGCAGCTCCTGAATTCCAGGAAAGTTCAGGTCTGGACCAAAATAAAAACTGAAGTGGGATTCAATCTAAAGTTCATGTTGAATGAATTTTTGATGCTACCCAGTTTGTCTGAGCAGATTAATTCATTGGAATATGGTACGAAGATGATAATATCTTCATCTAGTGGTTTAGGCATTCTATCATTCATTGTTATAATCTTAAAATCTAACAGCTCCGAAAACGGTCCGTTAATATTATGTATGTTAGCTTCTATTTATTTAATAATTAGATAATTTTACTTATTTGTCTTATTTCTATAATTCACATTTTAAAATTTTTTAAAAAAGAAGGCCAATTAGACAATCTGAGGTCTAAAATATAAGAATTTCAGTACATGAAAAAAGAAAAGAAAAGAAAAGAAAATAGATTACATTTGTTGGGTTCAACACACAAAAAAACTCACTAATAAACCTGTTAATAATCTTCAAAAAATAAAAAAACCTGCTATTGATATATATTACTATTTGAAAGATTAGGCTAATGGGTCTTAGAAATTAGTAAACAAATCTTATAGTGGCACATGTTCCACCTTCCAATCTGTTGCTTTCTTACAAATTCTCCTCTAAATCAACATGCTATGTTGCTTAATTACTCACCTGATGCAAAAAGTTGGTCCAACCATATAATAACTTCATAAAAAATTATCAACAAGACATTATTTTATATAATTAAAACTGGTGTTAAATTTAAGTCTTTATTCTTGTATTAAGTTAATTTTTATTTTTATAACGAATATAAATAAATGATTATTTATATTATATAATCTTAATTTATTAACCTTACATAAATGAAATAATAAAAAATTAATTTGTTAATTATAAGCAAGCATTGAAGATCGAAATTAAGGGTATTATAATGAGCTGCATTCTCTTTTTCTTAGCGGTCTTCAGTCTTCATTTTATTCTACTTAATCACCCAAGTGGGTCTTTTATTAATACTACTTTCCTCTTAGCATTTAGACAAATTTATATCATCAATTCAAAGGATTAAAACCTTTTTGAATATGGGATTAATTGGATTAGGTACAAGAGAAGTGGCGGCTCGGAGATGTAGTTGTCATATTACTGTCAGTATTGGACGAATAAGGAAAAATTTTAATAAAAAGCTAAGCACACAGAAAGGAAACGACAAGCAACTGAAAATACATGGCAATAAATTTTATTATTAGAATGAAAGGGCAGTGCATTCCACGTCGTTCATTTGCCTTTTAATATTTTTAACATTTTAGTGGGACATATTAATTATTATTTTTCTTATAATCATTATTTGATCCATTTATTCAAAATTGGTTGAATGTCATAACTCAAAAAGTGTGGGGTTAGTGGCTGTAATCAGCCGCCTACTCTGGAGATAAGGCATATATTTTAATTTGAATAAAATTAAAGAGTTAAGGATATAAAATTTAAACCATATTTCGAAAGAATATACATGTTTACATCATTACATGCATAAAAACTATGCAAAATCATATAAAATGATATCTAACATGTTCCTTCTCTATAGCCGTCTTTTGATTGAAAACGAAATAGACCAGTCTCGAAATTTGTAATTCTTTAAAATTATCATGTATTATAAAAAGTATTATTTTATGTTTTTTTATACAATTTTTTCCCATTGGAGTAGAATATAAAATTATTAGTGAAGTTCAAACAATATGCATGCGTGTTTATAGTGCAATCGAATGCTAAGCATGTCACATGCTTATTATCTCCAATAAATACAATTGATGTAACTATTTAATATTTAATATTTAATATAATCGTGTAGGTAATTAAAAAATCTAAATCATTTTAGATTTTTAGCTAAACTAATGCCCTTTTGCTAAATTACTATGCAGAGCTAATAAATGAGCTAAAAATAATCCATTAATGAGTTAAGGATATAAAATTTAAGCTGTAAGCATGCAATAATGAGCTAAAAACGTAAAATTGAGGTATAAATATACAATTATGAGCTGAAAATGTAAAAACGAGCTTAAAGTAGCTAAGAGCTAAATAACTGTAAGTTAAGAGCAATGAATATAATTATAAGCTAAAGAATTAATTGCAATAAATGTAAGCATGAAACAATAACTAGAAAGCTTGAGAAATTAATCAGGATTGTTAAACTAAAAATGAATTTTCTACTCTAAAGATTGATAAACTAGAGATAAAGATAAAATCTATAGACTCCGAGTCTCTTTTATTTGTGTATTTGATTGGTTATGTGGTTGAAGTTTGCTCACTAGGGAGTTTTTGCCCATTTATAGACTTCCATGATCTGTAGAATAATTCTAAAGTATTCTTCATTCTTGGCTTGATTCTCAATTAGCTCCTCACCTTGAGAGTTTGTATTGTTGCTTTCCAAATTTCGTACATGTTGATAAGGATGTAACTTTCTTGCTCAACTTTCTCTTTATATAACATAAATGTGTCTTTTCTTTCCTTGGATATGCTAATTTCCACACCGCTTCTTCCTTATCTTACACTCGTACTCCTTCTTTCTCACTTCAGAAGAACGTGCTTCAAGCTTCTAGAAGTTTTTGTAACTAACTTCCACCTTTCGGCTTTCTTATTTTTCACATGTTAATAATCCTTAACGATTATTAAATTTGGATCAAGAATCTGAATACGGACAAAAATCTATGGACTTTAGAAATTGGATGAAGATTAGATGGGCTTTCTCTACGGGTCTTAACAAACTTACTAGGCTTGGACCAGTGCTAAGTTTAGGTCCCGCATATAATATAGCTAAAACTCTTATTTGAATGGATGGACCCATAAAAACATATATAGCCTTTATTATAAAATAAAAAGCCAAAAATAATAGAGAAAGAATTAATTGTTACTGTGTTTGATAAGTATTCAGCCCTTTCACGTGCGATAGATTGCTGAACATTCTAAAGGCTAATTACTTCAAATAATTGCAATGGATGAATTAAATGTAAAGTGTGCGATCATTTGATTTCTGATCTAAATGATTATGCAGGTAATAAAGGGATCTAAATTACCTTAAATTCTTAGCTAAGTTAATACAGTTTTTCTAAATCAACAAAGTTTATTAATGAGCTAAAGATTAATCTAATAATGAGCTAAGGATGTAGAATTGAGATGAGCATGCAATTATGACCTAAGGATGTAAAATTGAGCTTAAACAATCAAGCTAAGAGCTAAACTACTGTAAGCTAAGAGCAATGATGTAAATATATAAGCTAAGGAACTTAGTGGCAATAAATACAAGCTGAAACAGTAATTGAAGAACTTTAGAAATTGATTGCATAAAGTAATTGACTTACAGATAAAATTGAATGCTGAGGAACAGATGAAGTTTTGAATGTATTGTAAACTGAAGCTAAGGATTGATTGACTATATTAAGGATTGTTTTTCTAATCTAAAGATTGTTGTCTAATCTACTGATAACTTTCTAATTTAAGGATAAATGATAAAGTTTATAGACTCCGGGTTTTGTTTGATTGATTGATTGGTTGCATTTGGGTCCTTGTATATTGATAGACTTTCATAGTTTGAGAGATGCCCTGGCATATTCTTCTTCTATGGCTTGATCCTTAATTAACTCCTTACCTTGAGAACACGTATTGTTGCTTTTTACATTTTGCACATGTTGATGATGTAACTTCCTTGCTCCACTTTCTTACTCCTCTCACCTTCTTGACCTTATTTCTCTACATTTTATGCTTTTGCTCAACTTCCTTCTTCACACATTATAAATGTGTTTTTCTTCCTATAGATATACTTCACTTCCAGACCTTTCCCTCTTTAGCTGAACCTATATTCCTTCCTCTCAAGAACGTGTTTCAAGCTCTCAGAAGATTTTGTAACTACTTTTCACCTTTCTACTTCCTCATTTATCACATGTCAATAATCCCTAATGATTATTAAACCAACTCCTAACAAGTAGGCCAGGGATTTACACATGGAGCAGGATTGCGGATGGGTTAAAATTCATGGACTTCAAGATTTAGATCAACATCGAATAGGCTTTTTCTATGGGCCTGATCAAATTTAATGGGTTTGAACCAGTACTAAATTTGAATATAAATAATTGTCTCCCGTATACAATAAGGTTAAAAGCCTTATATATATATGAATGGATCCCCTAAAATTTATTTTTAGCCTCTATTAAGAATAATTAAGTAAAAACTAATAGACAAATAATTTAATATTTAAGAATATTTATAAAATAAAATATTTAATTTTAAATTCTAAATATCCTATAAAATATTTCACTAAAACTCAATTCTATATCCATTTAAGTTTATCCAAATTAATTAAGAGAGAAATCTCACTTTAATTAGAGATAATCTAATTAAAATAAATAAATCCCTTAATTCTTCAATCAAACACTCCTTTATATCTTCTATTAATTTATTTTCATCGAAATTCTTAAAAGGATATGTCCTATTTTAATTAGAATTTGTTTAGAAAATAAATCCAATTAGAATAAGGAAATAAGCTTTTAAATATTTTATCCAATCGAACACTTCCTTAACCAAATATGGAGTTAGATGACCATGACACTTCTCTTGATACTTCCACGGTTCAGATCACTCATGTGTTTGAGGATGAGGATCCGCCGATCAGTGAAAGTTTCTTGAAGAACCTATTATTATTGTGTTGATTTCAATGCCAATATTGAGTTTGATCCATCTGAGCTCCTTGGTTCAGGTGGCACTATTGGTTCTTGAGCTGCTTTAAATAGGCCTTCTCTTGCTCTACTTAAGGTACTTCATCCTTACTTTTTTCTTTCTGTATATATTTTCCTTTAACAACTTTGTATAAGTAGTTACATAAATCCTTTAGTATATGATTCTCAAGACTTATGGAATACTTATACTTATTAATTCAGGATCTTACTTCTCTGAGAGCTATGCTTGCCATGCCTTAGAAGGTTACTATACCTTCTTGTCAGTTTGACTTTAGCTTTCTGGACGCTCCACCTTCTTCATCTGGTCCTCCTGTTAGGCACCACCTAAGGCTGACTTGATGGTTGCCAAACATACTTTGAGGCAGCTCCTCAGTTTAGACATCCTCACCTTGACTCTTGCCTTGAGATCCGCCTTCACTGTTGCACTTGCACTTCTTCAATCTGCTTATGCTGGAATACATTATTGGGTGGTTTATCTATTACCAGCTCTATCTTTTATACTTTAGATTATATGCTCAACATACTATTATAGATGCTTCTAGCAAACTGAGTATGATTAAGACTTAAAAAGAGGAGTAGAATAATGTAGTTTTTTCTAGGCATAAGTGTATTAAGGATTAGACTAGTCTTTTACAGACTTATGATATTGAGGATGTTAGGGTTATAAAAGATTAGACTAGGATTCAAGAGTTGATAGAATATGTGAAGAAAAAGAAAGAGCAAACTTAGGAAAAGTGTTTGAGATAGGTTGAGGATCATAAAGCCGAGCATGATGTACTTACCCATGAGATCTCTACCATTGATTCTCAGATTGTTGCACTTATTGTAGGTGCCAAGTCCTTGGATTTGGCATATGAGCAGGTTGCCTTGGCTCACTAGAGTTGCTTGGATGATTGGCTCTCCTTACGCTAGTTTGATTTCAATAGCTTTTGACTCTTCTTCTTTTTGTTCTCTTTTTTACTTTGACTCTTCTTCTTTTTGTTCTCTTTTTTACTGCTATTATTGTTCTTTGCTTGTTTGTGGATGATCAGACCATGATTTTTGCTTTTTAAATTAAACAAATGGCCAATTGGCATTTCCGTTCACCTCTGATGTTAATGAATGTTGGTTTGATTCCTCATATGCTTCCATCATCATGATCCACACTTGCACTTGTAACTGTAGAACTTGGTGATGTAGCCATGTCACTATTTGTATGCTGCCAAGAATCTGCATGTGTTGTGATGCATTAGATCTTTAGAAGAAGTGGGCAAGAGGCTGACTTTTATGTTTTGAAGTGGCCAGGAGGCTAACTTCCTAATAGACTCCACAGATTGACTCTATCTAGACTAAGCTTTCTAAAATTGGTCATTATTTCTAGTGACTTTATTCCTTGGTCGTGATATGGGCTTGTTAAGGACAAATATCTAAGTCTGTTTTATGGATTCCCATAAAGTGGGATAAAACTTCTTTAAATATCACCCGTTAATGTATTGCTTTTGTGGTTCGCTATGTAGACTTGATAACCATTAGGCATTTCCTTTAAGACCTTATGAATTTTTAAAGGTTTTTCCCAATTAGGATACCACCTCACAAATTCCTAATCCTTAGATCTAGTTGGAAAGATTAACTTCCACACTAGATCTCCTTCGCATAAAATTTTCTTCTTGACTTTCTTGTTGTAGGCCCTTGAAACTCTATTCTTTTGTATGATCATCTTCTTTAAAGCCTCCCTGCATTGTTCATCCAGACTCTCCAATTCCATCACCATGGCTTGGGAATATTCCTCAAGTTCCAAGCCGTTCTATGTAGCAATCCTTAAGGATGGCACTGTAACTTCCATAGGTAGGACTGTATTATGCCTATAAGTGAGCGTAAAAGGACTCACTCTTGTAACATCTCTTTTAGAAGTCATGTATGCCCATTAAATTTCAAACAATAACATGTGCCAATCCCTAGAATTATCTTCAATCATCTTTTCCAATATGCCAATCAACACTTTGTTAGAAGGCTCTGTTTGTCCATTCACATGAGCATAACATGGAGTGGAATTGATAAACTTAATTTCATAATCCTGAACAAATTCCTTCATCTCATCTCCTGTGAACATTGTTCCTTGATTTGTTGTGATAGACTGAGGAATTCTAAATCTATGGATTAAGTTTCCTTTGATGAATTAAATCACGTCCTTTTCATCAATCTTCTTAATCGAAATTGCCTCCACCCATTTAGTGAAATAATTTGTGGGCACTATGATAAAACAATGGTCTTTAGAAAAGGCAAGATAGATTTTCCTAGTGAGATCTATAGCCTAACCTCTAAATAGTAAGGCTTAACTATGGAATGTAGATCAGTTGCAAGCACTTTTTCTTCACTTCCATACCTCTGACATTGCTTGCAACCTTTGAAATAACTAATACAGTCTCTCAAGTTCAATGGCTAGTAGTAACCATGTCCCATAATCAACCATCTCATTTTTATTCCTGATTGATGTGCTCCATATACTTTCTTATGTACTTATTTTATCACCTCTAAGGCATATGGAAATTCTAAACATCTAAGTAGAAGACCATGAAATCCTTTCTTGTACAACTCCCTATCCACCATTATAAAGTTTTGAGTCTAAACTCTTACTTTCGTGGAACTCTAACATTAGGACACTCCAAATATTTCCCTAATTAGCGATCTCCAATCTCTTACCACATTTGCATCTGTGTTCAATGATTCAGCCAACATTTCCCGCTCTACTATGGAAGGATGCGATCTCTTTTGAACAAATACCATTTTGTATGTTAATTCCTCAGACATTCTAAGGCCTGATGCAATCTAAGCTAATTGATCGGCCTTATGATTTAACTCTCTAGGAATATGTGTAAAAATAAGAACTGATTCAATAAGGATGACATACATGAATTAGAGTGAATCCAATCCCTTCCTAGTAAGGCTTGATAACTTGCCGTGGAATCTACCAAGAAGAAGGCAAACATAGATGTCTTGCTTTCCACGGTAGTTTCTACTGACAGAACTCCCAAGGTCTTGGGAACTTCCCCATTGAATGCAGATATGGACACTTTGGTAGAAATAAGATCCTTAAGTGACTTTCTGAGTATTTGCAACATCATTAATATCATGACATTTACTACAGAGCCATTATCAATTAAATCCTTGATATTGGCCTTTCTATTAAGTTGTGCTTTAATGTAGAGCAGCCTGATGTGCCTCGTCATCCTTTCAGATGGTTTGTCAAAATCACACCTCTTCTGGATATTGAATTGTGATTTTGCTACAGAAAGCTTTAGATTCATTGCAATCCTTGTGGATTACTCCGAGTCTGCTTCTCGATACTTGTTGTGTGTAATTTTACAAAAGTCTTTGAATTAAATTTTAATGAATTTTGAATAAATAGTTAGTGTTAATTAGGAAGAATTTAAGCTTAATTAGAAATTTACCATTATTCTAGTATTTTATTTACTTTTGGTTTATTTAGGAATTTGTATTTGACTTTGATAAGTTTTTTCTTTTTATAGGAAAGATTAGAAAGGAATCCTAAATGATCATGAAAAGCTATGCCATTGCTTAACACGGGCATGGTTGTGCCTATGTTGCACTCTGGAAGAAGAATCAGGAAGTATGGCTTGATACATGGCCGTAATAGAAGCCGCATCCACTACTGAATTCTGAAGAATATGACACATGAGAATCGCACGGGCTTGCTCCAAACTATGCTTGCTTCTGCTCATTTTAAAGTTGTGAAAGTTCAGCATGACATGACACACGGGCATGTACCAAGCCGTGCCGTAAGGTGAAGGACGTGATATGGTCGTGTGCCAAGCCATGTTGAATAAAAAAGAGTCTTCTTTCACATGAAACTAAAAAATTTAGGACAAAATAGGATTTTCTTTGAGTCTTGACTATAAAAAAGGGAACAAATAACTATTTTAAGATAGAGAGAACTATCAAAGAAATAACTTTGAAGACATATTCAAGGAGATCTAGAAGATTTGCACAAAGATTTAAGAGTTTGACTTAATTATTTTTTTCTTTTTTGATTTCTTTAATTATGTTTTTGCGTGTTGCCATAATTATGTGTGGTTAGACTTTTCTTAGGGTTTAAATTTGTGTAGCTATTTTATTGCTTGTTTTGGATCTTAATTTTCTTTGAATGAATTAATTTTCAATTAATTTTATGAGTTGCTTTTACTTGTTCTTATATTTGATTTTAGGCCTGATTAAATACATATTTTTGGGTAAATTAGGGACAATGAAAGTTGCATAATTTATCAGCTCATAGATTTGTAAAACTTAGGAACTTTGATCACGAAAGTAGATGAATCCTTCAGAGAACAATAAATTATTAAGGAACTTAATGAACCCTAGTTAATTGACGTGACCATAAAAATAGACTGTAATTGACTTTGTTATTCTTAGATGAGCTCAAAAGAGATTCTTAGTAATTTGAGTGATTTACCCTTGACTAAATTAATGATTTGAATGGTGAAAAGATCCTATAATCCGAATAATAGTTAATGAAACAAATCTAGACTCTAGTTTTACTTACTAGATTTTTAAAAGGAATTATTTTAGCTTTAAGATTTCTTTTCTTGTTAGTTATTTATTTAATTATAATTATTCGATTTTGTTAGATTGTGAAAATACAATTAGGGCTAGTACTTGGTATCAATCTCCTCATGGGAATGATACTCATACTCATTTTATACTACTCGTTGTGATCCATACATTTGTGAAATTTGCTAACAATACTTTGAACATCTTCGACCTCTAATTCTAAGATCTCAGATCGAATCAGTATATCACCTTCTAAAATGCGGTTGAAAGAATGATTGTAGCTATTGTACATCTTAGAAGCACATGAATTTGTTCCACCATGAAGTTTTTTTTTCATATAATGACATATATGATATTTTAATTAAAGAATATTTAAGTGAAAATATAAATATACGAACGTATATAATATTTTAGTCAAATTAACATAACTTAAGTGAAAGTATAAAATAAATCATAAATAGGTTTAAACTATATAAAATTAATAGAACTATTTATATCATATTAAAAGAAATATTAAATAATTTAATAATTCACCTTAATATTATTTCAAACTGATAATTTATCTTAATTTTTTATATTTTAATAAAAATCTTAATATGAAAATACAAAAAAAAAGTACTTAGAGTTGATTAAAATAAAATTATTGATCCACTTCTTATATAATCTTTTTATGTTATGTTATTTTCGTAATCATAGTTTATCATATTAATTCTACGTTTCTTCCTACTTGTTATTTTTAGACACACATAAAAACTAAAAAAAATATTCATATAAGACAAAATACATATAAATTAAACGGTAGAAAAGACAAAATATTTTTACTTGTTGATGACATGTTAACTTGCTAACGTACTGGTACATAAATGTACCGTAACAAGAGCTAATGTAGAGAGGTGCTGGAGTTACTCTTCACTGATTGTTTGCTGTGTATTATTATTATTTTAATTATAAATTTAAATTGATGGATATAATTTAATAAATTTTTAATATTTAATATTTATTTATTAATTTTATAAAAAATATTTTTAAATTTTTAAAATTTTACAATCTTATTAATATAGTATAAAATTTAGTCTAAAAATTATAACTAATTTAATATTATATAAACTAATATATCAATATAATTGATATCATTATTTCTAGAATTAAAAATTTATTATATACTTAAAATATAATTTATTATTAAATATAATATTAAAATATTATTTTCTAGAAATAGAATTATTATCTAATTATAAAAATAATTTATTAATTAAAATAATATTAAAATATAATTATTATATTATTTCTTAGAATAAAATTAACATCATTATTTGATTAGAAAACTATTTATTAGTTAATATAGTATTAGAATATAAAATTAGAGTGAGTGTCTAATTAAAAATTTAACTTATGAATCAATCAATTAATAGAAAAATTATAAAATTATACATAAAATTAAATCTCATGTGTGAAAAATAAATATATATATTAAAATAAAAAATTAATATGTCACAAATTAAATAAATATATAAAAAATTTAAATTATATATATATATATATATATATATATATATATATATATATATATATATATATATATATATATATATATATATTCTCGTGCTGTCTCCCGCATTTAGCTAAAGACTAACAATACTTCAATTTTTTTTTTTTAAATTAAAACCTAAAGGCGTAAAGGATTGCTTTTATTTATTTTTCCAATACAAAGAAGAAAAAGAGTAGTGGATTCGGCCACTAGAAAACGCAAAACCCTGTCTATGGTCTAAAACCAGGACATTTTTACTACGGTGTGGACATAATGCTGAGGATATTTCAGGTTTACTTGTATATAGTATATGTTGAATATCATTATTTATACATATATGGTTTGTCAACAGGTTCAAACATATAGAACAAATTACAGGCAAACCTCAATCAATGATCAACTCAAACAGTAAAAATAAACTAAACAATGATGATTGATCAGGAAAGAACTTGTTTTGAGAAGGATCAAAGGAACTCCATTCACATTTACATTCTAATAATTGATATAATATCTCTAACAAATATCTCTAATTGTATATCCTTATTGTTAAATGCCAGTCTGAATTATCATCTATGGTTATGTAGCGTACATTCCCCATCATAACACTAATCATTCTCGATAATTCCTTTTTGTCAATTGGATTCATTAAAGGGCTTATATTGATTTCTCCCAATTGTCCCATTCTGATCTGAAAATGACAAATGCGATGAATTTAGTAGAAAAAGAAAAAGAAAAAAAATAAAAAAAGACTAATTTGAGTGATCATTAATATAAAAATAAATTACCTTAGAACATGTAAGATTAATTATTCTCAGATTACGAAATAATGCTTCGACTAATGAAGTTATTATTCTGAATGGGAAGTTCTGTGAATAAATGCTAACAGATAATGACTCTGCTCTAACAAATATTGCTAGAAATTGCTGCAGTCTTCTTTCAATCAGTGGCTACGACATTGTCAATGTTACCCAAGAAAGATTAATGCAGTAGAAAACATAGAATGACAGTAAATTAAACGGAAATAAACCTGATGATCACCTTGATGAAAAACTCATGTGAGATTATACGTCTGGTCCAACTTACACCACGAACAATTTCTATCAGATTCTGATCCACCGTTCTGGCTGTTGTATTCTGGAAAGGATCATACCCTGTATAGTAAAGATAAGCTTCTTGCAGATTGTTGAGATTTCCCAGTTGATACTGATCAAGAATTTCTCCACCTAGGCTTAAAGATTCAAGATTCTGTGCTGCAATTCTTAATGAAGTAGATCGCCCATTAGCGCTATTCACAAACCAAAAAATCATCGTCTTAAGTCTCTCAGCTGAAACAGTGACCTGCAGGAGACCATCTTCCCTCCAGTTAGCGATACGTAATTTTTCCAGAGATGTGCTTGAAAGGTTAAGAATTTGTACCCCGTCCACATACTCAACAGTCAGTTCCTTCAGTCTAGGGCAATTTTTTGTTATCCATTGTCCGAGCAAGGGGGATTCAGAAACGGTTACCCAGCTTAATGATATGACCTCAAGTGAACTAAAACGGGCATCAATTTCATGCAAATTCCGCAGATTAATCTTACGCAAAGAAAGATATTCGAGAGATTCCAATTCATAGACGCATACAGGCAAAGGCAAACTACCAGAGCGAAGATGAATACTCATGACTCTGACGTTACAAGCCACAGCGGTTCTTACCCATCTGATTATACTGTTCTTTTCTGCATAGACTAAATCAAGATCACTGAAATCCCATAATAGATGAAAAATTGCCATCTTCTTCTTTTGCACTAGTTTAGTCCAGAGTTGATCGAGAGCATTAGAAAATAGTCGGCGAACTCTTGGATCCTCTCCTATAATTCTTGAATTTACCCTTAACCTTCCATCAAGAAAGCTGTCGGCTAACACTCTAAATCTATTCGATATGGCTCTACATTGAGTCAGGTCTCTTACTGGTAGAAAAGAGAGGATGTAAATGACAAGATTATCAGGAAGATTATCCATGATTAATTCTTTCTTGCCAAGATGGATCAAACAAAAACTTGCCCAGATGAGTATATAGTGGGACGAAGAATTAAAGATCAACCGTGAATGCTTCGGTGCAGAAGACTTTTGTTTAAAGAATGAGGAGATTAGAAAGAGAATTGCTTTAAAATTAAAGACTTGGGTTCAAGAAACCCATATGATCAGAGAACCCACTTCTTGAAGGAATAATTCAAATTGATGGCCGGAGAACACAATGATGGGTTTTCTTTATCGCACAATCTCGTAGCAAGAAAGGTTAGAGAAATGGGTTTCTCGAATTGAAGAAGAATCTGTCAAGTCTCCGTTCTATTTTTAGTGTTATCAGCATTTTCCCGCTTATATAAGAGTTCAATTAGTCTGAGCTGGAGCAGTAATAAATTCCCACGTGGTCAACCGCTTAACGGATAACAGAACGAAGTCGTCCTTTATTTTTTGCTTTACTTCTCGCCTCGGTGGAATATCTGTCCCCTATTCCTAATATTTACATTAAATATTATATAATTTTAACTCAGTTTAAAAGAATATACTTTAATATTAATTTAAATTTCTTAAGAGATACAACTCTACTTCTAGCCTTATTTACTTTGGCAGGAATGTTGCTTTGAGAAATGCAGTGTTAAAGGTTCATTTATCGGGCTGGATGACTGGGCTCACTCGGGTTTGATTTTTATATTATGTAAGTCCGAGCCCGCTTGTGCCGGGTAAATTTTTCAGTTGTTGTATGTTCAGGCTAAAGGCTGATTATTAAAGGGCAGCATGCCCGACTAACCCAGTCTGTTTTTTTTTTTTTTTTTAAATTCTTTTTTGTCTTTAATTTTCACATCAAATCAAGAATGTTTAATTAAAAATAGAAATAAAGTTCAAATAGGCCTCTGAACTTTTCAGGTGGGACCAAATAAGCCCTTTCAAACTTTTTGAGGTATTATAGGTCAAAACCTAATATTTTTGGTTTATTTAGACCATTTTTTGACAAAAAGAAAAGAAAATGGATTACACTTCCTATAACAAGTGCGTGAATAGAAAAAAGGAATAAAAACTCTTTTTTAAATTATTTTAGTAAATAATTAAAAATAAAATAAAATCTTTTCCTTCTAACAACAACAACACCACTATCACTACTATCAGCAATAAACCCATCACCTCTGCTCTCCATCAACACTGTGTTAAACCCACGCCACTACTATCAACAAATCAATCACCTCTGCTTTCTATAAACATCGCCATTCTAAATCAACACTGCCATACACTGTTGCCATCGAACCTATCACAAATCTAATATATGATTTTCGCTACCTAAAGATTGAAAAGAGAAGACTATAACAATTAGATACAATCATCGATTCAAATCAACCAAAGATTGTATCAACAACATCAACAACCTAGCACCACTACCACCATAAACAACAACCTAACATCACCACTTAATAGTAGTAGAGAAGAAAGAAAAAATAGAAGAAAGAAGAAGGCCAAACATTTTGTCTAAGTACCCCTTATTTTGTTTATGACGCGGCGGAGGAGCATTGGATCAGGAAATTGTTGGCGGCAGTAGTGGATTAGCTTGGTGGGTGGTGGTGAGTTTGATCAATTTGTGGTGGTGGGGGAGTCGAGGGACTGGAGGAGGTGGAATCGCTCGATCGATTGTGGTGGAGGAGGTAGATATATAGTGAATGAACTCGAATTTATTTTAGAATTACTTAAGAGAGAAAGAGTTCGAGTCTAGTTAGAAAATAAGAGTTTTTATTTTATTAAACAAGGGAGGCTATACATATATTATTTTTACTTATTTTTGTATTGTTTAATATTGTGTGCAACACACGTGCAAAAAGAGGATTTTTTGGACTGAATCTGCTAAGTATTGGGTTAAAATGCCCCAGAGAATTCAAATAGTTTATTTAATCCGCCATTGAAGTTTATTGGCCAATTGAACCTTATTCTATAAAAATATACAAGAGTAATTAAAATTAATAAAAGAGTACAAATTATAAAAATTAGTCAATATACCACAAATAAGTTAATTGAATTGTTCTCTTCTAAGTTCAAGAAACTGAAACTAAAAGTAACAAAGTCTAAATAATAATCTCATTAATCCCAAATAAAAGTCTCCTATACATCTAAAGCTATTAGTACAAACTTTAAATTATTTCCTAAAAAAATTAAAACACACGACTTAATAAGCATTTCATATGATATTAGTAGATTTCTTTTAAAAAAAATCACCTAAGCATTTCATATGATATTAATAGATTTCTTTTAAAAAAAATCACCTAAATAAAATCAGTAAGCCCATTCTCATCATTGTCATCAATATGACTATAATCATCCTTATTAAAGCTATCAGAAGCAACTTTGAATATAACATTACCTATACAACAAATACTAATTAAATACTTAATAACAGTTTCATAATCAAATAAGAAAAGTAATAGAAATGTGATAAAAAAATTACCTTGTGCTTGAATCCAATCTCTAAAACAAACTATAGCTTGAATAGTTATTATTTTGCCTCTTTGTGCTAGAAACATATTTTAAAGCAACACTAGCAAGAGAAATAGACAAAATATCATGTGCTAACTTTGAAAGCTCTAGATGTCTCATTGAGCTTATTCTAAAACTCTAAAACATCCAAATCTCCATTTAAATCATGTGTTAGCTTATCCAAATAAATATCTGATTGTAGCTTTTTATCGCATGATATAGGTGTTTAATCCAAAAATTCAACATGATCTCTAAATTTTTGATCCTTCATAACATTATTAAAGTTGCCACCACATGGCCCCTCAATTGAGGTTTCAAGACCACCAACACTAGAAGAGGCATTAGTTAGTTGTTTGTGCTCTTTAAACAACTTACACAGAGTTGACGTTCTTATTCCAATGTGCCACATTATCCTTACCATAAATTTTATAATGGTGATAACTCTATTTAGAAGCATATATTCATTGTCTTATTGTGTTTATTAGACAATATGCTTATATTTTATAATCTTTAAGTGTATTTTAAGCACTTAAATGTTATTTATTTAATATTAAGAATATTTAGGCAATATCAAGTAATTCTAAAGTTTTTGGAAGGTGAACCAACTCTTGTATAGGTTCTGAAGGAATTAGAGTATTCGACCTGCTGGATATAGACAAGGAAAAGAAGTTTCTTGCTCAACTAGTTCACCAACTGGTTTTGAGATTGAGATTGAACCAGGACTGGTTGAGCCTTGAAGAGGAGTAAAAATTTTGTTGTCAACTGGCTTCATGACTAGTTCAGCGTAATTCCTGAACCGGAACTGGTTAGAAGATGGCATTATGCATTGTTGTTAACAGGTCCCTTGACTGGTTAAGGAAGGGGAGGAGGTGTTTAGTGGGGTTTTACGTGCATGTCTTACAGTTTAATTAGAATTAAAAGGGCTTCTAGATCTAATTGAACCTATTTATAGGTATTACAAGTACTTGGTTTTTGTTCTAGTTTAAGGAGATAAATAATTTTAGAAAGAGAAACATTATTTTGGAAGGGAGATTTAATATTTGGCTACGATTAGAGAGCTTTTCAACTTTCGGAAAGCCGCTATTTGAGACACTATAAGTTTAAAATTAAAAAATAAATAAATAATTTGACATTTTTGAGATTATATGAAAAGTGTCCGTGAAATTTTTTTTTTTTAAATTTCTCCTCTAACTTGAATTTTATGAATTTTATTTGGGTATAAATTCATTGTTCAAAACTATAACTTGATTTATTTTCTTGTTTAGAGTTTGTGCATGTGTATAAACCTTCATCAATAGATTTTGTTTTAATCAAATGCAACTTGAGTACATGCTTTCTTAGTTTTTGTTTATAATCTCAAACTATTAATTTTTTTTCACAAGCATAATAATTTCTTACATAAATTTCTAATGGAAAGTTTAGAAGGTTAGGAATGTCTATCAATATATACTTGTAAGTCTACGAACCATTCCTATAGTAAGTGAAAGTTTACATCGAAATCGATCTCACAAGAAGCTGCAGAGCTGTTATTATAAACTATCACACGAAAACATTAAAAATACATCTAAACACTCTAAGCAAGTACTTTGAGAAACTAAGATATTCATAAAATAAATATAATAAACTATAAAGTAAATATGTAATTATTATGATTATGAAAACTATATGAAATAGTATTTAGCCTAGTCATTTACTTAGTAATCTCTTTATTTTATTTTAAGTCTAGATCTAATGAATGAGATGGTGATGTGTATTTTCCTTTAGGCACTCAAACTAATAATGCAACTAAAGTTTCTTCTACCAATATAGATTGAAGTAAAAATTGTGTTTCTAATACATTCAACCTAAATATTTTCATAATAAATATTATTATTAAATTAATATGATGGTCAACCAACAATAATAATTGAAACTAATGAAGATATGGAGGTAAAAAGAAATTATTCATCAAATAAATAACAAGTTTCATACATGAGTAGAAAGATTAAATTAAATACTTATGAACTAGTCTGACATATGTAATTGAATGGTTATTGTAATTAAATAGAAAGATAAAAAAAATTAAAAATAAAAGCTCATTTGAAATCCAGAATCCTTCAAGTAAGAAGATGATTGTCCTCACTCTCCGCTTCTTGATAAGCATCTTAATTCTTAGAAGAAAAATGAAAAACTAAACTAAATGTGTCTGTGAAATATGAACTATAGAGAATTGCAGAGAGAGAAATAATGGACAAATGCAGACTGAATATGTATATATGATTGTGTATAGGGGTGCAAACCGAGCCAAATCGAGCTTTTCAATGTTCAGGCTCAGCTTATAAAATTTTAATTGAGCTCGAGTTCGATTATTTTTTATATTTTAGAGCTCGAACTCGGCACTTAATTTTAATATGTTCGAGCTCGGTTCATAATTGGCTCGATAGTACATATAAACTAGTCGAACTCAAGCTCGACTCGTTATTAGCTTGGTATTTATATAAACGAGCTAAGCTTAGGTTCGGGTCGATTTCAAGCTCGTTAAGCAAGCTCAAGTTTGCCAAATATGTATTTGTATATTTTATAATTATAAATAAATTATACATAAAAGTAAAATATGCATATAAATTTAAAAATTTAAATAATTAAATCAAGTTCTTTATACATAAAAGAAAGAGTTCAACAAATTCCATAGAGTTCTATCTCAAACTCGTTCAAAATCCATTTATAATTTGGTCGGGACTAGGATTGTAAAAAGGAATCGAGCCTAGCTTCATAAGCTTCATATTAAGTATATTATAAAAATATTTAATCATGTTAATTTATAATAGTTCTTACTTCGATACCTTTTCTATATCAGTTAGACTATAATAGCTTTTATGTTACTGTATAAAGTTCTTACTCTATTTACAAGTTTTACATTAAGTATATTGCAAAAATATTTTCTCATACTTCATTAATTTATAAATGTATAGACTATAATTTCTAAATATCTTTAAGTACTTATATAATATATGCATGTTTATTCAACGCTAAAACTACATAGTTTTATAGTAATATTTTTAAGCATTTATATAATATATACTTGTTTGTTCAACACTAAAATTTTATAGTTTTATAATAAAGCAACATAATTTATATTGATTTAAGTTAACTATATTATACACAAAACTATATTATTGTTTTCATATATAGTATTTATTTTATATTCTACTTAAATTAATTTATAAAAAAAATAAATTGATAAGAAATTAATATAAATTAAATGTACATAATTAAAAGCCAACTTAATTAACAATATTATTAAACTAGCACTTGATTAAGTAATATTAAAATTATTCAATTAGAATATTTATATTTAAAACCTAATTTGTTGATATATATTATTATTTTTAACATAAAAAAAGTTGAGTTCTTATGATTTATTTATTTATTTTATTTTTAATTAGAATATATTATTTATTTATTTTATTGAGCTAATGCACGAGGCAACTCGCGAGCTCAGACAAATCGAGCACTGGTAAGCTCGAGCTTGGCTTGTTTATCCTGACAAACGAACTCGAATAAGCTTTTACCGAGCCGAGCCTTAAGTAGCTCACAAGTGGCTCTACTCAGTTGCAGCCTTATTTGTGTATCTAATCTCCAATACTTCTAGAGATTCTTTTTGCAAAGTCATCCTCTAAGTACAAAACTTCTAAGAGTTATCTTCTACATCTCTTAAGTATCTTAGCTTAAGTAAATAACTAATAATAGTCTATAATCACACAAAGACTTAATTAATTCTCCTTTTGGGCCTTGCATAATTTGGCTAGGCTTATTAAAATAATAATCCATGCGTCTTAATTTCTGGGTCTTGGCAGCATCAATCTTATTTAAGCCCATTTATAAGTATTTAAGCTCATATTTTTCTTTTTCAGCTAATGATATCTGAAATTGGACAATAAAATTAAAGTAAGATAATAAGTATGTATATAAATCATATAATTAAAGCACTAAAATAGACTATATATTCATAAATTTAGGTTTATCTGCTTGCATTACTCAATAAGTTTTGGCTAATGAAGCTGAACATCTTGCCATTTTGAAAGCTCTCAAATTTTAGCTTATAAGAATCCATGTATGAGATCTAAAGTTTAGGTTAATTCAGAATGCTTGTGTATAGTTGATTAGATTAATAATCTGATAAGTCCCCACCTAGGGGTTGTGATCTTTAGTATTTCAGATTGGGGTTTTGATAAAGAAGTTAAGTATAGTTAATGTGAATGGTATTAGGGCTGAGCACAGATCGGTCCAATTCGATTATCTATAAATCATCAGTACCATACCAAATCTTGGTTATTTTAAAATTGAAGGTACCAGTACCGTACCAAACATAAAAGGATCCAATACCGTATTGTACCAATTTTATGGTTAAATACAGTTCGATTCGGTGCTATTTTCGATTCTAAAAAATTTAAAAAACACAACTTTAATCTCATCTTTAATCAAATACATTTAGAGAAAATATGATTACCAACCTAAAAAAAGTAGCATGAAAATCTGAATTAGAATTGCAATCACATTCTTGAACAACCGGTTTTGCAATTCAGTCACTTACAATTATAATAATTCATTCAATATTCAAATACAAACCATTAAAATATATGTTACTGCTAGCATAAAAATATTTTGCAGATGACAATCATTAAAATAAATAAATTTACAGAATTTATGTAGCACTAAAATACATGTCCATAATTAGCAAAGGAATGTTATTACCTTCCCTAAAAATTAGCACTCCACATTTAATCTTGGCATAAGGGACTCACCAATCTCAGGATCTTGAATAATTTCTACAATAAAAGTAAAAAACTACGTCAATAAAACTTAACAGCATCAACAATAAACAAACATATGTAAGAAGTAAAGAAATGTTACCTAACCCTATGCTTACAATATCCTCTATTAATTCTTCTAGTTGGATAGGTTTATTTGAACTTCTAAGCCAATCTTGACAACAAATGAGGACCTCCGCTGTTGTACGAAGTAAAGAACTTCTATATTAATCTAGAGTTCGTCCTCTAGTACTAAATGCAGATTCAGAGGCTACTGTTGAAGCTTGGATAGCCAATACATCGCGTGCAACCTTGGACAAGATAGGATACCTTACTGAATTCACCTTCTAATATGCTAAGATATCGAAATCAATGGTGAATTTTTCTGCAAATTCTTCGAAGTACCTATCTAACTCAGATATCTTAGACAAATTCTATTACGCTTCTTCCTCTAAAAAGAACTCATCAATCTCTTCTTCTGTTTCCGTATCACTTGGCCCACTATCATATGCAGATTTCTTTGAGCTCCCTACAACCTCACCCATATATAAAGCTGTTTTCACCATTTTTTTTAAATTTTTTGCCTCATCTTCACCATAATAAATGGTATACTTAGCTTTCAAGTACTTTAATTTGCACCTAGCTTTTAAGTACTTTAAATCTAGTATTATAGTATGTATACTAGATTACTAGTATCAGTATACTATGTGACATATTAATATATATAACTTATATTTTTTATAGAGTATAAAGTATATTATAATATTATAGTTATTTTTAATATGTATTTTTTTATTTCGATAACAATTGCTTGAATTATATAAATGATAAATATAAAATAATTTTTTTATAGAGTATAGAGTATTTTATAATATTATAATTATTTTTAATATGTGTTATTTATATAATATAAATAATTATTAATAAATATATATAAAAAATTCGGTTCTACGGTTTGGCTCGGATCAGTACAAGACGGATCGGTTCTGGTACGGTTATGGTACGGTTTTTACTAAAGAACTAGTACTATACCATAATCGTAAAAAAATTCGGATTGGTTCAATTCGCTTATAAAAACTTTCGGTTATTTCGGTTCTGGTATTTTTTGGTACGGTTATTCGGTTCAGGCGAAAATCACCGAGATCCATGCTCAGCCCTAAATGGCATAGTAAAGGAGGATAATAATGTTATGCAATTGGTAGGATCTCTTTATTGGGTGTTGTTATTTTTATTTTGCTTAATTAGTTGTTTCAATTTTATCTGCGTCTGTAGGAAATTTTATGCAGCTGATACAAAATTTGAGATTCAAGTATCTCGTATGTATGTACTTCACATGCCTTGAAGTACTTTTGGACTTTTTTTGTATAAGTAAAATTGGAAGAATAATATATTGTAATGCAATATCAAATCATGATACAAAAATTGAAATAGTGGGTAACTTTGTTAGAACTAGTCAATTAGCTAATGTATGTAATTCACATGGCCTGAAGTACTTTTGGACTTCTTTTGTATAAGTAAAATTGGAAGAATAGTATATTGCAATGCAATATCTGCTAGCATATAACTTTAGATATGAAAAATAAAAGTTGATTCTATATATAGAAAGAGGAACATGTTGGGGCTTAAAGTGCTAATTACTTATAGGAATAACCATCACACTTTAGACATGATGGTTCAATAGAATCCAGCTGCTGGACTCCTTATATGGCACCATATTATATTTGAATAGAAGTTACCAATATTTTTGTGAAACATCTTTTGAATTGTTTTTTTGGATCTTTAATCTAATATTGAGCTTATATGTGAATAATTATATATTACAGGTTGTCATATAAGGTTGAGTTCAATTAAAAGTGATATAATATGGTTTGAGTAATTTGGACTCTAATGTGTGTCATAGGATATATACTTTTAATATGTAGAGATCTAAATGTGTTTTCTATTTGATAACGGGCTAAAATAAAAATATTAAAAATATAATATTAAGACTTTTATCTATATATATATATATATGAGGAAGTTACATCCCATACCCTTTTCTTTTAAACTATTACATTTTTACTCTCGTTTATTGCTTGTTACGATTTTTGTTTTCAATCACAACATTTCATTTTGTTTACTCCCATTTCTTACCTTTCATGTCCCATATTGCTATATATTTTTGTTGATACTCTTAATTTGTAATTCTATTATAATTATGTAGAGTTTATTTTATTTCTTAAAGTTTCAATTTTAATATTTTTATAAGTTTTGATTTTAATTTTTAATATTTACACAGATATAATTTATAATTTTAATTTTAGAAATGAAATTTATTTCTTTTAAAAACTATTGTCTTTAAATTTTTGTTTTAATGTATTTATATAGGTTTCTTAATTTTTATATTATGTGTTTAATTATTTTATATAATCTCTTAATCTGTTTTTTGTATCTTATTATATATAAAATCAAAAAGTATATATTATGTCTTTTTTATTTAATAATATGTCTTTTTGGGACGGTACATTCTAAAGTGCGTGGTTAGTAAGCGATGAGTAGAATTTTCAATTTTATGTGCTGATAATTTATTTATTTTCTAAAATGAATATTTATTATATATTTTGTATTGATAAATTGACTATTTGTGCTGAGAAAGTGAGTTATGTATTTTCTTTATCTGTTTTGAAATATAATATTATGTTGATAAAGTTTTAGAATAGAATTTATTGTCGCACAAGGTATATTTTCTTGTAGTGTATGTATTAAAATATTACAAATATTTTTTCATCAGAAAATGGACTCATTTTATGTAAGGTATGTCCATTTTATATGAAAAATTCTGTTAATGATAAAAGAATATATAAAAAAAATAATAATCAAATTTATTATATTTTTTATATATATTTTAAAAATTAATATTATCATGAATTTTTCAAATTTAATTGCTCATATTCAATTTTACTAAACCATTAAAAACTACTTAATATTAATTATTATATTTGATGTAAAAAAATTCTTTATATTTACTGATAGAATAACTACAGAAATAAAATGTATAATTTATTTTCTAAATTTTTTTAGCAAAGGCATATGCTGAAAATTTCAAAAACATTTAATAACAGATGTTATTGATGTCGTCCATGTTAAGCTCTAGCAATAGACCATTGACGGTTAATTATTTCATTTATTTTTATGAAAATAATATTTGGCGATGGTCTTTATCGATGACGTCTATTATTATATTTAGCGATAGCATTTAACGACATTTTTCTCGTTGCTAGTGTGTGGGATACGAGCAAATATTCATAAAAGAAATATAGTAAACTGTAAAGTAAATATGGAATGATATGATGTATAGCCTAGCCAATTACTTAGTAGTTCCCCTTGTTTTACTTTAAATCTAGATATAATGAATGAGATGGTGATGTGTCTTTTCCTTTAGTCACTCAAATTGACGATGCAACTAAAGTTTCTTATACTTACATAGATTGAAGCAAAGTTGGCGTCTCTAATACATTCAACCTAAATATTTTTATAACAACTAATATGATGGTGTTTACATTATATTTTATAGCCCATGAATACTTAACAGGCCAGTCCAAAATTAAGCCCAGTCTAAAATTAGGTCTAGGACAAAGATTTAATTAAAATAATTATTTTAATTAAAGTGGTGGGTAGTAGTTATTTATGAAGCAGTTGTTTCACACATGCGGCAAAAGAGATTTAAAACTAGAAGTTATTTTAAGCTCCTTTGATGATGGTTTTGGGGTTTAGCCTTATGGTACATGTGTTAAATAGAAGTACATTCTTGATGGGAATTACGGAAATACAAGAAATAAAAGAAAACGGAGAACAAGGATAGAAAAGTATAACAAGACAATCAAATTTCAAGCAGGCAATTTCCTCTATATTTCTTTATGCAATCAAGTTTTCCTTTTACTTTGAGACTTTTAAGCAATACATTCCAACACTTTACTTTATTCAATTTTACAGTCATTTATAACCATTTAGTAGAGCATTCAAATAAATTGTGTCTGAAAGGCTTTTGAAAACTCATAAACTTTGTTAGAAGTCAGAAGCGCAAATTTTAAACACGATTCGTGTACCACACACACGTGGCATGCCCACAAATCCAATGTAGAGCCAATATAATTTGGCACGCTCGGTGAGACATTGTTTTAAAATGGCCCCAAGTATAAGAAATAATAATGGAAAAGAACTAATGGAGTCTTAGGACACTATGGTTGCTGCTGATGAAGCAGAACGTGAAGCTGAAATTTCTGTTCCTTACATGGTGGAGCAGTTGGAGAAGAACAAGGCTCTCAAGGCATGTCTCAGCACTCTGAGGTGCTATTAACTATTGGAAGAGCCGTTGGTAGGTCACCTATTGCTAATGTGCTTGAAGGTTCAAGTATTGACTTAATTGATCCAGTTGTTAATCCATTATTAGGATTTTTGTTGTGTTCATAAAAAACCTAGAATATGCATCTCAAGATCCTATAGAAAATTAGTGAGAAATTAACTAGTAGTTGTCTTAATACTCCCAAGAGTGAAAATTCAAATGCTACTTCTAGATAGAGGAATGTCCTAGACGGACTCGGGGGCTGGGGGGGGCGGGGGGGGTTCTCTATGAGGATGTTAGAATATAAACTCCTAACGGCCGCAATAACGTTGGCAGGCCTTACTTACCCATCAAATTTTTGCTAATACTAATCCCATTAATCAACCTACCATGTATGATGTAGAAGCAGGCCTAGGGGGCAATTCTTTGATAATTAATCATTATAGGAATATGGGTATCTGCTTTTTCAGCCTCACAGAGAACCCCCATTAGATGTTGAGGTTGTTAGGGATGTGGTACAAGAATTATATGGTCCCAGCCTTAGATAGATAGGCCGACCAGAGTTTCATAAGCCATATCCTAATAACATGGATGTGGACAACCTTTATCCTAAGGGATATAGGATCCCTGATTTTACTCTTTTTTCTAAAGAGGATGGTCACTCTACCTTAGAGCATATTGCTAGGTTTATAATTTAGTATGGTGAATTGCCTAATCTGGAGAATTTTACTAACTTTAAGTTAAGGTTTTTTCCTAACTCTCTGACAAGAATGGCTTTTACTTAGTACGCAACTTTGTCAAGAAATTCTATATCTACATGGTAGGAAATGGAACATCAGTTTTATACTCAAGGCAGAACCAGAAGTATGTATTGCAAAATTATCCATAGTGGCATAGAAGGTTGGTGAATCGATGATGTTTACACTGCCAGATTCAAGGAAATGAAAAGCGAGTGTAAGATCTATGTCAAAGGGGACTAGACATTGAATTGAGAAAGAAATTTTAGGGGATGAAATTCAGGAATTTTTATGAGTTGGTAGCAAAAGTAACCAAATATGAAAAATTGTTAAAAGAGGAGAATCATAAGAGAAGGGTTGCTATATAGAGTTATTATCAAGAAATTCATAATTCTGTGATGGAAGTAGCAGCGGTAGATCTTTTAGCCACTAGTTCTTGCACTTGTCCATCTTTGGTAAGGAAAAATCCTGAGTCTTGAAAGAAATCACATGCAAGTGGTGCCTCTCCATAATATACTTTTGATGTTTCCAAGACATAGGATATTTTTTTATTACCTTCGCAAAGAAAATTTCATTAAGCTGCCTCCTGACCATAAAGTCCCAATAAAAGAGGAACTTAAAGGAAATGATTATTGCAAATATCACAACTCTCATAATCATGCTACCAATAATTGTTGGGCTTTTAAGAATTTAGTGTAAGATAGAATTAACAAGGGAATTTTAAAATTTCCAAAAAATAAGGAAGCCATGTTGGTAGATGAGGATCCTTTTCCTTCTGTGGTACATATTAATGCAACCAGTTTTAATTTAAGATCTTTTTTGAATTACAGAAAGTTGAAAAAAGAATTAGAAGAAGAAAAGAAGCCTGAGATTATGAAAGTAAGAGTTGAACCAAGGGTGTTTAAGCCTAGTACTATGTTCCATAAGGTCTGAGTACCAAGGAATTCTCTAGTACGAAGGGAATTAAAATTTGTTGATAAATCTCCTAAAGATGATGTGAGGAAGGACATTATTCTCCCAATAGACTGGATTCCCGAGAACCTAGGTATGTTATTCCACCTAATTTTTTGCCTAACAATAAATGGCACAAGGTGGAAAATAAGAAGTTTCCTCAACCTTTGATAAGAATGCAAAAAAGGAGATTTCAAAGATAAAGAGTCGAGGGACAAAGGAAAAAGGAGACAACCAAAGGGTGCATAAGATTAAACCTGAAAGATCAAAATTTTATAGAAAAGCAATAGAAGATATGGATATGATCAAAGAAGAGGACGATGACCTTTTATCATCAATTAGGAGTTCTACAGAAAAAGCTTGTGAAGAGCCTATGGTATAAGGAACATTTATGGTTGGTGGGATTTCTATTCCATATGGTTGTACAACTCTTACACTTCTAGAAGTCTTTCAGACTCGGGGTACTAGACAAGAAGACTTTATTGAGTTAGAAAATATTAATAGAGAAGAGACTCAAAGGTGAAATTTGCCTTTAAAGCATGAGGGATATCAAAGTGGAATTAGCATTCAGGCTATCAATTTAAACAAAGCCGAAAAGAGTAATTTTGGAGAAACCTTCCCTGGAGATGACCAAACGCATTAGGCCATTATATGTAAAAGCTCATTTGAATGGAAGGTCTTTTTCAAGGGTATTGGTTGATAATGGTTCAGCTGTCAATATCTTTTATAAGATGTTGAATGCCTTGGGTAAGACTGAGGTTGATTTGATAGTGACAGATGTTATAGTGGCAGCTTTTAATAGTAAAGTGTCAAAAATATTTAGAGTTCTTCCAATAGAGATCACCATTGGGAGCAAGACTTCTCTTAGTGCTTTCTTTATGGTTAACTCAACTGGTAATTATAACACTTTGCTTGGAAAAGATTGGATACATACTAATTGTTGTGTGTCGTCGACTCTTCATTAGTTCCTTTTGTTTTGGAATGATGATGATGTGGAAATGGTATGGGTCAATTGGCAACCATTTGTGGCATATTCTGACTCGGTGGAGGCAAGATTTTATGAGGAAGATTTTAGTCCAATTGAGTTCGTGAGTAAGCAGAAAAAGGGAGAAACTAAGGAAGTAAGAGTTTTAGAGGAGCAGGTTAAAACTCAAGCAAAGAGTTTGTTGAAACCGACAACTACTGTCTTATAGGCCGAAGGTACCTGTTATTAAGGAAATTTTAGATGATTAATTACACCAAAGAAGAACTTGTAGTAGCTACCACTGCGATATTTAAACATTAATGCAACAGTTAATTGACAAAGTTGAGTTAAAGATGACAGAAGGGAATTCTGGAGCAAAAGGGATTCTCAAAGAAGAACCTGATGATGAATAAAAAGAGATTCAGATTCATGATTTGGATAAGGCTACTGGAAAGTTGGAAGATATTCAACCCCAAGTTCATGATCCTTTCCTCAAAGTGAATTTAGGAATAAGATATGAGCCAAGGATGACTTATGTTAGTTCATTATTGTCTGATAACATGAGGAGAGATATTATTAGAGTTTTAAAAGAGTTCAAAGATTTCTTCGCTTGGAGTTAATGAGGAAATGCCCAGTTTGAGCAGGAGCTTAATAAAGCACCGCCTTCCTATTAAAGCTAGTTTTAATCTTTATCAACAACCTTCTAGAAGAATGTCCAAGGAGGTAGAGCTTAAGAAAAAAAGGAAATAGAAAAGTTATTCAAGGCCAATTTTATTAGAACAACTAGATATGCTCAATGGTTATCTAATGTTATTCATGTAGTGAAGAAAAATCGGAAGCTGTGAGTTTGTATGGACTTTCAAGACTTGAATGCCGCTACCCCAAAAAGATATGTATGTTATGTGAGTGGCTGATATGCTCGTAGATACAACATCCAAGAATGAGTTATTTTCATTCATGGATGGCTTCTCTGGCTATAATCAAATATTAATTGCAAAATATGTTTCTAAAACTGCTTTTAGGAGCCCGGGTGCTATTGGAACTTTTAAATGGCTTGTAATGCCCTTTAGTTTGAAAAATGCAGGTGCTACTTAATAAAGAGCCATGAACATTATTTTTCATGATTTGATGGTCATTATATGGAGATATACATTGATGATATTGTAATAAAATACAAACGAGTAGGTGATCGTGTGGAACATTTGAGGAAAAGTTTTCAACGAATAAGGGAATATAAGTTGAAACTGAATCCTTTAAAATGTGCATTTGGTGTAAAGGTAGGAAATTTTCTAGGCTTCTTAGTACATTAGAGGGGGTTCGAATTTGATGGCAACAAAGCCAAGGCTATTTTGGAGGTTAAACCCCGAGTTGTAGAGATTTCTTAGTCAAGTGAATTATTTGAGGGGGTTAATTTCAGATTTGGCAGAAAAAACTATGACATTCTCAAATTTGTTGAAATTAAAGCAATTAAGTGAGATTAAATAGGAGGAAAAACATCAAATAGCTTTCGATGGGTTGAAGATGTACCTTACCAAGCCTCTAGTGTTGATGCCTCCTAGGGAAGGTATTCCGCTCAAGTTGTACTTATCAATAGCCAATGAATCCATTGGTTGTTTGTTGGCACAAAACACTGCTACAACCATGAACATGAGATTTATTACTCGAGCACAATTATTGACACCTTTCGAGGTAAAGTATTCTCCTATTGAGAAATTATATTTAGCATTATATTTTGCTTGTACTAAATTGCGACATTATTTGATTAAATCTCGAGTCTATATTGTGTCTCAGACATATTTAATTAAATATATATTAAATAGACCATTAACAACTGGGAGAATCGCTAAATGGTCTCTTGCATTAACTGAGTTTTCTTTAATCTATTTTCGAGAGAAGTCAATTAAACGTCAAGTCTTGGTAGACTTTTTAGCTAATTATCCAATGACAGATTCACTCTTAGAAAAACAATTTGAGTTGCAGGTATATGGGGTAGATGTTAATGCTAAGACATTAGTATTAAGGTTTGATGGGTCAAGTACAGAAAGAGCTGTAGGGGCTAGAGTTGTGATTACCTCACGTACAAGAGCTAAGATTGCTTTGTCTTTTAATTTGGCATCTGAGTGCACCAATAATCAGGTTGAATATGAGGCTCTAGTGATCGGTCAATAGATTATGCAAGAGTTTGGAGCAACCGAGGTGTTGGTGATAGGGGACTCAGTTGGTATTGAAACAATTATCTGGAGAATACAAGTGCAATAATTTGCTTTTACCACCATATTATACAACTGCAGTGCAGTTAGTGAATTCTTTTGATGAGGTAGCCTTCTTTCATGTTTCAAGAGAAAGTAATTGGGAAGCAGATGAGATGGCAAAGATTTCTTCTAGAATCAGGATGAGTAATGAATTAACTCATAAGCCGATCATGATGGAGAGGAGAGCTCATCCTTTAATAAGAGAGAGAGAGATATATACAAGTAAAATCTTTCAATATAGATATAGATAATATTGATGATTGGAGGATAAAAATTAAAAAGTATTTGGAATGTCCTAGTAAAAAGACTCCTCACAAAGTGAAAGTACAAGCTCAGAATTTTGTGCTTATCGAAAATGAACTCTACAGGAAAGGCTTTGATGAAATTTTGTTGATGTGTTTAGCTTTTCCAGAAGCCATGGAAGTTATGAAATAGGTGTATGAGAGTGTGTATGGAGTCCATCAGGTTGGTGCAAAGATGAGATGGATATTACGACGGCATGGTTACTTTCGGCCATCTATTCTGAAGGATTTTATCAATTATTCTAAAGAGTGTCAGCAATGCCAGAAATACGGGAGCATTCAGAGAGTCCTAGCCACACAAATGCATTTTATTATAAAACCATGGCCTTTTAGGGGTTGGGCCATCGATTTGATTAGGAAAATTCACCCTACTTTGTCTAAGGGTCACAACTTTATAATTATGGCTACAAATTATTTTACAAAGTGGGTGGAAGCTGCTCCAATAAAGAAAGTTGAGCAAAAAGATGTGATCCAGTTCATCAATGAGCAGATTATACATAGGTTTGGGATCCTATAATCAATTACCATAAATCAAAGGACTATGTTTACTAGGGATGAAATGAAGGACTTTGTAAAAGATTATGAAATAAAGCTTTTAAAGTCAACAATATTTTATGCTCAAGCAAACGGGCAAGCAGAGGCTTTTAATAAAATCCATATTGAAATTCTTGAGAGGATGTTAGAGGATAATCTTAGAGATTGGCATAGGATTTTATCTAAAACTCTATGGGCATAACGAACTTCCAAAAGAGGTGCTACTGGTGTAAGTCATTTTTCTCTAATTTATGGTCATGATGTGGTGCTTCCTATGGAGGTAGTTATTCCTTCTATTAGGGTGGCAAAATAAAATGGGTTAACTGCAGATGAATACAATGAAACAATGATAATAGAGTTAGAGCAGATTGATGAGGAAAGACTTCAAGCACTTAATAAATTGATTATTCAGAAAAATAAAATGTCTAGACTTTATAACAAAAGAGTGAAATTGAAGAAGTTTAAGGTTAGAGATTTACTTTGGAAAGTGACTTTACCTCCAGACAATAAGGATAGGGAATATGGGAAACGGTCTCCTAACTGGTTGACTAGCCTTCAAGATGAACTTCACAAAAGGTTTATTCATGGTAAATACTTAGAAAAGTATTTTCCTACTATATGGGAAATGTTTGTAGGAAGGCATGATATGATGTAGGTTATATTGTATTTTTATATTTTATATTATATTAGCTTTGTGTTTAAGTGGTTAAGTTCATTCTAACATAGGGTTTATGGTTATTTACTTTTTCTTGATTGTAATTTTTTATGTTCTTATAATATTTCTAAAGTCAGTTTGTTTCTATTTGATTGAAGGTAGCCCAGATGGCCACTTTCCAATTATTATATCATTCCTAGTGTATTTTACCAAGAACCACATGTATGATGCTAATGAAAATACAAGAAAATATATGGTTGCATGAGTCAAGGTAATTATGACATGGCTGATGTGCACTAGTATGATGTTGTAAAATGACATGGCTGCATGCAGGCTATAGCCTCAGGTGATCAAATCAATAGAGCTAGTATGTCCCAATAGACATTTCACAATAATACATGGCCTTAATCATAAAAGGAGAATGAATGGCCAAAGCACAAATACACTAAGTCACATCATAAATGCCAAAATAGTCTGAATTAAGTAAAGGTATAATAGAATCTAAGACATCATTCAAAAACATAAGTAAGGCCATACTGACCAAAGTCTAAAGGTCTAAATGTTTAGATAGGGTGGTGCCAATCTCCTTCCATTTGAAGTGATGTTGTTCCCTCAAATGATTTGCTTACTCTAATTTTTTATTGCACTCATGAAATAAAGGATAATTAGCTTGTAACATGGTACCTTTGTCTTGGACTACTTTAGTAGCTTCTTCATAAGATGATTTTAGCTTCTCACTTTCTTGAAACATGTCTTTGAGCTTGTTGTTCCTGAATTTTAACTTCTTCCTTCAGTGTCTGCAAATATTCAAAATTTTCTCTATAAGCCTCATATTCTTACTAGACATATCATTAATAACTTGCTCTTTTTTGTTGATGTCACAAAAAATACTAGACACCTCATGCATAAGTTTAGCAATCTTAGTAGCTTCAAAAGGAGAAGTAATAGCAGCATATAACGTATGAAGGGAAGAAATAGCTAGTTGTTGCTCATCTTTATTAAGAGTCAGCAATTCTAAGTCAATTAATTGATGAAGAGTCTGCTTGGCAAACTTACTGCTTCACTGGGGGGAGCCAATGAAGTACTCAATGAGGAATAGGTAGCAATTGAAAAAGAGAATCAAGTCCCAAAAGAGGATCTGTAAACTCTGGAACTAGAGCTATGTCCTATAATAAAAGTGAATAAACAACTTCGGGTTTCAAAGTATACATATCAAACCTAAAAATTTATAAAAGGAATATAAAAGAAATGTACCTGAGGCATGGGAAGAGAAGCTGGAGTCTTAGGTAGAATAATAGTCGGAGATTTAGTTATGTGAGGCTCTATATCATCACACTCTATAGGAGGAGAAATAGATAAGTGGCTTGGGAGGGAGTAATCCCCTAGATGCTCTATATGAGTAGGATTTTCATCCATATCCGTCTCAACATCCTCGCCATCCACAAGATCATCATCAGAGTCGCTAGAATCATGACTTTTGTTCTTTTCAGAGTCTTCCATATTTTCATCTCCTGAAACTTCAAGTGGATCCTTCTCGAAGTTATTAAAGGCACTCTTTAGAATATTTCTTTGCAACCTTCAAGTAAAAGCTAGAGGAACATAGGCTTTAGCTTTTGAAATTTGCCGGTAATACCAAAAGAGGTAGGCTCGTTGACTTTTTGTTTTTTCTTTTGGGATGGTATAGAGAGTGGGCTTATAACTTTCTGCTTTTGTTTCCCTTTTAATGATCTTCCTTGAGGACGAAATAGAATTAAGGGCAAACCTAAAAATAAACAAGATAAAGTTAGAAAATAAAATTGCTTTAAAGGCCATTTTGTTTTATACCTAAGTTAAGTGTGAGAAAACATACCTTGAGCTATATCACCTGTAGTAATTGGAACAAGTTGTGCAAATCTCTAAGGCCACCAGGTGTCAAAAGCAATTCTGGCATCATCATTAATTTCACAAATGAAGCATGATAATTTTTATATTTTTTAAGGAAACCATCTATGCGCGGCATAGTAACATCATTAGAGAAAATAAGGACTTCAGTAGAAAAGTCTAAGGTATGTATGGTTTGGTGGAGATCGAATTGCCTACACTAAAGGGAAGGTAAGTATCTCACAAAAAATGATGGTTAAGCTGAAGAGATGCCAGTGGCAAGACTTAAAGAACCACCAATCACAAAAAGCCTCGTTGTGGTAAAGACATAAAATAGCATGGTCCTGAATACCATGAGATCAAACATATCCACAATCCTTTCCTTGATCCACCAAGGTATTTCTCTGCCATAAGACCAAATGTCAAGCTCTGATTGCCCCCAGTTATCGGTAGATAGGAAGCATTTCATTATGGCAATCAGATTACATTTCACCTTGCAGGTCACAAGAAATATGCCTAAGGATAAGTGAGGGTCTAACATTTGCTTATTCCTTAGAGATGAAAAATAAGTTAAGAGCCACAACTAAACAATCCACATGTGGTTCCCAATCTTATACAATGGATGCTCCGTAACCACCCTGTCCAAAGACTGATATGTTGAGGCAAGTAGCATAATGCCTAAAGCATAACAGGTCTTATCCAAGATTATACCTTTGGCTAAGGGAAGGAGCTCCAATCTAAGTTTGTCGCAGGTTGGGCAGAAGATGAATTGACAAATAAGGACCCACATAAACTCAATATGCTCAATATCTAAAGAGGATCCCCTGATATGGTTCCATTTCTGCACAAAGTGATGATAGGAAAAAAGCTCCACATAACAGGGATCATAGAAAGGGTAAGGATTTGTTGCTTTATCATTTATAATAGGAGTTTTGCATCTCAAGATAGGTAAACTGGTGAGGAGAAAAATGTCTTTAGGATAATGAATGTTGGTCCAAAAGGAAAAATAAAAGAGTAGATAGATGGTGAACAGAACCTGAGTGCGGCACATAGTAAGTCTTGCTCCATAATTGGGTCTTCAAGGCTAAGGCTAATTAGATCATAGACACCAACTTGTTTCCAAAGTGGAGAGAAGACTAGTCTGAGTCTATCAACCTAAATCATCCAATCCTTTCTGCATTTTGGCCAAGATTTGATCTTTCCTGGAGTAAGTGATTTATAGAGAGTCTTGTCCAGTAACAGTGCTCCTTCTTTATGTCTTTGTTTCTTCTCTCCTTGATTTTCAAAGGGAAAAGAAGATGAGAGTTTAGAAGAATTGGGTAAACCAGTAAAGAGGAAAGCCCCTTGATATCTTGGTTCAGGATTGAACATGGCCGGGAGATATCTGCAAACAAAGGTATTGCTTGGTTTAGAATAATAAAACTATATTAAAGCAATATTGGAGTTCAACATAAAATTAGATAGAAGCAATGAGTTCACCTGAAAGTAAGAAAGTCAGAAACTCTTGAAAGAGTGTAGGTGAATTTAGCTAGTATAGGTGGTGCCTGTAAAAGGAAAGAATTAAGAGTGTTTTGGAAGAAGTAAAAATAGGTAAAAAAGCATGTGTAACAGTTGTGTACCTCATGAATACCAATAATTTGAGGATCTATAGGAGGAGGTAAAGGCATAGCAACCTGTAGAGTAGTAGTGCGTAATGAGAGTAACTCCTATGAGACCATGATCACAAAATCATAAGATATATTATATATTTTATCTTCTCTTTTTTAAGAATTAACTTGAAAGTTAATGAAGTTTACCAGAGTGGAAAAGAAGAGCTTGCAACACCTCCTGAATTCATGACAACACCTACATAAAAAGAGTATAAATTTGAAAGTACACATTCTCATCCTTTATCTTTTATAAATTTATGGTCTATGAATAGTTTGATGGAGTATATCAACAGTCAAGAAAATAAGATAGAATTATGCGTTGAAGTATTGCATTAAAGTGATATAATCACAAATATATGTAAAGTGCAGAAATTAGATACATAACATTTAGTGGAACACATATATTTCAAGATAAAAAGATAAGTAAACTAAGGCCAGATATTTAAAAATGAGAGAGAGAGGGGGGGTTGTGGAGTGAATGAATCAAAGCAAAATAATTCCTGAAGTTTTGCTCAAATAAAATTTTTAAGGCTTTGAAGAGCCTTTTATTCATTTTCGAAATTTTAGACTTCGGAGAGCTTCGAATTCATTTCAATTTTTAGGATCCAGAGGGTCTCAAAATTCAAATTGCTAAAAAAGTTGAGGCTTTTGTTTCTCACACATATATATTTTCTATGAGGCTTAATTCTATAGAAACATGCATACATCTTATAAACAAAATTCAAGGATAATGCCGAAAATTTGGTTTGTTAAACTAAGAAATAAATTTTTCATTTTGGGTCACATCATTCAAAACACAATTCACCAAACTAATACAAAAAAAATTCTTAAAATTAAAATATCAACATACCACAAACATCATATAATACCAAATTTACCAATAGAACCCACAATTACAAAAGTAAATAATAAAAAAGGGGAAAGATTTTTGAGAATTAAAAGAAAATACCCTTTTTCTTTTTTCTTCTTTGATATATCAAAAGAGTTTTTGTTTGGTTAGTTGAAGGAGGAGAAATAGGAAAAAAATTTCAAAAATATTATTTGTAGTGAAATTTAGTGTTTCTATATGTGGGTATTGGAAATGTAAGTAGAAGAATTTTTTGGTATGTGGATTTGGTTAGAAAATGAATTTTTTAATATATGTGAAGAGGAATGGAAAGATGTAGGATTTGTTGTCATTGATGTTGTACTGCAAGGCAGTGAGGCTGCTATGCAAACCATTTCTGTTCTTACTGCTAGATGAGATGCAGGCTTACTGGAGAAAGTGGAAGTGGCGCTGTAAATTCTTCAAGTTGATGAGCAGAGTGAATGGGTGGTACAGATGCCCGTGGTGGAAGGAGTTTGGATGTTGTTTTTGGTTTGTTGGGTGTTGAGAATGGGTTGTGATGTAAGGTGTAAAGATAAAATGAATGGAAGAAGAAGGAAAGTTTGGGTCTTTTGATTTTTGGGTGTTTTAAGAATTGAAATTTAAGGATTTTGGAGGAAGGAAATTTGAATTAAATGAGGTGGTGCTTGGGTTGGTAAAATTAATACTAAGGGATTTAAATGGGTTTGAGGAAGATGAAAAACTTGAGAAATCAAAGTAATGAGGGGTTTAAAGTTAATTGATGAAAAAGAAGATGGAGATTTTGGAGATATAAAAGAGAAATTCCAATTTTATTTTTGTTGAGGAGCTTCCTCTTGGATATAAGAATGAATTTTTTCTATAGAATTCCATTCTTCATCAAATGGATGAAAGAGAACTTTAGGATAAAAATTTCTATACTTGATTTAATTTGATTTTCATCCATGGCAAGAAAAAGAGGAAAGAAATTATTTTTGGGGCTGAAGACTTATTATATGTATATAAGCCTATGGCTTTTAGCGAGGTTATATACATGCAAGGAGGGTATTTGTTTACATCATATTTTGTAACCTATGAATAATTAACATGCGAGTCCAAAATTAATCCTACTCTAAAATTAGGTCCAGGACAAAGATTTAATTAAATAATTATTTTAATTAAAGTCGTGGTAGCAGATATTTATAAAGCAGTTGTTCCACACACACGGTAAAGAAGATTCAAAACTAGAAGTTATTTTAAGCTCCTTTTATGGCGGTTTTGGGGTTTAGCCTCATGGTACATATATTAAATATAAGTTATATTCTTGATGTGAGTTACGGAAATATAAAAAATAAAAGAAAAGGTAGAACAACGATAGAAAAGGATAATAACACAAACAAATTTCAAGCGGACATTTTTCTCTGTATTTTCTTTATACAATCAAGCTTTCTTTGTACTTTGAAACTTTTAAACAATACATTCCAACACTTTATTTTATTCAAGTTTACAGTCATTTATAGCCATTTAGTAGAGCATTCAAATAAATTGTGGCTAAAAGACGTTTGAAAACTCACAAACTTGATTAGAAGTCAGAAGCGCAAATTTCAAACACGGTTCGTGTACCTCACACATGTGGCACGTCCGCAAATCCAAATGAGAGCCAAGAAATAGTTAACTAACAATAATAACTGAAACCACTAAAAATATGAAAGTAAAGAAATCAATCATTAAATAAATAAATAACAAGGTCCGTACAAAAGTAAAAAGGCTAAACCAAATACTTATGAAAACTAGTCTAACATATTTAACCCAATGATCATAGTATTAAATAGAAAGACATAAATACAAGAAAATAAAAGCTCTCTTAAAATTAAAAATTTCTTCAAGTAGAAAGATGATTGGTCCTCACTCTCCATTTCTTGAAAAGCTTCTTAAATATAAAAGAACAATGAAAATTAAGAACTAAAGTGTTTACGAAGAACTGTAGAGAATTCAGAGAATGGTGGACAGATGCAGAAAGTAGATAGGAGATACCTCTTCCCTTCCTTTTAGAACTAGGTTTGCAGAAATATATATAGAGAAGAGTCCTCCTCTAAGTAAATCTTTCTAAAGATAAGTATACTAATATAAGTCTATCTAATAGATAAGACTATAGGTATCTTTATCTTCATCAAATATTATCATTTTAAAACCTAATAATAATACAAAATTACTAAAATATCTCTTTAAGTAAATAATAGAATTGGGCTAGCATAGCAAATAGCAGTCCACGCATCTTAATCTTGAGCATTGATACGTACATGTCTAATTAAGCTCATTTTTGAGTATTTTATTTTTATTTTTCTCTCTTAGCTAATATTATCTTAAAATAGACAATTAAACTTAGGTGAGATAAAAATATATATTTTCTATATATTATATATATATAAATATACTATTAAATCATTAAAACATTCTAAATATATAAAAATAATTTTAGATCTATCAATGGAGCTAAAACATCCTAAAATGGTAAAAAAACATGTGTCATTATATTTAGTACAAAACTCGATGGCTCCTATTATTAACTAAAGACACTGTCAAAGTCAGGACAAAATCATCATTTGTTAAAAATATTTTTATCCATGTACCACATTGTAGTTAATATTTATTATTCGAATTAGATTTATATATAAATATTAACTAATATATATATATATATATATATATATATAAAGTAATTATAATAAATTAAATTCATAAGAATAAAATATCATTCACATATATATTAAAATAATTAACAAAAAAAAGTGTATAGATTAAAATAATTATCAACACCTCAATAAATTCTTAATAAATAAATACTAAATTACTAAAATATCTTTGAAAAACTATCATTAAATAAAATAAAAAATTCAGGATATTATATTAGTTGAATTATATTTTATTGACTTTTAGACGATGTTAAGAGATTTATTTTTTTGTTGATATTTGATTGATTTTTTTTTATAATCTAATCCATATTTGTTTAGATTTTAATTTGATTAGTTGATTGATATTTATTTTTGTTTATTTAAATTTTGTATAACTGGTTGATTTTGTTAATCTTTTATTGATTTTAGTTGACGTGTGGTCTTTTTACAGATTTTGGCATAATTGGTATTTAGTTGATTTTTAGGATATTTGACTTGAGTGTATTTTTAGAATTATTGTTATAAAAAAGAGATATTTATATAAAGAACTTATATATATAATGATTATAGTCCTCAAGTCACACATAGATGTTTTATCTAAACTGATATCTCATCATTAGTTAGAAAATACATAGAAAATTAAAAGATTTTCTACTAAATAAGTGTTAATCTAGAAGGCAAACCACAAGACTTTAAAGAGTAATTAATCGCTGTGGCTTCAGGTACCACATATATTAGTTTATTAATTCTTAGCGATTATATATTATTGGTTTTGGATTTATTGATGATAATTTTCATCCTAAAATTTTAACCTAACAAGTAGTGTCAAACCCATCTTTCATATATATATATATATATATATATGTATATAATTCTGAATTTTAAAATTCTTTTGACATGTGTATGTAATTTTTGACACATGATTTTTATTTTGACATGTGTACTACTTTTGACACATGGAATTCAAGCTTATGTGTAATCTTATAATTTTTTATTAATTTATTAATTAATAAATTACATTCCTAATTAAACACGGACTCTAAACCTAAAAAATAGATAATAATTATATTTTAATATTATATTAACTAATAAATAATTTTTTAATTAAATAATAATACTAATTTTATTCTAAAAAATAGTAGCACATTAATTATATTCTAATATTATATCAACTAATAAATAGTTTTTATATAATAATACAAAATCTATTATAAAAAATAGCATATTAGTTATATTTTAATATTATATTAACTAATAAATTAGTTTTGTAATTAGATAATAATTCTAATATAAAAATAACATCTTAAAATTATATTTTTAATAATAAATTAAATTTTTTATTATATAATAAATTTTTAATTCTAAAAAATAACAATATTAATTATATTGGCATGTTAATCTATAATATTAAAATTTTTATAAAATTTTTAATTTTGATATGTTTAATTTCTTACATATAACTTTTTTATTTTGATACATATATTTATTTGCTTTGACATGTATACTTATTTTTGACTCAAGGGATATTAGATTTATATGTAATTTATAATTTTTTCTATTAATTTATTGATTAATAAGTTATATTCTTAATTCAATACGGACTTTAATTCTAAGAAATAGCATATTAACTATATTTTAATATTATATTAACTAATAAATAGTTTTTTAATCAGATAATAATACTAATTTTATTTTAAAAATAACATATTTCTTAATTAGATTAAAATTTTAATTCTACAAAATAATATCTTAACTTTTTAATATTATATTCAATTATAAATTATATAATAAATATCTAATTTTAAAAAATAATAATATCAATTACCTTGATAGTATTAATTTATATAATACTAAAATTAAGTGATAGATATTTTTAAAATAATTTTTATATTATTCACTGATAAAATTTTAAAATTTTAAAAAATAAAAAAAATATTTAAAAATAATTAATTTATTATTATTTTTTAAAATATTATAAATTAATATCAAATACTGAAAGGTTTATTAAATTATAACTTTCAAAGCCATGTTTGTGTTTCTGCAAGACCAGCAACTGCCTTTTTTTCAGTAAAATACTAAAGGCTAAGTTTGTGTCATACCCAATTGTCAAAGAGGTATTTGATTAAAAAAACACACCAATGTCCATAATCAATTTCAGGTATGCAGGTTGACAGCTGAAACAACTCAGTGTTCTGGCAAAGTAGGTGAATTCATGATTTGGGTTGTATTCTTTTTTCTCTAATTAATAAATAACTCTTTTCATGCTTTGGATTTATTATAAAGGTAATAAAACAAAGAAAAAGAAAATGATTTGTGGACATGCTTATAATTTGTTCCTATTCAGTACTGAATATGTATCCCAAAAGTGATGATTTTGATGGCAACAACAGGTAATTCATCAATGAAAGATATGTTTGATGGGGTAACCATTTGATTTGAACCATCCTAATTCTAGGTTTAATTGCTATTATGATAACATCCATACTTCCTTAACCCAAAATATAAACTTCCTAATAAATGTGCTACTTACTGCCAATTCAGACAAAACAAACAAAGAACAAAGAAATGACCAGAGACTTCATCATCCTTACTACAATATCTCATAACTCTAACTATCTATGTTTGGAAGAATATCTGTACTCTTGAAATACAGTCTGAATCATCATCTATGTCTATCTCTATGTCAGTCACAGTCTCCAGTTCATCACGAACGGTTTTCTGCATCAGATCCGTACCCATTTGGGTTATCTGACTCTGAAAGAAAGTTCCCTCAGGCGAAGTCACTGAGTGCTGAAAAATCATCAATTTGAACGATCAACAGCGCAAGTTATCAGTTTAGTGAAAGTGATCACGAAAATTGGAGAACAATTTACCTTGATATACGTAATACTAATCATCCTCAGATTCGGCCGTAATAATGCCTTAACGAACGAAGCAATTAAACGGAATGGGAAGTCCAGTGACTCAACGTAAAGAAAGAAGGATTCTGCTCTGCCAAATGTTGCTAGTCGCCGCAGCAGTCCTCTTTCAATCAGTGGCTGCAACGTTGTTAATGTTATACCATAAAGATTCATGCACTATATAAATATAGGATGAAATCAATTATTCTACTGATTCACAGTAAATTAAAAAGGCAAAAGAAAACCTGACGATCACCTTGACGAAAAATTCATGTGAGAATACACGTCTAGCCTGACTTACGCCGCGAACAATTTCTACCCTTTGACCCACCATTCTGCCTTCTTCCAAAGAATCACGCCCATTATAGTAAAGATAAGCTTCCTGAAGATTGTTTAAGTTTGTTAATCGATACTCATCAAGAATGTCTCCATCTAGAGTCAAAGATTCAAGATTTTGCGCGGTAATTCTTAATGAAGTAGATTGCCTAGTATCCGGGCTAGTCACATACCAAACAATCATCACCCTAAGTCTCTCAGCTGAAACGTCGACACTGTGGAGATCATCCTTAATGCTCTTAGAAAGACAAAACTTTTCAAGGGATGTGCTTGAAACATTAAGAAGTCGTACCCCTTCTACAGATATAAAATTCAGTTCCTTTAGTCTAGGGAAATTTGCTGTTATCCATTCTCCAAGCAAGGGGGATTTAGTAACTCTTACGTGGCATAAAGATAGGACCTCAAGTGAACCAAAACGAACTTCATTGTCATACAATCGCATCATTTTAATATTACTCAAAGAAAGATACTCCAGCGATTTCAATTTATAGACAGATGGTGGCAGATAAAGAGTATTCTGTAGATGAATGATCATCACTTTGGCATTACGAGCCGCAGCATAATTTATCCATCTGATTGCGTTACGTCTTTCTGCAAGAGGTGCAACACTGAACTCCCAGAACAGAATAAACGTTGCCATACTCCTCTCTCGCAATAATTCCCTCCACTGTCTATCAAAAGAAAAGGAATATTTACGGCGTGTTCTTGGATCGGCTCCTACTGTTCTTGAATCTATCTTTAGGCTTTGAGCAAGAATCCTGTTGCCTAACTCTCCAAATCTACTAGATATGGTTGTACATCGAGTTACGTCCCTTATTGGAAGAAAAGAGAGGATGTGACTGACAAGATCGTCAGGAAGATTATCCATGGTTCTTTCTTGCCAAGATTGATAAAAAGTGTTGTACCAAAACCAACCCAAATGACTATAATGTTGCTGTTGCTGTAAAAAATTAATGATCAACCCTGACTCCTCTGCAAAACTTGGAATTCAATCTTGCAAAGAATGATAAAATTAGAAAGGGTATTTTCACTTCAATCTTTAAAGAATTTGGTTCAAGAAAAGAAACCAAAATATGATCACAGAACCCACATCTCGAAGGAATCCAGAATTGATTGCCGATGATGAAAAAGATTCCAGAGAACAAAGTACTGGGTTTTCTCTTTCTTTATAGCAGAACGAACTTGAAGCAAGAACGATTAGGGAAATGGGTATCACTGGAAATTTGTAGCTCTCTGTTCTATTAATTGTTATTAAATATTTCCCACTTAAATGGACAGTTCCACGTGGTCAACTGCTTAATAGAAAACAGAGAGAAAGATGCGGTCCTACAAAGTTCCATGTAGCTGCAAGATGTCGTTTAAATAAATTGCTCGTGGCTTTCTTTAAGTTTATATCTATATCCTTTAAATTATTCAATCTTTTTTTTTTTAAATTCTAATCTTATTTTATTTTTTTTGAATTACTCGTTACGTGCGTTACACGTGTAAATTTAAATTATAAAAATAATAATATAAAAATATTTAATAATTTGAGATTTAATATAATATTTTATTAAATATATTTAATTTTATAGTATTTTTATCGCATAATAAAAGCTCATGTGCATTATATATTTTATAAACTTAATAAATAATTATATTTCAAATAAATTTATATATCATAAAATATTTAAATTTTTTTCTTTAATTTAATAACTTAGTATCAAGGCTAAACTTTATATATTTATATTATTCAATTATATCTTTTTATAATTATTTATTAATTGGATAATTTTTTGTTTTCTTAAGAAAACTTAATTATATTATTATAATAATTATTTAATATAAAATATTGGAATAAAATCTCCATTTTAATAAAGAAAAAAAATTAATGAAAAGAAAAAAAATTAAAGACCAAATTTATAAAAGTACACGATTAAAAATAAAAATTTCCTTTTATGTACTCGGCTATATATAACTTGTTCATTTTGAGAATGGTTGTAATTAATACCCTACGGATAAAATATTATATTAATGACCAATTAATTCTATTAGGATTAGAAAATTATAAGATTAGCAATTATTGGTTTATTCTAAGAATATTTTAGTCAGTTAAAAAATATTTTCTTTCGTACTTTTATATATATTATAAATAAACACGAAAGAGGGGATTAACTTCCTAATTATAATAAAATTAATCTAATTCAATCCTAATCCTAAAATAATTTCAAATATATTTCTAATTCTATTCATAAGTGCTAAAAGGACTCATTAGAGCTTTTATTCTATATTGATTTTTTCTTCAATTGAGTTTGATTTATTTTTTTAAACTTAGTTTTCAATTCTTTAGGTATTTTAAGGATAATACATGTCAAGGAGGTGACTGGATTCGGAAAGCATGGAATCGGATGAAAAAAGGCATTTTATCTAAGATTTCCACACGGGACATGACAAGGGAAGCTACAAGAGGCAATGACACTCCGTTTCACATTTAGAATGAGTTACATCAAAAGGGCAGAGACTTTTTAAACTGACACGAGGAGCACACGCTTGTGTGGCTTGCCTATACAAGTTGATAAAATTGGCAGATATCAAGAAGGCTCAACACGGGAAATAAATATTTGTTATGAATAGTCGACTTACTCAACTGCCTGTAATCAATACAAAGGAGCAAAAAACCATCCTTATTCTTCACAAACAATATTGGAGCACCCCACATAAATGTATTAGGTCTGATAAAACCCTTATGGATAAGGTCCTTTAACTCCTCTAGTTCCATTCTATAAGGTGGCATAGAAATGGAAATGTCCTTGGCATTACATCGATACAAAACTGCATCTCCCTGTCAGGCAGTAATCCTGGAAACTATCTCTGGAAAAAATTAGAAAATCACAAACAACAGGAACAACCTCAACTCTATCTTTTTCTATTGAAGCATTCCTAATAAGAGCGAAGTATCCCTAACATCCACGGCGAAGTATCCTCCTAGATGTAATGGCTGACATAAGATTTATGGTGCAACAATCTAATCACTCTTAAAGTGGAACTTTGAGTTTCTTAGAATCCGGAAAGTCACTTGTTTCTCTTGACAATCTAGCGTGGCATAATGCATTACCAATCAGTCCATCCCTAAGACCACATCAAAATCATTGACATGTAATAAAATCAAGTCTGCTAACAGTTCTCGACCTTCAACTGATACCGGACATGACTGGAAGAGTATATATGTCTCTAAGGCATCACTTAAAGGCATAGTCACAGATAAGGGAATGTGTAGCTTAACTGCTAAACACCCAATCTCATTGCAAAACTAGGAGATACAAAGGAATGAGTAGCACCGGAGTCTAACAAGACTCTAGCCTTAGAATAACATATGGAAATAATACTTGACATTACAACATTGGAAACTTGGGCATCCTGAGGGGTGAGAGTGTACATTCTAGCTTGTCTACAGCTTGGCTGCTGTGAACCTGAAACCTGACTCTAAACTCTAAACTCTAACTACTGTAGACTTACCTCCAAAACCACTACACTAATGCCAAGAAAATTGAAAACCAACCTAGGATGAACCAGGAGATGTTGAATAGGCTGGTCGGGTTACACTAGCAGTTGAACCCTGAGAGAAGGCTGACTGATTGAGATATCAAGAGCAAGCTCGAGCTATATGACCCATTTCAACACATCTGAAATAAGCTCCACTAGTGATGAGGTATGATCCCTAATATGACTTACCACACATCTGACAAACATTAGCTCCAAAAATAGAACTGCTATAGCCAAGATTCTATCTGTTACTACTGAATCTTTGTCCTTGCCTAAATCCTCTCCTACCCTTCCAATTACGCCACCTTTCTTATGGATAAGGTAACCTCTCTACTCAGCCTATTGGTTAGAACCCTCGGAGTAACCTCCAGTACAAAAATGGCACTGTTGGTTGTGCACTACTCTAACCTAAAATCTTGGTCTTCTTCTTCTTACCCTCATTAGTCCCTTATCTGAACATTCAAAATGGTCATGTCCATTTGTCTAGCCATATCTATCATTTCTAGGAAGCTACTTCTCCTAGACTAAACAAAAGAGACAAACTTTAAAATAATGCTTGAAATGTACTTGCAATTCTTCTGCTCCTCTATCCCAATGACATTTGATGCATACCTACTTAGCTGAATAATCTATCTAGTGTACTCTGCCAATGACATGTCCCCATTAACCAATCTCTCAAACCTCTCTCTATATTCTTGCCTCACGCTGAAGGGTATCTAGTATTCCTCAAATCTATCTTTGAACTGCTTCCAAGTCATACCATATAATAAAGGACGAGTATAACCTATAAACCATTGATAAGCTATCCTCTTTAGTGAGAAACCTACCATCTCAAGTCCTCCTATCTGAACACTTAAAGTCCGATGCTCTCTTCTCAAGTTTCCTGAAACACCACCAAATCCAATTAGTCTCAGTTTAATATGCTCAGACATAGGGACCTCATCCATATCTCTAATATCGAACCTACTTTCATGTCTTTTTGAACCTACGTAGCCTACTGCGGTTAATGAACTAAAAGCTGCTCTAGAGCTCACCCTAGTCACACTGGCCACCAAAGAATTAATCTCGTCTAGAGTTTAAGGGGTCTCTTGAAATACCATCAAATTCTATTGGTCTCAACTTAGTATACTAAAATATAAGAACCTCATCTGAATCTCCAATACCAGACCTAATTCCACAGCTTCTTGAACCTTACACTGTTTGCTATTGTTGATGAACCAAAAGCTGCTCTAGAGCTTACTGCATCTCGGTCATATTGATCACCATAACCTTAATTAGAACTCCACCAACACCAGGTGCCTCCTGAGCCTCACCTTGATCTTATCGGGTTCAAATTCGAGGCCCACCCCTCACCTCCTAGTATCATGAGCGCGTTGTGGTGGGACCGACTGGTTAAAGACCTCATCCTAGGCCTCATGAGCCGTCGATACTACTACAACTGCTCTAGTCCTTAGTGTAGCAAAAATTGAAAATAAACAAGCAAAACATCAAAACGATAATATACTTTCTAACATGTAAGGAAAATACTAGATCAACAAAAACATACAAAGATAGACTCAAACCTAACTCCACAATAACTAAGGAAGCTAACTTAAGTTAAAGGAAATCCAAACCTATGCTCTAATACCAACTTTGTTACGACTCGATCTGTGAGCCTGTGACTGGCGCTAGGAAATGGGTAGACATAATGCCACTGAAATCCATAGCAAGCCTAACCTTAAATAATTCCTAATTATGCATAGTTATACTGAACATGCAAGCATCATAAGTTAATAATATTTGTTGATCATAAATATTCCACATAACCATAAATTAAATCTGGATATCAATACATGTATACATAGCCTCAAATAGTTTAGCACTCCCAAATTATAAATAAAAAAGTCCTAACATAAATATTACGGAGAGTTTAGATGTCATTTACAGAAATATAAAAGCAAGCAATTACACTGAGCCTGAAAAGAGAAGGATATCTGGCTGTCAAAATAGTGGAGCTACAAAAGTCCTAACTGTCACCTGAAAAATAAATGTAAGACTATCAATCTCGAGATTAAGTTAAAATTATATAATCTAAGAATAAATATAATCACCATGCCAAAACAATTACACAAATATAGATATAATTACAGAAATAAATATTCACGAATCATGTCATTAATTCGGAAAATAATCTTATTGTATCAGGATGAGCACATTAGCAGAACCTTAGACTCAAATTCTGTTAGCCAATAGGCTCTCTTATTTCTAATAAGACTTGAAGCAGAAGCACAGCTCGAGAATAGTCCTTAAATCCAGTTGTGTTACTTACTTCCAACTTAGCTAGCCCCTATAGAACCAAGCTCGACTAGGGAACTTTTCTCCGACAATTTCTAATTCTCGTGAGCCTAGAGAGCGATGTTCGACGAGGGCATATAATTTATATAACGTTTTTCATACATGTCTCTGATTTTTATCGGTGCGCAAGCGGTCCTGATGCAACCCATTAGGTTGCACATTCTAATGCTATTCTCATTCTCAATAATATTAAAATTGATAGCGATAAGAATAATATAAAAATAATAATAATAATAACAATATTAATACTTAAATTAAATAAATGGCATGACGTAAAGACAGTTGATTATTAGACTTTAACACATAGTTCAGACGATTCCTTAAGCTACTCCTACGACTCTGGTGGAGCTGGCTGAACCGCTGGAGTATCTACTCAAGAAAATTTAATAATATAAATTCCAAAAAATAATCCTAATCCTAGACTTACTAGAATTTGACTGCCTAAAAATCTTGAATATTCCTAATTTGAAAATTCTATAGAAAATTTCTAGAACCTGCTAAAAATACTTCTAAATAATTATTTAAATTCAACAGGAGTCGAGTCTCCAAAACTACAACATTTTCCCGACTCACCACCAACGCAATTATACCAATAGTAATTAATTAATCATTTTAATCAACATAATCTACAATTTATGTACAACAATTTTCCAGTAATTAAATATTATTCACATTCAACTATGTAACATATTTACTAATTAATAATTAATTTACTAAAATTAGTTCATAATAAAGTATAATTAAAAAAATTATTAATTATAAATTAAATAATTATTAGTGATTTTATATTAAAATTTTGCATCTAAAAATATTATACTGAGATAGATATCCCGTCGTCACACCTGTCCAGTAAAGACTAGGGTTCAATCTTCGAATTTCCAATGATGTTGAAAATTAAATATGAGGGTACCTACATAAAGCTCGCGACCGCAAGAAGTTCAAAAATGGTGTTGTTTTCGTGTGAAGCTCTCTGTAAACCTCCAGATCCTAACCAAGAAGTTTTGGCTCTAGTGAGGCACAAACACCAGCTACCAATGAGGAAGGTTGGACTTGAGGGAAAATGGGTTTATGCTCCTAGGAGTTAAATGCAATAGTTGTCAAAATAAAGAAAATGTCCCTAAGTCCCTTTTTAGTATATTTGCTACAATAACACCAAATTTTTATTAATTTATTCTTTTCTTCTCATTTTTATTTTATATTAGCTAATTAATTCTTTTAATTAAAGCCAATCAATATTAATCTAACTCAATAATTGACAATGGAACAAAATAAAATGATACTTAATATAATTTTTGGTTCAAATTGATAAGAGTTGTTAAGTTTAATATTTAATCAATGTGTAGATACTGAGATTTGGTCAAATTAGTATCCAGTAATTTTAGTTGATTTGATGAATAACAGTCCTAGTTCCTAAAGAGTTTAGTTTTCTTAAAATCTGCAATTATTATTTTAGTAGATATCATTTTCTCTATTTAAATTGTATTGAGTTTCTGATGAATGACAATAACTCTTCAGTCAAAAATTATCTTGTTGTTCTTAATTCCCATTCTAATATTTTATCAACATCTGGTATTAGAGCTTGAAGCAGATGGCATGTGATAACAATGGTTTTGTACAACCATCAATCCTTCGTTTTGATGGTCATTATGATCACTGGAGTATGTTGATGGAAAACTTCTTGAGGTCCAAAGAATATTAGGAAATTATGGAGAGTGGTGTAGCTGAACCAACAGCAAGGGAAACTCTCACTAAAACACAAGCTAAAGCTTTGTCAGATCGAAAGCTCAAGGATCTAAAAGCAAAAAATTACTTGTTTCAGGCAATTGATCGTTCATTTTGGAGACCATTCTCCAAAAGGATACATCCAAACAAATTTGGGATTCAATGAAAAAGAAGTACTCAGGCACAAATAGGGTGAAGCAAGTATTGCTTCAATCCTTGACAAGAGAGTTCGAAGCTCTTCAAATAAAATTAGGAGAGCCTGTTGTAAATTTTATTAGAAGAACAATGGAAATTGCAAACAAGATGCGCTTTCATGGTGCAGACATGGAAGATGATAAAATTGTGACAAAGATATTGAGGTCGATGGGTTCAAAATGGGATTATGTTGTTTGTTTAGTTGAAGAATCTAAAGACATCACTTTTATGTTCATTAATAAGCTTCAAAGCTCTTTGATCTGTCATGAATCGAAGGTCAATCGATCCAATAAAATGGATGAACAAACAACACTCAAAGCTTATATTGAATCATCAAGCACAAAAGGATGAGGCTGTAGAAGAGGTGGACGAGGATGTGGAAGAGGTAGTCGTTGAGATAAAGATGAGAAAAATGATGACAACTCTCATATAAGAAGTGATGATTCTTATAGGAGAGCAAAAGGGCATGGTGATAAATCCAAGATTGAATATTACAGGTGTGGAAACTATAATCATTATAAGAGTGAATGCTACACAAAGCTGCTAAAAGAAAAGGGAGAAATGTCCAACTTTGTTGAATAGAAGGAGGAAGAAACACTTTTGATGGCCTTTTATGCAATGGAGGAGCCTGATCAAAAGACTTGGTATGTAGATACTGGATGTAGCAATCACATGAGTGGGTATAAGCCATCTTTTGTTAATTTAAATGAAAGTTTTCATTCTGTTATGAATCTTGGGGATAAATCAACTGTTAAAGTGATGGGAAAATGAGATATTCAAATTAAAACCAGGAATGATTTTATTGAAACCATTTGAAACATATTTTATGTTCCTGATTTGAAAACTAATCTCTTGAGTGCTGGTCAGTTACAAGAAAAAGGATACATGATCACAATTTTCAGAGGAGAATGTGAGGTGTATGATCCAAAAAGAGAGTCAATTGCTATAATTAAATGACTTCACATAGATTGTTTCCTTTGAAGATCACAACAGTTAATGAATGCTTGTTGGGTAAAGTGGACAATTCATCATGGAATTGGCACTACAAATACGGTCATTTGAATTTGAATGGCTTAAGGACTCTTCATCAAAAGCAAATGGTTACTGGTCTTCCTGCAATTATTCCTCCATCAACAACTTGTGAAGAATGTATTATTGGAAAGCATAAGAGGGATTCTTTCCTAGTGGAAAAGTAGAAAGGGTTTACTCTATACTTGAATTGGTGCATTCAGACTTATGCGGACAAATCAATCCAACTTCAAATGGTAATAAAAGATATTTTATATCATTTATCGATGACTTTAATAGGAAAACTTGTGTCACGACCCACTCTGGGGGCCCGTGACCGGCACTAGGGAATGGGTAGGCTTAAGGCCACCGAAACCCGTAGTAAGCCTTACCAACCCGCAAATCCAAATATACAATTAACCAAATATAAAATAGTCATAATTGTCTTGCATAATACATCATCAAACTACCAACAAGAGTCAGAATAGTTATACAAATTTTAAAATTTCCTACTGCGGATACTCTAGAGTAAAAATGACAAGTATACAAGTACAAGATAATTACAAAAGTCCGAAAAGAAGAAGTCGGATGCGAAAGTCTTTAACTCACACCGAAAAAATTACAACCGAGACCGCTCGAGTGAGTCAAAATCAAATAATCTAAGGGCTTTTGCAACCTTCACATGATATATTAATTATTCAAAACAATATACCAATTTCCGAATATAATTGCGGTCATAATATAAAATCATACACCATAATAATAAAATGATAAAAGGAGAGTGTAAATAAATAAAGACATTTTTACTTTCACGGGACGTGTGGCTAAGTAGAACCCTAACCCCAAATTCTACTTGACCACTTTGGCTCTCTTAATCCAATAAGATCGGCGCCCCGAGAGCAATGCTCACCGTGGGGACCTTACCTCCACCGGTCACTTAAATATCCAAATAAGAAATCTAGTAGCCATTCGGCTCTCTTAATCCAATAAGAAGAGCAATGCTCGACAGGGACCTTACCTCCACCGGTCACTTAAATATCCAAATAAGCCGAGAGCAATGCTCGACCAGGGACCTTACCTCCGTGAATTTACACAAATCAGCCCAGAGAGCCATGCTCGACCGGGGCAAACCCATAAATATCTTATTACATGTCCATGATCATTACCAGGCGGCATGTTCTACAAGCCACATTTCCCAATTCGCAATCATCACATATAATAAATATCATTATCCGATGAACTCAACCAACACATATCGGAAATAAAGATTAAAGATTTAAGGTAAAACAACGTGCAATTTGCGAGGGAAAAATAATAACGCTTATCTTATTATAACATACTAATAATAATATTTATATTATTTCAAATATTAATAATCAAGTGAAATCATTTACCTTGCGATACTAATAATCATATTAAGCACAAATTCTAAATAGCATATTAAAATCAGACTAGCAATAGCGCAAAGATTAAATGACTTTAACTCATGATTTGATGCGTTCCACAGTCCTACGCCTCGGGTGGAGTCAAGGGAAGGCTGAATTATCTAATAACAAAAGACATACAATTAATAGACATTCGAAAATTTTTCCTAAACTTAGACCCTAAGGTCGACTGCCTAGAATTAAATTAGACTCGAGGATTCTGCCGAAAATTTGACAGAACCTCCCCTAAATTACGGATATTTACCCCCCGTAAAACGGGTCCAGGACCTGCCAAAAACATATCAGACATGCTGGAATTTAATAACAGGAGCCGGGCCACAAGAACTGCATTAATATTTTCCCGACTCCAAAACACCACAATCCAAACAATTCAATTTGATTTATTTTTAAACTACCCAACACAAGCAATTAATAGCCTCAATAACTTTCTAATATTATAACAAAATTTTTCAGAGTCTAATAAAATTATACCGAGTTGAAAATTAAAATATTTCGTCCAAAACACTGGGTCCGGAAGTGATCGAATTCAACCGGAGCGCCTACGCCAAGCTCAAGTTGCGAGAGTCCGGGAAGGACAAGAGTTTTGGCCGGAAAGTGGCCGGCGGATCGGGGCCGGAAAGTCGCCGCTCACGCGACACCTTTCAAGGCCGGCAAGGATTTCCGACGGAGGGTTGCTTCAAGGGTTTTCGGGGGTGGGGAGTCCGATTCGCCGACCGAAAACAAGCCGGCAAGAGGCCGAACGGCGAAGACAACTCCCTACCTTCGGAGGAAAGGGAAGGAGAGCTGCAGAGCGGAAGGGAGGAAAGAGGCAGGAAGGGAGGAAGGAAAGGAGGAGGGAGGGAGAAAAAAGTTTTTTATATATATATATAATTATTATTATAACTAAGGGTGTTACATTCTACCCCCCTTAGAAAAGAAATTCGACCTCGAATTTTAAACCATAGCCCACTTAGGATTGAAATAAATGAGGGTAGAGCCTTCTCATTTCCTGCTCGGTCTCCCAGGTACACTCTTCAGACAAATGATTCCGCCACAAAACTTTGACCATCGGAATAATTTTTGAGCGCAGCTGGCGAACTTGAGTATCCACAATCCTGACTGGCTGCTCCTTATAAGTCAAATCTTCACCAACTTCCACATTCTGTGGTTGTAACACATGCGAAGGGTCTAAAATATACTTTCTTAACATCGATATGTGGAATACCGGATGCACGTGCGAGAAGTTCGGTGGCAAGTCTAGTTTGTATGCCACATCTCCAATTCTGCCAATAATCTCAAAGGGTCCCACATAACGAGGTGTCAATTTGCCTTTCTTGCCGAATCGCAACACACCACGCATAGGAGACACCTTCAAGAATACATATTCCCCAACACTGAATTCCACGTGCTTCCGGCTTTGGATCCGCATAACTTTTCGCTACTAAAAGTCTTGATCGTCATGAATAACCTAATCTTTTCTGAAGTGATCTGAACCAATTCCGATCCTGCTAACTTCCGTTCACCAACTTCTTCCCAACATACGGGGGATCTACACTTCCGACCATACAAGGCCTCGAAAGGTGCCATTTTGATACTTGCATGATAGCTATTATTATACGCGAATTCGACCAACGGTAGATACCAATCCCATTGACCACCAAAGTCTATCACGCACATCCGAAGCATATCCTCTAAAGTCTGAATAGTCCTTTCTGATTGTCCGTCCGTCTGAGGATGGAAGGCCGTACTGAAGTCCAACCTGGTACCAAGTTCCTCTTGCAACTTTTTCCAAAACCTTGAAGTAAATTGCGGCCCCCTGTCAGACACTATGGAAACCGGGACGTCGTGAAGACTGACAATCCTTTCCAAATACACTCTTGCATACTTAGCTACAGAATAGGTAGTCTTTACTGAAAGAAAATGCGCTGACTTAGTCAATCGATCCATAATTACCCAGATAGAGTCATAACCAGCAGAAGTCTTGGGTAAGCCTGATACAAAATCCATAGTAATCCTTTCCCATTTCCACTCTGGTATAGGAAGCGGTTGCGATGCTCTAATTTAACCTATTGACACGTCAGACATTTGGAGACAAACTCTGCTACATCTCTCTTCATCCCGCTCCACCAATAATTTCCTTTCAAATCATGGTACATCTTTGTGGAGCCCGGATGCACGCTGTAAGTTGTACAATGAGCTTCTTCTAAAATCTTCTTCCTGAGATTATCCACATCGGGAACACAGCCCTAGAGCCCATCATGAGGGTGCCATCATCATTTATAATAAAGTTATTAGCTCGACCCTGCTGCACATCTTCCAAGATTTTCTGCAACTGTGGGTCCCGATTCTGAGCCATCCTGATTTTGTCGACAAGCACAGACCTAACCCTGAAATGTGCTAACATCACACCCGATTCTAATATTTCCACCTGAAACCCTTGATCATACAGTTTCATGCAACCCTTCGGTCTCTTCTCTACACTAACATGAGCAAGACTACCTACCGACTTCCCTTTCAAAGCATCGGCCCACAACATTCGCATTACCCGGGTGGTAGAGAATATTACAATCATAGTCCTTCGGAAGCTCTAACCACCTTCTCCGCCTCAGGTTCAAATCCTTCATTGGAAAATATACTTTAAGCTTTTATGATCCGTATAAATCTCGACGTCTCTCCATGAGATAGTGCCTCCAAATCTTTAATGCAAAGATTACTCGCCATCTCCAAATCGTGGGTCGGGTAATTTTGTTCATGCTTCTTCAATTGCCTAGACGCATAAGCTATTACCTTTCCATTTTGCATCGGAACACAACCCAAACCCACTCTAAGAAGCGCAATACACCGTGAATCCACCATCCAAGGTAAGGTCAACACCGAGTCAAGTCAAACAAAGGCTTCAACTTTTGAAAGCTTCTCTCACACGCCAATCCATCGAAACTGACATTTTTCCGAGTCAACTTAGTCAAAGGCCGCTATCCTCGAAAAGTCTTGCACAAATCGACGGTAGTAACGCACTTGAAGTTGGCCTCTGCCAATCAGTCACTGCCTCCACTTTCTTAGGGTCCACTTGAATACCCTCTTTAGACACTATGTGCCCCAGAAAAGCAACGCTTTCCAACCAGAACTCGCACTTGGAGAACTTAGCGTACAATTGATGCTCCCTCAAAGTCTGAAGTACTATCCTCAAGTGCCACGCGTGCTCCTCTTCGCTTTTGGAATAAACCAAGATATCATCAATGAATACGATGACAAAACGATCCAGAAATTCCTTGAACACTTGATTCATCAAATCCATAAAAGCCGCAGGGGCATTAGTGAGTCCAAACGACATCACCAGAAACTCATAATGCCCATAACGCGTCCTGAACGCCGTCTTTGGCACATCTTCACCACGGATCCTTAACTGGTGATACCCTGATCGTAGATCAATCTTGGAGAAATACACCGCGATCAAATAGGTCATCGATGCGAGGAAGCTGAATCGATGCAAAGACGCAAGGTGCCATCCTTCTTCTTTCTGAGCGGGCAGGAGCACCCCAAGGAGACGTACTAGGTCTAATGAAACCCTTATCTAGGAGGTCTTGCAACTGCTCCTTTAGCTCTCTTAACTCGGCCATTCTAGGCGAAGAGATAGGTGTTGTACACGTCGAATTCTATCTCTATCACGGCAATCCGTAGTTCTTCCGGAAATACATCGAAACTCGCGAACCACCTGAACGTCTTCGACGCAACCTTTCCTTGCAGAGGTATCCCTAACCAAAGCCAAATATCCCCGACATCCGCGGCGAAGCATCCGCCTAGTCCGACACGAGATTCGTGGGAGAAGGTATCCGCTCACCTTTAAAATAGAACTCGAGTCTCCGTGAATTCGGAAAGTCACTTGTTTCTCCCAACATGGCGAAATGCAAAGCTAACCAATCCATTCCCAAAATCACATCAAAATCCATCACATCTAAAAGAATTAGGCCGAAGAACCAAATCTCGACTCGGCGGACCGGAGCCTAACGGGCCGGACATCCAATCTTATGGCAAAACTAGGCGATACGAAAGAATGGGTAGCCCCGTGGTTTAACAAAACTCTAGCCTCGGAATGACAAACAAGAATAGTACCTGACACCACAAACATTTGAGGCTCGCGCATCTTGAGGAGTAAGGGTAAACACTCTAGCTTGCCCGGCTGACTGAGACCACAGGCTCGACCTTGAACCTTGCCCCAGACCGGCCTCCGAAGATCTCCCTCCAAAACTACGGCCTGGCCAACAAACCGAGATCCATCTTGAAAATGTTCCGGGGTTGCAGGAAAGTCGCACTAATGGATGAGCCTTGCGAAAGCCGGTCGACCGAAATAGCGAGGACACTCTCGAGCCATATGTCCCATCTCACCACACCTAAAACAGGCTCCACTAGACGTTAGGCACGGTCCCCGATGTGACTGCCACACATCCGACATGTCGGCCCCGAACTAGTCTTCTTTGAAACCCGAACTCGCCCACTACCATCAAGCCTCGACCGGTCAATCCTCGGCTACTCCTCCGATTACGCCTACCCTTTCCGTGGATGCGGTGACTTCTCGCACGGCCGGTACCTCTAGAGTAACTTCCACTACCATAGTACGGCACGACAGTGACCGGACCCACCCACAACCGGTTTTCTTCCTACAATCGCCGGTCCCTTGACTAAACCCTCGTAGCGTCATCTCCATCGCCTCGCCATGTCAGAACTTCTAGGAAGCTACTCCTCCTAGATTGAACCAAGGAAACAAACTCGGGCCGAGCCCTCGAAATGTATTCTTTGTTCTTACGCTCCTCAGTCCCGACAAGGTGCATACCTACTCACCGAACAAATTGCCCGGTGTATTCAGCCACGATGATTCTCCTTAACTAACCTTTCAAACCTCTCTCTATACTCCCGCCTTACACCGAAAGGGATGAAGTACTCTTGAATCATCTCCGAATTGCCTCCACGACAACCCATCCGAAAGGCGGATATAATCTCCGAACCACTGGGATGCTATTCCTTCAAGGAAAACCCGGCCATCTCGATGGTCCTCCCTGTCGAAGGCAAATCAGACGCCTCTTTTCAACCTCATCCAAAAGTCCGGAGGGTCTCCAAATTTGTCCCATCAAACTCCACAGGTCTTAACTTGGTATACTCAGACATAGGGACATCGTCCGGATTCCTAATACCGGACCCACTAGCACGGCTTCCTGCACCCTGAGCAGCCTGCTGCTGCTGAAAGGCTAGCAACTGCTCTAGGGCCCTCTGCATCCCAGTCATACTAGACACAAAAGCCTCCACTGGGATTTCACCAGCACCATGTACCTCCTGAGCCTCGCCCTGATCTGGTTGGGCAGCTGCTCGAGGCCTACCTCGCCTTCTGGTACCATGGGCTGGGTCCGGAGGAGCCGTCTGAGCAGAAAACTCATCTTCGCCTTCCTGGGCCGATGCTGCAGTCGCTCGGGTTCTCGGCATTGGTAAGAGCTGAAAATGAACAACAAGCTATTAACCCAACAGACTCTCTAACGATAGCGCAGATACTAGAATCAACGAAACATGCAAGGACATACTCAATTTATCCTAGTTTCCGCAGTAGTTTAGAAAGCTAACCTAGGTCGAAGGAAAAACTAAACCTAAGCTCTGATACCAACTTTGTCACGACCCACTCTGGGGGCCCGTGACCGGCACTAGGGAATGGGTAGGCTTAAGGCCACCGAAACCCGTAGTAAGCCTTACCAACCCGCAAATCCAAATATACAATTAACCAAATATAAAATAGTCATAATTGTCTTGCATAATACATCATCAAACTACCAACAAGAGTCAGAATAGTTATACAAATTTTAAAATTTCCTACTGCGGATACTCTAGAGTAAAAATGACAAGTATACAAGTACAAGATAATTACAAAAGTCCGAAAAGAAGAAGTCGGACCGCCGACGAAAGTCTTTAACTCACACCGAAAAATTACAACCGGTCTAGAGTGAGTCAAAATCAAATAATCTAAGGGCTTTTGCAACCTTCACATGATATATTAATTATTCAAAACAATATACCAATTTCTGAATATAATTGCAGTCATAATATAAAATCATACACCATAATAATAAAATGATAAAAGGAGAGTGTAAATAAATAAAGACATTTTTACTTTCACGGGACGTGTGGCTAAGTAGAACCCTAACCCCAAATTCTAACAAACCCACTTTGGCTCTCTTAATCCAATAAGACTGGCGAGAGCAATGTTTCACCGTGGACCTTACCTCCACCGGTCACTTAAATATCCAAATAAGAAATCTAGTAGCCATTCGGCTCTCTTAATCCAATAAGATCGGCGCCCCGAGAGCAATGCTCGACCAGGACCTTACCTCCACCGTCACTTAAATATCCAAATAAGAGAGCAATGCTCGACCAGGGACCTTACCTCCTAATTTACACAAATCAGCCCAGAGCCATGCTCGACCGTGGCAAACCCATAAATATCTTATTACATGTCCATGATCATTAATGTAACCCATCGTATGTTCTACAAGCCACATTTCCCAATTCGCAATCATCACATATAATAAATATCATTATCCCGATGAACTCAACCAACACATATCGGAAATAAAGATTAAAGATTTAAGGTAAAACAACGTGCAATTTGCGAGGGAAAAATAATAACGCTTATCTTATTATAACATACTAATAATAATATTTATATTATTTCAAATATTAATAATCAAGTGAAATCATTTACCTTGCGATACTAATAATCATATTAAGCACAAATTCTAAATAGCATATTAAAATCAGACTAGCAATAGCGCAAAGATTAAATGACTTTAACTCACAGATTTGATGCGTTCCACAGTCCGCTCCTACGCCTCGGGTGGAGTCAAGGGAAGGCTGAATTATCTAATAACAAAAGACATACAATTAATAGACATTCGAAATTTTTCCTAAACTTAGACCCTAAGGTCGACCGCCTAGAATTAAATTAGACTCGAGGGATTCTCAAAATTTGATGTGAACCTCCCTAAATTACGGATATTTACCCCCCGTAAAACGGGTCCAGGACTGCCAAAAACATATCGGACATGCTGGAATTTAATAACAGGAGCCGGGCCACAAGAATCGCATTAATATTTTCCCGACTCCAAAACACCACAATCCAAACAATTCAATTTGATTTATTTTTAAACTACCCAACACAAGCAATTAATAGCCTCAATAACTTTCTAATATTATAACAAAATTTTCGAGTCTAATAAAATTATACCGAGTTGAAAATTAAAATATTTCAAGAAAACACTGGTCCGGCCGGTCCAAGTCGAATTCAACCGGCGCCACGCCTCAAGTTGCGGAGAGTCCTAAGGACAAGAGTTTTGGCCGGAAAGTGGCCGGCGGATCGGGGCCGGAAAGTCGCTGCTCACGCGACACCTTTCAAGGCCGGCAAGGATTTCCCACGGAGGAGGGTTGCTTCAAGGGTTTTCGGGGGTGGGGAGTCCGATTCTAGATCGCCGAAAACAAGCCGAGAGCCGAAGCACTCTACCTTCGGAAAGGAGGAAAGGGAAGGAGAGCTGCAGAGCGGGAAGGAGGAAGGTGTCACGGAAGAAGGGAGGGAGAAGGAAGGGAGGAAGGAAAAGGAGGAGGGGAGGGAGAAAAAAAGTTTTTTTTTATATATATATATAATTATTATTATAACTAAGGGTGTTACAACTTGGGTCTATTTTTTGCAAGAAAAATCTGAAGCATTCAATGCATTCAAGAGTTTCAAAGCTCTTGTTGAGAATAAAGCTAATAAGAAGATTAAAACCCTTAGAACATATCGAGGAGGAGAATTCTACTCTAATGAATTTGTTGCATTTTGTGAAGCAAATGGGATTAAAAGATACTTGATAGCCCCATACACTCTATAGCAAAATAGATGAGTGAGAGGAAGAATAGAACAATCTTCAACATGGTCAGGAGCTTGCTAGCAACAGGAAGGGTTCCAAAACAGTTATGGCCTGAATCAGTAATGTGGTATGTTCATGTTTTAAACAGAAGTCCAACTTTTGTGATGAAACACATGACACCTCAAGAGGCTTGGAGCGGTAAGAAGCCTATTGTTGATCATTTTAAGGTATTTGGGTGCATTGCATATGCACACGTACCTGATGAAAGACGAGGCAAACTTGATGCCAAAAGCGAGAAATGTGTATTTCTTGGTGTTAGTAAAACCTCAAAGGCTTATAAGCTATATAATCCTTTGACAAAGAAAGTTGTAATAAACAGAGATGTAGTATTTAATGAAGAAACTAGATGAATTGGATTGATGGCAATGCAGCATCAATGTCAGTATTGGTTGACGAAGTTTCAATTGGTGAGGAAGAGGTTGTTGAAATCCAAAAGCAGCAAATTGAAATCGAGGAGCAACCTGAAATTGGGCAACAATCAGTTTCACCTCAAATCGTTACTCAATCTAATCAACATTCAGAAGAAGAAGAAATGAGATATTATTTGAGGGACGAAAACTCAAGAAAACGGCCAACATGGACAATGGATTATGATGATATTAGTTTAGATGATGATGCTTAAATTACTTTGTTTGGAGATAGTGACCCAATCACATTTGATGAGGCTATGAAAGAAAAGCAATGGTGAGAAGCAATAGATAAAGAAATTGAGTCCATTTAGAAAAATCACACATGGGAGCTCACTGATCTTCCTAAAGGTCAGAAAACCATTAGTGTCAAATGGGTCTTCAAGACGAAGTTGAATGAAAAGGCGAGATTGATAAGCACAAGGCTCATTTGGTGGCAAAAGGCTACAAGCAGAAGCATGGGATTAATTATAAATAATTTTTCGCTCCTTTAATGAGGTTGGATACAATCAGATTGGTGATTTCTTTAGCAGCACAACACTCGTGGTTGATCCTTCAATTAGATGTAAACTCAACTTTCTTGCATGGCAACTTACAAGAAGAATTATTCATTGATTAGCCACTTGGTTATGAGAAGAAAGGAAGGGAAGATAAGGTTTATCGCCTGAAGAAAGCCTTCTATGGACTAAAATAGGAACCTAGGGCCTGGTACAGTCGCATAGATGCTCATTTTGCTAAGCTTAGATTTCAGGAATGTCCCTTTGAGCATATTCTTTATGTCAAGTCTGAAGGAGGTAAAATGCTTATTGTTTGTCTTTATGTTGATGACTTGATATTTACTGGTAATAATACTGACATGTTTGATGAATTTAAGATGTTTATGATGAAAGAGTTTGAAATGACTAATTTGGGCTTAATGCGGTACTTTGTGGGACTAGAGGACATTCATACTATTGCTGGTAATTTCATCTGTTAACAAAAATATGCCCATGAGATTCTTTCAAGGTTCAAAATGACATATTGCAAGTCATTTAGTACACCTACTGAACCTGGTTTAAAGTTGCATAAAGATGACGGAGAAAAAGGAGTAGATGGTACTCATTTTAAGCAAAGTTGGCAGCCTCATTTACTTGACCTCTACCAGGCCAGACGTATGCAATGAGTTTAATTAGTAGATACATGGAAAAACCATATGAGATGCATCTCAATGCAGCTAGAAGAATTCTTGGATATATAAAAGGGACAACTGATTATGGTGTGTTTTACAAAAGGCACAATACTGATAGCTTTGTTGGGTATACTGATAGTAATTATACAGGGGACATTGATGATTGCAAGAGCACGTCTGGTTATGTCTTCATGCTCAACTCAGGTGCAATATCATGGCTTCTAAAGAAGCAGTAGATAGTTACACTTTCCACAACTAAGACTGAATTTGTGGCAGCAGCTTCAAGTTTGTGTTAAGCTTTGTGGCTTAGAAATATGTTCCAAATACTTGGAGTTGAGCAAAAGATTCCAACCATCATATATTGTGATAATATGTCAACTATCAAGTTGTCAAGAAATCCAGTGATGCATGGGAGAAGTAAACATACTGATGTTCGCTTTCATTTTCTGAAAGATCTTTGCAAAGAGGAAAAAATTGAGCTGCAGTACCGTAAGAGCAATGAACAGGTTACTGATATTCTAACCAAGCCACTCAAATATCCAGCATTTGAAAAGCTAAGGAGGATGCTTGGAGTTTGTTCTTCTCAAAGTATTATTATTTCAATGAAATCCTAAACTGTTTCAGCAGAAATCAGTTTAAGGATGGATGTTAAGAGTTGTTAAGTTTAATATTTAGTCAATGTGTAGATACTGAGACTTGGTCAAATCAGTATCCAGTAATTTTAGTTGATTTGATGAATAACAGTCCTAGTTTTTAGAGAGTTTAATTTCCTTAAAATCTGCAATTATTGTTTTAGCAGATATCATTTTCTCTATTTAAATTGTATTGAATTTATGATGAATAACAACAACTTTTCAGTCAAAAATTATCTTGTTATTCTTAAATCCCATTCTAATAATTTATCAACACAATTGCATATTTTTAAGAATAAATATATACAAAATGAGACTGACTTAAATAAAATCAAATTTATCCTTTTTCAAATCAAGAAAACACAGTTATTTGTGAAAATAAGAATTAAATGGCACTTTATGATAATTGATCAATAAAATAATTCATTTAATGCTCAAATTAATATTGAAATTATTAACTTATTAAAATTCCCAAAAAACAATTGAAATAAAAATTTAAAATTTGACAGGGTATTTTGTATATATATGAAAACTATAATAGTATTTTATATCTCAACAAATATTTTTCATTCTTTTAAATTTTCTAGTTTCGACATGAATAATTGAGTTCATTTAATTATTAACAAAATTGAATTTAATATATAGAAGTGTGTTCTTGATGTATTTGTGAAAAGAAGGGAGATTAGTGTTTTGTCAAGCTCATAATGCTATAGGATTATAAGTTTATCAATAAAGCAATTCACATCTAGTTGCCTATTACTATCATTTCAAACCTTTAGGAAAATGAATCATACAATTATTTTGCATATGACTCTGTGAAGCTTTAAAACATTCACAGTTAGGTAAAGGTGGAAGATTAGCATATTTATCCCATAGCATTCTCAACTGAGTGAAATTCTTTGCAACACTTGTAGAACCTTGCTTAAAAGAAAACAATTCTTCTTGTAAATCTGCAATACGCATAGAACCTCCTCATGAAAACGGTCTTTCAAATCATTTCTGATATCTGATTAAAGCTGAATCAAGAGAAATCATACTCTAAGGAATCCGTAGTGATATAGATTTAAGCAACTAAGATAACACCATTATATTAAATCTCTCCCATGCTAGATACAAAGGATCATCAACATCTGGAGGTTTGATAACTCCATTAATGAACCGTAGCTTGTTGTTGGAAGTGCAATTTTCATTGCTCTCAACCAGGTACAAAAATTTCCACCAGTAAGAACTGCACTAACAAGCACTAAGGCTGGGTTCTCATTAAGATGGAAATAATAAGGAGTAGAAGGCATCTCTTCAGTTCTAGGTTGTGTTGCCATTACTGATTTCAGAGAATATAAGAGCTAAGTTTCTATTTGGCTACGAAGAGAGTTAAGAAAAGAAAGACAGAAATTTGTAGGAAGAATAAGAAGAATATAAAGATAAGAGCACTGCAAGAATCAGTAGCACAAAAGGAATCTAAAGAACTCGTTTATTCTGAGAAAAAAAAAAAAGAAATCAGTGAGGGTTTTTATTGTTTGTTTCTCAAGAAAATAAGAACGAAAATGGAGAAAAAATATTGAGCTCTGACACCATAATTTAGAAAGTTAATCTTTATTAATTGAGAATTAACAAATGTGAATAAGATTAACTAGTCTAACATGTATATACTCTAACTGACTGACTAACTAGGAGATGAGAAAACAGCGGCCTGCTGACTCAACAAGGCAATTACAATAGCTTAACCAATCAAAAGAAGGAAAGAGAATTTATAATAATTTTGTTAATTTAGCGTGTGATGAGTTCGTATATAATTTTTAATCTACTTATTCTTGTTTAGCTTGTCATGAGTTCATAAATAATTCTTAATCTTGTTTCACATGTATCCTATTTTAACACACTATTGCCCATGCTTTCTTATTAGTTTTGGCTATATTTATTTGATAATGAATGCGCTTAATAGAATTTATTTCACAACTGATAATTGAAAGAGCTAACATACTAAGACAAAGTACATTTAGATAATTACTCATTTTACTAATCATGATAAACCGAAAGAAATAATCTTACGGTTTAGAGTTTTAATCCTCCTTATGTTGGTATGTGCATAGCTGATGAGCTAAAATGATTTTGTCTCATTGGAATTTAAAGAATGAGATTTTTTCAATTATTGCTGATAATGTGACCTATAATGATGCTATGATTTCTATTTGTAAGTTATCTTATGCTGAAACAATCTTTTATATATGATGGAGCTTTCTATCAAGTCTATTGTTGCACTCATAGTTTGACTTTAATTGTATAATCTAGCTTGAATACTATTGAAGACATTCTCCATAACATTAAAGAAGTTATAAAGGATAATAAAAACCAGTAATTCAAAGAAAAAAAATGATATTACAAAAAAATTCCAATTAGAAGTTAGAGGAATAATTAGGCTTTGATGCTAATACAGCGTGGAATTCAACTTATCAAATGCTTGATATTACTCTGTATCATAAGGGTGTGTTTAATCATCTTGGGGGTTAAAATCATGCATTTATAATTTATGAAACTTCAATTATAAAATAGGAAAATGTTACCATGATTCATAAGTTCTTAAAGATATCTTTTGAAGTGATATGTGTGTTTTCAATATATAATTCTTCTACCTCAAATATGTCTTTTGAAGTAGTATATATGTTAAAATCATTCAAAGTTGATAGAAGTAGCAATTAGACCATCAAAAATTTTATTTACTACCACTAAGGTTATGCAACTAAATTCGAGAAGTACTAGGCTGACTATAATGGAGTTTTGAGTTGTGTTGCACTAGATTCAAGGTGAAGTTCTTACGGTATTGCTATACTAAAATTCATAGTAAGGATAATGTTCCGCATCAGATTAAAAATATTATGTCAACTGTTTGTAAATTATTTTAAAGAGTACAAGTAACCAACTATTGCGCCTTCTAATGTTGGTAGTCTTGGAACCTCAACTCAAGGGCCATCAAGTGGTGTAAACTTTGGTAGTGTTGGATGAAACACCTATCTCTAAAACATGATTTGGATGAAGAGTTGGATGTTTTAGAATTTTAGAATAAAAGTTCAGTAAGATAAATGGAGCTTTCAAAGTTGGTATATGACATTTTATCTATTTCGATGACTTCAGTTGCCAACTTTAGCACAAAAGACAAAATCATATCCATATCCAGAAATTTTCTAAAGTTAAAGATTATTCAAGCTATAGTTACTCTTAGAAATTGTTTTCAAGTAGAAAGTAATTTATATTATATATCTTAGCTTTTTTTATCATATTTCACTAGAAAAACAATTTAGAGAACATTATATGTAGTCGTTAACAAAAATAGCAAGTATACATTGTGGTTTCTATTGTGCTATCCTTGTGTGGTCACTACTTGGTCTCGAATTGATCGTTATAGTTTTGACATGAGAGACCACTAGAATACTACTTAGCAATCACTTGATGTGGTTACCATTTATTCATTGTGATCGCTAATTGAAAATATTCATCTTATAAAAACCACTTAGCAACCATATAATGTGGTAGTTAAAGTTAGAAACTACATATGTGGTAGCTAAATTAGTCTTTGATTTTGTTTTAAAAATTAATTTCTGATTGATATTTTATTATAATTTCTTATACAAATATAAACATTAAGATTAAAAATATAAAAAATTAAAATTAATAAACAATCAAAATTATTCCAATCAAAGAAATAATATTATATAATTATATCCAAAAATGAAATATATTTAACTATTATATTACATAACTTTAATTAAAAAATACAAAATTATAAAATCGTAAACTCTATCAGGAAACAAAAATATTATATCTAACATATCAACACACATCACAACCACTTACTAATGGAATTAGGAATTAGGAATTAGGGATCAAGGTAAATAAAATCTAAGTGGGAGAAAACTAGAAAAGAACAAAACACTATGCGTCAAGCATTCAAGAGGACATGTGTTAAGCATCCAAAAATTCCTTGCTCCTTGATCATATAGTCTCTGTAAGAAAGGATGGGTTTGATCCAAAAGCTAAACTAAAGGGTGGTGTTCCAAATACATGATAACTCATTATGTTTTCAGTACTTCTCCTTTAGATCCATTGCGTTCACTGCAAATCATATTATAACAACATTAAAAATAAAAATCCATACATACTCAACAACCGAGGAAACCTATTGGGAATAAATCAAATTTTCAATAGCAAGGGAGAGAATTGCAGAGAAAATCAATAGTGAGACGGCCATCAAAGTCAATTGTTGCAATCTAATTGATGTCATAATAAGAACTCATCCCTATTCCATCATAACCACTTATACAAAACACAAAAAAATAAGAGAATCTGACACATCATCACAACTGAATTATCACCACCAAATCTGCCAATAGCATTAAAAAGAAAAGAAAGAAAGCAGATAATAAAGCAAGAATTCAATGCTATATTAGTAAACAATTGGAATTCAAGAAAAGAGGAATAACAAGAAAGATCAAATCCTTACCATCTCCTTTGGCTCGAGAGGAATAACAACAAACCCAAAGTATTATTATATTATTTTTCCTGATAATACAAATTCACAAATAATACTCACAATTCAAACATACATTATGAGTAAACATGTTCATTAAAAGAAATCGAAAATGGCTGCTCAACTGAGAATGGCTGCTCAAACAATGCTCATAATAAGAATTATTCAATAACAATTTGAGGAACACACCTTAGAATACAAAGCCAAGCCTGAACAACAAATGAGAGAGGAAGAAAGAAACCGAAAATGGCTGCTCAACCTGTAAGAGAATCGGGTAAGGTTGGCGAGAGAAATAGAGAGAGAAAGAGAGACTGATTCTCATATCGGGAATGAGAAAGAGACACATTGAGCAGCGGCGCACAAAGCGGAGGGTGGCGGAGACCAGTGGCGCGGCCACTCAATTGGGAATTTAGTGTTTTCATTGGGTGGAGACATTATGGAAATAATTGGGAAATGAGAGGAGAAAGCTTTTGTTTCCGGGGCATTATTTGGTCTCACAACACAATAGAGTCCTATATGATTTTAATAGTTAGATCTGCTCATTTAATTATATTTTTTAAACAATCGTAACTTCAATCATTGGTTAAAATAATATTAAATATATATTATAATATATAATAAATAAATATCAATTTTAATTATTTATATAATTAAAATCTAATATTTTATTTTATCAATTTTTACAATTTAACGGTGAGAGTTTCATTTTATATTATTTAATACTATATTAAATAAATATTGATAAATTTGATTCTATCACATATTTTTTATTTATTATAAATTTTTACCATAAAAATTTTTATTTTTTAGTTCTTCACTGTAGAAAGAAAAAAAAAAAGCTACTTAATTGAATCCTAAACCTTAGGATTAAATTTTTAATTCTAAGAAAATATAAAAGATAAATATGTTATTTTTTATTCCCTCTAAAGTTTTATTGTCACATTATTTATTTATAATTATACTTTTATACTATTTTATTTTTATTTGTAATATATTTTTATATATTTTTATTAGTTTTTATGATTTCACTAACAAATTTTATTTTATAAATTATATCAAATCAGTTATTTATAATGAATCAATTGAATTTGAAAAAAAATACAGCCATCAATTTATAAAAAGATAAAAATAATTTATACTCTTATATTATATAAATTAACAAAACATACATAAAATTGTAATTGTTGAAAAGTTAACATTAAGTTTTTTTTATGATATGCAATTAATAATTAAATTAAGATTTTATTTTTTTATTATTGTTTAGAGACAATAATAAAATAAAAGTATACCTATTAATAGGCTTAAATTGATTAAAATATATAATATTTATCAATTAAATAAAAATCTTTTGAAATATAAAAAATAGAAAAAAAGCACTTTATAATTAATTAAATTTAATTTTTAGTAATTTTAGATGATATTACATATAAATAGAATTTATCTGTTACAGGGTTAAGATTTTAAAAAAAGGAAAACTTTTCTTCTATTACTTATTTTACTTGATATTGTAGGTAACAATATTTGTGACACCGTTGTCAAATGACACCGAATCAATAGCTTTATTTTCATATATTTCACAGTTAGCGATCACTTCATCCATTGTGATCTATTTTATAATTATAATATATATTCATTAAATACATATATATTATTTATTTTTACAATATAATTACATAATATATATATATAAATTTAAAATAAACATAAAATTCTAATAATAGAAATAAATTAATAATTCAATATTAGAGTAAAAATAATTAATTAAAATAAAATATTTGAAAATATATTAAACAAAATATATAATATAAGTAATATAATTAATATTTATATACATTTAACATACATCTTTTATTTTATAATTATATATTATTAAATGTAAATAAATATAAAATTCTAAAACTATATTTTCTGTTTTTAATACCAAATATATAAATTTTTAATACTTTTTTAAATATCTGTTAAGAAAATGAGACCATATAATATGGACAAATGTGGTCTTTAAATGATTTTAAAATATTTGGCCTTTAATTTAGCGATTATTTAGATGGTCTCTAATTTAAAGACCAAAATTGTATTCTTTAAGCAGCTGTTACTTTACATGTACAAATTTTGGCGTCTATTTTAGCGACCATGTAAGACCACAAATATTATTTTTAAGTGGTTTTCAAATTATGTACAAAAATTTAGCGTCCAATTAAGTAGTGTCTAAATGGTCGTTTCTGATTTGGTTGCTAAATAATTGTAAAATGGTTGCTAAACAACAAAAGTAAAATTAAGTTTATGAATAGTAGCAAAGGGTCTCTAAATAGTAACTAAATAGTGATTATATTTATATGGTTGCTAAATATGGTCTCTAAATTATATCTTTTCATAGTGTTTATTTTTTATTTAGTTATAAAGTTGTTATTAAGTATTCAATTGATATTAATTGATTCTGACTTTACTGAGGATGATTGTAACAATGTGATGATGATGAAGAAAATGAGTTTACTGATTTTATTTAAATAAATTATTATTTTTTTCTTAAAATCTACAATTACCACATAAATGCGTGTTAAATTTTATGTTTTAATTTTTTGGAAAATATAAGTTGGGTTTGTACTAATAGCTTTGGATGTCTACAAGACTTTTGTTTGGATCTAATGAGCTTGTTGTTTAGTTTCGGTTCCTTGATTTTGGAAAAGAGCAATTCATTAATTAATTTTCACAATGTGTATTAATTAATTTTCACAATGTGTATTACAATCCTTTTTTGTTGTTATTGTATATTTTGATTGAATGTTTTTATTTGATAAGAAAACTTGAAAAGAATCTAGTTGCCACAGTATCATATAATAACAGAAAAATATAACATGATTCATTACTGATCAATTTGAGTATCATCTTTTGTGATTATTGAATTAGGTATTGAATGGATGTAATAATTATAGTTATAGTATAATGTATGCATTTTACCTTATTTTATCCGTAGTGTTTGTTTTTTATACTTCTTTTTCCTAACTACCCAAACCAAACTCCTTTTTGCTTTTCCTTTACTTCCTAAGTACCAAACATATGATAGTTTCATTTCATTACTCTACCAAAAGGCCTAAAAAATAGAGAGATTTTGGCATTGGAGCTCTCCTGTTTGTTTGGTAGGTTAGCACTGATGTTGGGTATCTATATTAGTGGGTTAGCAGTCTGAAAATTATAACTAAACTTCATTTGAATAAAATATATAAAATTAGATTAAATTATTATCAAAGAATAACTAATATATTACTTTCTGATATTAAGAATCATTTTGAATTTATAAAAATAGTTAGATATATGTACATAACAACATAGTTAAATATTTCAAACAGTACATAACAACATATGCAAATAATGTTCTGATTCTTGGTTTAATTGCCATTATAATAACATCCATACTTCCTTAACCCAAAATATAAATGTCCTAACAAATGTGCCAATTCAGACAAGACAAATAAAGAAAAAAGAAATGACAAGAGACTTGATCATCCTTACTACAATATCTCATAATTCTAACTATCTATGTTTGGAAGGATATCTGTACTGTTGAAATGAAGTCTGAATCATCATCTATGTCTATCTCTATGTCAGTCTCGATCTCCAGTTCATCACGAATGATTTTCTGCATTAGATCTGTACCCATTTGGGTTACCTGACTCCGAAAGAAACTTCCCTCAGGCGAAATCACTATGAACTGAAAAATCATCAATTTGAACGATCAACAATGCAAGTTATCAATTCAGTCAAAGTGATCATGAAAATTGGAAAACAATTCACCTTGGTATACGTAATGCTAATCATCCTCAGATTCGGCCGTAATAATGCCTCAACGAACGAAGCAATTATTCGGAATGGGAGGTTCGGTGACTGAATCCAAAGAAAGAAGGATTCTGCTCTGCCAAATGTTGCTAGTTGCTGCAGCAGTCCTCTTTCAATCAGTGGCTGCAACATTGTTGATGTTATACCAGAAAGATCCATGCACTATAAATAAAGAATGAATTACTTATTCTACTGATTCACAGTAAATTAAAAAGCCAATAAATCACCTCGATGAAAGATTCATGTGAGAATATACGTCTAGCCTGACTTACGCCACGAACAATTTCCATCAGATTTTGATCCACCGTTCTGCCTATTCTATTTATCAATGAATTACACCCATTATAGTAAAGATAAGCTTCCTGAAGATTGTTTAAGTTTCCTAATCGATACTCATCAAGAATGTCTCCATATAGAGTTAAAGATTCAAGATTTTGCGCGGCGATTCTTAATGAAGTAGATTGCCTAGTATCCGGGCTAGTCACAAGCCAAACAGTCATCATCCTAAGTCTCTCAGTTGAAACGTCGACTCTGTGGAGATCATCTTTAATGCTGTTAGCAATACAAAACTTTTCAAGGGATGTGCTTGAAACATTAAGAACTTCTACCCCTTCTACAAACTGAACATTCAGTTCCCTTAGTCTGGGGCAATTTGCTGATATCCATTCTCCAAGCAAGGGGGATTTAGTAACTCTTACGTGGCATAAAGATAGGACCTCAAGTGAACCAAAACGAACTTCATTGTCATACAATCGCATCATTGTAATCTTACTCAAAGAAAGATACTCGAGCGATTCCAATTTATAGACAGATGGTGGCAGATAAAGAGTTTCCTGAAGATGAATGATCATCACTTTGGCTTTAAGAGCCGCAGCATAATTTATCCATCTGATTGCGTTACGTCTTTCTACAAGAGCTGCAGCACTGAACTCCCAGAACAGATTTAACGTTCCCATATTCCTCTCTCGCAATAATTCCGTCCACTGTCTATTCAAATTAAAACAATATTTACGGCGTTTTCTTAGATCGGCTCCTACTGTTCTTGAATCTATCGTTATGCTTTGAGCAAGAATCCTGTTGCCTAACTCTCCAAATCTACTGGATATGGTTCTACATCGAGTTACGTCTCTTATTGGTAGAAAAGAGAGAATGCGACTCACAAGATCGTCAGGAAGATTATCCATGATGCTTGCCAAGATCGATAAAAGACGTTCTACCAAAACCAACCCAAATGACTATAATGTTGCTGTAATGAATTAAAGATCAACCCTGACTCCTCCTCTTGCAATGAATAATAAGATTAGAAAGAGGATTTTCACTTCAATCTTTAAGGAATTTGGTTTAAGAAAAGAAACCAAGATCTGATCACAGAATCCCCTTCTAGAGAGAATTCAAATTTGATTGCCAATGCTGAAAAGGATTGCAGAGAACAAAATAATGGGTTTTCAATTTCTTTATGGCAGAACGATCTTGAAGCAAGAACGATTAGAGAAATGGGTATCTTGATTAAAGAAGAATTTCAATTTTCTTGGTTTGGGTTTCACTGGAAAATATAAAATATTTCCCACTTATATGGACAGTTCAATTGGGGTGTGAACTGGAGCAATAACAAAGTTCCACGTGGTCAATTGCTTAACAGAAAACAGAAAGAAAGATGCGGCCCTGTATTTAGGTGCAAGATGACGTTTTAAATAAATTGCTTTTCGTTTCATATCCATATCCTTTAAATTATTTAATCTTTTTCTAAAGAATTTTGATTTTGATTTTAATCCTTTGAAATGTTAATGTAATATATTTATATATATCTCTCAAAAATATAAAACAGAATTAATCAACTATAAATATACTATATTTATATTTTATATCTCAAGAAATATTTTTCTTTCTTCTAAATCTCTAATTTTGAAATAAATAATTGATTAATTTAATCTCATAACAAAATTAAATTTAATACAGAGAAGTTTGTCCTTGATCTATTTGTACATAAATTAATTAATAAATCAAATCAATTATTAACAGTCTAGCTAGCTAGGAACTACAAAATGCAAGCGAAGATTTGGATTCTAGCTACGGGGATAAAAAGTTATATATAGTAAAATCTCTCTCGAGTGATATTTTACATACGAATAATCTCTATATAGTGTTATAAAATTATAGTTCTAATTTGGACCAGTTATAAATAAGAATAAATTCTATATTATAATAAATTATATATTTTTAAGTCTTGCTTTAAAAAAATATCTTTCCATATAGTAATATTTATATATCTTTTAAAAAATACATGTTATGCTATATTTTATTTTACTGTAGTATTTTTTATCTTATCAATCTTATTTATATAATATGACAAGATATTTATATATTTTATTTTTAATTTATGTTATTTCATTAATAATATTAAATTTAAAATCTAAAGAAAATTTTTAGTACTTAAATCTTTATTAATTTATAATTTTATCATATAATCATAAATTTTATTTAATTTAAATATATGACTACACAGAAATTTTATTCCCACAATATTTCCCTTCCAGTTTCTTTAATTGCTGCCAACTACGGGCATAAAGGTCCAATATGGGGCCCCCTAAATCATCTTTGCATCTATTTGGGGATAAAATATGTGGAAATGTCTTCAAAGCTATTCACGAAAAGATTTCTAACTACTATAGTTAGTTAGAAGTTTATAGTTGAGTTGACTGCGGTAGTTAGTTATTCACGAAATTTTTCAGCTTCGATCCGGTGGTTTTCAGTGAGTTTCAGGCAAAAATATCTACATACTCGCAGCTCAAGTTTCACGTAAGTACTTTTGAATTCAAATTTTGATACCGTTGATAGTATCAGATTTCGGATTCTAGTATTTTCTGGACATGCAAATTTTAGATTTTTGGACTAGATAAATTTTATTTGGACTTTAAATTATTATTTAAGAATTTTATAAAATATTATTACCATTAATTATTAATTATAAATAATTTAATTTAATTTGATTAAATTAATTGATAATTTAATTATAAATATTATAAATTAATTAGTATGATTAGATATTATTATGTTTTATGATAAAAGTAGTTGTGAACGATTCATTTAGGTACCTGCAAATTATTTGTGAGTTGATTGTGCATTAAATGTTTATGCCGGATAGATAAATAATTTTTGTGATCTGAATTGTGCTGCGGAGTGGAAAAAAATAATGCAGTTTTGGTGGCCTCGATTCTATTAAATAATTATTGAATATTTGAAGTAGTTTTAGCAGGTTATAGATTCATTATACGGGGGACAACCGTCCGTATTTTTTGGGAGGTTCCATCGAATTTTCGATAAAATTTTCTAGTCGGGATCAGTCGAGATTTCTTTAGGCAATCAAATCTAGAAGTCTAGGCTTAGGATTAATTATGAAAGATTTTATTAATTTAATTATTTTCATGAATAGATAATCCGTTAGTCCAATCGGCTCCACCCGAGGTGTAGGAGTAGTTAGTGGAAATTCGATAGAACTATGAGTTAAAGTCATATATTCTGCTGCATATGTCAAATCTGGACCTAAATGTAATTCTTTAAATGAATAATTAGTATGGTTATGTTAGTAGCATAAATATTATTGAATTTATTTTTTACTATCTATATTATTATTATTATTATTATTATTTCTCATTATTAGTTTTATTATTATTATTATGAATGTTGTAGTATTAAATTATATCAGTACATCTTTTGTGATTTAATTTTAGTATTTTATGAAGAGAATTGAACCCATAAAAAATAATAGTATAAGAAAGAAAGAAGAAAAATAAACTTAGTCAAATATATAAGACTTGTTTTTTTAGAATGAAATTATTAACAAGGTGAAGCCTCCATTATATATACATGGAGGAGCCTTGCATTATACTACATTTCCAATGTGGTAAAAAAAAAAAATCTCAAATCTCCAATTTTTCAATGTGGGATTTGAGTAAATAAAACATTAAATCCTATTAATAATGATTCTTAACACTCCCCTCATTATTAATTTCCTCCTTGATATGCTTTCTTGAAATCATGCCAAGTAGTTTTCTAAACTTTTCTTATTTCAGATTATTGAGTCCTTTAGTGAAAATGTCAATCAATTGATCTTCTGTCTTTATCTGTAATAATTTGATTTCTCCAACCAATACTTGTTCTCTAATAAAATGATATTGCACCTCCACATGCTTTGTCTTTGCATGAAATACTGGATTTTCAACCAAACTGATAGCTGATTAATTATTGCAATATATTGGTACTGCATAATCTACTGGCTGATGTAGATTCTTCATCAACAGCATAACCAGGTGCTTTCTTGTGCTGCCATTGTCGCTGCACGATACTCAATTTCTGTTGTTGATAATGACACTGTTGGTTGCCTTTTACTGCACCAAGTAATAACTCTCGATCCCAGACTAAACATATACTCAGTAGTTGATCTTCGGGTATCATAATCTCCTGCATAATCAGCATCGCAGTATCCTTCCAATTTGCATGGTACTCCATTTCTGTACAATATACCGAGATCAAGTGTACCTTGGATATATCTCAGAATTCTCCGAACTACTTCCAAATGAGGCTTCTTCGGATTTTGCATGAATCTACTCACTACTCCAACTACAAAAGTAATATCTTGTCTCGTGAGAGTCAAATATATCAAACTGCCAACAATCTGTTGATACATAACATAATCCTCCAAATCTTTGCCTTTTGACATGCTCAATTTTGAGTTCACCTCTATCAGAATAAAAAAAGGTTTGCATTCAAACATCCCATATTTCTGAAGAAGATTCATTACATACTTCTGCTGACACAAGAACAATCCTTCTGATATTCTCTCTACTTCTAAACCAAGAAAATGATTCAACTTTCCAAGTTCCTTCATCTGAAATCGAACTAATAAATTCTCCTTTGTCTGGTGGATCTCTGTCACATCATCTCCAGTGATAATAAGATCATCCACACAAATAAGAATAATTGCTAGTTTCCATTCTCTAGCTTTCACAAATAAACTGGAATCTGCTGGTGCAATTGTATATCCACTGTGAATGAGAAACTCAGCAATTTTTCCATACCAAGCTCTAGGAGCTTATTTCAATCCATAGAGCGCTTTCTTCAACCTGTAAACTTATTCAAAATTTAGCTGGTTCTCAAATCCTTTTGGTTGCTCCATGTACACATCTCGATCAAGCTCTCCATTCAGAAAAACATTTTTCACGTCCATCTGCCACAAGCTCCAGTACTTACTTGCAGCTAGAGCTAACAAAATGCGAACTGTTGCAATCTTTGCTACAGGACTGAACGCCTCATCATCGTCCAATCCATACTGCTGTGAAAAACCTCGTGCTACTAGTCGAGCTTTGTACCTTTCAACTGAACCATTTAGACGAGTCTTGATCTTGTACACCCATTTGCATGATATGGGCTTTACATCTTTTGGCTTTGGGATTAAATCCCAAATCTGCTTCTGAACAAGAGCTTCCATCTCTTCCTCCATCGTCTTTCTCCATTTTGTCTTCTGGAAAGCCTCCTTAAAGGACTCTGGTTCAGTTTCTTTATTCCCTGTCTTTTCCACATATGCCTCCTCTGCCAGCATAACATACATGGAATCTATCTTCTGTCCCTCCATAATTGGTGTGTCAACTATTTTGACTTGTTGACAAACCTTGACATCTCTAGGGCCAAAAATAACAAACTTCCCACTATCAGTTAATTGTGAGACTGATAAAAGATTCTTCTTCATCCCAGTAACTCGATAAACATCTTCCAACTGCATTTGCTTTTGATTTAGATAAGAATCAATCACCATATCACCAATATGAGTGATTGGTAGCTGCGAGTCATTTGTAGTCACCACAACTCACCTGCCTTTATATTCTGAAATATTACACAGTTTATTCATATCTCCTGTTATATGATTGGAACACTCAGAATCAAAGATCCAATTTCTCTCATAATCAATTCTATAAGAACTCGCAGCACTAGAGGCTTGCTCCTCTTTTTCTTCTACTGGTAGCCATGAGGCTAAGTACAACCATAAATTCTGAACTGGAAGATTCCTTAAACTGCATTGTCTCAAAATTCACAAACAATGCCTCAGCATCCCATTCAGGTTCTGCTTGGTTATAGTTGCTCACTGTTGTTGCATTACTTTCTATTGTCTTCTTCTTCGACTAGCAATCTCTTGTGTAATGTCCCTTTTTGCTACAATTGAAACACTCGCCATTCGAACGTCTAAAATTTCTAGATTGACTGTTGTTCTCGTGTTGCTTTTGTTGACTTCCCCCATATTGGGTATTCCCTCTAGTCTTTCATTTATTTTGACCATGAAATTGATTTCTCCTTTTGTTGGTGTAGAGTGCCACCTTCTCAGAATTTAAGAATACCCGAGCCATTTGTTTTGCTAGAGTTTCTTATCCTACCAGTAGATTTTCCAACTCCTCAATAGAAGGTTGTGTGGGCCAACCTTGAACTACAGCCATAAATCCTCTGTACTCTGGTCGCAATCCGTGTGTGATAATCCGTCTCATACTGTTACTGACAATTCCGTCTCATCCTATTACTGACAATTTTGGATGCCTCATCTAACTCAGCAATCTCTCTACAAATGGATTTCACCTTCGTAAAATACTGACTAATTGTCATATCTCATTGTGAGACTGACATTAGTTCATTTTACAACAACTGTAGCCTTACATCATTCTTCTTTGCAAATCGTGAAGCAAAACAATCCCAAGCTTCCTTTGGGGTAGAAGCTTCTCTTATATGCTCCATCATCTCTTCTTCAATAGTGATTTTAATGGCAAATATAGCTTTGCCAACTTTAATTTTTGACTTTCTGATATTACCAGCTTCATCTTCTAGTGGTGATGTAGTCTCGGTCCTAGCAACAACCTCCTAGAGGTCTTAACCTTGCAAGTATGACTCCATGTAGGTCTTCCACATGCTATAATTATTATTATTCAATTTTTTAATAAAACCAACATTACTTGAATCTGCCATCGTGACTTGGTTTCAGCAGCCCCGCGTCTCACCAAATAATTCCGGTTCCAAACCGATGAACTCACAGTTCCAAACTGTGCACGAGCAGAATCTCCCCCGTACAACTGCTTTGTACGTTAATAAACAGGACTCTTGACAGACTAGTTCCAGTACCAAAATTCTTTTCTGATGTGGAACCACAGAGCATACTAAGAAATTTTTGGCTCTAATACCAATTGAAGAGAATTGAGCTCATAAAAAATAATAATATAAGAAAGAAAGAAGAAAAACAAACTTAGTCAAATACATAAGACTTGTTTTTTTGGAATGAATTATTAACAAGGTGAAGCCTCCATTATATATACATGGAGGAGCCTTGCATTCTACTACATTTCCAATGTGGTAAAAAAATAACAAAAAAATCTCAAATCTCCAATTTTCCAATGTGGAATTTGAGTAAAAAAACATTAAATCTTACTAATGAATAATGATTCTTAATATTTTATGTTACATGAATTAAATTGCAATTGTTGGAGTGTCATGTTGCATATTATTATTGATGCTAATGTATAATGCAGTTCGGGATAAGACAACAGTAGAACGTACTACTTAATGGGTTACATCAGGACCATTTGCGCATCGATGGAAGTCAGAGTCAGGTAATACAGTAATATTCGGTGTTGTGCCTTGGTCGAGCACAACTCTCTAGGCTTATAGGCTTTTGGTTGCCGGAGAAAGGTCCTTTGTCGAGTGTTGTTCTCTAGGCGCCGGCTGTGTTGGTATTTAAATGACCAGACTGGACTTAAGGATCATAATCGAGTTTTGCTCTCTAAGCGTCAGTTTTATTGGAGTAAAAGAGCTAAAAGGCTGGTAGAATTGAGGTTAGGGTTCTGCTAAAGTGCTCGTCCCGTATATGTTAAAAATCGCATATTTTTAAATTATAAAATGACACGCATTTATTATTATGTGATGTTCTATATTATTTAAATAATCATTATATATATAGCTTTTTTAATTCAAATATATGATTTTAACTCACTCTCAAAACTGACAGTTTCAATTTTAATTTTTCAAGTGATAGCTATGTTTTTTGTTGTCTTTCTCTCGACAGTCCGACTTCCTTCTCCTTCAGGCATATTGTAATTAATTTCTTTCATTTACATTTCAAATTATTTAAAAATTTAGACTATCCGAAGTAGTGATTCCAAACTTAAATATTTCATTTTGATATGTTAAAACTATGAAAAATTATTAAGTGATCATGCTGATAGATTGATTTAATTATATTGTGATTATGTGAATGAATATTAGTAAATGAATTGTTGATATATTCGACTAGTATATACATATGTGTGTATTATTTGAGTTTGATTAGTCAGGTTTGCTACAAATTTCGGTAGCCTTAAATCCATCTATTTCCTAACGCCGGTCATGGACCCACAGATCAGATCATGACAACTCTTTTTTTTATCATGAGAATTTTTTAAAATATAAGAAATAAATATATATAAAAATAACTCTGAGATATTTTAAAATAAAATATTATTATATATTTTTTAATAATTTCACTCAATATTTTATTATTTTATTTTTTACTATATTAACTATATTGTTTTAAAAATAAATTTAATATGATAATCTTTATCTACTAATAATAGGTTATATTATATATAAAACTTTTTAAATGAAATAACAAATATGACACTTAAAAATAAACAACTAACTAATGGCTATATTAGTGATTACACATATGAACAACATCAATTATATATGATTTTAACTATTAGTTATTAGCTATTAGCAACAACTATTGGCTACCAACTACAAGAATAGTAATGGGGCGGGTTGAGGTGAGTCTGGTTTCCTCCATTCTCGCCCCGCCAAGGATCAGAGCCGATATATGGTAGGAAAAGGTTTTTTTAAGCGAGCTCGAGTCAGGTTTGAGTAATACCCACTATATTTAGTTTATATATTTTTATGCTAAAAATATATTTTATTAATTTTTTAAATATATTTATTTAATATTTTAACTATAATTGAATGAATAAAGTTTATATTTAAATAATATTTAATATATTTACTTATATTTTATAAATAAAAAATAAAAAATATATATATAAAAATAGGTAGGGGCAAGTTATATTGCAGTGATAGGACGGGGTGGCTTATGCTTATTCCCGCCCCGTCACTAGTAGCCAGACGGATATTCTCCGTTCCATTTAGGTCAGGTTACAGGTAACCCTTGGGTACAAGGCAAATTGTCGTCTCTAACCAGTTTAGTCAAACAAGTCCTAAATTTAGAAACAGTTAGTTTTCTTTCTTTCTTTCTTTTTTTTTTTTTTTTTAACTTCTTCATCGTTCTTTTCAAGGTCTTTTAGCTCATCATGGTGGATTATGTTCTTTCATCCTCTAATCCACCTGAAGATCCTCCTTTACCATTCTTTCTTCATCATGCGAAGAATCATAGCTCAGTTATTATGGCTCCTGAACTTACTTTCATGAATTTTGCTTCTTTGAAGCAATCTTTTCTTCTTATTGTTTCAATCATAAACAAACATGATTCCTTGATGGCAACATTCTCAGACAATCACCAGATTGTCCTTTGTATCTCCTACATCATATGGATAAATCTCATGGTTGCTTGGCTTTTGAGTTTAATTTCAACTGCTATTGCTTCAACCATCTTCTACATGGAGGAGGCAAGTCCGATTTGGGACAAACTTAATCAGTGATTTGAGAATCTATCATCTACAACATCTTATTTCAATTGTTAAAGGCACTAAGAGTGTCGATGGTTATTTCATAGAGTTGAATGGAATATATATAGGAAGGATTGTAATCAAGGATGCTTTCAAGTCTTTATCGAAATCAAACAAAATGACTATGTTATTAAGTTTCTCAATGACTTCTATCAGGCTATTTGTTCAGATTGTGGTTATAATTTAAAACCTTTTCCTACTCTTGATCTGGCATACAATTTGGTGCTTAGAGAAGAAACCCAAAGATCGTTGCTTTTTTACAATCTCAAAACCTCAGTGACTCAAGCTGCAGCCAGGTACCGAGACAAAGTATGAAATCAAACCATTTATATTTAAATTGAAAAATATAAATGAGAGAAAAACTGAAAGAAGAAGAGAGATACAGAAAAATGAAAAGCGTAGGAAGAAAGAAATAGAAAAAGAAAAGTGATAATAAGAAGAAGAAAGAAAGAAAAGAAATAAGAAGAAAAGAGAAAAGTGATAGAGATAATAAATGAAGGGAGGAAGAGATTATAATGGGTCAAAAGATTAGCGATGGATTCTGTTGCTAAGTGAGAAAAGTAAAAAGTGTAAGAATTCAAAAAAAAGCATCATTAAGTTCCAAAAAAGTAAGCAGAAAATCTAGAAAGTGCAGTAAATATAAAAATTGAAAATCCATCGTCACTAAAACTTTTTTCATTTTAGTGCAGAAAATCTAAGTTCATGACTAAAACTTTTGCTAAATTTATCTTTAAGTCTATTACTATACGAATCGTCAAATATTTTTTTGGTGAAAGATTTGAAGTTCGTCGCTAAATTTGGCTTCAATTTTGCAATGGGTTGGGTGTGTCGCAAATGCTGTCTCTATTCTGTTGTTAATTCATCTTAAAAGTTCATTTTTTATTTTTTTTAACTTTTCTATTGCTAAATCGTCGTTATTCCGTCTGTAATTAAAGGTAGATAAAATCTGCCGCTAAACCCAGAATTTCTTATAGTGCGAGTTCATAAGCTATTGACTCCTCTTAGTGATGAAGTTGTGTCTTCTACTGCTGGGTCTTCTAGCAATGTTTTACCATATTTGTCTAGGTTGCAGGTAATGGCTCTTCTGTCTTCTTTGCTTCCAATAGTTCTTTATTCAATCACTTGTTGCAAAATAAGTCTCAAGTTGCTCCCTGGATCATTAGTACATGAGCAACAAATCATATTGCTCGTTCATTGTCTCACTTTCAATCTTCTCATGTTCATGCTTGTTTTGTTCAACTTCCTAATGGAAAGAAAGCTAAAGTGTCTCGCATTGGTACTATTGTTTTGAATCCTTTCATTACTTTGCATAATTTCTATGTATTCCATCTTTCACATTTAACTTGATTTCTGTGAGAAAGTTAACCTCCAAAAGCACTTTGCCTCATCCCAACCCACATGACTTTATGTAGGTCCTCTCGTCATGGATGATTATTGGACTGGCTAAATTTCATCAAGGCTTAAATTATCTACAAGCATCATCATCTGCTACAGCTCCTATCCTTGATTCTATTTGTTACATCACAGGCTTGTTCACATAGACCTTGTGCATATTACCCCTCAACCGAAAGGTACTGTTAAGAGGAAGCATCAACGTGTCTTGAATTTAGCTAAATCCTTTCTCTTTTATGCCAACCTTCCTTTAAGGTATTTGGGTGATGCAATTCTCATTGTTACATTCCTTTCAAACAGAGCTCAATCATCAAATTTACAAAACAAGTTTCCTTTTGAACTTTTATATAATAAACTTCCTTTTTATGATCAGTTGAGCTATTTTAGTCGTTTATGTTTTGTAGCCAATGTTGTTAGTTATCGTACCAAATTTGATTCCCAGTCTAGGAAATGTATTTACATTTGTTATCATTTTGGTGTTAAAGGTTACGAAGTGTATGATCTTGAAACTCATATCTGTTTTATTTATAAAGTTGTTATATTTCATTAAAATATTTCCTTTTCAACTTCATAATTCCCATATCAATCCACAATTTTCTTGTCCCTTATGGACAAGATTCTTTTCTGACTCATGTACATACAGAAACTTCTATCTCTTTTGAACCTGTTCTTTTTTCACATACATCAGTTTAGTCACCTGACTTACCTATTTCTTCCTCCACTTGTCAAGATCTTATCCTTTCTTCTTCATCCGGTACTGGTCCTACAAGGAAAAGTACTAGGCAGGTCAAACTTCCTTCTTATCTTCAGGATTATCAAGCTTCAGTCCCTCATCATAAAATCTCTGATGTTACTTTCAATTTTTCCTAGGTTCTTTGTTATTCCAAGTTGCCACCCTCTTATCAAAAGTGCGCATCTCTTCTACAACTTGATCTTACTTCTTATGAATAAGCAGTCAATTTGATCATTGGGTTGCAACTAATCAGAAGCATTAGTTCTAAATAAAGCCTGTTTCATTATGCCTTTACCACCTAATAAAAAGCTAATAAGTTGCAAATGGGATTTCAAAACCAAATATCACTCAGTTGGCACTCTTGATAATTACAAGGCCAGGTTAATGGCCAAGGGTTTCACCCAAAAAAATATGGTTTTGATTATGAAGAATATGTAGTCCCGTTGTGAAAAATACAAACTGTCTGGGTCTTTTTGGGCTTCAGCAGCATCATAAGGCTGGTATCTTGCTAATTAGACATTAACAAAATGTTTTTTATTGGTGATCTGATTGAATAAGTATACATGGATATTCCTAAGGGTTATCAGTTTCAAAGGGAGAGTTCATGTGAATCCGATCAACTCTAAGATGGTATGCGGGTTACACAAATCCTTATACGGCTTCCAGATAATGAAACTTGAAATTCAACCGAGTGTTTTGGAAAAGGCATGAATACAGAAAGTTGGTGGGCAAGTTGATGTACCTTACATTAACTAGACCAGACATTATATTTTTGTGCATGTCCTTACTATGTAAATATCCTTCTAGCAACAGCCTTGAAAGTAGTCAGATATTTTAAGAATGCACCTGGATAAAGCATTTTCTTTTCTTCCATATCAGTAACTAAATTGAAAGCATATGCTGATAGTAATTAAGGAACATGCAAGGAAACTAGAAAATACGTCACAAGGTATTGTGTTTTGTTCAGGAAATTCTTTAGTTAGTTGGAAGTCAAAACAGTATGACAATATCAGTGGTAGTTAGATGTGTTGATTTATCGTTTTCTTTCTCATTCTTACATCTTCCTAATTATGCCCATATAAGATTTGCAGAAAATTTATGGCTTTGTGATAGTCTTTAAATGGGTCCTTTGCTTAAAAGAAAAAAGGTCTTTGAAATGCCATATTATTAACTTGCTTTTTCTTCTGCTTGTTGATATTTATATCAGTTTTGGGTAATACTAATTTGCGACTCTTAAGTCATTGAATAATTCATTCATTGATCAGCACCGTTCATACTATAGAATTCATGATTATGGTAAAAAATAAGTAAGCAGTGGTACTCTAAAAATAAGTAGCCTTATTTTCATTAAATTAAGATATCAACATTGCATCTGTATAAATTAGTTCCATAATATTTAAATTATGTCTGGTCAAAAAAATAAGTATAAAATTATTTTATAAAATTTATTTATAAACTTATTAGCAATATTTATATAATTTTAAATTTAATTATAATTAGATTAAATTTTAATAAAATATATAAAATTTCTAAATAAATTCTATATTTAAAAGTAAAATACATATCATAGAAACCAAATACCTCTTTCAAATTTTAATATCTCATTTTATTTTGTTTTTTTAATTATAATCAACACAATATTCATTTCATTTAGAATGAATTCTATAATTATTATTACTAAATATGAAAATTTATATATAAATAAAATAAATTACCGTTCGTTAATGTGTTCTAGTCGGATAGTTCGATTCTAACTTTACGTTTTACTAACCTTCCAACTTAAAATCCAAATTATATAATTTAATTAAGTTAAATTATTGTATTTTTAGAATTTTTCATGAGGCTAATCATGAAACACTTCTAGTAAGATTTAAAATGCATATCAGCCACCAAGTAAATATGCAAACATGTAATCATTATCACAATTCCAAATTTTCATTTGATAAAAGAAGGTTGAACTTAATTATATCATTAACCATTATGATTAGGCATCTAGTGAAGGCACGAGGAATCTTCTTCTTCTTCTCTCAAACACAAAAGGGCATTATAGTAATCAACCCAAGATTGCCAAATCTTATTCCAATTATAAATGAATGAACATTTTCCCTATAAGTACATTAACCCATCAATATCTCACTGAAGAAATTGCCTTTGCAAATTAAAACTACCCATCATCGCAAAAAGAGAGGAAACGAATAAAATGAAGCCTGCCAACAAAAATACATGGCATTCTCCAATACCTTACCTCTTTGGCAGTTTAGCTCTAATGCTGATTATCATAGCATTAGCATTGATCATTCTGGCATGCTCCTACTTTAAAGACTCTGCAACTACATCAGGAAATGAAGAAGAGAAACCAAGAAGTCACATTGGAACTTCAGGGCTTGAAGCTGAGGCAAAGATTGTTGTTATCATGGCCGGAGATGAAAAGCCAACTTATATAGCAACACCAGTACTCACCTCAACTTCAACTTCTAGCTCTGACCAAGTATAGATATTAATTTATGTGTATCATGAGATAAGTTGTATTAGCAAATGCAATCTAGTGAGAGGAGGTAAAATAAAAGCAATTTTTCTATTTGATCTTTGTCTCCAATGTCTTCTTTAGAGTCCTTTTTTTTTTATAAAATATAAATACCAATAGAAATAATTATTAAAATCTATTTTTTTTACAACTATAATTACTATATTCTTACATATTACTTTTATAATTATTAAATCTATTTTTAACTTCAACCGACACGGATGCATTTTCAATATTAATGTTTTAATTTAATATAAATAATAAATAATAAAAGTTGAAATTTTTATTAAGCCACGGATCAATTAGATGAAAATGTGTGTGATAAAAAAGTATATATCATTCTTTTATTTTTAATACTCTCGATGATAACTTGACCTAATTAAAAATTAAGAGTCCGAAATATAAAAAAATATAATCAAAATTTTCTCTAATTTTAGGACTTATTTATAAATAAAAAAATATAATATTCTTTGAAATGAGAGATGAATATTTTAGAATAAATAAGAAAAATATACATAGTTAATCAATTTAAGTAAAGCATAAAACAATATGAGAATGATGCTACACTGTAGGCAATGGAGTTGAAATATGTGGTTATAATGACCTAAAAACCTCATTGGATAACATAAGAATGGCCACATCATTCATTTTCCATAGTTTTGGAATAATTTGTTGACATTTTATTTTGGTTAAAGTGTTAGTGGACGCGGCGGCATGAAGCCTCTCAATAGTAATGATTGCCTTTATTTGGACCACTGTGCATAATGGGAGACAGTCGAATATTTAGACCTCTTCTCCTCAATTTTCAATTTTCTTTTTTTCCTTTTTCCTTATTTAATGTGTGTGAATATATCCTCAGGATATTCCTGTTGACATATTGCAACATAATGAAGATATCAAAAGTTACAAGATTTTGATCCTAATTAAGGGTTAGTCAACCATTAATTAGTCAATCGATTGATAAATTAGTATTATATATGTATAATTAATGATTTTGGTTGGCTAAACTTAATTAAGGATTTTTTTGTATTGAAAAGTTAATTTCGAACTGAAAATTAAAATATTGTTTAAAATATTGAGAATTAAAAATGAACTGTTCAATTTTCTCGAAAATTGAAAAAGAACAGTATAATCCAGTTGATTGATTTCTCAGTGGGATTAGACCGATGACTTTGCTCACTCTTATTCGTGCCTCATGAATAATATCCATAGATGTGACAGATTGATAGGGTCACTTTTGACACCTTATATATGTGTTGTTTTACGTTCACTAATAGAATATATACACTTTTATCGCATTAATATTATATATATATGATATGTTGATTAATTTTAAAATATATTTGATTATTTTAAAATTTTTATTTTTATTTTCATTAGAGTTTTAGTATTTCAATCTTTTTTATCCTTCATATTCTAGTTTCTAAATTATTTTTTATTTATAAATATTTAAACCAACTAAAAATACTTAATATAATATTTTTATCCAGTTTTATAGATTAAAATATTTACATAGCTTATTCTAATCAATAAATTAATTTAAATATTCTTCGAAAAGAATAATATTATATTTTTTATTTATTTAAATTTTTATTTATTTGTTAAAAAAATTAATAAAGTTTAGTTTTCATTCATTTAGATAAAAAATAAAACTAGTTAATCTATTTTTTTTATTTTCTTCTATTCACCATAAAAATAAAATAAGATATATTCTTCCATATTAAAATAATAAGAGAATAGATAAATGTATTAAGTTTTCTTTAAAAAAGATAATTTCTAAATATAAAACAATAATAAGTAATTTTTTTAAAAAGAATAAAAATTAAAATTAAAAGATTAATTCAATATTTGTTAGTGCAAAAAATTTTGAATAAGATTAGAAAAAAACTAAAATTAAAAAAGAAAAGAAGAAATAGAATAAAAAATATAAAAAATAATGAGTAAGAATATTTAGAGTATTTTATATATAATATGAGTTAAATTATTATTTTAACCTATAAAATTTATAATAGAGACTATAATATACATAAATTAGCATATTCAAATATTTAATTAAGAAAAGAAATAATTCGACATTGAAATAGAAAAATTAAAAAGTTAAAATATTAAATTCATAATTATTTTTATTTTTATTAGTAAGATGTGACAATCATTTATTATGAAAACAAATAAAATTATGTAAATGTTTTATAATAAATAATTAAAGACTCATTTTTAATATATAATTTATGTATGATATTTTATAAATTTATAATTATTAATATAATTCTAATTTTAATAATATATTAATATAATTAAATACTACAACTATACATTGTACTTAATTATCAGCTAATAAATTATGTTGTTTATTTTCACAAATTTCTATCTTATTTTTAAAATTTAACCAATGACATTCAATAATTATTAAACTTTAAATTTATTTTAATTTTTATAAATAATTAAAAAATATGTAAAATTCAAATAAATTTAAAATAATATAGAAAAATTAATAATAAATTAAGATAGTACCCATTAAAAAATAAACTTAATGGTATTTAGGAAAATTCAGAATTAACTATTCGTTTAAGATTATTTAAACATTAAACAAAATAGCATGGGATTGGGTTCTGTTTATATCCAATGGCATAATCCAATTCATATCACATCACAGCTTAGGATAACAGCTTTCTTTCTTTCTTTGGGAAGAAAAACTTTTCTACTCTTCTCTTTTCTTTTTCCGCCATTAGCTTTGTCTCCAGTATTACTAATAAAAGCAGTAAAATATATTCTCGGATTTATAAACCTTTTTCTGACATACATTATTATTTTTATTTATAGAAAATTTTTAATGTATTTATTTTTAATATATAAAATTAAACTTATGTTTAGTTTTATGATTTTTTTACATTAATTTATTAAGGAAAAATCACTTTCTTAATTAAATAACAATTATAGTTTTAAAATTTAATTTAATTATATTTTAAATATCATATTAACTAAGAAATTAATTTTATATTATACTATTATGTCTAATTTTAAAAAGTAATTTAATTATATATAACTACCTACTAAATTAAGACATAGAATTCTTTTCATATATCTACTTACTTTTAACACATATAAATTATTTTCTTAATCAAATAATAGTTTTGATTTGAAAAAATAGTATTTTAATTATATTTTAATAATATTATTAATTAATAAATTTGTTTCGTAATTATAAAAGGATATAGCTTGTTAAATGATTTTATGTTTTCTTTTTTACTTACTTAAGTTAGTATTTTTTATATTTTCTTTTATTTGATTATAATAATATTTTTAATTTGATATTTTTATTTATATGTCCATATATTGATAAGATTATAAAGTTTTATCACAAAAGCAAAAATTTAAATTAATTAAATATAACTTTAATAACATCTTGTATAACTTAAATCAAAATTATGTAATGTTTAATGTCGTATAGTAGGAATAGTAGGATTGACAATTTATATCATGTCTTGTCTAACTGTCACATTTCGAATTATATGTATAACATAATTAATGTGAATATAACTATTTAACTAACCGTGTCGAAATATTAAATCCAAACACGAATACGATTATTAATTAGATATAATCAAGTTATATTAACTCGTATGTATATTTTTTTAATAAATTATATTTTAAAAAAAGAATATTGATTTAAATTTCAAAAAATGTATATTTTTCTAAGAATAATAGAATGCCTCATATTTGAATTATTATTTTAAATTATAAAAACATCTTCATAAATGACAAAACTACTTATATAAATATATTACAAGAAAATAAATATGTTAATAAGTACATTACTTGTTAACTTATTAACTCATGTGAATAAATATTATTTTGGTTCGCTGTTTGATTAAAGATGATCGACCTATTTAAATTTTTTTTTTGGTGTTATAAAAAGATTATCCATTCATAATCCTACTTATCCCAAATCTAAACCTTAACTATATGCATCATGTTGTATCGCTTAATCAGACCATCAGATAAATATTCCAGTAAGGACAGAAGAAGAGCAGAAAACAAAAAGGAAATAAGAAAAAAAAAAAAAAAAAGAAGAAGAAAATGAAGAAAAGAGCTAACCATCTTTCTCTCTTTTCTTGCTAATTGCGCAAACCCAACTCTTCTTTCTTTCCGTTGTTAAAGCCTTTCCTTTATTTAGTGCTATAAATACCACCATAGGGTATACTTTCATTTCATTCTTCTGGCAAAGGACCAAAAGCTAGAGAGAGAGGTTGGAAATTATGATGAGACCTACAGCTACAAGCAACTCTACAACAGCAGCTGCTGCAGGATTTTGGCATTGGAGCTCTCCTATCCCTTACCTGTTTGGTGGGTTAGCAGTGATGTTGGCTTTCGTTACTGTGTCTTTGATAATTCTTGCATGCTCTTATAGGAAGTCTTTGTTCAATCATGAGTCGAGAGACGATGATCATGAAGACAAAACAGGTGCTAAGAAAGTGGAAGTAATGGTGGATTCTGATGAGCCAAAGATTGTTGTTATTATGGCTGGTGATAACAATCCTACTTTCTTGGCTAAGCCTAAGCTTAAGCCTAAACCTGAGCCTGAGCCTGAGCCAGAGCCTGTGGTTTGCAATTGCCAGAAGATTGAACAAGTTTAAGCTCTCTTTTCTTTTTTTTTTTTTTTGCTTCTTTAGAATTGTTCCTTTTTCTTTTCTTATTTTATTGTTTTTGTCAATTTTGTTTTTTTGGTGTTTTGCGGGGAATATGAATTATGTAAAATGATGAGTATAATGAGGATGGGATGACAATTTTTCTGAAAATAAAGATATCTTGTAGAGTACTTTCTTCAATTTTTCACATTTATAGGCATTACAGATTTCTTGTTGGCATTTTCCACTTAACTTCCTAAACTATGCAATTTCTGAAAATATGATGTATCCACGAAGGGAAGCTACCTTTAATAATTTCCAGTGTTAAAAGGTTTCACCACGTGATTGGTGAACCCATAATAAATTGAGAAGCTCCTGAATTGCAGAAAATACAATTCCGAAGTGAGGTTTTTTAGTCTAAATTGAGCTCCTCATGTTCATTATATTGGATAATGATATGAAGCTCAAATTCTTGTTTTAGGCATTCTTTCATATTCTACTTCCCTGTGAAGGAGCCATCAGTATTGTCACCAACGTTTGAGACTGCACAAAACTTCGATTGGCGGAAGCCGAACTCTAAAGAGAAAGAAGTATCTGTTGTCACCATTTTCCATATTCGAATGAGGGTACTGCGAGCCCTCTTCCCCACGCATCTAACCACCGGTTCCACCGAATAGATCAGCACAACGAACTCGTTCACGAGTTCCATAGTCATGGCATCCTACTGCAGGTTCATAGCCCAATTGCTAATTAGTTTTAAAATTGAGGAAATTACTCACGCTGATTTGTTTCCTCTTTAGTTTTTCATCCGCCTCATTTTCTACTTTTATTTTTATGCTTTTGTATTTTAATTTTAATATTATTTAGATGGTTTTGTTTTCTTTCTTTTGACGATTACTGATTTCTTTTGCACTAAATTTTTTGTTTGATTATGATTTTCTTCCCTTATTCTTTTTTATTTCAATTTTTTTCTCTGTTTTAAACTTTTCTTATGATATTATTTTCCATTTTATTTGAAACTTTTCACTATTTTGTTTGCCCAGTAATTGTCGATAACGTATACACAGATAATCTTTTGGTAAATACATCAGCAATTTGACTATCACTAGCTATATATGTAAAACAATGATATCACCCATTGAACAAAGTGCAAATCGTGGGGGCATGGATTAACAGCAACATATAAAATTAGACTCAAAATCTTCACATTTTTTCACTCAAAATTCGACTCTTACAGGCAATATATTAGAAGTTAATTTTTAGAGATAAGTGGTTTTATTTATTGATAAAAATAGGTTTGTAGTTTATTTTTCAATAAACAACTGCTTTGTGATTTACCCTATTTATAGACTCTAGTGTGGTTTTATATTTTTACACTTGTTGTTCTTTTTCTGATATTTTCACTTTTATATTTTATTTCATTTGTTATTTACATGCCGCATCCAACTTGTAGCATTAGTATTTTATGAGTTGGTAACAATATAACATTGATTACTTGTAAGTCCAAAATAATTATTTAGCGGGAAATTGATTCCAGATACTCTGACTTTTAAGTATTTTCGTGAATCTATCTTCACCTTTTTAAAACTTATCAATTTGGTCCACTATGTTTGCGTATTGTATCATATTTACTCACAAGCGTTTTGGCGTGTGTCACTCATGACATAGCGTCCACCCGTGGCAATAAATACTTGCTTATATGGCTCAGAACTTGAAGTACCTCAAAATTCACTGTTTTTTCCCAATTTTTTCCCCAATTCTAAAATCTAAATAGGAATTAAAACCTAGGGTTTTCTTCTTCCTCTTATAGCCACTTCAAAATGTAATGGGCATCATGAAGGTTTTCTATTATCAACAATTGATAGTATTTATATGGGACTGAAGTAGCATTTTATGAATGTGAGAGACCAACGAAGCTGATGATATCAAGAAGAATGAAAAATCTAGGGTGTCTGTTACGAGGTTGCTCTTACAGTAAAGTAAGCTTTGTTAGTAATGTTAGGGTTTAGTTGTTTTACTTCGAAAGATTGAACAATGTATGATGATTTCGTTTCAATTTGGTCATGTAGGGGTGGAGCTGTGTTTTGTTTAGCTGTCATGACGATTGGGTGAATGAGAGGAAGTTTGACGATTAGGGCGGAGCTATGCTCTTACACTGACTATTGAACAAAATATAAAGGAAAGTTAGATGCTTTTCAAGTTTGGTTTATGTGGTATGGTTGAACATTGTAATAAATGGTTGAAAAGCTGAAAAATATAAAAGGAAATTTGATGAAGGGAAGTTTGATGTTTGATGATCAGTTTGTGCATGTTTCTGCCAGACAGGAGTTGCACTACCAGACATGCTTTATGCTTGATATACTAAGGTGTAGGATTTGTTTTTGTAGTGGATGGTTCGAGTTGAATTTTATAATGAATGGTGAATTGAATTACCAACTTTTGTAATTGATTATGCAATGAAGCTCTTATTTTTCTCTTATATTTTATTTTTTATAAATATTTTGCATGTATTTCTTATGGCTTTAATGAAGTAAACTGAATCTATAGTTATTATGACAGACATGTGGAGCCATATATTTATTAGTTTCACATTTGGACAGATAAAATAGGCATTAAACAGCCGTTTAACATTACTATAATATAGAATCCTTACAAAAATCATGAGGTTTAGAAAACATATATGTCTTTGAAAAGACAAACACATAAAACAACTAATATTAAGGTAAACTAATTGATAAATTCAACATGACAGTTTAGTTCCATGCAACTCCAAAATTACAAAAATACAGTAATGCAACTTCTCTAAGGCAACTTCTTAAACTTCTCCATTGGCTTTGGTAAAACATGTTGCCCTTCTTGAATCACCAAATTTTCATTCTTACTAGTCTTTGTCTTTGTAGCTACTACCTTCTCTTTACCTTTCGAACTAACTGATATATTAGTTGCTGCACGTTTTTGAGACAACCTTTCAAACACAGTCACATTCTCTTTTGCCTTTGTAGCTGTTGAAGTCTGGCTACAAACTTTCACACTTTATTCATGACTAGCTGTAGTTGATCTTTGTTCCTTGTAGTTGTAGTTGATCTTTGTTCATGAGTAGCTATAATTGATCTTTGGGTGTCAGGCCTCTTTCAGAAATGCTTTGCTGCTTCTATATAACCATGAACAGTCCTCACATTCCTTTTCCCTAGTTTACAATATGAATTTTTATATTTAGAACATGAAACATATGAAAACACACATAAAATTGGAGATTCACATCTGACATGTTGAGTACGTACTCTTAAATACATATTACCAGTCTTTGTGGACATGTGCAGGCCATATCCTTTTCTAGCCTGTAGTAATACAACAACACATAACTCATAGGATTACTAAGTATAATTCATACATCCAACTCTTAAATACACACAGAACTAACTTATGAACAATACCTAAATTCTTTCTTTGGCAATTGTTCTCTTATCATATGATGGTATGGATTATGAAGGAGCAGCTTCTACATTTCCAACTTTGGTCTGATTTGGTACATCAATATTATTAATATTACTTTTAGGAGCTGATGGGCATCTAGTTCTTCTTCTGCTTCTATGTTACAAGCAGAAAATTAATAAATGAGCATACTGAATTTTTGAGATATGACAGCTCTAACAATAAAATTTTACTTGATTTTTCAGAATATCTTTAAATGGAAGTGGATTATCCTTTCTTAGGCACTCTCTTTTATTGTGTCCATATGCATAACAAATTCTACACTGCATCCTTATTCCATTTCTGCTTAGTTTGTTTGGATCCTTTTGTTTCTCATCAACAACTTTCTTTCTGTTCACCTTAGGTCTTCCTGGCATCGTTTTGAATGGTGGCGGATGCACTGGTGTCTTAGTGATCTTATGCCACATCTTCTGGCCATTTAATGGTTCAAGGCATACTGATAGGCTTGTAAGTACATGTCCTTCTTGTAGCATTCATCAACATCGTCATCAACATTCTACCTCAACCAATGAATACTAGAAATTGCATGAATGCAAGGAATTCCAGTTAGTTGCCAAGCTTTGCATGTGCAACTCTTGTCTAGCAGAGACACCACAAACTGATCATCAAACACTTTAACCTGAAATTTGTCATTCAAAGCTGGCTTTGGTATACAGAATCTAGTTTCCCACTTTAACTTCTCAATCTTCTTTCGAATCCTTGGGCACAATACATCCATACTATTTTTCATCATGTTAGACTTCATTTTAATCCTTTCCATCAAACACTCTTAATTTCTTCCAACATGTCAATAATATGCAGCAACCTTACTTTGTATATCTATCCATTAAAAGTCTTAGAAATGTTGTTGTCAATATTGTCACACTTAGGTAGAGTAGATATGTATACTTTACAGAACACTCTTGGATCCTTGGAAATAAATCCATCTTCTGCCTCAGGATCAACTTCTCTAAGTTCCTTTAGGTTAGCCACAAATTGTACTTCATATGTACTATATACAATTTTCCAAAATAGATGTTTCAGTTCAATTCCATTATGCAATTTCTTCCAATTTGCATAAATGTGTCTTGAACAATTTCTTATTTCAGCATGTGGGACAAACTCTTGTAATACTTTAATAAGACCCTATAAGCATCAACAAAATAAATTACATGTAAGTAATTTAACTATTAACTGATTCAAGTATAAGAAAAATAGGCAATAAACAAACCTTTTATTGGTTACTTATGAAGGTTCATCCTATGTCTGTGTTAATGGACAAGTCATTAAAAAATTTGGTTAGGAACCATCTCCAAGTGTTTTCGTTCTCAGCCAACACCATTGCCCAAGCAATGGGATACATTTGGTTGTTACCATCACGCTCAATTACACTTAAAATTGCATCCCCAAGTATATTCTTTAGGAATACACTATCTAGAGATATGACAGGCCTACATCCTTGCATAAAACCCATCCTTAATCCACTAAAACATATGTATAATCCTTGAAAAATAGAATTATCCCATTCCATATTGCATTCTAGATCAAAACATCATTCTCTATCAACTCTCTTCAATTCATGCACATAGGATCTCAATTTGGCATAATGAGCCTCTATTGATCCTCTAAGCTTCACTAAAACCAGCTTTTTACCCTATAAAATGAGCATTTTGAGACTTTTAGTGCATATTTTGTCATCAAATCAGATTTCATTTCAGCTATAGAATAATTTGATTTCTTCCTAAATTCATTTAAAAACTCATCAGCCAGCCACTTTGTAGTTGCCATATTATTTCTTTACACCCTAGCACAGTTATGGTTAGGTCTAACAGTCCTAACCATGAATGTCCTCTCATTTAGAACCTTTAAAGCATAAACTCTCCAAATGCAGTTTCCTTTAGATTATGCTTCCATTATATCTTCTCCAGTCCTTTTCCATCACACATTAATACCCATTTGCAATTGCATAATTATGTACTGCTCCTTTAAATTGTGCTGCATTTGTGAATTTCATTCCTGCCATAAATTTTAACTCTTAATGATTATACTTAGAATTGTAAATTATTTTTTTCTCCCTCTTTTTTCTTCCTAAAACCACAGTCATCCTTATCACTTGAAACATGAGTTTCAACCTCAGCATCACTGTCAGGGTACTCAGAATGGTACTTACTACACTCACATTGCCATCTACTCTAGTATTGCTACTAGCCTCCACAAATCTACTGTCATCTCTCTCTTGGTCCCTATCCAATCCTAACCCAAATCCATTGTCAACTACAGTCTTGCTAAATTCCTTCAGATTTTGTTTTGCAATAAGATATTCCTCATCCACATCTAAATCATAAACATCAGAAGATAGGCTATCCTCATCATCACATTCATCATTTTCAGGAGTATAATCTTCATCCTCACTAGATTCTTTATTCTGAATAACATTGTTCACAAATTCAGGTTCTACTTCATTTTTTCCTTTATTTACAACACTTTCAGGTTCAGTTTTATTTTAATTTGCATTTTTAAATACAATTACAGTAAATGGTTCATCTGCACTATCATTATGATATTGGTTCTCATTTTCAGTTATAGTTTGCCCACAGTTTGGAGTCATTGTTATAGCTTCAGCATAAACTTTTACAAAGCCATAATCTAAACCTTTTGCAAACATTTTTTTGCACTCTTCCTCAGTCTCAACAAAAACTAAGCCTAGATCCTTCCCTATAGGGTTCCATCTCCTAGGAGGTTCATAGACAACACTCAAGAAATTTGTATATCCCAATATTTTCACTATCTCCTCAAAAACATCCATATTGAAACTAGAAATGCTACTAAGATTTACACTACACCCACCAACATACTTCACTATAGGATTACTAAGTAATGCCCCACCATGATGAAATTCAATAGGAATACTGCATAAATATACACACAGCAATTAAATTAGTAATGCGGCAATATAATAATAAATTACAGCCACTTTGTAGTAATAACAAATGCAAATGCATGTCTTACTGTTATATCAAATGCATATAGGAAATGGACAATTCCTTTAACATAAATTCCTAAATCTTTTGTTGATGGCTAATTTTTTTTACCAGATGCATATTATCTACACTGTTATACCCATGAGAATAAGATTCTCCACTTGCATTGCCTTATCCATTGATTGTATTAATAAATGCATACCTTCGTTATCGTTTTCTATAAGGAGCCATCTTGTGGGGGACCACAGCCACAAGCTTCAAGAATAATGGACTGCATAAAGGACAAAGATACCAAAACAGAGCGAAATGAGACGAAAGTATGAAAAACTGGATATTCAGGAAGTTATAGAGTAGTTATTTTAGTTGTATTATAATTGTAAAACCCTAGAAATTAGAATTGGGGAAAAAATTGGAAAAATTTTGGAAAAAAATAATGAGTTTTGAGTCCTGAGTCATGTAGACAAACATTTATTATCACGTGTAGATGCCATGTTATGAGTGCCATATGCCAAAACATTTGTGGGTCGGAGTATCTGGGATCGTTTTCTCTTATTTAGCTATCAAACTATTTGAAAATAAATATTGTATTTATTCAAATTTAATAGATACCTTAAGTATTAAAAAAATAAACATAAAATAAAAATGGAATAAGATAATCACAGAATATAAAAATATAAAAATATAGAACTATATAAGAGCGAATAAATAGTATTAGCATGATTGGCAGTAAATTATTAACAGTGTAAATCACAAAATAGTCTTTTATCACAATATTATTTTTGTTAATAAGTGAAACCACATTAATGAAATTTATACTTATTTTTTAATCTTTAAATGCAAAAATCAAACATACATAGAAATATTTGCTTAAATTTATTGAAAAATAAATTAATTGAGACATGCGTAAAGCTAGCTCAAATTACCTATGCCTTTTGATTTAAACCAAAACAAAAATAGACTTTCTTTCTTGCGTGAGTGAGAATTGTGTTACAATGATAACAACAAAATGTGACAGTATTAATTGGAGCACTAATTAAAAGGAGTATCAATTCAGAACATTCTGAGAGTTATGCTGTTGAGCAAAATGGAAGGACTATGGACTCTACCCATTGAAGTGAAATATGTCGATATAATGATCCCATGCTCACTACTTTTTCTTTTATAATGACACTAAAAATCAATCTCATTGGATATAACAATGGCATGTAGTAATCACCATGTAATTCATTCCATAACAAATTATTATCAACCATCCTAATGCTGTTTATTAATTCTATTGTGATTTTATACTTTTACAATTTCATATTCTATATCTTTTTAATGACACTTTAGTACTTTGCGCATTATCTTTTTAATATTTTAATGTTAATCAAATTAAAATGACAAATATTTTATAAGATATCTCTCATTTGAAGCTTGATTTTAATACAATAATTGAGTAATTTTATATCTAATTAATTGTTTTGGACTTGAATAAGTAATAACAACATATGCTTTTTATAATATATTGTTAAATTAAAAGATAATTTGTTGAGTAAATATTAAGTACACTTGTGATATTATTATAGAAATATAGAGCAAAACACGGTTATAAAAATTAATATAGTATAAATATATAGAGTTGCAGAATGTAAATGTGCTGAAAATTTGTACTTAAAAAATAGAACACTGTCAATAGCAAATAATAATTAAAAACAAAAGGATTGTCAAGAATGGGATTCGAACCCATGCCCTTTCGGACCAGTACCTGAAACTGGCGCCTTAGACCAACTCGGCCATCTTGACCTTGTGATAAGAAACGTTTCAAAATAACCTTTACCATAGATCTACTAAATACTGATTCATTCCAAACCAATCAACAAAAGAACATTCTGATCCCAGCAGCTAAAAGACAGTAGCCAGCATTAAGTTAACATTTGTGCAAAACATCATACAACATGGGAGAGAACAATAGCCAGCTGAACTTAGGCAGTCCCCATTTCAACTATTCTAATCCTCTCCACATCATCAATTAACTAACAGCTGGATTCCCTCTACACCTTTTGTCCTCAAAAAGTTTACCTATCATTCTGACAGGACAGAGAATTCAAGGCTTGAAAAGGATTTGTAACAAGTGGGAAGGCTGTTTTTTTTTTCTTTTTAATCATTTTCAAAGACATGGGTTTCATGTTCTTCAGAGGATTAAGGAATGGGCTCTTCAGCAATTCAGAATTCAGTCTTTCTCCTTTTTCTTTTTCTCATTAGAGGTTCTTATTTATTTTATGCTTCCTCACATTCTTATTAATTATGGTAAGCTGTAATATGCATGTTTCATAATAGTATTAGCATATGTAGTATAAATTAAGAAATTATTGAACAGAACCAGCTATCTGCGCTGATCTTCTCACATGTTTACTGAATTCTATATAATGGGTTCCACTTGTTTGTGAGAAGACTGGCACCTGTGACCACCCCATTTACTAGTTTCTCATGTGAAAGATCATTCTAACCCTCCTTGGATAAGGACTTTTGTGCAGCTTTAAAGAGTCTTCTTTCCTCTTCATAAACAAAAATCATTCCTCAGGAGCAGCTTCCTTCACCTTCAACAATGGATTCATCCAAACACACAGAAGGATGTAGCAGCAGTGAATCTGGTTGGACAATGTACATCGCCTCTCCCATGCAAGAAGATGGCAACGACTGCAGTGATGACACGGATGATGGAAACCATCACAATGACGTTATCATCAATGACAGACATGATCATGCTGATGATAATGAGCAGCAAGACAGTGACGACTCAATGGCTTCAGATGCTTCCTCCGGCCCCCATCACCAGTACAGATATGAGAATCCTCAACGTAAAGGACCATTAGGGAATTTTAAGCACAGTGTGGGCAACAAGTTCAACCATTGTTCTCCGGCTGAAAAAACAAACAAAAAGGATAAGAAGAATGATGGAAACAGCAATGAGAAGAACAGAAAGCTTACTGCTAACAGAAAATACAGCAGGTAGTGTAGTGCAATAGGCAAAGTTCGTTTGCAGAAACAGAAGATACAAATTAATTTCTTTGCCCCAAATCCATCATGATGAAATTAAAACACATCCCATTCATTTTTTTTAATGCAATTTTTTTATGATTCTAGACTTTTATTGTACTGTTGAAATGTGATTCAGAGGTATATATGTTGAAACAATTCTTTGTCCATTCATATTACATAATAAAGTTTATATATGTGCTGAAATTCTGCATTAAAACATATGGTGGGAATGGAGATTCTGTTAGCTAACCTATTTTGCAACATACAGCTCCAGAAGCCATGCATGATACGGGACAATCAACAGGGTATCATCTGCTGGAAAGAGCAAAGATCTCACCACTTTAATTTTTATCAGCAGGAGAAGAAAAAAAAGACAAGAGAGAGAGAGACAGGGAGATCAGCGCAGGAAAGAGAATGGGCAACTTTGATTCATCTGGAAAGAGCAAAGATAATATTATTTAAGATTGACTTAAAAGGAGGCAATGCATTTGTATACTGTGCTTGTGTGCAATGAATGAACAGAGTATTTCGTGCTGGAAAGAAGATGGATCAATATAGAAAGACAAATGCCAACCACATAAGAAGCAACATTGACATTTCTGGTGAAAGAATATTATTGGCTGCTTGTTTAGATAGCTTAATTCTGCAAACAGGGTATGCAAGTGCAACAGCTAGGCAACTACAAAGTATAGGCTGTACATCAAGATGCTGAAGAATATAATATCATACAAGCTACAAAACCTTGAACTGTTTATCAAAGAATAGAGAACCACGTAATAGAAAACCTGTATTTCTTTTTTCTAATGAATACAAAAGGAAAGGATAAAATAACTGAGTCTGCTTTATGAAATGACAAACAGATAATAGACATAAGTTTGAAAAGGTCATTACTAACTCCTCCACAGGTTGAACACTTGGATCTAGTGAAGCTTTAAAGCTCTTCAATCCCAGTAAAAAGAACATCCAATATCAAAATTCTTAAGGGTTTTGAACTGGAAGTTAATAACAACCTTAAAAATAAGAGAGAAGTAAGCAATGAATTTCAGAGGTCCTTCTATCTTTCTGCGGACATACACTTTCTGTTCTCTCCAGTTCACACAATATAAATCAAGGGAATTATGAAAAGAAGTCACTGTTTCCAGAAGAAAAAACTGTGGTTAATTCAAGCTCCAGAGGCTGGATTCTGAACTCAGATTCCATTACCTAAACACTGCATTCGTGATTCGAATGAATCAAACAGTAGGGCAAAGGATATATGGTAGATGCGTTATGACTTTGACCATCTGCCTATTCCAATTCATGTAAGATGGACTTCTAGAAATAACGTAACAAAGCCGTGTTTGAAAGAAAAAAAATATTAAAGATAAAAGAGTAAAACAAGAATACCAACAAATCAGAAAACTTTCTTGCTCAAAACATTTCATATTAATGCCATAAACGGGCTACAAAGTGCCTCCTTAAACTCAATTAAACTCAAAAAAGAGCTACCAATTTCAAGGATACGAATCTAAACACAGTAGGATAAAGCACAACAAACTTGCAGAAGACAAAGTATAAACATATATTGGGTTTGATGAGTTTGATTAAGAGAAATTTTGACCAATTAGGATTGGTTCATGTTCTACCCAGCATAGAGTCCAGAGCAGAAATTATTGTGTACTTATTGCGGGTTTTGAAGAAGCTAGATACTGCGAGATTCACTTTAATTCTTCAACTGTCTTGCAATCTTGAACCATTCGGTATGGAAAGATCCTTCCATATCAACCCTTTCATATGTGTGAGCACCAAAATAATCTCTTTGAGCTTGGACTAAATTAGCTGGCAACCTTTCCCTTCTGTAAGAGTCAAAGTAAGCAAGACTAGATGACATACCAGGAGTGCTAATACCAGAGTTGATAGCAAGGCATACTACCCTCCGCCAAGCAGACTGGCGGTCAACGATTTCCTTGGCAAACTCTGGATCCACAAGAAGGTTAGCCAGATCGGCATTCCTATCATAAGCTTTCTTGATTCTGTCTAAGAACACAGCCCGAATAATGCAGCCACCCTTCCAGATTCTAGCCAGTTCTCCCAACTTCAAGTCCCATACTTTCTCAATACTTTTTGCACGGATCAGATTCATCCCCTGTGCATAACTACAAATCTTGGCAGCATAAAGAGCTTGTCTGACATCGTCAACCAACTTCTTTTTGTCTATTACTTGGTCAGTCAAGATATCTCCAAATCCACCTGACTTGAAGACTTTAGCAGCTTCAACTCGTTCCTCCTTCAAACCACTAAGGAATCTTGCATCCAAAGAAGATGCAATTGTAGGAGCTGCAACTGATAGATCAGCAGCTTGCTGTACAGTCCATTTACCTGTACCCTTCATACCAGTTTTGTCCAAAACCTTGTCAACCAAATATCCATCTCCCTTGTCATCTTTAATTCCAAAAATATCTGCAGTGATCTCAATCAAGAAGCTGAGAAGCTCACCCTTGTTCCATTCTGCAAAAACACTTTGCAGTTCCTCATTTGACAACTTTCCAATAGATTTTAGCACATCATAAGCCTCTGCAATCAGCTGCATATCACCATATTCGATACCGTTATGTACCATCTTGACAAAATTACCAGATCCCCCTTTGCCAATATAAGTCACACAGGGGCCACTGTCAGGAACTTGAGCTGCCACTTTAAGAAGAATGTCTTCGATGTACTTGTAGGCCTCGAAAGAACCTCCAGGCATTAAAGAGGGTCCATTTCGTGCACCCTCTTCACCACCTGAAACTCCCATTCCAAGATATTGCAAACCCAGATCAGCCATAGCTTTTTCTCTCCTCTCAGTGTTCTCATACCATTCATTCCCACCATCAATGATACAGTCACCTTTCTCCATGTAGGCAGATAGGGTCTTTATGGTCTGGTCAACAGGAGCCCCAGCCTTAACAAGCATTATTATAACTCGAGGCTTTTGGATTGACTTGACGAATGATTCAGGATCATGGAAGCCATACAGAGGAAGATCTCCCTCCCTTTTAGCTCTTTCAACAGTCTCATCAACTTTGGAGGTAGTTCGATTGTAAACAGAAATGGGGAACCCTTTCTCTGCAATATTGAGGGCCAGATTCTGGCCCATGACAGCCAGACCGGCAAGGCCTATTCTTGTTGGTTTTGGGGGCGCAGCCATATTTTTCCCTGCCCAGTATAACTCTAATTAGATTAACTTCAAAGAAACTAATTGACAAGTGAATCAAGGACCTAAATGGAAAAATTATTTGGACAAAGCTATCGACTGTCCTGATTTTGTGTTTTCTGAAATAACACACGATATAAGAAAAACCAGAATCATACAGGATAGTTACCAGATTCAGTAATAAAAACCACAATAATCAAACAGAATTCAGAACAAAATTTCTACAATGCATCACCCGTAGTTATATAAGAGCCAACGATAAGCAAAAAAAAAATTAAAAAAACTTTGTTGATCAATATTTCTGGATTTTCACATACCATCAAGAAAAAAAAAAAATTAAAAAAACTGATAATTTGCATTCCACATCTGGCCTCCGTCCCAAACAGAAATGGCTCCCTGGATTTCACATACCATCAAGATTATACTCTTTTAATCCTTTCCTTTTCTAATACAATTAATTATGATGCATTCTTTTTACAGTGCACAGATGAGTGTGAAAGGAAAACCATAAGAAAAATTTATGAATCTGAAAAGTTATTTGCTAAAGCAATAATTCAAACACCTTTCTTCTTCTTAGTACTGAATTCCTACACGAAATTCGCTCAAAATGATAAACTAGAACAGAGTGACAAGCTGATCGTCAACTAAATCTTAGCATTTAACTAAATTTTCAGCTTTGAGACAGTACCGTACAGGGTTAGTATGAAAATTATAAAAAAAAATGGTAAAACTAAAAGCAATCAAGTCAAAGAAATGAAAAGACAGAACCAAACAATTATACAAGAATCTGATCCGAAACCTCTCAAACTCATCACAACAAGATCATGCATAGACAAAGAAAATCATAAAATGAACTAACAAATTGTTAAAGATTCTAGTTCCTCTGATCTCCAATCAAGAAAGCAATAAGAAAATAAATACCAACAAAATTTTCAAGAAAGACACAGAAGGGCAAATCTATACTAACTAACACACAGAATACATACCTCGGGAGAAAAACGCAAAGAAATCAAGAAAATCAAAGATCTGGGTATTGAAATGAAGAGAGAAAAGAAAGTTGGGTGTTAGGTGCAAAATGATAATATGGAAAAGATGGAAAGAGTGGCAGATTTTATTATCAGCGGGGGGTGTGGCTGCTCTCTTCTCATAACTTTGGGTTGGTCCACTTTGACCAATTATTTATTTATTTATTCTTTTGGTAAGTGAGGCACAGGTGGGAAATTCTAATCAACTCCCCTCTCAGTGTTTATATTTACGCGTTTAAACTTTTTAATAAAAAGATGTCACCAAAATACTTTTAATAAATATATCTCACTAATTTATAGATTAAATATGTTTATGAGAATTTCTTTTAGCTATTTTCAATGTATGGTGTAATCCATATATGAATAAATAATATAATTATTAATATATTATTTGTTTGTTGCTTAAACATATATAAGCAAAAAGACAATTAAAACAAATAGCCAACTAACATATTTTTTTCAAAATTAAAAGAAATTATAAATCATATGTGAGATAGAGTTGAACCGAATTATCCAATGTTTTTCTAGAAGTTTCAAAATGGGTCTACAGAGGTCAAGGAAATGGTAAGGTTTGAATATGATTCATTAATTATAAAATAGGTCGAAATCAAATTAGTAAAATAGAATTTAGTGTTTTTATAATTTAGTTTTGAAGGGATTATCAGAATTCAGCCATTTCTAATTTTTTTGAAAAAAAAAATAAAATCGAATAACAAATATAAATTGATGGAGTTATTGGCAGAAAAGTCAATATCATACAAAATTTGTCTCATTATGCAAAATAAATCATTTAGGATTCTAACAAAAACACCATAATTTGTTAAAGAAAAAACACTTAACTCTGTTCCTAAAGGGTAAAAGAACATAAGATATTGCAAATTATGATTTTACTTTTTGTATTAACAAAAATTTATTGATGTGTTGGCTATTGGGTCGTTAGTTAAATTCAAGGTATTCTCTAATCAATAATTATGAATTTTTTATTTTTAGAGTCCTATTTATTGGGAGTTTTACTGTTTACAGTGCTCCAGTACGTACAAGTAAGATTACTTCAAATAAAAATTAAAAAAAAAAAAACTTGGCCAAGATGAAGTAGATTATATATATATATATATATATATATATATATATACTAATACTAGAGCTTATTGACTTGATTAATGTTATAATTGCCGTCTATGAAAAGACTACATTGTTCTGGGGTTTATTATGTCAACATGATGTCATTGATGAATTAAGCCATAATAACGTAATGCCCCAGCAAAATAAATAAAAAGAAAAGGCATTTAACATGACCATATATACTTATATATTGAAAATATAAAATTTGAGTTTTAATGGGAAGAATTAAGACATTATTCTTAATTAAAAAAATATGTATTACCTGTTGAAAAAGGAAAATAGTAATCAAAAGGTGATATTAACGACCCATTCATGTTTCTCTAAAAGATGCAAGGGGCTGGTGAGATGCAACTCAAGGGTCCAAAAGTGCCAATAAATTCAGATTTCACATTTGGGTTGATTTCTAGTCAATTTTGCACACTAGTGTGTTTTCTTTTATTTAAGTGTTAAAAAACAGACAAATTTTAGAATTTTAGTGCTTTTTTAAAAAATGATTTTCATTTTTTTTAAATATTTGATAAATCATTTTTGTCATTTTAGAAAAAGATATCAATAAATCTTTTTTCTAATAATAATATTTAATTTTTAAAAAAATTATTTACAAGTGTTCATCTACTTCAAAGGAAGTTGCTATCAACTTATTCTACATGTGCAAATTCTACAGTTCTTTCTTCTTCTTTTTTGTTTGGGTGTGTGAATTCAGAACTAAGGTTGTAGCTTAAATATTTTGAAGTATGAACCCAGTGGTGCTTTCTAGAATACATATCAGATATTAATTAAAATTATATTTAGATTCATGCATTTCATTTGAAATTTTAAATTTTAGATATTAAATTATGATTTTTCTTGCAAAATAAAAAATATCAGTAACAATTTATGCTGTAAAAATAGCATTTATTAATTTTAAACACAAGTTTTAGATAACATGGATTAGAGATTATTTCATATATATATAAACAATGTTCCCTAGAAGTGTATATCTATTGTTTAAAGTCATCTCTTTGCTTTTGCATACTCTGGGCAATTTATAAATGGTATTAGGGCTCTTAGACCGTAAGACAGCAGAAATTCACAGCATATTTAAAAAGCATCTGACAGGCGTCACTACGAACTAAAATCTAACATATCAATGCTAATATCTTAGATGTCAGAAGTTTTCCTTTTATAATAAGAAGTTATGCCTACTTTTCAGACACTGTTCTCACCCAACCCCTAACACTATTACTTAACCCTTTGTGCAATGTCAGTATCACCGTATTGGTTACTCAGAATGTATTTCAGTGTTGATTAATCATACTTGGTCAGAGTGTTCCAATGAAGAACAGTTTTCTAGATGATATGAAGTGTTGAAAATTAGCTGGAACACTTTCATGATTAACAAAATTTTGTGCATCACTGCATTCTTGAATAAAAAAAGAAAAATTCAATCAAAAGAATCATTCTGCGTGTACATTACTACTTTGGTTAAATACAACTCAATTTGAAAGCTTCAATTATATATGAAATCCAAAATGTTCTAACAAAGTAACCCAGTATGAACACTCGCAACTTCTTGTTGTGTACCTGGCCCATAATACTGCAGCAGGATTGGTGTTCATCTAAAAGCCAAAATTGCACATCTGAACAAACTCCATATCACTGTCTACATATTTAGTCCAGAGATTCTTGTATTGATTCATGGCAATGTCAAGCCAAGGTTTCATGTTTCCATTGTAATGAATGACTGCTGCATTGCTGATCTCATCCATGCTAATGCTTGGATTGTACCCAAGACCAAGCACATGCCATGATTTGTCCAATGACTTTGTTGTGGAGTAAAAGGTGATCAAACCAGGTGGTAGAGTACCCAATTTCCATAGAGTACGATCCTCATTCTGCAAAATTTAATTCAAAATTTATTGGACATACACTCGATATCAGCCAATAATTAATAGCAATCAATTCATTACCATATCTAAAAGAGACTATTTAGTTTATGGATTAATTTCTCAGGGATGTGCGTCATACAAAGTTCATGATGCAGAAATGTTTAATCATCCTACTAGCTTTTGATTGGCCGCTAAAAACTGTCTTAAATTGCTGATAGATCAGTAGCTATATTAACATCAAAACACAGAGATCAAAAGCAAGCAAATATACATACCAAGTTCTGCCAGTAATGATATTGCTCAGTGCTTTTTTCCCGTCTCCAAGCATCAAGATCAAATACATTCATTCCATAAGCCCACGCACAAGCCTTTGGATTAAACTTCTCTTTAATTAGAGGATGTGAAAAGTTCAGATACTGTGCATACCGATGAAATGACCCAAAGCAGGTCTCAGCAGCCCCATTCACCTTCCCATCTAAGTCAATCTTCCACAACCCTGTTAGATCCTTTTGAACTACAACATCATCATCCAAAAACAAAATCTTATGCAACTTGGGATACATCTCTGGCAGATAAAATCGAAGATGATTCAGCATTGACAAGTATTTGGGATTCCTGAACTTCATGTTACTCACATCCTTGGTAGCATTCTCAGCCTGATTCTCAAAGTAAAACTTCTGCAATTTAAGATTCTCAAGTTGCCTCAAAACTGGAACATATGAAGAATTCAGAAAACTAAAATCCTCCACAGCCTTAACCTCCACATGAGCACCTCCTTCCACAGGCCTCATCCTAAACCAAACCTTCATGGCTGCCACATTCATTCTATCAGTAACAACATGAAAAACATGTTTCCAGGGTTCCTCCGCATTCTTCACCACAGACCTCACCACAACTGACACAGCAATCACATTATCAGAAAAAATAGCGTAATGATAAAGACTCGGATCTTCAAACTCCAACTTAGGATCCTCATCTCTATATTTTTCTGGATGAGAAATCCTCTCCTCTACAAGTCTCATAGCCAAGCAATGCAAACTCTTGGGAATCGATTTCGCAGAAATCAAACTCGCAAAAGCCCCATTCTTTCTTGCCTTAACCAACAATTCATTAACAGCAAATATAGTATCTTTAAGCTTCTGAATCTTAATTTGATTATCGTAACTCTCTTTTGTTTCGGCAATCATCAATCTTGCAACTTTAACCCTTTCTTTAATTTCTTTCTCAAACTGTCTCAAAATATCCTCATCAATAGCACCTTCTGATTCAAACAAGGAAATCTTATAATTGGGTTTTGAAGTTATATCAGTGAAATTCTTAGCTAAATCATCAAACATTCTCAATTGTCTAGAAATATCGAGCTTAAGCTTTCTAGCATAAGCAGCATAAGCATTCACTAAGGTCATATGATCACTAGCTTGTTTGTATATCAAATCCAAACGAGTTTTCAGTGGATCTGAATTTAATGCCAAAAATGTCCTCTGTACATAAGCATCTCCACTACTTGGCAATGACTGTAGAAACAAACAAACAAACAAACCCAAAACGAAAAAATAAAAAACCAGCTAGAAAATTAATACTTCAATGAACAAAATTCCATAAAAGGCTGTGAAATAAAGTACACTCGTTGTCATTGACTGTAGAGAAAAAAAACCCCAAAAAAAGCCCAGATGAAATATAGAAAATTTAATAAAAACCCAATTCATAAATAGGCGAGAAATTAAGTAAAAGCTAAAAGAACTTACAGATTCATGAGGAGAAGTAGGTGGGTGAGTAGTGAGAAGAACAGAGAGTGTAGCGAGAAAAAGAAGAGTGAACATAGCAGAGACTAAGATCCTGTAAGAGAAGAAGCTACGGAGGATACCGGCATTGAATCCGCCGGATCCTCCGCCACCTCTGCCTCCACGGACGGCAACAGCCATTGAATTTATATCGATCTGATTTAGTTTAGAGAAACGTTTGTTTATTGTTTTGGTGGGGTTTATTCTTTTCTTCTTCTTTTTCTTAAAGAAGAAAGAAAGTGATAACACTGAAGCTAAGGAAGAAAGTAGAGATCTAAAAATGGATCCATTTCCGCGTCGGTGGTGAAGTAATTAATTCAATTTTAATTTGTTTTTCTAAAAGGATTGTGCAGTGGGGTTTGAATTGACTAAAACAAATTGGAGATAGAGATAGAGGGATGTGAATAAAGAATTGAAAGGGAAACGATTTGTATATATAATTATAGATAGGAGAAAAGAGATGAATGCTACTGTAGAGATTTGGATTTGGTCGTATCGTAATAACGAAATGAGAGACGGCAAGTACATGCGTTTGCCTAGGTACAGTAGCACATTTTAGCAGACCTGCTGATCCACACTCTTATATGAGAAAAAAGATTTAATTAAAGTAAATAGTTAAATTGCAAAAATTCCTTTTAAATTAATTAAATTTTAAATTTAAATTTTAGAAATATAATTATATTAAAATTTTAAAATAATATTTTTTAAATATAAAAGTTTTGATTAAATCTTTAAATAAAGAAATATTCTTTATTAAAGTGAAAATATATAAATAGTTTTCTCCGAGCCTCTCTCTTTTAATAATTTCTAATTTTTTCTATTTCTATATCTACAACATCTACTTTCAAAATTGGACTCTTGTCTAAAATCGAATTTCCTAATTAATAAGTTGTTCTTAGCTTAAAGAAAATTGAAACAATAAATTCTTCATAGGAGACATCATAAGTACTTTATTAATTATTTTCTTATTTTCATATATAATAAAAAAATATTAAATATCTTACATTGATTTATCTTAATTATTATCTATTTGATGTGAATCTTAAAATATTAAGAATAACTTTATAAAAATATTATATGTCACATCAAATAAACAAAAATCAAAATAAATTCAAATGAGCTATATAGTATTACCTGTATAAAAATAAAAAAGAAAATAATTAATTGGTTCTTAAATAACAAACTTTGACTTAATGCTTAAAACTAACTATAATTAAAGTATCGTTTGGTTTATAAAGAAATAAAATAAAAATACTAATGGGAATAAGTGATTTCTATGATTGGTAAGTTTATTAAAAATCACTTTGTAATTGGAGTGAGATACCTCATTAATTATCTATGAAAAGTTCATTTTCATGAGAATCCAAGTTAAATCAATTTTAAATAGTCAAACAAGGAAAATAATAACTTATCATTTATATAAATATTATTTATATATATTTTTTCATATAATAATTATAAATTAAAATATTATTATTTCTTAGGTATAATTAAATATTGAAAGTAATTACAATTTTCCCGTTGTATTTTGCTATATTAAACTAGTTACTGATTAACATTTAAAATTATATCTTTTTATCTTTTTATTTTTTAATTTTATTTTAAAAAGTCTTCCTGTCAAAATATCTATTAAACAATAGTTAGTTAAATTTAGTTTTATACTATTTCTCCCTTAATTTTGATACAATATATAAATTCTCTCTGTATTTGTTTGTTGCACCAAAATCTTCTTATGTTCAATATGATTAAAGTAATAAATTGATAAAAAAATATAATTTGATCCTTAAATTTTTTATTAAAGTTATAATCTTCCTGTAATAAAATTAATAATAAGAATAATATTTAGAAATAAAATATATAAAAGCACCATAAGGTTTCACCGTTTTATGACTCCAAGTATGTGCTTTTCTAAAAAAGATATAAATGTGGTTATAAATCATGACAAAAAAAAAAAAAAAGTATTTCATAGTTAAATTTTTTTACTCCCAATGATATAGCTATCTTCACTCTGATCAACCATCATTATCATGTTGCTCGTATTTGATAACATAAGTTTGAAATTTAACAAATTCTAATTCAATGTTAGACCGTCAATCAATCTCATCATATGAATGACTTCTTAAACTATAATTTAATGGTCAAACAATAAAATTGTAATTTTTAAATTCTAAGCGCACGTTATCAAATACGGGTAACATGATAATAATAATTGATTGGAGTGGAGATAACTAATTCTTATGAATTGAAACTTTTAACGATGAAATATTTTTTGTCATAATTTGTAATCAAATATCTTTTTTTTTAGAAAAAATACATATTCAAAATTATAAATTAATAAAATTATAAGATATTTTATTATATTTATCCCTATTATTTATTTTATTTTAATAATTTATAGTTTTTAATATTTTGCTAAATATAAATACTTAAAAATATTTAAGTGTTACTAGAACTAAATTGTACAACAAATGACAAATTTAATAATTAAGCTGAATTTTTTAAAACAAGTACTGGATTTGCCTAGGTACACTAAAACATTTTAGTAGAACTATTGATTCACACTCTATTATAAGAAAAAAGATAATTAACGTAAATAGTTAATTACTAATAGTTCTTTTATTAACGGTTGAATGTACATATGAGAAGATAAATATTTCTTTTAGTTTAATTAGGTTTTAAAAATTTAAGTTTTGAATATGCAGCTATGTCAAAATTTTTGAAGTAGTACTTTGTCGTCCATATATTAAATACATGTATCCTAAAATAAATTTTTATTAATTTTTAAAATATAATATTAATATTTTTTAACAATAAAATTTTTGGTTAATTTTTTAAATAAAGAAATATTTTTTTATTAGGACAAAAATGTATAAATAGTTGCTTTTAACATCTCTTTTAAAATTTTCTATTTACTTTCCATTTCTACAACATCTACTTCTGAAATTGTACTTTCGACTAAAATCAAATTTCCTAACCGAACAGCTTACAAAAATTGAAACAAAGAATTCTCCCTAAGAGACATCATAAATGCTTTATTTATTGATTACTTTCGTCTGTTTATATAAAAATACTAAATATCTCATATAAATTTGTTCTAATTATTATTCATTTGATCTATCATATAATATTTTTATACAATTATTTTATTAATTAAAAAAGTAATCTCAAAATAAATAAGGATTTTATAAAAAAATATTGTATACCACATCATATAAACAAGAGTTAAAACAAATTAAGATGGGCTATATGGTATTGACTCATATAAAAACAAGAAAAGAAACACTAACTAACCACACTAATTAATAATTGCTAGCTCATAAAAGAGAAATAAACTAATTAGCTGTTAAATAATAAAATTTGACATAGTGCTTAACTAACTATAATTAAAGGGTCTTTTGGTTCATGAAAAAATAGGATAAAAATGGTAATAATTATTTATAAATTACATATGACCAATTAGGACAAAGAAATCCAAACAGCTTGAACCTATGACAAATTATCACAAAAATCTAATACAAATATGGATTCCTGATAAAGGAAGGAACTCCTAACAATATTTTGAGATTGTAGGGATCAAATCCGAACAGGATAAAGAGACAAAATCTAATTAGAAGACTAACACTTTACAAACAAGAAATGAGTATTATTTATACAAATAAAGACCAACTTAGCATTATATAAGAAGGGTTTGACAAATGATTGAGGTATCTTCCATTCATCTTATAATTTCATATCCTTATATTTGTTCCTAAAATCTCTGATTTCTTTGTTATACTTGTTTGCAGATAATCACCTTTGAGGATCATCATGTCAGGTGTTCATCTATTATGTTAGGTGATTTATCAAGTGGCGTTGTCTGTGGGAAATATGTTCAAAAAAACCATGTCTTCTACTACAACTGATGTTGTACAGTGGATCCTTCAGGAGGAGTTCATGCTACTTCAACACCTCTTACACCATATATCATCCCACCAACGATGGATACTGGCAATTCTAAGCAGCTATGGGCATTTCAGCCTATAGTTTAATCTCAACCTATGATCTCATCTCTACCAATAAATTCATCATCACCTGCTACTATCATAACTCAACCGATTATACCACTGGCACCACTAAATCCTTACCAAACACCACCTGTAAGAGTCTCTCAAATTTTCTAGCCTTACATGGAAAATCCTCCAATGCTCTCCTTACCTCCCCTGGCCTCTGGAGTTGTTTTTAAGTTGGGAACCCTCCCACCATTCCTATAGTTCTTTCTTAGTCCTTTTAGTCTTATGCACTCATATGTGTAAGTGCCACATACCCCACAATCTTTCACCTCGAGACCTACAAAATTGGCAACAGTCTTTAGTACTTTGACCAACACCTCACAACTTCTCTAAGCTTTTACCTCTCAAGTCATTATGGCTTAGTATAATGCCCAAATGCAAGTAATGTAACAACATTACCCAAATCTTCTAAACCAAGCTATGTTGAGCTATTAGACACCAACTATACCGAATAACCAGAATCCAAACCAATTCTCATTCTACCAATGGACCATAAGTTTGAACAGTATGATCCAGCACTAAAAAGATACTATATTGTAGGTGATCAACTAGTTAGGAAAGCAATATAATAGGGTAAACAGAATAATAAGAGATTAGGAGGCTAACTCAAATTGAAAAAGTCATAATAATTAATGGAAGCAAGCCTTTAAGGATAAAATGAACAAGACAATTTCAAAGGCTTTCCAATAAATATAACGGACAAAGCGTCAGAAGGAAGATATCTCCACAGTTGGAAGTCCTTTGGCAAAAAAATCCTTATGGCCAAATTCTCGGTTAGTTTCAAGATGCATGTCCTAAATTCATACAATGGTCTAAGAGATCCTGAGAGCCACGTCTCAAACTTTTAAACTAAGATGAGACTGTAAGATGTGTCTGATTCTATTTTATATAGAGTTTTCCCTACCATATTGAAAGATGCTACTCAAAAGTGGTATCAAAATTTAGCCAATGAGTCTTTGCAAGATTTCAAGCAATTAGCTTCGACATTCCGAGCACACCTTATTACTAGTGTACCTCCAAAAAAAAGGTTTAGTGATCTCAAAAAGTGTATTCAAGGAGAAAGGGAGAGCTTGAAAGATTATGTGGAGAGGTTTAACAAAGAAGTTGTCCAATTTGAAAGGTTAAATCATGAAGTAATAATAGATGCCATGATAAACAATACTAAAATGACTAAGATTAAAGACTCTCTCACTATTGATATACCATATACACATCAAGAGCTCATTAAGAGAGCATGGAGCTTTATAAGATTAGACAAAGATTACCAAACAAGTAAGAGGAAAGATGTGGATAGTAAAGAATATAAAAGAAAGGATAAGCAGCCTGTAAGAGCAGAATGAGACGACAATAGATTGAGTAGATAAGAGTAGGCTAAACAGACAAAATTGGGTCGAGCATACAAGAATAGATTGAGCAACTATTAGGAAAGCTCTAATCCGAGCCACTATCATGGAAGCTCTAATTCGAGCAACTATAATAAAAAATTTAATCCGAGTAACTATTAAGAAAGCTCAAATTCGAGCAACTATAAAGAAAGCTTTAATCCAAGCAATTATGAAGAAAGCTTTAATCCAAGAAACTATCAAGAAAGCTCTAATCTGAGCAACTATAAGAAAAGTCTAATCCAAGTAAGTTTAAAGAAAGCTTTAAAGCGAGCAACTCAGTTCTAAGAAGAGCAATTCAAGAAAAGCTCTAAACCGAGCAGCCTAGCTCTAGAATGCGCAAATTAACTTTGAGATGAGAGAATCTAAGTCAAGCACTGACCCAAGCAAAACCAAGCTCATTAAAGATAGAATGGTACCTATCTGACTTTAAAAATTCAAAATGTCAAGCTAATCCGAGCAACTCAATTAAAGATCCATCATAATATGAATGCTTATCTTGCTCGGGGTAGTTCGCATTTCTAAATAATCTTTATCTTGAAATTTATGAACATTTCATTCGAGGATACCCGAGTTAGGCCTAACATGAATATTCAGTATATGCTAAAAGGGGAAAAATGGTAACTATATATAATTACATATGTCCAACTAGGACGAGAAAATTTGAACAACTCAGACTTATGACAGATCATCACGCAAGTCCAATACAAATAAGGATTCCTTATAAAAAGAGGAACTCCTAATAATATTTTAAAATTGTAGGAACCATATTCAAATAAGATAAAAAAAACAGAATCTAACTAGAACTAACACTCTACAAACAAGAAGATGAATCATATTCTTGTACGAATAAAGACCAACTTAGCATTATATAAGGAGGATTTGGCCTACGATTGAGGTATCTTACACTCAACTTACAATTTCATATTCTTTTACTTATACCTAAAATCCCTAACTTAAGCATCAAAATGGATTTAGGAGATCCATCTTTAATGATTTCTTTCTTATACTTGTTTACAAGTAATCATCTTTGAGGATCATCGTGCCAGGTGTTCATCTACCCTGCTAGGTGAATTAATAAATAGAAATTAGAAATGAGTGAATTATATTCTTGGTGTTAAGTCATTTAAAATCACTTCATAATTAGAATAAGATATCTCATTAATGGGAATTATCCATTCCTCCTTTTCCCTTAAGGAATGAAAAGTTGATTTCTATAAGAATCAAGTTAAATCAATTATAAATAGTCAAACAAGTGAAATAATAACTTATCATTCATATAAATATTATCTTCTGTATTTCTTGCATATAATAGTTACAAACTAAATATTATTATTTTTTAATCTATAATTAAGTATTGAAAATAATTACTAGTTTCCCCTGCATTTTACTATATTATACTAGTTACCCTTTAACATTTAAAATTATATTTTTTTTATTTTCCTATTTTGTAATATTATACTAAAAAGTCCTTCTGTCAAGATTTCGTTAAACAATCATTAGTTAGGTTTAGTTTTATACTATCTGCCCCTTAATTTTTGGTATAATATATAAATACCTCTTATATTTTATTTATTGCACTAAAATTCTATTGTGTTCAATGCAATTAAAGTAATAAATTGATAGAAAATATAATTTTATCCTTAAAATTCTTATCAAAGTTATAATTTTACTATAATAAATTAATTATAAGAATAATATTTAGAAATAATTATAAAAAAGTGCCTTAAGGTTTTACCGTTTTATAACTTTACCTATGTTTTCGATATTTTATGATTTTAACTATGTATTTTTTAAGATAAAGAAAGGCATATGGTTACAAATCGTGAGAAGAAAAGGTATCCCACTGTTAAAATATTTCGATTCACAAAGATTTAGCGATCTCAACTCTGATTAG